>NC_083317.1:145038871-145760832 GCF_963455315.2 Globicephala melas
GTCTCTCTCTTCCCTCTCTCCCTTCCTCCCTCCTTTCTTTCTTTCTTTCTTCATCCTTCCTTCCTTCCTTCTTCCTTCTTCCTTCTTCCTTCCTTCCTTCCTTCCTTCCTTCCTTCCTTCCTTCCTTTCTTTCTTTCTTTCTTTCTTTCTTTCTTTCTTTCTTTCTTTCTTTCTTTCTTTCTTTCTTTCTTTCTTTCTCTCTCTCTCTCTCTCTCTTTCTCTCTTTCTCTCTTTCTTTCTCTCTTTCTCTCTTTCTTTCCCCTCCCTCCCTTCCTTCCTTCCTTCTGTTCTTCCTATAGTTCCTCTGTCTGGGCCCTCTTTTTGGATATGAGGTAATTTATGGGCAAGCAATCATCTTTGTCTTCCCCCAATTTTCAGCCCTCCCTGTGGTACAGTACCTGGGAGTCACATCTCTTGGACACAGATCTAGTGGGGGACTAACTTACCCATAACAAATTATGCTGGACTGCCTATCCTTTCTTCTCTCTCACCCTACACCCAGCTGTCAATCACTTAATATGTGATTGTCCTCTGCCGGAACCACCTTCAAGATTCTCTCGCTACTACCCCATTCCTATTATTCTTCCTATTCCTTGGAAGATAGAAAAAGGACACTCCTGTCCTCTTCCTTGGTAGGTCACATTCTACCACCCCCTTTTAGAGAACTACCCCCAAATTGGGAGTAGTTAATTTGATCGCCCAGAGTCCAATTGCTTGACCAATAGAACATGGTGGAAGTGAGCAGCTTCCAGGCCCATGCCTTAAAGATTGTCAACTACAGCTCCCAATCTCTTAGAAAACTCACCCTTGAAACCCAGCTGTCATGCTGTAATGAAGCTCACACAGCCCCCAGGGGACGCCTACAGGGAGAGGAGCTGAGTCCCCAGGCCAGTAGCTCTGGCTGAACTCCCAGCTGATGGCCAAGACCAGCTTGCCACTTGTGAGTGAAGCAACTGGGAAGTAGATTCTCAATCTCAGATGATTCCATGTTGTCCTTGCTGGGCTGTGCCCAACTTGCACATTAGTGGATGAAATAAATGATAGCTGTTAATCAACAAAGCTCTCATTACCCAACATTCAATCAGTGGCTGGTACACAAAGCTGATTAATCCTCTATCCTGTGTGCTCCCAAGTTGCTGCTTTCTGGTCATGTTTGCTTTCCTTAGGAAAAAATGGGATGTGCTCCCACTAAGTCTTCCTTAACTCTGTGGCCTGGGTGGTTAACACTCAGGCTGTAGTTGGGCGCACTTCCTACAGGGGAAATGTCTCTGGGGCATTTCTAACTTGACTGTTGACTTAGGCTTTGGGAAGCCATGCCTGCTATGGAGAGCCAGCAGGTCACGTGCGAAGCTCCCTTGTTGCACCATGGGAGTCGGGTGGGGAACTTCTTTTCTCTTAGTGTTGCCACACTCTTTTCTTTCTCCCTCTTTAGTGTTTTATTTACTGGCCAGAGGTCATTTCTATTTGCACTCCCGTCTTCTCCCTCTTTCCCCAGCCTTCCTCCACAGTCCAACTACATAAACACAG
Organism: Globicephala melas; assembly: GCF_963455315.2. Taxonomy (NCBI): domain Eukaryota; kingdom Metazoa; phylum Chordata; class Mammalia; order Artiodactyla; family Delphinidae; genus Globicephala; species Globicephala melas. Next base: position 145,040,399 of record NC_083317.1, read on the forward strand.
GACTGTTCTCCACCAGCAGCTCATGACCCAAGGTGCATATTAGGATGACCTATGGATCTTAAAATACAGGCACTTAGGATCTACACTTAGGAGATTCTAAATCCAAACATCCCGGTATTTGGCTTAGGCATATGTGTTTTTAAAGAAATGTCATAGGTGATTCTTTGAAGGTCACTGTCTGAGACACCCTGCAAATATACCCTTGGATTAAGCTTTATGTGCCTTGTACTTTGTGGACATTTGACTTGACTTAAGGGCCATTGTTGCTCATTCCTTTGCTGTATAATGAAAAATTTTAAATGTTAGCCTTGCTCAAGTTTTTACTTTCTAGCACATGAGTTTCATTTAGGATTTCCCTCTAACTTCTCACGTTGTCTGCTGCTTTCTGAGCCAAGAGCTGTTCATTGTCCAGTGAGAGTTTAATCAGATCTGTGTACAATGAGATGATTAATACCTGCAGATACAAAGATCCTAGGATAAAAGTGATGCCTTCCCCCTTAAATAACAGCTCCATGGAACAGGCCATTTCCTGGAACCCATGCTGTCACCATCTCCCATTTCCCTCTTCTCGGTGTGTTCACACTCATGCCTTTTCCTTTGCATGTTCTTGGGAACTCTATTCTTCCCTACCAAGTCACAGTATCTTCTTTAAGAAGGTTTGAAAAGCCATTCCCCACAGAGTCTCTGCTGGTTGCTGCAGGGTTGCTCTGCCTGTAACCCCCTGGCATTCACCTTCCCAGTTCCTGCAGATGACGTCCTACTGCCAGCACCTTCGACCCTCTACAGAGGACTTCCTATTGCCCCCGTGCAAGGAAGGCTGGAAGTGCTGTGGAATTAACACCTTCCGCCTTCCTCAGCCAAAGACAGATGGGCGTGAGTGAGGCAACTTTGCCTGCGTATTTTTTGTTTTTCTTAGTTCTTTTTTTTTAACTTAATTTTTATTTTGTATTGGGGTATAGTTGATTTACGAGGTTGTGTTAGTTTCAGGTGTACAGCTAAGTGATTTCAGTTATACATATACATATATCCACTCTTTTTCAGATTCTGGTTATTACAGAGCATTGAGTAGAGTTCCTTGCGCTATACCGTAGATCCTTCTTGGTTATCTATCTTATATATAGTAGTGTGTGTATGTTAACTCCAAATTCCTAATTTATCCCTCCCTGACACCTTTTCTCTTTAGTAACCATAAGTTTGTTTTCTATTTGTTTTCTAAGTCTGTAAATCTGTTTCTGTTTTGTAAATAAGTTTATTTGTGTCATTTTTTTTTAGATTCCACATATGAGTGATATCATATGATATTTGTCTTTCTGTGTCTGACTTACTTCACTCAGTATGACAATCTCTAGGTCCATCCATGTTGCTGCAAATGGCATTATTTCATTCATTTTATGGCTGAGTAATATTCCGTTGTGTGTATGTGTATATATATACCACATCTTCTTTATCCATTCATCCATCGATGGACATTTAGGTTATTTCCATGTCCTGGCTATTGTATACAGTGCTGCAATAAACATTGAGGTGCAGGTATCTTTTCAAATTATGGTTTTCTCTGGATGTATGCCCAGGAGTGGGATTGCTGGATGATACGGTAGCTCTAGTTTTGGTTTAAGGACCCTCCACACTGTTCTCCATAGTGGCTGCACCAAGTTACATTCTCACCAGCAGTGTAGGAGGGTTCCTTTTCTCCACACCTTCTCCAGCATTTATTGTCTGTAGACTTTGTGATGACGGCCACTGTGACCAGCGTGAGGTGGTACTTGTGATGTCTCCCGGAGTTCCCAACCAGGAGGGAGCAAGTCAGTTATCCGTGATGGTGAGCTTTCATCGTGCTTTCCTTTTCTCACACTTCCCTGTTGACCTGGTATGCTTCCTGGGTTGCTGCCCAGATAAATTACTTCCACTCAAAACTTTGTCTTTGGTTATCCTTTTCAAGAAATCATTTAAGACACTGACCATCTTCCCTCTGCTGGCACTCAGCTGAAAAACTTGATTCTCTGTGGTTTTCTATATGTGCATTTTGTCTTCCCCATCAGATCATGATGACTGTCAGGGCTGGAGCTGGGCCTCATAACCCCTCAGAGTTAACCTGCAGAACCTTGCCTGTTGCAGAACCCACACACCTACCTCTAACTGTGTGCGATGTGTGACGTGGGGCAGACTTACAGTATGGGCACACATCATTATTAAGCTCTTGATACCTGGATCCTGAAAAGAAAACTAGAACAGGAAATAAAATTCTTTGGGGATTGCTTTAAAAAGTGGATTGAAGATTTCAAGGAGAAAGAATAGTCCTGGCAGGTCTCACCTTGTCCCGTAGGAGCAGGGAGGAGGGACAGAGGAGCATGCATTTCAAGGTAACCTGTAGTATATTTGATGAAGAAAGAGCACCTCTGAATACATCAAAAAGAAGATGTTCTTATAACTCTGAAGCAGAAGTGCATGACAAATTGCTTGGGGTTTCAAAGGAAAGGAAATGCACATTTATCTTAGTCTTCTGTACAAGCCTGAGAATTACTTAGAAAACTGGGTAATTTTCAGCAAGTTACTGTGTAAGATATATTAGGGAGATACCAACTAATGTGACCTTTTCAGTAGGGCAACTTCAGGAAGGAAGGAAGCTGTTCTAGGTTGTCTTGTTCTACAGGTAAGAAGAAAACTAGGCAGTGTTCTACAGGTAAGAAGAAAACTAGGCAGTACCTTACCTTACTAGGGTAAGAAGAAAACTAGGCAGCCTTAGAATAGGCTGTCAGTTATACCTGGTTCATCCAAGGACATTATGGTAAGTGTAGGCAACCTAGTTTACATGCCAATATCAGCATATTGAACAAAGTCCTATCAGCATGCTGCCTAATTGCAATTGCCAGTTGTTTCTCCATTATGTTGAAGTTATGCTCCTGACCATTTAAATTAATTTTGTAGTTGGAGTGTAAGCAAATTCTGAATCTCCACAACCCACCTATAAGAAAGAGACTGAAACCTTGTCACATGAATTTATCCCCATTTTTCATGGGACATATTGACATACAATAAAAATTACCCATTATAAGTGTACAGTACAATGATTTTTGGTAAATACATCATCCTTATAGTACAGCTTTGGGACATTTCCATCACTGGAAAACACTCTGCTGGGTTCGTTTGCAGTCAGTCTTTGGGACCACTCCCAGCTCCAGGCAGCCACTAATCTGCTTCCTGTCCCTATAAATTGGTATTTTCTGAACATTTCATAAAAATGGAATCATATGCAATATGTAATTTTCACATCTGGTTTCCTTTACTTAGCATATTTAAAAGAATTTTATTGGAGTATAGTTGATTTACAATGTTGTGTGAGTTTCAGGTGTCCAGCAAGGTGATTCAGTTATACGTATATTCATTCTTTTTCAGATCCTTTACCCATATAGGTCATTACAGAATATTGAGCAGAGTTTCCTGTGCTATACAGTAGGACCTTGTTGGTTATCTATTTTATATACAGTAGTGTGTGTATGTTAATCCCAACCTCCTAATTTATCCCTCCCCCTCACCTTTCCCCTATGGTAACCATAAGATTGTTTTCAAAATCTGTGCGTCTGTTTCTGTTTTCTAAGTTCATTTAAATCATTTTTAATTAGGTTCCATATATGAGTGATATCATATGCTATTTGTCTTTCTCTGTCTGACTTACTTCACTCAGTATGATAATCTCTAGGTCCATCCATGTTGCCACAAATGGCATTATTTCATTCTTTTTTATGGCCAAGTAGTATTCCATTGTATATATATACCACATCTTCTTTATCCATTCATCTGTCAGTGGACATTTAGGTTGTTTCCACGTCTTAGCTATTGTAAATAATGCTCTTATAAACATTGGGGTGCGTATCATTTTGAAGTATGTTTTTCTCCAGATATATGCCCAGGAGTAGGATTGCTGGATGATATGGTAGTTCTATTTTTAGTTTTTTAAGGAACCTCCATACTGTTCTCCATAGCAGTTGTACCAATTTACATTCCCTCACCAGATCTCTAGTGTTGGTTTCATAGGATGAGCTGGAAGTGTTTCCTCCTCCTTTAATTCCTGAAAGAGTTTATGAAATATTAGTATTATTTCTTCATTACATATTTGATAGAATTCACAAGTAAAGACTTCTGGCCCTGGACTTTTTTTGTGGGAATAGTTTTAATTATTAATTCAATTTTTAACTTATAAGTCTACTAAGATCCTCTATGGTTAATTTTGAGAAGGGTTTGCCAATCTTTTTGATCTTTTCAAAGAATATACTTTTAATCTCATTGATTTTCTCTGTTGTTTTGTCTTCTAGTTCACTGATTTCCACTGATCATTACTATTTCCTTTCTTTATTTGCATTAGTTTAGTTTGTTCTTCTATTTTGAGTTTAAGATGGAGTATTAGGTTACTAATTGAGATATTTTTCTTTGATAAGTACTTTAAGGTATAAATTCCCCCTCAAAGCACTGCATTAACTCCCACAAATTTTGATATGTTGTGTTTTTGTTTTCATTCAGCTTAAGGTATTCTTAAAACTTTCCTTTGACTCATGGATTATTTGGAAGCGTTTTGTTTAATTTTCAACTGTTACGGGTTTTCCGAGATTTCTTTCCATTATGGACCTTTAAGTTAATTCTGTTGTGGAGCGGGAACACCCTAATATAATTTCAATCCTTTGAAATTTATTGAGACTTGTTTCATGGCACAGCATATGGTATCCCCTGGAGAATATTTCATGTCTGCTTGTTAAGGGGTTTTGCTCTTTTTGTTACTGGGTTTTGTACCAGTTTCAGTCCTGACAATAAAAGAGTACATTCCTCAAATGGGTAATGAGCAGATAAAGGGAATGTTTACAAAGAAGTGGACAAGGTAAATAGAAACCAATGAAAGATGACACAGCATCCTAGGACCAGCAGTAGTTAAGATGCTGAATCTTACACTTGAAGGGGTGAAGAGTGGAAGCAGTTGCTGGACCTGGAGTGAAAGCTATGCTGTGGGAAGGGGCTGCCTCCAGGAGCTTTGATTTTGATGGAAAAAATGCAGCTAAGTGACAGCAACCCAGCAGAATAAGTGTTGGAAGATTAAACACCCTGACCTTACTCTTCCCCTTCCATTCTGATTTTCTGTCACTGACTCCTCTTGGTCAAACTTAATGAGAAGCCAGAGGGCAAGAGATACCATTAATGCTTTAATGACAGTTGCCCCTGATCCAGCACAGGATAAGGTGGAGAAGAGTAAAGAGCAGATTCAAGAGGGAAATAAATACTGTCTAGCTGTGGCCCCTAACACCTACCACTATTCTTTGAGTAAAAAGAATATGTGTTTCCTATGCAGGGGGAAAGAAAGTCCTACCAGGTACATATTATCATAGGAAAATATCAATTCAGCTGCCCTTCCACCTAAAATCTAAAATATTAACCATGACTTTGATATAAGGTAGCAGGGGAAGTACTTAATATACACATAGCCGCCACATCTTCTGGATCTGGGCATGACGTCTAATTTGATAATCATAGCTCCCATCCTCCATACTCCATTCCTGTTCTCCTAATCTTCTGCCAGTACCTTGGCTAGCCTCTGTTCTTTCCTAGTGGGCCATCAAGGGATTTGAGCCCTTGGTGGTTCTATTTGTATTTGGTTGCTGAAGTTTTCTAAGGAGAATTAGCATTAGTCAAGGGGATACTAAGGCCACCCTAGGGAATCACCTGGGTTCCAAACATAGTCCTCTTTGCTCCTGTTTTGTAGCGGCACCCCAATTTCACCTTAGGAATTGGAACCAACCACCTCAGCCTATAGACTGACCCCTTCTCTGCCAGTTGGTTCAGGGCTATACGGCTTTTCATCACTGGGAGTATTAATAGAAGGACCACTCAGAACATGGGAAATGTGATACAGTAACACTGTGATGGCTTTATGGACAGTTTCCATTAATAAAGGGCTCCATAAGAAGATGAGTGGTAACCTTCTGTGAAGATGCCTCCTGGAAACCACAAGACACTCTTGAGAGGAAATTCTTCAGGGGTGTGGGATACTGAGTTATGCAGGTGGTAGAAAGTCCCAATAAAATGAATTTTATTATTATTACTGTGACTACATTTGCACCAATGGTATGGTGACATCTTGGCAATCTCTGAGTAATGCCATAATATAGGAAATCATTCTCTCACATCTTCTAACTTACAGATTAAGGGAGAATTAGGTAGGGGTGGCAAGCATTTATAAACATGCTGTCAGAAATTAATTAATCATGGAATGAATTATGCTGTACCAAGTCAGACATTCAATTTGGAGTGCATCGCCCATTTATGATCCTGAAGACCCACCTAGGGCAGGTGAAAAGGAAACTCTGGTTTGCTCTTTGCCCTCAATCCAACTCATGCCATGTGCCCATAGGTATAAAATCTAAGTATACCTTCATCACTATGTCACTTAAGGGCATGACCTTTTAGGATGCACAGACTATGCCGCTGTTTGTGCTCAGCTCTTCCTACTTTATCTTTGGTGGGATGGGTTGTTGGCTGCTTGTTATGAGAGTGACTCCATGCATTAAATAGCTTCAGGGCTACTTATTTATTTTTAAAGGGAGATTAAAGCTCTGGTCTTGGTTACTACATATCCTGAGTTTGATGGGATAAAATTTGAACAGTGATACAACATCTCAGTAATTGTCCAGTCTTCTTCATGTGGCATGGGTGATGCTAATGGCACCTAAATTCTCTGACTTTCTCGGGCTTTGTTTTTGACTTGACAGATTTTTTCTGTGGCTGAATTCTCACTCTCTGCTGTTTAGTAGGTGGACTGGACTGTGATCGCAGTGATCACCGCCCACTTAAATGATAGTTACTCGAATGTAGCTGAGGCAGCCTTGAATAATGTTAACAAAGCCATATGTCTCCCTAAGATAGTTTTGTGTTTCTTAGACCAAGACACAGATTCCTTATTTTCTCTTTGATCCCTTTATTATTGGTCATGCAGCCACTGCTATACAGTCATTCTGTGTTCATTTTGAAGAGTTTTGGCACCTTAATGAGGTTGAAAATAATTGTAGATAAGTGTTACTGAAGTAATATGTAATTTCCTTCTTATGAGTTATTCATATCAACACTTATTTCTGTGGTACTCACTGGTGCTGTATAAAATATTACATGTGGTGTACAGATACGTCTTTATCATATTTTACTTCTAATTGCATTAGAAGTTATTTGGCAAAAATAAAAGTTCCATCCTAAAACAAACAAAAATCTCTTTATTCTCATATAAAGACTTTCACTCTCAAAAAATTAGTCATTTGAACAATAGCGTATCTATTTTTCATGCTTCTTTCATAATTTTACCATTTGAGCCATCATTAAATGTGTTAACACCAAATTTATTTTCTTCCCGCCTACTTTTTTCTCAATGAATTATTGAAAGATTATTGCTGCTGTTTCCAACTGAGACATTCCATTTATTATTAAATTCCTTAGGAATACTGTGTTAGATATACAAAGTAGTACAGTTCCTGGGACTGTCCTAAATTCATTTGATTATAAGAAGACCCTCAAGTTTGCATACTATTTTCTCTGTATTATTTTTGCTATTCTTGGGGCATAATGGGAATAATAGGACTCTTAGGTTAAGAAGTTGTGAGTTTGGATCCAGGATCTGCCCTTTACTAACTCTGTTTCCTGAAATCCCAGTAGTGCTGTGGGACCTAACACCAAATCTATAGGACAAAAGCCATGATGGTCAATAGTAGAGAAAATGGAATAAGAAAGGCATTGCAAGAGACAGTGTATCTATTTCCAACTCAGTTCCAGACCCTGGTGTGGCCAATTCCAAGGGAGCCCGAGTTTGCTGACTGCTTCAGCTGTATGGGTACAAGACTAAGAAGAGGAAGAAGAAAGAGAAGGATCATGGTCCTCTTAGCACCTGTATCCCCATTTCAACCACTTAGAAAACACAACCCTGAATGCTTCAGAAAGGCTGATACTCCTCTTTGGGGGAGCTGCTTGATTTCTTTACAGGCAGGGTCTCTCCATGTATCTGCTAAGAAGGCCGCTCGTGTCTGTAACTTCATCCTGTCATTTCAGCAAAGCAGTGGATGAGGAATTTCCTCTTTCAGAGTCATTATTATTTTAACTTCAGTAAAAACTCTGGCTGGCCCTGCTTGGGTCACCTGCTGGTCCTTGTTGGAGGGTGACCAGTCATCATGGTAGACAGCTCCTTCATGGACACATGGAATAAAAGAGGGTGAATTTTTCAAAGAAATAAGTAATTCAAAGAAAAAGAATATGCATCTATTGACACCTTTGTGAGGCAAGTATTATTATTTCTATATTCTATGTAATAGCATAGGTTGAAAAAGGTTAAGCCACTTATCCTAGATCACATAGCTCAAGAGAACTGGGTTTTATAGTAAGTCCCCTACATGTGAACGAGTTCTGTTGTGAGAGCATGTTCATAAGTCCCATTTGTTCATAAGTCCAACAAAGTTAATCTAGGTACTGTGAATAACATAATCATTATTCCTTGGTGCTTCTTAGCAGTACCAGCTATGTCAGCTGCTTTTACGCTTGCTTCCAGACATCCTGGGCTTGAAAAAAGATACTGTACTACTGTATACAGTACTGTACAGTAAAGTACACTAAAGCACAACCACTTGTAGAGGATGCATGCACGTGACAATGTACACCAGACATGTGAACTAACTTACGTGATTGGACACTTGAACGCACGTTGCATCTTTGAAAGTTCGCAACTTGACGGTTCATACATAGGGGGTTTACTGTAAATGTTACTCACAGTTTTTCCTCTATATAAAACTGTGCACTGAAAAATTTTATGGGGATTCACCTTTCCACTATCTATCTTTGCTACAACCTTGATAAAATTTTACTAATGTTATATAATGTCTGGGATACTTTGTACTTGACTAAGCAAATATATTTTCAAAAGAGCTCTGATGTCTGGTAGCTCCCTGGTGCCTTGGAAGTGCGTGTTCCACAGTGCTCCCCAGAATCCCAGTGGCACTGAGTCAGTGTTACCCATGGAGGTCACCTGCCCAGAAACGCACTGTGTTACCTTCTTCCCCTTTCCTGCCTCATGGGCGCACTTCCCTTCCAGCGCTTCCTGAGATCACTTCCCAAACAGGCTGCTCCCTCTCACAGCCTGGTCCCAGCAGCTGCTCCTGGGGAAACCCATCCCAAGATAAGGGACACTCGAAAATCAGATATGTGGATAACTCTTGTCTATTTCAGTCAGCTCATCTTCCAAATCTGTTTATTTTAATATGTTCATTAGCTAGAGTGGTGAAATACTACAAACTAACTTCTGATACCTATTTTCAGATAAAAATTAAATTTCTTCAAAATTAATAAAATTCATATTGTTATGGCAACTGCTTTGTCTTAACATGGATTCTGGAGATCGGTGGTCTGGGTTTGAATCTTTTCTAGTTGTAGTCCTTGGGCAAGCCTCTTAGGCTCACACTGCCTCAGACTCCTCTCTGAAGTAGACAGTCTACAGCTCAGTGTTTGCTTAGAGCATGAAATAAATTAAAGTTTGTAATGTGCTCAGAAGAATATATAAATTATTATATAATAATTGCCATGTAAATATTGGTTAAACGCTTGAATAAAAAAATGAGGTTAATCATGGTAAAAGTTAAGACTATACTTTCCCAAGTAGGCCACAGACTAAACATTGCATGAACATATTATTTTATTTTAATAATACATTCTCTTCCACATTAATTATACATTTTAAATGAGCACAGTTATGTTTTAGCTTCATGAGCTGTTCATCTTTAATGAGTACTGAGTTAATTAACAAGACCTGTCTTTTTGGGCATTGCATCTGTTCTGTACCATTCAGTTTAGTGTTCATTATTTTAAGATAGCAATTCTCTTTTTCAAAAATATTTGGAGAGGGAAATGAATAATTGCTACACTACATCGCTGAGTTTCAAAACACAAAAAAATGGAAAATATGCATGTGGGCATGGATATACCTGGGAATTGACTCCATATTTTATTATGCATAAGAAGTACTTTCTTGCTTATTGAATTGGTACAGTTCATAATTTCTCCTAAGAAGTATTTTTAGTCTGTTTTCAGAATTCTTAATTGTGTCTTCCTTTTGTCCCCTGAATGTCAGTCTAATTCTACTCTTGTGAAGCGGTGAATCCAGATTTTCCTCCATTCTCAGAGCTGCCAGTCCTCAGTATATGAATTAGGTCATCACTGGTGAAAGAATTATAACTTCTCCAATGATTCCACATCTTCTTTTCACTCCTATATTTTTAGCTGTCAATAGCAGTGGTTCTAAATAATGGTCTACAGACTATCTGTATCACGACCTAAGAAATCCACGTGTGCACACACACACACCTGTCACATAAACATCCACATACCTAGACACAAAATACACACATACTAATATGCTCCACTTCTAGAGATTCTGATTCAGTGGTTATGGGCTAGGACTTAGAAGTTAGTATTTTTTGGAAGTTCCTTAGGCAATCCTGTCCCAGGAACAGCCAGGTTTGGGACCCCCGGGATGATGGCTTATCCGATGGCTTGTCCAATGGCCCACTGCCATTTCAAACTAATCCTGTAACTTTGACAGACGGATTTTCCTCACTTCTGTTTGTGTAATTACAATTCTTCTGGAACTTTAGGCTTAAAGTTTTAGAATAGTGTTTGGTTCCACCTGCTGCTTTATTTCCATCAGTCACTCTGCCACCCAGGAGCCTCTTTCTTCTCACCTTCTCTTCTTTTCTGACACCTCATATTCTACCTGTATTAGAGTTGTTCAAGCATATGGTTTACTTGCTATATATATATATATTTGTGTGTGTGTGTGTGGTATGCGGGCCTCCCACTGTTGTGGCCTCTCCCGTTGCGGAGCACAGCCTCTGGACGCGCAGGCTCAGCGACCATGGCTCACGGGCCCAGCCGCTCCGTAGCATGTGGGATCCTCCCGGACCGGGGCATGAACCCATGTCCCCCGCATCTGCAGGAGGACTCTCAACCACTGCACCACCAGGGAAGCCCTTACTTGCTATATTTGATTATAAATACCTGGAGACAGAAACCTGCCTTATTCATGCTTATATGTGCCTCAGTCCTGGCATCCAGCCCAGTATCTTGCAAGGAATAAGCATTTAATAAACGCTTGATGAATATCATTTCACAGTCAGTCTCCCTGTACCCAAGTTTATCTTTCATTTTTTCCAATATGGCCCTGTTTTCCCAGCAGGCCTGCACCTTCTACTTTAGCGTCTGTTCTCACTCTTCATCCTAGCTGGAACAGATTTTCTTTTTCTTTCCTTAAGAAACATTGTATAGTTTCTTTCAGAACTAGTTTTCCAAGCTCACTGTGGAATAATGTATTAAGTACTAAGCTATGAAGAAACGAGATAAGACTTTACTGGTTGATACTTTACAAATGTTTAAGTCTGCCCGTGGAGTACATGATTATTAACAATGGCCCCATGTGCTATGGTATCCTAGTCACATGGGTCTCCCATTCTAGTCACATGATGAATTTAGATCATGAAATCATTTGTGGCTTATTTCAATACTTATTCAACTGTTCATTAGACAAATATATATTGAGTGACTTGGCTACTACATATTCTTTCAGGCAATGGAATACAGCAATAAATGAAAACAGAGATCCTTACTCTCCTAGAGTTTAAGAGGTGATAGAAAACAAATGTGAGAATATAGATTATATTAGATGTTGATAACTACCTTGTGAGAAAATACAGCTGAGTAAGGGAAACAGGGAAATTGGTCTATTATACTGGATCCCAGGGGAAGTCTCAGTGGAGCAGGGGGAACAGTTAGGAGGGTATAAAACAGTCTTCAGACGAGATGCTGTTGGCTTAGATGAGGGGAGAAATGTGGAGATGGTGAGAAAGGGCAAGAGTCTGGATACATTCTGAAGGTGTAGTTCGTGGGATTTGCTGATAATAAGGTATAGGATGTGCCAAAGGAGAGGAGTCAGAGGTGGCTCTGATGCCTGAACAGATGGAAGGATGGAGTTGCATTTACTGAGATGGGGAAGTCTAGGAGGAAGAGCTTGAAAGGTGGGTGGGGAGGATTTAGTGATTTCATTTTGCATGAGCTAAATTTGAGGAGCCTAGTATACCTCCAAATTCGTTGACTAGACAGGTATATTAGGCACCCTGTAGTTTGCAGGAGAGGTTGGGCTAGAGAAAAATAAAATTTAAAGACATGAGGCGGGATGAAGTCACTGAAGTAGACAAAGGGTAGAGGTCTGAGAACTAAATCTATTTTCTCCCCTCCCTCCCTTCCTCCCCCCTCCCTCTCTCTCTCTTTCTTTCTTTCTCTCTCTCTCTTTCTTTCACCACACAGCATGTGGGATCTTAGTTCCCTAACCAGGAATTCAACCTGGGCCCCCTGCTGTGGAAGTGAGGAATCTTAACCACCCTCCCACCAGGGAAGTCCTGTGAGAACTAAGTCCTAAGGCATTCCAACATTAGACAGGTGGCAGCCAGCAAAGTCTATTGGAGAAGAGTAGTCAGTGAGGTAGCAAATAACCAAGAGAAAGTGTTGCCCTGGAGACTCCAAGAAGAATGGAGTCATCACATGTGTGATGCTACTGATGAGTCATGTAGGAGATGACTGAGAAGTGACCATTGGACTACCTATGGGGAGGTCATTAGTAACCTCAGTAATGGCTTTTTTGGTTAAGTGTTAGAGAAGGCACTTTAATTGGAGTGTTATTTGGAGAGGATTTTAGGAAATGTTAGAAAAGCATGGGAGACAGAATAGACCACAGTTTGGAGGGCTTTTGCTTTAAAGTGGAACAGAGAAATGGGGCAGCTGCTGGAGGATGATGTGAAGAAATAGAAGATTTTTGATTGGAGCTCTTCTAGCATGTTTGCAAGCCAACAGATATGGTCCAGTAGAGAGAGAAAAAAATGATAACACAGAGGTGAAAGTGATTAATCATTAGAGGGATATTCTTTCATAGGTGAGGGAATCTGGGGACAAGTGACGGGATTTGCCTTAGAAAAGAGCCAGATGGTGCATCATGGTTACGGGGTGGGGGTGGGAGTGCTGGCACAGAGTAAGGGCACAGATGGAGGAGGGTGAGGGTATATTAGGAGGACCTGGCAGCATGCTTGGGTGGGGTAACCGAGGAGAGGTTAATAAAGTCATTACTTACAGAGGAGTGGACACTTTGGGGCAACTAACAGGAGCTAGTGGGTGAAGCAGCTCATGTGAGTCATGGCTGGGAGCTGTCACCACGCTAGGCTTGAAGAGTCCAGGGACAGGGCTGCTATTGGAACCCAGTGGAGCTACTGCTGTGTGTAACTTTAGGAGAGCCATGTGATGGGGGCTGGGACCTTACAAAAGAAATGCAGTCACTGTCAATGTATAGACCAGAAGGGAGGGAGTCCAGGGGATAAAAGTCCAGCCCCCCACCCCTTCCTGACCTCCATTCTCTGGTTCTCTCATTGGCTGAATCAACCAGTGCTGAAGGGCAGTAAAGCTGGTGCAGTCCAGAGAGGTCTGACTCCTGGGCCCAGAAAAGGAGGGAAGGGTGGAGGGTGGATCTGAAGGGGAAACTGAAAAGGCCAGGGTATTGATGGTGGAAATGTTGTCTTCTGATCACTTCCGTTTTCCTATGAAATAGGAAGGGTCATTCCCAGCAGAGAATAAGTATTACAGAGGAGGTGTTGGAAGTTTGAGGTAAGGAAAGGTATAAAATAGTTATTGAATAGAGGAGGAGAGTTAAAGGAGTTGGGAAAGAGAATATGGTTACTTGGGTCCACTTGCACTTTCGTAGGTTAGTGGTTATGAATGTAAAGTGAGGTATGTCAGCCTGATTTTGAAGTTTTCTCCAGCTGTATTCAGCTGTGTGGAGGAAAGTATAGAATGGGCAGAGTTGGACTTCACCAGGGTTGGGTTTTGCCAGGCGAGTAAAATTAAGGGTGAAGGCGCCAAAGGAGTTGGAGTTATATGGAAGGAAAAGACGGAATAACAGACTGTGGTCTTCAGGTTAATACTATGCTGGGAAGTCTGGATGTGAGGCTAGTGAATGGATGGGTCGTAGGATCAATGCACTGAGAGAACTTGCAAGGCAAATCTGTTGGTGTCAGGAGCAGTGAAGGTGTCACCGGTGGCATGGCAATTCCTCGGTCCTTGTCCTCTCGAGGGAAAGAATTCAATCGAGAGACATAGAGCAGTTTCCAGCAGCAGGAGTTTTATTAAGCAAAGCAAAAGTACACTCTTGAGAAGGGAGGAGAGTGGGCTGTCTGGGAACCAGAAGCAGCCTCGCTGTGGGGTCGGGTTGGGTTTTTTAGAGTGGTGGTCCCTCCCCCTGTCCTGCGTCATTTGACTGACAAGTTGATTGACAACTTGAGGTTATATCACTTTTCTCCTAGTGTGCAGGTGCTTGCCCATAAGCACCCAAGTGAAACCCACGGGGGTGGGGAGGCAAAACCCTGATGCTAATTTATTATAAATAGGGCATAATGAACCGTGGGTTATTTGGGGTCACCTCTTAGATCTCCATGTGTCTGTGCCAACCTGTGCTGGCGGTTTTATCTTGCTTGGTCCTGATAGGGCTGAAAACTTAGCGGTCCTTAACCACAAAAGGGAGCGTCTCTGGATGTGTTCCAGTCACCGGTGTCCAGGTGGGGGAGGAAAAGATGACCCCGTCCAGGATGGGGTGGGACCCACTCATGTCTGACTAACTATCTAACAAAGGGAGTGAGCTGAGGGATAGGAGGCAATGGTCAGAGGATGAGACCATGGGAAGGGGATGGATTTATTGGCAGTGGCAAGGTCTGTGTACAGTATAACCAAGGCAGTAAGTTGTTGAGTTAAAGCTAAGGAGAAACTGAAGGTGAAGTGAGTAGGAAAGTAAGAAGCAAGGGAGTTGAAAGGGTAATCCCCAAAGACACTGAAATCACCAAAAGGTATGATAACAGCAGAGCTACAGTAATAATGATGCAGGAGTTGAAGTCCTCAGAGGAGTGAGCAAGGTGATCTGGTGTCTGGTGATGGTAGTGTGGTTTGATGCATGGACCTCAGAGTTGGAGAGGGTAGTTGGGAGGCAGGAAGGTTGATGGTTCAGAAGGGGTAACATGGAGCAAGAAGCACCTTCATTCAACCTTTGGTCACATTAGCATGAGGGGGATGGAGAAAAAGATACCTTTGGTAGAGCTTTAAGGAAAGCAGGGTCTCAGGGAGAGCCAGGGCTCACTGGGAGCAGGAAAGATGGAGGAGGGGTTGGAACTTACAAAGCACTTACTATGTGCCAGGAACTCTTCCATGATGCTTTATATATTAAATTAGTCCTCAAAACAGAATCTCTCTTTAGCCTGATTTTACAGATGGAGAAATTAGAGCATAGACAGGCAGGGTGTCTTGCTCAGGATCAGGGGTTGTAAGTTGCGGAGCTGGGACTGGAGCTCAGGTGGCCCACCTGTGACCTGAGTGTGCACAGCACTGTGCTCCCCCGCCCCCCACCAGCAGCACACATCTGGAGAAGGGGATTTTGCTGATGCTGCATCAGGAGTTCCACAAAAGGGTTGGGGGAGGGGTAGACCGGTTAGATTAAGGATTGTGCAGAGCTGTATGGGGATGAGGGATACAACGGGCTATGGGCCTTCCTGATTTGGAGGCATATGGAATTGCTGCTCATGGTCTCCAACGCAGATAGTGGTGGCAAGGCTGTGAGTGTTGGGGTGATGGTGCCGAGGGTAGGATAGAGGTGTTGCCAAGGACACAAGCTCAGCTCCGCATCTTCACTCAAGCTGATGGAGGGTAGAGGCTGGGAAGAGGCAGTATTACTTGGAGTATAAGGAACTTTGGACCTCCACTTCACTTAGCCCACCACCATTACCCATTTATTTAAAAAAATAATTCCTGCTGACATCCAGGAAGTTTCTGGACATGAACAATAATATTAAAATCACCCGCATTTTCCATTTTGTGAATGCTTTGAAATATGAATGCACTCATGAATTTATGAAAGGGATTCTATCACTTTTACAAGATGGTAACCCTTTTGAATCTTTGTAGTTTATAACATACTTTCACATACATGATTTCATTATACCCTCTACCAAGTACCAGCTTAGTTTCTGGCCTATTTTTAAATGTTTACTCATCTAGAAGATGGATAATGAAATACTGAGTTTGGAGTAAGGGCAGGAAGTAAAAATGTGAAATATCTGGGAATATTCATACTTAATTTTCATTAATCTTTCTTTCCCTGAGTTTTTAGAAAAGGAAATATTCTTATATTCTTCAGAAGGTAGAACAGAGAAAAAGTAGCATAATTTTTGCTGGCAGCTTTTCAATTTATGACATAAATCTGTTGCATTTTAAGTGGAATGGCTTAGACACTTAGCCTTGCACTTGGGAAACATATGGTGATAATGGAAAATGTCCAATATGATAAATCAACAAACAGATCATCTTGTACATAAAAGGTATTTATTAAATGTAGAACTGTTTGTGCAATGGATTTATGCTGTTAGTGGGAACCATCAGGAGTTGTAGTGATTTTTCTTTTGTTGTTAAAGAGAACAGAAGGTCAAGAAGAAACCAGTTAGAGAAAGAGGTAATGGCTTTCTCTTGTGAATATAAGGCTCCTACTTCTTACACACTCATGATGGTTTCTTCCAAGTGGTCTGGTGTGACACTTCTGACCCTTTGCTCTGCTGTTTTTGTTTTTGTTATTGTTTGTTTGTTTTGTTATGACTGATTTGCTTGATTGGTAAAATTGGAAATAATAACCGGGCATGTCTAGCTCAGCTCTGTCCTTCTTGCTTAACCTGTTCCAATACCACCTGGCCTGGCTGTGTATTTAATTCAGGTCCTTTTGGCTTTCATGCTAACTTATATCCTCTAATTAAGGCTCTATCAATAAAATATGAGATTTTGTCTCCTCTCCCACTTCACTGATTTATACCTTAAATTGTACAAAAACTGGGGCGTGATGGTGCTGTTCCTTGGGATCAAACTGTAGGATGTCCAGGTAGCCGTCTCAGACCTTCTCACCTTGGTTAGATGCCTCTCCTATGTGCTTGCATAACACCTTGTATTTCCCCTTTTATAGCACTTAATACACTTACTATTGGTGTAATCCCTGCTTCTTTGCTAGAATATGAACTTCAGGTAGTGACCAAGTGTTGGTGTCACTAGGACCTAACATGGGGCCTGACAAAGTAGTACCCAGTTTGTTGAATGAATGATTGAATGAGCTACTGCTTGAGAAAAGATTGAGTTCCTACTTTATGTAGTGAATGAAGAAAATGGACAGTGAATTCAAAACACTCCACACAAAAAATACAAATAGATTGTAGGGGCTATTGTCCTTCCATACTTCAGTGTTGAACAAGTTAAATTAAAGCTATGAAAATGAGTACCTTCTTCCATGAGTAATGCCTGAACTGAGCTAGGAAACTGTGTTTAACCTGGAAAACTTCATTTTTTAAATAAGAATCAGCATTTTACTGATGTACAACCCTCATTCCTGTATATTATCAGCTCAGCCTTCTAGACAATATACATTTTCATCCTCCAGAATTTTGCATATGAAAATACAGAGATGAGAGTCCATCATTCAGAAAATGCTTGATGTGATCCATTGCTCATTAATAATAACATTAAAGCACATTTGAAAATATTTTAAAGAATACGAAGATATAACTGCTCTAGGAAGATTTAGCTATTTCTTCATAAAGAAAATTAGGGGGTAGTGAAAAAAATAGATCATTGCAAACATTATTTTTAACGTCTTTAGTGGAGTATAATTGTTTTACAATGCTGTGTTAGCTTCTGCTGTATAACAAAGTGAATCAGCTATACGTATACATATATCCCCGTTACCCTCCCTCTTGTGTCTCCCTCCCAGCCTCCCTATCCCACCCCTCTAGGCGGTCACAAAGCACCTAGCTGATCTCCCTGTGCTATGTGGCTGCTTCCCACTAGCTATCTATTTTACTAGCTATCTGTTTTACATTTGGTAGTGTATATATGTCCATGCCACTATCTCACTTCGTCCCAGCTTACCCTTCCTCCCTCCCTGTGTCCTCAAATCCATTCTCTACATCTGCGTCTTTATTTCTGTCCTGCCCCTTGGTTCATCAGAACCTTTCTTTTTTGATTCCATTTTTATGTGTTAACAGATGGTATTTGATATTTGTTTTTCTCCTTCTGACTTACTTCACTCTGTATGACAGTCTCTAGGTCCATCCACCTCACTAAAAATAACTCAATTTCATTTCCTTTTATGGCTGAGTAATATTCCATTGTATATATGTGCCACATCTTCTTTATCCATTCATCTGTCATTGGACACTTAGGTTGCTTCCATGTCCTGGCTATTGTAAATAGAGCTGCAATGAACATTTTGGTACATGACTCTTTTTGAGTTACGGTTTTCTCAGGGTATACGCCCAGTAGTGGGATTGCTGGGTCGTATGGTAGTTCTATGTTTAGTTTTTTAAGGAACCTCCATACTGTTCTCCATAGTGGCTATTATCAACTTACGTTCCCACCAACAGTGCAAGAGGGTTCCCTTTTCTCCACACCCTCTCCAGCATTTATTGTTTGTAGATTTTTTGATGGTGGCCATTAGGACTGACCGGTGTGAGATGACACATCATTGTAGTTTGGATTTGCATTTCTCTAATGATTAGTGATGTTGAGCATCCTTTCATGTGTTTGTTGGCAACCTGTATATCTTCTTTGGAGAAATGTCTATTTAGGTCTTCTGCCCATTTTTGGATTGGGTTGTTTGGTTTTTTGATATTGAGCTGCATGAGTTGCTTGTATATTTTGGAGATTAATCGTTTGTCAGTTGCTTTGTTTGCAAATATTTTCTCCTATTCTGAGGGTTGTCTTTTTGTCTTGTTTATGTTTTCCTTTGCTGTACAAAAGATTTTAAGTTTCATTAGGTCCCATTTGTTTATTTTTGTTTTTATTTCCATTTCTCTAGAAGGTAGGTCAAAAAGGGTCTTACTGTGATGTATGTCATAGAGTGTTCTGCCTATGTTTTCCTCTAAGAGTTTTATAGTGTCTGGCCTTACATTTAGGCCTTTAATCCATTTTGAGTTTATTTTTGTGTATGGTGTTAGGGAGTGTTCTAATTTCATTCTTTTACATGTAGCTGTCCAGTTTTCCCAGCACCACTTATTGAAGAGGCTGTCTTTTCTCCATTGTATATTCCTGCCTCCTTTATCGAAAATAAGGTGACCATATGTGCGTGGGTTTATCTCTGGGCTTTCTATCCTGTTCCATTGATCTATATTTCTGTTTTTGTGCCAGTACCATGCTGTCTTGATTACTGTAGCTTTGTAGTATAGTCTGAAGTCCGGGAGCGTAATTCCTGCAGCTCTGTTTTTCTTTCTCAAGACTGCTTGGCTATTCGGGGTCTTTTGTGTTTCCATACAAATTGTGAAAGTTTTTGTTCTAGTTCTGTGAAAAATGCCATTTGTAGTTTGATAGGGATTGCCTTGAATCTGATTGCTTTGGGTAGTATAGTCATTTTCACAATGTTGATTCTTCCAGTCCAAGAACATGGTATATCTCTCCTTCTGTTTGTATCACCTTTAATTTCTTTCATCAGTGTCTTATACTTTTCTGCATACAGGTCTTTTGTCTCCTTAGGTAAGTTTATTCCTAGGTATTTTATTCTTTTTGTTGCAATGGTGAATGGGATTTTTTTCCTTAATTTCTCTTTCAGATTTTTCATCTTTAGTGTATAGGAATGCCAGAGATTTCTGTGCATTAATTTTGTATCCTGCTACTTTACCAAATTCATGGATTAGCTCTACTAGTTTTCTGGTGGCATCTTTAGGATTCTCTATGTATAGTATCATGTCATCTGCCAACAGTGACAGCTTTACCTCTTCTTTTCTGATTTGTATGCCTTTTATTTCTTTTTCTTCTCTGATTGCTGTGGCTAAAGCTTCCAAAACTATGTTGAATAATAATGGTGAGAGTGGACATCCTTGTCTTGTTCCTGATCTTAGAGGAAATGGTTTCAGTTTTTCACCATTGAGAATGATGTTGGCTGTGGGTTTGTCATATATGGCCTTTTTTATGTTGAGGTAGCTTCCCTCTATTCCCACTTTCTGGAGAGTTTTTATCATAAATGGGTGTTGAATTTTGTCAAAAGCTTTTTCTGCATCTATTGAGATGATCATATGGTTTTTCTCCTTCAGCTTGTTAATATCATGTATCATATTGATTGATTTGCTTATATTGAAGAATCGTTGCATTCCTGGGATAAACCCCACTTGATCACGGTGTGTGATCCTTTAATGTGCTGTTGGATTCTGTTTGCTAGTATTTTGTAGAGGATCTTTGCATCTATGTTCATCAGTGATATTGGCCTGTAGTTTTCTTTCTTTGTGACATCTTTGTCTGGTTTTGGTATCAGGGTGATGGTGCTCTCCTAGAATGACTTTGGGAAAGTTCCTCCCTCTGCTATATTTTGGAAGATTTTGAGGATAGGTGTTAGCTCTTCTCTAAATGTTTGATAGAATTTGCCTGTGAAGCCATCTGGTTCTGGGCTTTCGTTTGTTGGAAGATTTTTAATCACAGTCTCAATTTCAGTGCTTGTGATTGGTCTGTTTATATTTTCTATTTCTTCCTGGCTCAGTCTTGGAAGGTTGTGCTCCTCTAAGAATTTGTCCATTTCTTCCAGGTTGTCCATTTTATTGGCATATAGTTGCTTGTAGTAATCTCTCACGATCCTTTGTATTTCTGCAGTGTCAGTTGTTACTTCTCCTTTTTCATTTCTGATTCTGTTGATTTGAGTCTTCTCCCTTTTTTTCTTGATGAGTCTGCTAATGGTTTATCAATTTTGTTTATCTTCTCAAAGAACCAGCTTTTAGTTTTGTTGATCTTTGCAGTTGTTTCCTTCATTTCTTTTTCATTTATTTCTGATCTCACACACACACACACATCCTATTGGTTCTGCTTTTCTGGGGGAGCCTGACTAATACAGAGAGCATCCCTTGACCACTGGGAAACAGGAGCCAGTGGATAAATGCCTCAGCCTTCCATCCTTCAGGTGGGTGATTCTCTACGACTCTCAAAATGTTCCAGCGGAACTGAGTTCCTACTGCCAGGTGGATCCCTCTATAACACCCGGTATCCTGGCTTTGACTTTGTCCCTGTTTCTCTCTTCCAGTTCCCCCTCCTGCTCTCTGGAATCACCTTCCAGACACCTACACTCAAGTCCTTGTCCCAGGCTCTCATTTTGAGGAAACCCAGTCTAAATCACGTAGAAATTTTAGATTTAACCTCAGTCAATTTGGACTTTTTTTCCGTATATTTAAAAATTTTTTATTTTATATTGAAGCATAGTTGATTAATTATGTTGTGTTTGTTTCAGGTGTACAGCAAAGTGATTCAGTTATATGTGGAATCTAAAAAAGATGTGATACAAATGAACGTATTTACAAAATAGAGACAGACTCAACAGACTTAGAGAACAAACGTATGGACGTTTTCCCTCCCTGAAGAAGCATCTAGGATGTCGGGGATTGACATGTGTTGTGGCTCTCAAGGGGGAATCTGGAGCTTTCTTGGTAACTTGTGTTTTGTTGCATCTGCTGCCCTGGTCTCAGCTGCACTCTTCTCCACCATCACTGTCCTTCCACCCTGAGTTCTGCTGAAATGTTCACCCTCCCACTGACTTTGTCATTTCT
This sequence comes from Globicephala melas, assembly GCF_963455315.2. Lineage (NCBI taxonomy): Eukaryota > Metazoa > Chordata > Mammalia > Artiodactyla > Delphinidae > Globicephala > Globicephala melas. Next base: position 145,062,094 of record NC_083317.1, read on the forward strand.
CGAACTCTGCTTCTTTCTCATCATGACCTTGAGCCTCTTCTTATCCATTCCTCTAGCCTTCTTGTATTTTTATGTTTCCTGAGATTACCCTCCCTGGCATTATCTTTATATTTGTGTTAGTGGTCCAAGCTAGCAAGCTGTGGGGGAACTTATGGATCCTGCTTGCCTTTTTTTTTTTTTTTGCTGTGCTGCGCAGCTTGTGGGATCCTAGTTCCCCAAACAGAGATCAAACCCAGCCCCCCTCAGTGAAAGTGCAGAGTCCTAACCACTGGGCCACCAGGGCAGGCCTCCACTTGCTTTCAAGTGCCCTGCCAGAAATTTGAACACGGGTCCTTTCTACCTTTAGATCTCAAAACGTATATGGGGGTTTCAGACATTCTTCCCCATGCTGGACGTGACCAGTGGAGGGCAGTGAGCAGAAAAGGCAGAGCCCGTTCTCAAAAAGTCACATAGTGTCTTATGGCCTGACTTCCCTTCTGCCTCTGTCTTCGTTGCCTTCTCTTCACCCCTTGAGCATATTACAGCAGGCACTGTTGGCACCCTGCCCTGTATTCTCTCATCCCCTCACCCACCCGAGCTGCAGCTGTTGATCCCTCCCACACTCTGCGGGTTCCCACCTAAAGTGCCGATGCTTGTCTCTTGTTGTTTCCCTGCTTGAGGGCTTTGTCTGCTATCATGGGAGCTTGCTTGGCCGTGCAGGTGCAGACCAGAATTACACAGTATCAACATCCTAGTGGGCAGCCGTTGGCCAGCAGCCTCCTTGTCTCTCAGCGAGAAGGTTCTGAGGGGTGCTTCATACTGTTTCTCAGAGGATCCCCCGTAAGTCTTAGCCCCGATTGCCCACAGTGGTAACCAGCTCATTGACACACTGTTTACTGGCTTTCCCTCATTTTTGGTTTCACTTCCCACTATGCTTCGTGGAATCACCTCCTAAGTAAACAACCTACACCCAACTCACTGTCTCGGGACAATAACTTATGTTCTTTGAAGCCTTCCTATAATAGGTAGACTATGGCTTTTGAGTCTGAAATCTAGGGATTTTTCCCTTTTTCTTCTCTGTTCTTTCTCTCTCTTAATTTAATTTTTATTTTATATTGGAGTATAGTTGGTTTACAATGTTGTGTTAGTTTCACGTGTACAGCAAAGTGAATCAGTTATACATATACATCTATCCATTCTTTTTCAGATTCTTTTCCCATATAGGTTATTATAGAATATTGACTAAGTTCCCTGTGCTCTACAGTGGGTCCTTCTTGGTTATCTGTTTTATGTATAGTAGTTGTATGTACGTTAATCCCAGACTCTTAATTTATCACTTCCCCCCATGTTTCCCCTTAGGTGACCATAAGTTTCTCTGTTCTTTTTTAACAACTCAAATGGATCCAAATGGTCAAGAACCACAGGTTAAATGGAAGTACGGAAGACCCAAACCAAACATTCCCCATACTACATACATCTGTCAACTAGGACAATTTTCCTAGGTAAAGAAATGCTAGCTGTTCTTGGTTAAATGTGTTTGTGTTGTCCTCCCCCACCTGGAACCACCACTCCTGGTGTAGAACCAAGCCCTCTGGGGGTCTCTAGCCCATCTGTCACCCCTTACCGTGGGGAGTTATTCTCCAGTCACATCTGCACATGCAAATAGACCAACAGCAGGTGTCTCCGAGGTGTATGGGGACCATCTCCCTGGACGCTGCTGACAGCTGTGGGCACTCGAGCAGCCCGAGAGTTGCTGTCAGCAGGTGCCAGACACAACCATTCAGGGAAGATTGATTTTATTGTCTGCTGGGTTTATGACAGAGGAATGTGCTTCACCAACCTGCTTTTGATGAAGTCAGAGAGAAGAGCTAAGGATGTTTTCTTGTTAACCGGTGAGTCCTGATAAGCAGTAAGCATTGTGTGGAGGAATCAGCACATTCTGTGAACAGTCTGCACCTTGAGGCATCAGCATGTGTCAAGGGCATGCACGACTACTTCAGATAACTTCTTGGTGGGGAAAAACAGTGGAAATTGCAATAAAAGGGAGGCCTGGAGATATAGGTCATTCCTTAAAAAAAAGTCTATTTTTATCACGTAGAGAAAATGAGTAAAGAGGCTTTGGGGAATATTTTCGGTTGGTTCTCCCAGGAGCAATCCTGAGATGAGGATGTGAATGCGCATGGCTTATTTCAGAAGCACAGGTGGGACCTGGGGGAAGTTGGAAGGGGAAGGGAAGAGATCAAGTAAACGGTGTGGTGTTGGGCAGGTGTTGAGTTTGGGAGATCATGGGAGACAGGGCAGAACCTGTTGTGGGGTTATCTCCCTGCCAGCCCCAGTCTCGTGAGGTGAGCAAGCTGGATTATTTATTCTCCATCCCTGCTCAGTCATCAGCTGAGGCTACTTGCTGGGGTCATCAGGAGGTGTGACCCAGAGCCCCCATTAGGGAAAGACTTGCTGCCCAGCTTCTGGGTGTTTGTCCGTGGGCACCCTTCCACTGCCAGCCCATTCAGTACTTGCCTCAGCTGCAGAGAGCCACTTTGCCAAGGTCACGCCCTTCCGTGGTAACCCACAGCCAATGCCTGGTTGCAGTGGGCATATACAGGACTGACCATTTAAGCTCAGCTTGGGACAATTCTAACTTAGCTCCAGGGCTCCCCATAGGTTGGCTGAGGCTGTCACTGGCATCGTAAATGACTCCTTCCTCTTCCCATTCCCAATTCTTTCCCTCTCTCCATGGTGTTCATCCCAAGGGAACTCATTAACAAACATCCTGCACACTAAACTCCAGAGTCAGAGTCTGCTACCTGCAGAACACACCTAGGGATGGGCATTGCTTCCCTGGTGTTTTGATTTCACTAGGAGGCTATGGGCATGAGCTGAGGGCGGGGCATGCCACGTCTTCTAGAAGGGTGGTAGGATGAAGGTTTTCTGTATTTCCATTGATCAAGGAAGGTGAAGTCACGTGAGGGCAATGGGAACCACGGGTGTAATGAATGACTGGAGAGCTAGGAAGGGGAGCCATGACATATGATTTTGTGTCCAGTAGGATGGTGGTGGATTCAGAGCCCCAGTGTATGAGTGAAAGGGCAGGAGGGCTAGGGGTGCAGAGGGGAGGTGGAAAAAGAAATGGAGATAGTCCATCCTAGTGGAAAGTGAGACAGTGAATTAGCAGCCCCTCTATGTATTAGCTATTACTATTATTACTACTACTATGATGGGCTGAATTGCATGTCCCCCAGATTAACATATTGAAGCCCTGATCCCTAGAACCTCAGACTGTGACTGTATTTGGAGATAGGACCTTTAAAGAAGTAATTAAGGTAAAATGTGGTAGTTAGGGTGTGTCCTAATCCAGTCTTCCTGGTGTCCTTATAAAAAGAGGAGATTAGGGCACACAGGAACACTAGGAATAGTGGGCACAGAGGAAAGACCATGTGAGGACACAGCGAGAATGCAGCCAGCTGCAAGCCAAAGAGAGAAGAAACCAAGCCTGCTCACACCTGGGTCTTGAACTTCTAGCCTCCAGAACCATGAGGAAGCACGTTTCTATTGTTCAGGCCGCCCAGCTGGTAGTATTTGGTCATCATAGTCGTGCCAAACGAACACAGCTACTATTAAAGTGATTGTTCTCTCTCTCACTATTAAGTCACTTAGCAGATCTTGGTAATTCTGTCTTCTGAGTGTCCCGAAACCTGTCCAGCTCTTTCTGTCCCTACAGTTATCACTCTGATTTAGACCTCTTTCATTTTCCTTTCTAGATCCCCATAGTAGGTGGGTCTCATTTGGGGCTTATCCTTCCGACATCAGACAGAACTACCATTTTGCCTAAGTGTAGATTTGATTCTAATAGATAGTTCTGCTTGCTTATGAAATCTTCCCTAATTCTCCATTGTTCCTGGAATAAGGCCCAAACTTGTCACTATGGCACCCGGGCGCTTCTGCCCTTCTCCACTGTTGCCCTCATCTTCCGCCACACTGCTCTAGCCTCAGTCCCATGCTTTCTTCAGCCTCCATTCCACATCTTTGCACAATGCTCTTCCTTCAAAATACTTTTTGTGCCCATCTTTCAGGGTTTGTATCCCTGTCTGCCACCCACAACGGGCCCCTGCTGCTTCATACCTGGAGTAACCACCAAGTTTTAGAACTCGCAGAGGCCTGAGAGCTACCCTGATCTACCCTTTCATCTTCTTTTTGTTTTTTTTTTAAATAAATAAATATATTTATTTATTTATTTTTGGCTGTGTTGGGTCTTCGTTTCTGTGCGAGGGCTTTCTCCAGTTGTGGCGAGCAGGGACCACTGCTCATCGCGGTGCGCGGGCCTCTCACTGTTGCGGCCTCTCGTTGTGGAGCACAGGCTCCAGATGCGCAGGCTCAGTAGTTGTGGCGCATGGGCCCAGCTGCTCCACGGCATGTGGGATCCTCCCAGATCAGGGCTCGAACCCGTGTCCCCTGCATCGGCAGGCAGACTCTCAACCACTGCGCCACCAGGGAAGCCCTCCTTTCATCTTCTTAAAGAAGAAACCAAGACCCAGAAGGGCAAAATGTGCATCGAAGGTCAGAGCATCTGTGACGCGTTGTTTCAGCTTACTCCTCTTCTCAGAAAGTCACCATGGCTCCCTGTAGTTTCTCATATCAAGTCGAATATGACAGCTTCCAGGACCCTCCATAGTCAGTCTTGGCCTCACCGTTTATTTCCTAACAGACGTTGCTTATGGGAGTCAGACAAGGCATTTCTACATTGGTACTTTATTTCATCAGATCTAAGGTGCCATCAGGTGTTGAGTGGACTGCCATTCTATTTCCTAAGGTAGAAGAAATGATGCCAATTAAGCTAAAATGCATCATTGATTAACAGTGGGTTCCAATTTTGGAGATGTTAAAATCTGAACATATGTAAGTCTTAGGATCAATTCAGTAAGATACATTTAAAAACTCTTGCTTGGCTCAAATTCCACCTACTACCTGAAGCTCTCCTTGCTAATTTTGGACATATATCCTGAATTCCTGTAGAACTTATTTTTGGCTCTTTACCCATTTCCTGACTTTTCTAATTTGCTCCCCTCTTCCTCCTTTTCATGGGTGATGATTTGGTATCTCCTGTGTGCCTGGCACTGGGCATGCAGTGATGCGGAGTGTCTAGCTCCCGCCCTCGTGGTCTTTCTGTAAGGAAGAAAGGAAATACATAAGTAGGTGATTACAACCCACAAAATGCTATGAAGAAACAATGCAGTAAATAGAGAATAAAGAATAAAGGCCCAGTGGTGGAGAGAAATCTATGTAGGTAGAATTTCTTCCAGCTGACCTCACTCTCCTTCTACATGTCTGTCTGTTTTCTGAAACCCAGTTCAAAAGTGTCACCTTCCCTCAAATACTTATTTCTTCCACATATTATTCTGCTTTACAGCCTCGAGAAATCCCCTTCTCTTCTAGCCTTGAATCTGTGCTCTCCCTTCCAGGGTGCCAGGATAGCATGTGTAGACAGCACGGATCCTTGGAGTCAGTCTCCCTGGGTTCAAGTCCCAGCATTGTCATTTATTGGCTGGATGGCTTTTGGGAAAGGTCTGTGGCTCAGTTTCTCCACCCTAAAATGAAGATAATACTAAGACCTATATTATGGCATGGCTGTGGGGATTAAATAAATTAAAACAATAAAGCATTTAGAACCACGTTGGGAATAGAGAAATCATTGTAAGTATCCTCATGCCTACCCTGACTTGCTTTTATCCATGTTTTATACCATTAAGAGCAAGGGATTTGGGGTCAGAATAGAAGAAAATAAAATTCTGGTTGAACAACTTTTTCAGATGCATGAACTTGGATACAATCCCTTGACCTTTCTGAACTTCATTTTCTCTACCATTTTAATAATGATAGCAATACCTACACTTAGGGGTTGTTGAGAGGAATAAATAAGATTAAATACTGCAATTGCTACAGAGAGAGCTCTCAATGGAGACTGCTGTTATTCTCACCTTGATTCAGGAAAGGGGTCCTTATTATTAGTCTTAGTGTCCTTTCATCCCTCAGCAGAACTCACTGCTCATGAGGTCAATGATATTAGTTAAGTGTTTGAGAAATCACTGTATACAAGAGTAAGTAAGTGAGCAAAGAGCAGTGTCTACTCAGACCTGATCATGGGGGTTTGTATACTAGCCACACTCCCACTTCTGCTTCTTTGTTTTCTGGGGGAAAATGGCACATGGTGTGGGGTCTCCTTGGAGAGGGAATCTTGTCCTCCTCCCCCATTTCCTCCCACGTGCCCTCAAATTGCACATCCTCCAATGTGCTGATTCTGCTTCCCCACATGCAGATTCACCAGGTCATGCTGTCCTGTTACTATTCTGTTCTGGAAATGAATGAGGTTTCGGTAGGGGCTTGGGAAACTGACGTTCTTTTCTTACAGAACGAATTTGAAACTTCCACTGGAGAAAGCAGTTATAAAGATCCAGCAAACTGTGTGCTTCCAGCTTTGGTTTTCAAGCTGGAACTCCATGAAGTTCTGTGGAATACCATATTTCGTGATTATAAGCCTTGGAAATTCTTACTCTCAATGAAGAAGGTGTCTGCAGCCCTGACAATGCACAAAACTTGTATCAGCAAATGCAACATTTAATTCACAGGCCCCTCAGCTCCTTTGTGTCACTGTTGTCACGCCACTTTGTGATTCCCTATTAAACTTGGCATCTGGCTTTTTGTCTTTTATTAGGTATTAATTTATTTTGGACAGTTTTCAGGGCTAATCAACCAAAAGCCATGTTTGTATGGCTGTGGAATAACATGTCTCTCCTCAGTATATCGCCCGCAGTATGTCGTTTAGAGTAAAATGCTTCATTAAACTGGATATTGGTGTTAGACTCATGTCACAAGTTATTCCATGTTGCAGTGCTCTCAAGAGAGCAGTGTAAAATCAGACTGAGGCTAAAATAAAAATGGGTCAGTTTTAGCAATAAGTAAAATTCAAATGTATAGCATGCTGTTCCTTTTTTAAAAAAATTTATTTATTTTACTTAGTTTTAGTTGTGTTGGGTCTTCGTTGCTATGCGCGGGCTTTCTCTAGTTGCGGCCAGCAGGGGGCTACTCTTCTTTGCGGTGCGCGGGCTTCTTATTGCAGTGGCTTGTCTTGTTGCAGAGCATGGGCTCTGGGCGTGCGGGCTTCAGTAGTTGTGGCACATGGGCTCAGTAATTGTGGTGCATGGGCTTAGTTGCTCCGCGGCATGTGGGATCTTCTCGGACCAGGGATCGAACCTGTGTCCCCTGCATTGGCAGGTGGATTCTTAACCATTTCACCACCAGGGAAGTCCCGGCATGCTGTTCCTTAGATGATGTTTTCTCTCTCTAGTCATTGTTTGATAACAAACATTTCTTTCTTTGATTTAGGGCCCCCCTGAAAAGCAGAAGAGGAAATATTACACTAAATACTTGACTGCTTCTCCCCCAGGTATGACTTAATTAAGCCCAAGTCGTCTTCCCTGGCACCTAGGTGTCTCCCCATCCTCACAGGCCCCACTGGGTTCAGGCTACCATTTTCTCACCTGGGTAATTAATGCTGACCTTGTAACGTAAGTTTGGAAGTGTTCCTTCCTCTTCAGTTTTTTTGGGAAGAGTTTAAGAAGGATAGGCATTCATTCTTCTTTCCATGTTTGTTATAATTCACCAGTGAAGCTATTTGGTCCTGCACTTTTCTTTTTTGGGAGACTTCTGATTACTAATTCAATCTCCTTAATCATTGTTTTTTTTCAGATTTTCTATTTATTCATGATTCAGTCTTGGTAGGTTAGATGTTTCTAGGCATTTATCCATTTCTTCTAGGTTATCCAATTTATTGGCATATAATTGTTCATTATTGTTTAAAATATTTGGGTGCTCATATGTTGGGTGCATATAAATTTATGATTGTTATATTTTCTTGATGAATTGACCCCTTTATCATCATATAATGGAGCACTTTATTTCTTGTTACAGTTTTTGAGTTAAAGTCTGTTTTGTCTGATAATAGGTGTAGCTACTTCTGCTCTCTTTTGGTTTCCACTTGCATGGAATATCTTTTTTCCATCTCTTCATTTTGAGCCTGTATGCTTCCATGAAGCTGAAATGAGTCTCTTGTAGGCAGGATATAGCTAGGTCTTTTTAAAAAAATCCATTCTATGCCTTTTGATTAGAGGATTTAATTTATAAAGTAATTATTGATAGATAAGGAATTACTAATGGCATCTTATTAATTGTTTTCTGGGTCTCTTGTGGTTCCCATGTTTCCTTTTTTTCTCTTTCTGTCTTCCTTTGTGAATTGATGATTTTCCATAGCGGTACCCTTTGATTCTCTTCTCTTTATGTTTTGTGTATTTACTCTAGGTTTTTGCTTTGTAGTTATCCTGAAGCCTATATAACACATCTTATAGATATAGCTGTATGTTTTATGCTGGTAAACTTAACTTTGATTGCATACAATACTTCTACTCTTACCCCCTCTTTTATGTTTTTGATGTCACAATTTAGCTCTTTTTATATTCTGTATTCATTAACAAATTACTGCAGCAATAGTTTTTTTTTTTTTTTCTTGCGGTACGCGGGCCTCTCACTGTTGTGGCCTCTCCCATTGCAGAGCACAGGCTCCGGATGTGCAGGCTCAGTGGCCATGGCTCATGGGCCCAGCCACTCCACGGCATGTGGGATCTTCCTGGACTGGGGCACGAACCCGTGTCCCCTGCATCGGCAGGCAGACTCGCAATCACTGCGCCACCAGGGAAGCCCAGCAATAGTTTTTTTAAACACTTTTATTCTTTAACCTGTATTAAGGCAATTTCTTTAATCAGTTTATCATAAATTTATCATATGCTCAACTATTCCACTCCTAGGAATCTACATAAAAGAAATGAAAATATGTTTATATACAGACTTGTTCATGAATGTTTATAGAACCATTATTCACAATAACCCGATACTGAATAATCCAGAAGTCTACCAAATGGTGAATGGATAAATAAAATGTGATATTTGTAAAGAATGGAGTGCGATTCACCAATCAAAAAGGAATGGGTTAGTGATACATGCTACAACATAAATGAACCTCAAAATATTTTGTCAAGAGAAAGAATCCAGACACAAAATACCACATATTCTATGGCTTTATTTATCTGAAATGTCCAGAAAACGAAAGTCTATACAGATGGATAGTGGTTGCCTGGGGCAGCAGGTGGGAATTGAGAGTGATTGCAGATGGGCATGAGGAGTCTTTTGGGGTGACGGAAATGCTCTAAAATTGGATTGTAATGACAGTTGCACAATTCTGTAAATTTTCTAAACCTCATTGAATTGTATGCCAAAAAGGGTGAATTTAATGGTCTATAAGTTATACCTCAGTAAAGCTGTCAAAAATAAGAAGAAAAATAGAGTAATTAAAACATTTCTCCAGTTTTTTAATAGAAAAGTATAAGGAAATACACCATTAATGACAATTTGTAAAAATAAAACAAAATGAAACATCTTACCAGGAGAAAACTCTTTTGTCGTTTTGGCCTTCCACTCCTTCCTTCTTGGAATTGATGCAGGCTTGATGCCTGGAGGTGTTGCACCTATTTTGCATTCATGGGAATAAAAGCCACATACCACGGACAAAGTAGCAGGAAGATAGAAGGACACTGGGTGCTTGGTGACATCTTTGAGTTACCGCAGTCCAGAATTGTCTTCCTCTAGACTTCTGTATCTTGAGGATAAGAAACTTCTGTTTATGTCAATATTAGTTGGATTTCTATCATTTGTAGAAGGAAAAATTGTTATACCTTCAAACGCTTTTTACTGCTTTTAAGTAAATCTATAACTCATTAACTAGACCTTAATGAGCTGACCTTTGCCGGTATCTCCATGAGGTTTAAGGCCACTGAGCCACTGGTAGAAATAGTTCTCTCTCCCTCAGTCAGTCTGCATCTCTCTCATTCTTCTGGTGGTGTCCTGCTCCACTAAGAACTGAGCCAGTCTGGTCCTCAGGCTTGACCCACTTCCATGAAGTGCTCACCAAGAATAACAGTCATCCTGTGGAGGACTTAAGTATCTAGTCTTCCATGGCCTCTAGCCGTCAGGTCAGCACAGCTCACCTGGATTCTTTCTTATTCCAAACCCTAGAATATTGTGTGTATGTGTGTGTGGTTTTTTTTGGAGGGGGTGGACGAGGGAGTGTTCTACTAGCCCCTGCTTAGCTCTAATTTCCTATTTCGAAGGACGTAAGGAAATTCCAGATGTTCTCCTGTGTGGGCACCCATGAAAAAGTCAAGGTTGTCACCTAGCACCCACCTTGCCCACAGACACCCCTCCTAGCCATCCCTGCTGTGTTGATCCCATGCACTGGTTTTATGAAGGACATCAGCAAGGCAGCCCAGTCACCGTGTTTCAGAAAGGACAGGTGAGGCACAGGTCTCTCGGTCTGGTATCCCTCAAATCCATCTAGAAGGCTTCATCATCACCTTTCCCTTCTACCACCTCTAGGACTTGGGGAAAGATGGACCAACATCTAAACTTTCTCCTCTCTCGTTATAGTCCTCAGTTCAGATAGTTGGGGGCACAGACCCATTTTGTCTGATAACACATCTGTGACATTCATTTTAGTCTTGCAGTTGCACTGGTTTTTAAATATTTAAAGATAAAGCATTGAGTGTATTGCTATCTTGTCTAATTTGAGAACCTTTTATTCCTGGGGGAAATAAGAAAGAGTTGGTAAGATCACTCCTAAAGGGAATAAAGAATACAAGATACAGGAGCTAATTCTTCACAATATTATTCTGTCACACTTGGAGTCTGGTTCACACTCTTGCTTTTCTGTGTCCTGCTTTAATGGAACTCTTGTAAAGTCCCATCCTGGCAACCGGCATTGACAAGAGCTCTATTCTGCCCTCCCAAATAGCATATTCCATTCCTACCTATTCTCAGTGATAAATCTAGTTTGATTTTGCCATGTCTCTGTTCAAATTTGGACTCGTTTTGGATCATCTCCTTCTTGGAGCTGCACTTTTGTTTATTCCAGAAACTCCATGAGCCCCTGTTTGTCCCTGCTCTTCCCCCCAGCAGCCATGCAGCTGGTGCAGCTGGGAAATCTGTACCATCCTCCTGCTGAGAGATAATTACAGCAATGAAAGCCTAGACTGGTATTTCAAAGGAGTAGTATTCCAACATCCTTGTTAAAACGGGTTCAATTTGCCATATGATTTGAGTGGTAAACACTTTTCCCAATATTGTGAATTTCAAAACATTCTATCAGTGCTACAGAAATCTGAAAAATGTATAATGTATTTGGCCAGGGTACAAACACCCGGAAAAGTTCTGGTTTACTGTATAAATATCATAGAATGATTCAGCTGGCTTAGGAAGAGGATTTGGTAATTTGAGCTAAGGAATAAGAAATACTCTTTCATCAGGTCTGTTAAAAAAACAAACATAATGGGATAAAAATTGGAAAGAAAAACAGTAACAGGCAAACCATGGTAATTTCTTTCAAATGACTTAAAGGCAATCAAGATCAAATAGGAGTCTTTCGTTCTGACATAATTCAGTCCACCAAAGGTTGAATATTTTTAGATTACATGTAAAACATTCATGGACTACATTTCCCATCAACTGACCCCTTTCTCCTCCCCGTGATCACAAATTTAATGGAGAAAAAAAAAAAAAACTTAGCTAACAGAATGAGAGTCACCCTGCACTCTGATGGTCTCCAGCTAATTATGGTCCCAAAGAGCCAATGAGTTCCTCAAAAGCATCAAACTTACGAGCCATGGTAACGGGAAAGGGAGAACTAAGCAAAGTTTTTTTTTCCCCTATTGATTTTATACTAACCAGACCAATAGAAACCCTAGTAAAAGTAATTTTGTATGAGAGAAGAAGAGGATTTTCTTTTAAATAGCTTCATATATTTCTAAAACTTATTAAGGTAAGTGATAAACTGGAATCCACTTTCTCTGCCGTAACTTGCTGAGGGTGTTAGCAGGCCACTAATAACAGCATCTAAAAATTTCAGAGTTTAGGAAGATTGATCAAATTATTTCATATTGCCTGAAAAAATTTATCTGTGTACTTTTTTCTTTACTTGAGCTAATGTTTAGACTTGGGGTTTACTTGACCAGACTGTTCTTCAGCAGGAAGCTTCCCATCCCTCTTTCCTGAACACAGCTGTGTCAGTCAACTATCATCATAGTATGTAACAACAACAACAACAAAATCACAAGGTCTCAGAGGCACACATGACTAAGCATCTGTTTGGCTCATGATTCGGTGGATAGTCTGGGGGTCGGCTGATCAAGACTGGGCTTGGCTATGTGTTGAGCCCGACATCTCTCGTCCTCTTCTGGGGATGAGCAGACTAGTTTGATCGAATTCTTCTCATAGCAGTGGCATAATTGCAAGACAATGTGAGTGAAAACACTGAAGGCCTCTTAAACCTAGGCTTGTAACTGGCACTCTGCCTTATTCTGTTAGCCAAAGTGTTACGTAGCTAAACCCAATGTCAAGAGATAGGAAAATGTATTTTACTTCTTTAATGTGAAAAATGACTACATCACATGGGAAAAGGCAAGAATACAGGAAAAGGTGAAAACGATGGGGTGTATTGCACCATCAAACACACAGCTGTTGTGTCATTCAAGTACCAAAGAGGAAGGAAGGAGACTTGATAAATATCAAGGACATAAAATGGAGAAAAATTGATTGATTGATTGATTGATCTATTCATTTACTGTGCTAATTATTGCTTCATAACAATTTACCCCAAAACTTAACAGCTTAAAAAGTACATATTTATAATCTCCCAGTTTCTATAGGTCAGGAACCACATTTTGCTGAGTCCCCTGGCTCTGACTGTCTTCCAAGGCTACAGTCACACAAGGCTGGACTGGGGAGAATCTAATTCCAAGCTCACTCACATGGTTGTTGGTAGGACTTCATTCCTGGGGTCCATTAAACTGAGGCTTTAGTTCCTCATGAGTTGTTGGCTGTTGGTCTCTTGCAGTTCCTTGCCATGTGGCTCTATCCATAGAACATCTTACAGAATGGTAGCAAGCAAGCAAGAAGGCAAGAGTGAATTCCAGCAAGAGAGTAAGAAAAGTAATGTGGAAGTCACAGTCTTCTGTAGCCTAACCATGGAATGGCAGACTACACTGTATTCCATTTGGTAGGAGTAAGTCATTAGGTCCAGCCCATGCCTAAGGGGAGGGGATTATACAAAAGGCATGAAGACCAAGAGGGCAGAGATCATTGGGAACCATTTCAAAAGCCACTTAATTCATTGAATCGTTCTTCATTTTATGGAGCCTCTGCTATGTGCAGAATCTTGGGCTTAGAATGTGTGTATTTCAGAGATGAAGAAATTACAAACCCTGACTTTGAACAAACAGTCCTAGTAGATTCAGTGACATAATTCTAAAAAAATCTGTTCAGGCCCTAATGCTACATGCCTGAATTACCACGCCATAGTAGCATTTTCAAATTTTTATTCTATTTAGAATCCTTCATTGTCCTTACAACATTCAGGATAAAATTCAAGTTCTTTAGCATTTATCTGTAACTTATCTATTTATCTAGCATTTAGTTACAGATTTTTTCCATCTCTGTTCCCTAGCTTACCTATTCTATGAGCTGTTAATAGGATTTCATATTAAGTTTGGTAAATCTATTCAGAGTCTAGTCAGACTCGATACCATAGAGTTTCTTAGAACTTTCAGTATGCTAAAATGTGAATGTAATCTGCTAACTTCCCCCAACATATTACATATTTAACCATCGAATCCTTTTGCCATGGAGCAAATCAGGGGATTCGATTCTGATGAATATCCTTTGGGAAAGTACTTTCAATTCAACTTTTGTGACTTTACCTCTTCTGTCCTCTGATCCACCTTCTCTGAAATCGCCATGCTGTTACTGTTTTTCCAGGTGTCCTGACATTCTGATCTCTTCGCCTAGAATGTTCTTTTCCCTCCCATCATCTGCTTGGTTTGAACTAGAACCTTAAAAACTAAGCTCAAAAATCACCTCTTCTAAAAATCCTACCCTGATTTCCCCTTCTCTGTGCTTTAACAGTAACCCCTGTCCTATGCTTATTATATGATGCTCTTAATTGTTTGATTCTTTTCTTACCAGCTGCATTTTCCTGAATTGTAATCTCCTTGAGGAAAGGCCTATGCTAGCTCAAGTTCAGAGCCCTGGTGCATACAAAGTGTCAGACATGTACCAGCTAGTAAAGAAAACAATGCTTTTGAACGCTAGAACAAATGAATAATACCTGGTTCTCTTCTACCTGCAGTTGGTGTTCCTTCTGCATCCCCAGGCTTGCTAGCAGTTAGGCTGAGGACACGTGAATTGTTCAGGCCAAAGGGCTATGGAGGTTGTAGGTTGAGATCATGGAACCACCATTGTGAGCATACTGGGTTCCTATGTCACTGCATGGTATAGAGCTGCCTTATATAAACATTAGATGAATGAGATAGACATGAAAGGAGCCTTTGTTGCATTAAGTCAGTCACTAAGATTTCAGAGTTTAGCCTATCTTGACTAAGGTATTACACCAAGGCTAGCAGAAGTTTGATGCAGGCAGGAGTGTGTGACATGAAGACTTAAAAAAAAAAAAAAAATTCAAGAGACCCAGATAAGTGCTAAGAGGTTGCTTTGGAGTTGCCTGAATTCTGCCTAATTTTGGTCACTGAGAAGCTGCTGTATGCATCTTTTTAGTAAAGATGGCTGACGAAAACTTACAGACGTGCTAGCAATTACTACTAGATTTTAAATAGAACTGCCTAATTTGAGTTATTTTATGCAGAAAAAAATGAAGTATGGAAAAGATGACAGAATATCCAAGAAATATACCATGGTTTTATGAAAAAGAAGTATCTGATGTAGAGAATGAAAGCCTTGCTGCTTGTACTGAACAAATTCAGTGGTGAATTACTCAACTTAGCAGTGTTTTGCCTAGACAGCCTAAACTTGAATCTCCAAGAAATTCCTCTTGGATTGATTTGATTATAGCTTGGGTGCCAAGCCTATAATTCTAAAAAGGAGGAAACTTCTTGCTTCATTTATGGAGAAGTTGGGAATTTTTTCCCAGCTTTATTGAGATATGATTGACATATAACATTGTGTAAATTTAAGGTGTACAATGTAATGATTTGCCATCTGTATATATTACAAAATGATTATCACAGAAAGGTCAGTTAAAATATCTATCACTTCACATAGTTACAAAGTGTTTTTTGTGGTGAGAACTTTTAGAATCTACTCTCTTAGCAGATTTCAAATATACAATGTAATATTGCTAACTGTAGCCACCATGCTGTACATTACATCCCCAAAGCTCATTCATCTTATAACTGGAGGCTTGTACCCTTTGACCACCTTCACCTATTTTCCCAGCTCCCCATCACCAGCCCCTGACAACCACCAATGTGTTCTCTGTTGCTCTGAGTCTGAGTTTTTTAGATTCCACATATAAGTGAGGTCACACAGTATTTGTCTTTCTCTGTCTTAGCATAACACCCTCCAGTCTCAACCATGTTGTCGGAACTGCAGGATTTTGAGAAGTTGGGAATTTAGGGCTTTGTTTCATAAGGAAAGTGACTGAGCAGAAATCCCAAGGACTTTGTTTTTTCAGTCTCGATTATTCGTTTCAAGTAGCAGAAACTGCCTGTGAGCTGAAAAGGATTTATTGGAAGGAAACTGTGCAGCCCACAGAATCAGTGGGAAGGCTGTAGAATCAGGCTCCAGGATGACTGGGAGACTGGGGGAACAGTTTATAAGGATGCCTTGTCACCGTGTGCTGCTGCAAATCCAGATCCAGAAAGAGCGATTATTCCAGTGAGGAAAAATCAAAGTCCTCACCCTAATAGAAGGGGCCTAAAGCAATCAGCCTGTTACAAGCTAGCTAGCTGGTTGCTTTGCCCCCGTCCAAGGCAATGGTGTTATATCCCTGAGCTTAGGGTTGGTTCCTGCTGCTGCTGGCAGTTGGAGCACTCATCAGAGAAAGTGACCAGTTGGTCTTCATGGGGTTATTTCTCTGTCCCTGTTGTCATAGTCTTTTAGTTCATGAGTTCACTGGCTGAAGATACAGGCTGATGGACATACACTAGATGTATGACATATATCTAGGTCTGATTATTAAGAGTTTCCTCCGTGGTGGGACTCTCTGCTGAGGAGTCACATGGGACATAAATATCTTCCTACCCTGGGTCCACTTTGAGAAGTCTCCACACATACTTCCTCTTCAAGCCTTCTTGTACCATGTCTCTATCCATGATGCAGCTAAACTGTCAGCCACTCCCCATCAGTTGGTCCTTTTTTAAAGTATAATTTTTATTGGAGTATAGTTGATTTACAATGTTGTGTAAGTTTCTGCTGTATAGTGAAGTGAATCAGTTATACATATACATATATCCATTCTTTTTCAGATTCTTTTCCATATAGCAAATACACAATATTGACTAGAGTTGCCTGTGCTATACAGTAGGTCCTTGCTGGTTATCTGTTTTCTATATAGTAGTGTGTGTATATCAATCACAATCTCCCAGTTTATCACTTCCCCCCACATTTCTGCTTTGGTAAACCCAAGTTTGATTTCGAGATCTGTGAGTCTGTTTCTGTTTTGTAAAAAAGTTCATTTGTGTCATTTTTTTTATTAGAGTCCCCCATCATTGGTCTTGAACCATATCTTAAGCAGTCTTTCCAGTAAAAGTGAACAATGATATGTACTGCTTGTGGTAGATTATACTATTTTCCCTAGCTATTCACACCCTCTTCCTATTAAAGGATTATATAGCCTAGTCATTGTCAGCGACTAAGTTACTCCTGTAAAGATAGGTTAAGCTTTGCCATATGACATATTTTGACCAATGGAATGTGACCAGACACAACACCTAGTATGTTCAGATAAGCCATCAGGATGCCGTTGTGAGCTTTGCCATGGTCTCTTTTCCTCTGACACAAGAATGCAAAGCCATAGATGGGGGCTGTGCTTTCATTTTGGTTATAAGACTGAGGAAACATGCAGAGCAAAGCTACATGCTCTGTTCACCCAGAGCCAACATTCCAGAGAGTGAGAAACAATCTTTATTGTAAGCACTCATGTTTAGCGGTTGTTACCACAACTTACTGAGAGAAAGAAAACTGTCCTGTTCAGTCTTCTACCCACGGGGAGAACCTCCCTCCGCCACCTTTCATGGTCACCCACAAGGAGGGTGATAAGTTTCTCCACAGTCCGCTTCTAGCTGCCAACATCACTGTGGTGAAGAACTGTCTGTAAGTCAAGCTTACATCTTTCCCTCCTCAGAGGAAACTCCCGGAGGCCGTCAGCGAGGGTTGAGGAAGAAGTGGCAGGAGGAGGCCCGAGTGAGTCCTCAGCGAGTGCAAACTGCTCCCGCAGTCAGGTCAGTGCCTGTAAGATCTGTCTCAGTTGGTTCTCTCTCTCTCTCTCTCTCTCTCTCTCTCTCTGTCTCTCTTAATATTTATAAAGATAAATGTGTCTATATTTGATTTCTGTCAGTATATCAGTGTATATCAATCATTTGATTACGGTTTGTTGAATATGCCTGAGTTTATGGCGATGCCACTGATTAGACAACACTTAATGTGTAATGTTACAGGGAGAAGTTACATGGTCAATGGGTGTCCCATGGTGAGGTACTGAATCTTCACTGGGCCCAAGAGCAAACCAAGAGATGTTTTTCAAAAGTACAATAGCTTGAAAAGGGCATGTTTGTCCCCCAGCCCTAGAGGTTGCCACTCGAATGTTACAGAAGTCCCCACAGAGTAATAATCTGTCACAGGCCCGTCAAGTCCCATTGCATCTGCTAGATCATAAGAGTCAAGGTTTAGGGCTGCCTGCAACATGGCGTGGACCAGCTGGAGAACCTCCACTTGCCCTTAGCCTCACTTAAGTTGACAGCCATTGGAGTCAACAGGAAATGGGTTTGGTAAGTGCACGAAAATGTGGTGGATGCACCTCTAAAATCCCAAGAGGGCCACTAAACATTGTGACTTTTTCTTCAAGGGGCAGCAAGTTTCTGCCACTCGGAGGGAATGTCTTGTTCTGCCCCAGAGACTAGTTCCCAGAACCTTCCCTGGAGAGCCAGCCCCTGCCTGTCCGTGAAATTTCCTGTCCTCAGTCTCGAATGCGTGTGTCTAAGGAATCTGGGACACTTACTACTTTCTGTTCTCCAGGCCCCCATAGAGTGAACCAGAGGCTTACCATGTTTTTAAAATAATTTTCAGTGAAATTTTTGGCAGATGTTTTGCTATTATCCAATGGCTCTGATGGTTATAAAATACTGTTTAGGAGGTGTAGGCTTCACTTGTAATTTTCTTTAAGCCATGTATGATTTCTCGTAGGCATGAAATAAGAAAAATGAAAGAGAGGTGTTCAGTGTGCAGCTTGACTAAGAAGTCAGGAAGAAGACAGGTAAGTTATGTGTGGCTCTGACAGGATTAGTAGCTTTTCTAAAGAAGCAGTCTTGGGTATATGTGCTTATGGCTTGGGCTGTCAACACACAAAATCCAAGTAGACTATTTAATCTGTGACTGTGATCTCAATATTTAGGGGGGTCTTGGAACCCTATACAAATCTAATTAAATCTGTAAACCCCCTACCCAGAAATTTTACAAACTTAAAACTCTTTAAACAAATATAAGGATTTAATCAATTTGCTGAAGGTCTTCATAGAGGTCTGAGGATCCAAATTAGAATCCATGTTCCATGAGGCTGACAGAGGTACCTATTTGAATGGGAAAGGCTGTGGGTGGCTTTATAAAGCTTGGCTTAGGAGGCTAGAAATCATTCATTCTCTTGATGATTAAGGCTGCTTATTTCTCTCAATGGTATTACTTTTTATCACTGTCAACATTTTGCCCATGGGTCCTTCTTTCTTCCCTTAAATTTGATTATTGTAATTCTTCATTATGTACACACTCTTCGGGAACAAAATACCTTAGGTTAATTCTTTAAATGAAGCCAGATACTTTTTATTTAGAACCTGACAGATAAAAAACTTCAGTTCAATTATGGAAAAATAAAATATTTATTTCCCTTTTGGCTAGTTAATATTGAGTACACAAAGTCATTGTGATTTCTGGAAGCCAAGCTGGGTGGTATGATACCAATATTGCTCACAAAAGTTTTGAGAAAATTTGGTATGGCTAAAACTGGGTTGGAATTCATCCTAAAGGGACAAAGTGAACAATTTTTCTCTTCTTTTGCCAGTAGTCACATATAAAATCCCTGGAAAATAGCAATATTTTAACATTTCATTTATTAGTGGGGATAGGCTGGTTATTCAGATAATTTAATTTCAATAAATATTGACTGAAAACTTATTATGAGGTTTATGGTTCAGGTAAGTTCATCAGAATCTTGATGAAAGGCAAAATTGACTTTTCAACAACACAAGGAAGTTGTGGTCACATAAGCAGCAAAGTGAAATGTATCAGGGTTTGAGCAATTAGGGCATGAGGGAGGGAGGAGGAAGGACAGAAAACTTGGTTGACCTTGTCACTAGGAGCTTTGCTCTTGAAGTGGCGCAGAGATTATTATGTTGCAATCTCAGGAAAGAAAATTTTGCCGTAGTTTGCTACCTAGCTATGCTATGAACAACTGAGTAATAGTAATGGAAATATTGTCTGTTGGTTTTCATCACTGAGAGTTAACCTATAGACTAAGTGCAAAAATATAAATTTTCAGGACAGAATATAAATATTGTCAACCTTGACAATGGAAAAGTCAAAATATTCCTAATTGTAGCTGAGAAAAAGAAAGAGGGAGAAAATGTGGAAGGAAGATAGGGTTGCTAAGATCCATATCTTACAAATGTAGGGAGTAAAGAGATTCTATCTCTAGTTGGTGGAAAAAGAACTATATATATTAATGAGCTAAACTTATAAAGGTAACCCAGTAAAAAAACAAAAAATAATGACATAAGCATCAACGTCTTTGAAGTTTGGGGTCAGGAAATGATATCTAGATTTGACAAATGAAGATTTAGTGGTATCAATGTATTATTTAAAATGTGGAGGCAATCTTTAGAAGAACTCAAAACATAAACTGTTGAACGTAGTTCACTCTGTCGAGTGGGGCAGTAGACTACTGCTTTTTTGGTCATTAATATTTGGGGTATTTAACTTTGTGCATGCTTTAATTTGATGAAAAGGTAGAATATTTTTAAAATAAACTAGTAGTGAGGAGAGATCTGAACTAGGTTGTTATTATTTAAAATATTATTTGTAATCCCTGGAGCAACCACTAAGAAAATAACTTTAAAAATATATCGTAGGGACTTCCCTGGTGACACAGTGGTTAAGGCTCCACGCTCCCAATGCAGGGGTCCCAGGTTCAATTCCTGGTCAGGGAACTAGATACCACATGTATGCTACAACTGAGAGTTTGCATGCCACAACTAAGGAGCCCATGTGCCGCAACTAAGACCAGCACAACCAAATAAATAAATAAATATTAAAAATATGTATTGTAAAAAAACCAAGAGTATTAAAATGGTACACTAGAAAATATCTATTTAACACTAAATGAGACAGTAATAGAGGAACAGAGGAACAAAACAACCATAATACATATAGAAAACTAATAACAAAACAGCAGATATGAATTCTATCTTATTAATAATTACATTAAATATAAATGGATTAAGCACTCCAATCAAAAGACAGAGTGTGACAGAATGGATAAAAAAATGATCCGTTATATTCTGTCTACAAGAGACATGCTTCATATTCAAAGACACAAATAGGTTGAAAGTAGAAGAATAGATAAAGGTATATCATGCAAACAATATGCAAAATAGAGCTAGGGTAGTCATGCTATTATTAGAAAAAAATAGACTTTAAGACAAAAATTGTTACTAGAGAAAAAGAAGCGTATTTTAAAAGATACAAGATCTATCCATCAAGAGAAGATAACAATTATAAACATGTATTCACATAACAACAAAGCCCCAAAATACATGAAACAAAAACTGACACAATTGTAGGAAGAAATAGACAATTTAAAAGTAATAGTTGGAAAATTCAAGATCCCATTTTCAATAATGGATAGAACAACTAGACATAAGATTAACAAGGAAATAGAAGGCTTGAACAATACAATAAACCAACTAGTCCTAATAGAAATGAATAGATCACTGCACTCAACAATAGCAGTATACACATCCTTCTCAAGTGCACATGGGACATTTTCTAGGATAGACCATATGTTGGATCATAAAAAATAATGACTCAATAAATCTAAAGAGGTTGAAGTCATGTAGTGTATGTTCTTTGAACACAATGGAATAAAATTATAACTCAGTAACAGAAGGAAATTTGGGAAATTCACAAATATGTGGAAGTCAAACACACACTCCTAAACAACCAATGGATCAAAGAAGAAATCAAAAGGAAATTAGAAAATAAGATGAGTGCAAGTGAAAACACAAAATACCAGAAGTTTTGGAATAGAGCTTAGCAATGGTGCTTAGAGAGAAATTTATAGCTGTAAATGTTTATATTAAATAAAGAAGAAAGATCTCAAATCAGTAATCTGATCTTTTACCTTAGGAAACTAGAGAAAGAAGAACAAACTAAACCCAAAGTAAGCAGTAGAAAGGAAATAATACAGATTAGAGAGAAAATAAATGAAATAGGTAATAGAAATACAATGGAGAAAACCAAAAGTTGATCCTTTGAAAAGATCAACACAATTGTCAAAACTTTAGCTAGACTGACAAAGAAAAAAGAGAGAAGATTCAAATTAGTAAAGTCAGGAGTAAAAGAGGCAACATCCCAGAAATAAAAAGGCCTAAAAGTAAATACTATGAACAATTGTATGCCAAAAAATTAGATAACCTAGATAAAATGGACAAATTCCTGGAAAGTCACATCTTTCAAAACTGATTTAAGAAGACAGAAATACTGTATGCAGAAAAACTGTTTGGGCCTATAATGAGTAAAGAAATTGAATTAGTAATAAAAAAAACTACACACAAAGAAAAGGTCAGGATTAGATGGTGAATTTGCTAGAGAATTCTACCAGATGTTTAAAGAAGAATTAACACCTATCTTTCACAGACTCTTCCAAAAAATAGAAGGGGAGGGAACATTTCCCAAATCATCTCTATAAGGTCACTATTACTTTTATACCAAAACAAGACCAAGATATCACAAGGAAAAAAAAAACTATGTTATGAATATAGAAAGAATATAAATTATAAATTTAGAAGCAAAAATCCTCAACAAAGTACCAGAAAATCAAATCCAACAAGATATAAAAAGAATGACAAAGTGGGTTATTCCAGAAATGCAAGCTTGTTTCAAGATATAAAAAAATCAGTCAATGTAACACACCAATTAATAAAGATAAAAATAATATGAACTTCTCAATTGATACAGAAAAGGTATTAATATTTAACAAAATCCAACACCATGTTATGATAAAAACATTCAACCAACTAGTAGAAGGAAATATCCTCAACTGATAAAGTGCACCTATGAAAAACGCACTGCTAACATCATACTTAAACGTGAAGGATTGAAAGCTTTTCTGCTAAGATTAAGAAGGCGGCAAGGATGTCTACTCTCACCACTTTTATTCAGTATTGTACTGGAGGCTCTGGCCAGGGCAGTTGGGCAAGAAAAAGAAATAAAACCATTCATATCAGAGAAGAATTAAAACTATCTCTATTCACAGATGACATGATTTTGCATATAGAAAATCCTTAGGAATTCACAGACAAAAAAACTGTTACAGCTAATAAACAGTACAGCAGAGTTGCAGAATACATGATCAGTGTACAAAAATCAGTTATATTTCTATACGATAGCAACGAACAACCCCAAACAATAATTACAAAAAATAATTCCTTACATAAAAAAACCCAGTTAGGAATAAATTTAATAAAATAACTGTAAGACTTGTACACGAAAAACAACAACACATCTTTGAAAGAAATTTAAAACTACCTAAATAGGAACTTCTCTGGTGGTGCAGTGGTTAAGGATCCGCCTGTTGGGACTCCCCTGATGGTGCAGTGGTTAAGAATCTGCCTGCCAATGCAGAGGACATGGGTTTGAGCCCTAGTCTGTGAAGATCCCACATGCCATGGAGCAACTAAGCCCGTGCACCACAACTACTGAGCCTGTGCTCTAGAGCCTGTGAGCCACAACTACTGAAGCCCATGTGCCTAGAGCTCATGCTCCGCAACAAGAGAAGCCACCACAATGAGAAGTCCACGCACTGCAATGAAGAGTAGCCGCTGCTTGCTGCAACTAGAGAAAACCCATGCACAGCAACAAAGACCCAATGCAGCCAAAAATAAATAAGTAAATAAAATCTCTGTAAAACAAAAAAAGAAGAATCTACCTGCCAATGCAGGGGACACCAGTTTGATCCCTGGTCCGGGAAGATCCCACATGCCGCGGAGCAACTAAGCCCGTGCACCACAACTACTGAGCCTGTGCTCTATAGCCCACAAGCCACAGCTACCGAAGCCCACGTGCCTAGAGCCTGTGCTTCAAAAGAATAGAAGCCACAGCAATGAGAAGCCCCCGCACCGCATCGAAGAGTAGCCCCCGCTTGTCGCAACTAGAGAAAGCCTGCACATAGCAATGAAGACCCAACGCAGCCAAAAATAAATTTAAAAAATAAATAAATAAATGGAAATAATAAACATCCCAATTTCATGGTTTGAAAGATTTAATATGGTTAAAATGGAATAATCCCCGAATTGGTCTATGGATTCAATATGGATCCATTGCAATCCCTTTTTAAATCATAGCTGCTTTTTTTTTGTTTTCCAGAAATGGGTAAGCTGGCCATAAAATTCATCTGGAAATGCATGAGACCCAGATTAGACAAAACATTCTTGAACAACAATAAAGTTGGAGGACCCACACTTCCCACTTTCAAAACTTACTGCAAAGCTACAAGATCAAGATTGTGTGGTATTGGCATAAAGATAGACATACAGATCAATTGAGTAGAATTATGAGTGCATTAACAAACCCTTACATTTAATGACCGTTTGGTTTTTGACAGTGGTGCCAAGACAATTCAGTGGGGGAAAGAATAGTATTTGCAATAAATGATGATAACTGAACATTGACATGCAAAATAGTGAAGTTAGACACTTAGCAAACATCATACACAAAAATTAGCTCAAAATGGACCAAAGACCTAAATGTAAAAGGTAAAACTATAAAAATTGTGGAAGAAAACATAGGTAAAAATCTTTGCATCCTTGGATTAGGCAATGGTTTCTTAGATATGATATCAAAAATACATGCAGCTAAAGAACAAAAAATCTGTAAGTTTGACTTCACCATAATCAAAAACATTTGTGCTTCAAAGGACAATATCAAGAAAGTGGAAAGATAATCCACAGAATGGGAGAAAATACCTGCAAATTATGTATCTATGAGGGACTAACATTCAAAATATATAAATAACTCTTGCAACTCAACAATAAAAGGACAAAAAATCCAGTTAAAATCTGGGCAAATGATTTAAATTGATATTTATCTAAAGAAGATTTAGAAGAGGCCATTAAGCACATGGAAAGGAGCTCAGCATCATTTATCATTAAAGAAACGCAAATGAAAACAAAAATGACATGCTGCTTCACATCTACTCAGATGGCTGTAATTTAAAAAGATGGAACAATAGCAAGTGTTGGTGAGGATGTGAAGCCACCATTGGTGCCAGGGTTAGTGGATTGATTAGAATTTCTTTTCCTTCCTTTCTTTCTTTTTTTTTTTGTTCATGGCATTGTAAGGAAGACCAGTCCCCTTTGGGTACTAAGACAATTCTGGATGGTGATGGGGGACCTAAGAAAGGAATGTATACTTCCTGATAAAGCAGGTGAGGGTTTGACTAATTATTTGAAGGAACCCAAGATGTCCTAATTGTACTCCAAGTTGATGAATAGGGTCAAAGTGATTGCAGGGAGTAGAATTGGAACATTAAAAGATGGTGGTAGGACATTAATAAATCCTCTGCTCAGAAAACTGCAACAAAGATGCACAAGATACATGGCATTACCAAATGGCACAAGATACACGGTGTTAAATGGCCTAATACCCTATTTTCATGTAAATCAGTTTCTTTGTCGTGATAATTTATTCAAACTAGTTAAAGTGGAGATAGAGGATTTTGGTATAGAAGCTGGTGAGGGCGTCATTTCTGGTCTAACACCCATGTAGTTCGCTGACTGTCAGTCTGGTACCAGACTGTTCCCTTTATTTTTCATAATGTCAGAGCCAGATATACCATTTGAGTGCATGTGTAAACATACATAGAAACCACTTCCGCTGGCAAAGGTGTGATGAATCAGATGGCATTAATAGTTTGGGAGAGTATTCTTTTCTTTTTCTACCTATATCCTTCCTTTTGAGAAACTGCAGACAATTTTGAAATCAGAGACTGTCACACAACCCAGCAGCTTCAGCACCTTTTCCTCTTTTCCTGGCAGACAAACCTCAGAGCTCTGGGGGCACCTGCTTTTGCGGTGCCAGTTGCAATTACAGCAGACACATCAAGTGCAGAAGGAAATGCCTGACCTTGGACAAAGACCTCTGATTGTGTGGTAAAAAACAAGGCTGCAATTTTATCTCTTCTAAAGGCCAGTGATAAGGTCTTTTGTTCCTTTGTGGTTTCTAGAGATTTTCTGGGAGGAGAATTTATGGCAAATGCTACCCAAGGATTATAGGACATTTTAAGGACACAGTGATTTTCACATAAGCTTGTAAGTAGGTGGTGAAATTTTTGCAGAGATCTTTTCACATACTTATAACTAATTTTTTTTAGTCCATTTTCAATACTGACTTACCCTGGCTCTTTCCCAAATCTAGTATAGTATCAGAAGGAATATTGATCTACAGCAAAGTTTTTTACATAATTAAACATTGGGAGAGCTTGAAACAGGTTGACTAAAGTGGATTGATCAGTGGATTTTCTAACTGTTATTAAAATGATTTTAATATCTATAACTTTTGCAATAACTGTTGCATGTTTTCCTTTGTGGAAAGCTGCAGTAGCTGAATTCCCTGACGTCATGTCCCATGGTAGGAACTTGGAGTGGGGCTTTGCCCTATACCAGGATTGGTGGACCCAGCCTGTCACAAAACATGTCAGTTTATTTTATCTATTTAATATTTATTTATTTATTTGGTTGCACTGGGTCTTCATTGCAGCAGATGGGCTCCTTAGTTGCAGCTCAAGGTCTCCTTAGTTGCGACATGCATGTGGGATCTAGTTCCCCAATGAGGGATCGAACGTGGGGCCCCCCCTCATCGGGAGCTCAGAGTCTTATCCACTGTGCCACCAGGGAAATCCCATCATATCAGTTTAGAATAGTTCTCCCTAAAGGCTGTCCAAACCGGGGACTGAGGGCTCAACTTAAAGGAATAGTAAGTGCTTTTTCCCCTCCCCCTTTCTTTGTTATTCTGCCAATCTTCACCACTGTAGCATTTTTTTTTTAGAATCTCATTCTGTAAATTGATGCCTTGAAGCTGCCTTTATCTCCTTCATGTCATTTGTAAAAAAGACAAGCAGTGGATTTTTGTGCAGAGGAGTAATCAGCATGGTTATTACGGATGTTTTTGTAGTTTGTCCTTCCTATGGCCCCAAATCAATAATGTACACAGGCAAAACCCAGCTTCAACACATATCCTTCAAGCTGAGGCCTCTCTCAAAGTGCTCCTTAGCTTCTGTTGACAAGGATGCTTATGTGTGTGTAGCTGTTAGATATCAACTAGAGTGTTCCTCCTCCTTCAGATCTGGGAGAGATTGGTCCAGCTCTCAAATAGCTTATCCTACAGCAGTCTACAAGGTTCCTGCAGATCTCCAGGTCTTTCACTCTGTAAAAATCCTGACTTTGAACGTCTCTGACCCTCTCTTTGTGGACAGCGTGCTATCCCACAGGTGCCTCCCTGTTTTCTACATGTGGACCCAGGCACGGATCTCTGTGCTTGTCTTGATTTCCACAAAGGTTCTTTCCACGAAGCAATTTCTGTGCCTAGTAGACTTAAGTGAGGCTTGGGGAGTGGGAATGGTTGTGGGGATTCGGAATTGGGGTACGTGTCTCAGCAACACAGCTTCCAGTAGAACGTTACCTGCTGGCTTTCCCCCTCCTCCTCCCCCCTCCCTCCCTCTCCCCTCTGTCCCCTCCAGGCAGGAGCAAAACCATTTTCTTCCTGTTTTTAAACATTCATAGCTTTAGGTGTCACCTACTTCTCCAAGTGTCACGTTGCAAATAAAGACACTTTCCTTGAAAGAAGTTTTTGTATCGACTGTTAAGATAAGACATGGTTTTCCAGATTTCACCCAAACAACCAGGTTTCCTTGGAGGTAATTATTAGGAGGGTAAAGCCCTCTGAGTGGTGACTGTGTAACTTTGGTGAACATCAGAATCCCTTGGGGAGGTTGTCAAGCGTACAGACGCCCAACTCCTGGTATAGCCAGACATAACCAGCATCGTTTCTGAACATGATATGCAATATAATTTCACTGAAGGTCAAGTGCCAGTGAACCCACTACGATATCTTTCTGCTCACTGTTTGTTTCCTCCCAAGAACAGGAAATTATCTGAGAACTAATCTTTTGGTTGATCAATTTCTTGGATTTTTCCCCTTGTGAAACATAGTCTGTCTAAAAAGTGACCTCACACAGGTATTTGCATCTTACATCTTTTGACTCAATGGGTTAAAGTCCCATCCCCACCCCCACAGTCAGGTAAAGGGATTTCTAGGCATTCAGAAGAAGATGGAGAAATAGAAATTAACTTATTAATGGGCAGTTTGAAATCATACCAGACCTACTCTCTTGGCCTTGAAAATAAACCTTATGTGTATATTTACATATACATATTTTATTAGGTGGTTGGGCAAAGAAATAACTACTGAGATAGTCCCAGGTCTGTAAATTCTGGGAAGGCCGCAGGGCTTAGTCCTTGAAGATAAAGAAGGAACTGGCATTCACTGGTAACCAGGTTCTTTCAGGAGCCAGAGCTGACCTTGCTCTAGGACGGGTCTAGCTGGGTATCACCTCAAGACCCTCTCCACACCCTGCCCACTGTTAATTTATCCCAGAGTTCCCAAATTATATTGACTGGCATAGCTATCAGCTTATAAATTAACATAATGATGCTTTATATGGTAACCTACCCATGTCCCCTTACAGTCTAGAATATATTTGGTATCTCTAATGAAAAGCTTATAAAAGGGCACACTGCATGGAGCTGACCTAAGACTTGTTAATGATCTTATGAACTAAACCATACATTTACTGAGCTTTTATTTTGCAGGGACTGTGCTACATGCTACGTTTTTTTAGAGAAGTTTTAGATTCATAGCAAAACTGAGGGGAAAGTAGAGAGAGTTTCTGTCTATCCCTTTCCCCATGCAGGCAGAGCCTCACCGACCATCAGCAGCTGGCACATCTGTTATAATCGCTGAACCTACACTGACATGTCATTATCACTCAAAGCCCATAGTTTACATTAGGGTTTACTTTTGGTGTACATTGGTTGGTTTTGATAAACGTACAATAACATGTATTCACCGTAATAGTATCATGCAGAATAGTTCCACTGCCCTAAAAGGCCCCCGAGTTCTGCCTTTTCATCCCTCCCTCCTCCCAAACATGACAACCACTCATCTTTCTACCCTCTCCATAGTTTTGCTTTTTCCACAGTGTCATATAATTGGAATCATACAGCATGTAGCTTTTACAGACTGACTTCTTTCACTTAGTAATATACATTTAATATGCATTTAAGTTTCCTGTGTGTCTTTTTGTGGCCTGGTACTTCATTTCTGTTTTTGCTCCGAGTAGTACTGTATGGATGTACTACTGTTTATTTATTTATCCACTCACTGAATGAAAAGGCGATTCACCTGTGGAAGGGCATTTTGGTTGCTTCCAAGTTTTGGCAAATTTGAATAAAGCTGCTCTAAACAATTGTGTGCAGGTTTTTGTGTGGACATAAGTTTTAAGTTTCTTTGGGTAAATACCAAGGGGTGTTGATCATTATTGGTTTTCTGTGTCCTACTTAAGAAAAGTTAATCTACCCCAGGCAAATATTCTCCCATGTAATCTAGAACTTTCATAGTTTTAGCTTTTACATTTAGGCTTATGATCAATTCTGAGTCAATTTTTAGTATAGGGTGAGGTAGAGATTAAGGTTTATTTTTTCCATATGGATATCTAGCTCTGGAAAAATTTTCCTACCTTCATTAGATTGATTAGGTGCACTTGTCAAAAATTAAATGACTGTACTTGTGAGGCTTGTCTAGGCTCTCAATTCTGTTTTATTAATCTATTCGTCTATCCTGATGCCAGTTCCACACAGTTTGAAAACTGTAGTTTCAGAATAAATCTGGAAGGCAGGTAGTGTAAGTATAAGTGTTTTTCCTTTTCAAATTGTTTTTAGATATTCTAGGTCATTTGCAGTTCTACCTCAATTTTAGAATCAACTTGTCAATTTCAACAGAAAACCTGCTACCTTGTGATTTGGGCTGTATTGGATGCATAGATTGATTACTTATAAGGCAGAGGCAACTGACTTTTCCATTCCATCAACATGTTATGTAGCTCACTGTTTACAATGTTGCATAGTTTCAGCATAGAGGTCTTATATGTCTTTGGTTAACTTTATTCCTAAGTATATTATGTTTTTTGATGGTATTGCAGAAAATTTTTTTTAAACATTTCATTTTCCCATTTTCGATGCTAGCATATATAATTTGAATGTTAACCTTATATGTCGTGGCATTGATCAGTTCAGGTATTAGCTTTACTAGTAATTTTATTGATTCTTTAGGAATTGCTATATAAAAATTCATGTCATCTGCAAATAGAGACAATTTTACCTCTTCCTTTCTGATCCTTATGCCTTTTATTTCTTTTTCTTGACTTTTTGCACTGAAGATCTCATCTTAAAATGCAGAGCTGATAGCGTCATTTTTTTCTCAAAAACTTTTGAAGGTCCCACCATTGTCCCCCAAATCGAGTATAAACGCTTGCTCCCAGACGTATCTCTTGCTTTCACGCCCCTGCACAATATGCTTCCTCTGTCATACTTGACTTTCCTTGATATCATGATACACCTTTCTTTTTTTACCTCATCCACTCAAAGTGAGTTGCATTTCAAACTTGATCTGTACATTTAATGTGTTAACTTCCAACTCCTGTTTTGTTGATCATGAATCTAATGTTAAAGGCGAGAAGAAATGTAATAAATACTCAGCCTTCCTGGTATATGGCAAGTACATCCACATACCTGTGAGGTTTTGTGAAACCACTTCATCAACCTGGAATGTCTCTTTTACAGATGTGCCTGTTGAAATTCTGCTCATTCTTCAAGGACCATTCAAGGTCACAACTTTTTCTGAAGTCACTCTTCTGGTAGGTTGGAATTAATCTCCTGTTCCCTTATCTTTTGATAATCATTTTTTTAACCTTATTGTAATACTTATCAATTTTGCTTTGCAAATGTTGTGTTACATGTCTTATTGATCTCTATATCCTTGTTGTTATCTGGCGTAGCACATGTAGATACTGGGTGATTGTTTCCTAAATCCCACTGCCAATGATTCATTGATTTCAGTGTCTGGTGGAATATAGTCTCAATGTTAATATATTGACCTATTGTGTTAATAAATTGGGTGTGTGAGGCCATTTAATCAAATGATCATTTGAATTACTAATTATCTCTAGGCCCAGAGGATCCAATAGACCATGACAGGAACTTGGGGGGTGAACCTTGAATCCTCCTTTTCCCTCAGCCCCTTGTCCAATCAGTCTTTAGTTCTAATTCCTGTCTCTCAGATCTATCCATTTATCTCCATTTTAAAACCCTGCGTTCAGCCCCCCTGAACATAACAGCGCCCTGGATTATTGTAACAGATGCTCTGCTTTCAGGCTAGTCTTTCTTCAATCCCCCTTTTCCATGCTTCCAGATGGATGTTTCTATAGTTCAAATCTGACCATGTCACTGTCTTGCTTAAAGCCACTTAATGTGCCTGGATCCCAAGGGTCATTTTGACAATGGCTTTCCAGCCGTGGAAACTCCATAAAAGACCCAGTCTTTCCAGATTTCTTGCTCATTTTGGATACAGGGTGGAGTGTTTTTCTTTTTTGGTGACAGAGAGATCTGGTGACGGAAATAAGATGAAGACAGACGAGGGGGAAAGGGATACCATCACTAACGCTGTGTCTGCCCTGCAGAGTCTAGTTTCTGGCAAGGCAGTTAGCATGCAGATCAGCTGCATGGGGTCCTGCAGGCCTTGGCAATTGAACACCAGCTTTCCAAGCCCTTCTCTGCTTCTTCACAAATTCACATACCTTCTGGCTGCTCTCACACAGCCCCTGTTCAGAATCCATTAACTGAAGATTTAGTCCATGAACAAAAAATGATTCTGCATGCTTATGATTAATGAGAAAGCTGTTTCAAAATCACAAGGCGCCATATTGGCTAACCAGTATTAATTATTTTTATCCTCATAATACTGAGAAACTGTTTCATCATGCCAGAAACAGTCGTTCAAGTTGACTTGCTTGGATAGAAAATGCACTGTGTATCATTTTGTAAAGCAAGGATTTTCTGATGTCTTTGATTTATGAAAATAATCCTAATAACCATAGCCAACTGTGTGTGCTTATAGTAAGTACTGCATTGCAGCAAGTTATTTCTATGTCTTTTTTTTTTTTTTTTTTTTGCGGTACGCGGGCCTCTTCCATTGTGGAGCACAGGCTCTGGACGCGCAGGCTCAGCGGCCATGGCTCACGGGCCCAGCCGCTCTGCGGCTTGTGGGATCTTCCCGGACCGGGGCACGAACCCATGTCCCCTGCATTGGCAGGCGGACTCTCAACCACTGAATCACCAGGGAAGCCCTATTTGTATGTCTTAATTTATTTAATCCTCACAACCATGCTATGAGTAGATATGGTTACTATCTCTAGTTTGTAGATGAGAAAACTGAGACTCAGAGGTCAGGTCCTGCATAGGTGGTAAGAGGTAGAGCCTAGATTAAAACAGGTAATCACATGCCAGAGCCCACACTTGAACACTCACCCTATACTGTGTTAGGAGAGGAAGCTACTTGTTAAGAAGGCTTTTTATTGTCATAGTTAGGAACACCTTGGACCAAGCTGTACATTGAGAACTTCTAGTGGGGCAGATGGATTGAGTGATATTATGCTCTGCAGGGTTGCAGAAAAGAGCCAGGACAATATATCCTACCCCCGTCTAGGATGAAATTAGCAGTTAATATTATGATCAAGAAAGTTTAGTGAAATCTAGTTAACTTTGGAACTTTCCAAGGGTCTCATTTGAGGGAGGGAGCATGCAAGGATGGTAATTAGGTTACCAGCAAACAAAGTTTCTCCCAGAAGGAAAGTAAGAGTACCAGAAGCAGGGGTCTGAGAGGACTTGGCTTTGGTAGACAGCACCGTGGTCAGTGTGCTGGGGTTGGGAGTCACACAGAACAGAGATCTATGTCCTGGCTCAGACATTTACACTGTGAAGTTGAGCAAGTTCCTTCACTATTTCAAACTTTAGTTTCCTCATCTGTAAAAAGAGGTTAAATCTCCCTGCCTGAAAGGGTTATTGTGTGGACTAAAGGAGATGAAGTATATAAAGTATCCAGCACAATCCGAAGCAGGAAGTAGGCACTTCTCAGTTGAAAGTGACTTAATAGCAGTGAAGGTGACGATGATGGAGATGATGAAATATTGGATCCCCAGTTGACTGGCTTGGGTTTCAAGCCTGGATCTCAATCCCGAAGTAGAAGCAGTGTAGGTGTTGTTAAGGGGTATGGCGAAAGGCCAGGCAGGCAAACCTAGTGCACATGGGTTCTGAGGGTTGCACCCTGACCTCCCATAGGCATCCCAGGGCCCCAACTCCATCTCCATCTCCATCAGCATAAGCAAGATGGCAGGTTCTGTGTAGGTACTGGCCACCACTGGAGGAATATCACCTCTGGTATTGTCAAGCAGTGCTTGGTTCACGAGCTGGGTTGTGTTTTCAACTCTATACAGTCACCACACCCTTCTATGTCTGGGGTATATGTTTCCCCAAATCCTTCTTCCTTTAGAGTTCTGGATTAGAGTTTACCACTGAGAGGAAGTTGCAGAGATTCGGAAAGAAGAATAAGTGAGAAGCTCTCACCGTTGGTGGTCAGGAGATACTGTCTTGAAGGATGTGGCAGCTTTGCAGACCTTTCCACCTGCTTGCTGCCTGAGGTCATGCATCCAGATGTAGTGGTACCTCAAAGACCTCCATGAGCTCCATTCTCTCCACCGCCTCCAGTACTTCAAGTTGAAGCCCATAGTGGCTGTTTTCTTAATCCTCTGGCTATACCCTCCAGATCTTCCCTCATCCAGCTCCTTTCTCATTCTCGTAAGCCTTGATTCATGTATCAAACTCTCTATTATCACAGTATGACAGTAGCTCCGTTTTGCTGATCAGACATAGAATGATACTATGTCTGTTACATAATGATACTATGTCTGATACATAGCCTGTTACTCATTTAGTGTCTGCCTGTTGCTTGATTACCCAGAGAGGGGTTGGGAAACTTTATCTTAAATGACAATAGTAAATACTTTAGCTTTTGTGGGCCATTTGGCCTCCACTGCAACTACTCAGTCTGCTGTTGTGGTATGAAAAGAGCCAGAAAATACATGATGAGTGAGTGTGTCTGTGGTCCAATAAAACTTTATTGGCGCTGAAATTTGAAATGTATGTGATTTTTATGTGTCCTAAAAGACTATTCTTTTTCTTCTTCTTCTACTATTTAAAAACATAAAATCCATTCTTAATTTGTAGGCTATATAAAAACAAGTGGAGAGCTGGTTTGGGCTGTAACTTGCCACCCACTAATCTGGAGGAGGGGATGGAGTCAGCCAGATCTGCACATAAACCTTTGCTCGCCACTTCCTATGTGGTGTTGGGGAATATATTTAATCTCTGGGCCTCACTTCTAAAATGGGGACATTTACATGAACATGTTAGAGTGGGGTTGTTGTGAAGATGAGATAAGATAGTGGATGGGAGGGTGGGGTTAGCAGATGGAAGCTGTAATATACAGGATGGATAAACAGCAAGGCCCTGCTGTATAGCACAGAGAACTACATTCAGTATCCTGTGATAAACCATCATGGAACAGAATATAAAAATCAATATATGTATGTATAACTGAATCACTTTTCTGTACAGCAGAAATTAACACAACATTGTGAATCATCTGTACTTCAGTTAAAAAATAATAACGTATGTAAAATCTTGAGTTGGCTGCTGGGCATGTATCTCATGGTCAATCATTTGTCACCTCTACTGTGGTTCTAAGAGTCGTGATGCGGTGTTTGTAGTTCACTCACACAGTTAAAGGGGAACTGAGGGGTTTTACAGCCAATGGGACTCATACTGGTTTTTCCACAGGCAAGGTAAAATGACGTCTGGACGAAAGAGCAATGAGAGAACTCCAGAGGCTTTGCAGATTATCCACATACTTGAATTAACAATATAAGAATATTGGTAAAGGGTCAGTAATGAAATCATCCGTCAGATTGTTACTCGTGATTCTCTCTGGTGCAGCAGCGGGAATTAGCCACAGGAACAGAGAGACCGGAAGGATGGGAGCAGAAAAATGGAGAACTTGAACTTCATTATGTCATTGTGTGTATGTCATGGGATATGGGTGATATTTAACTTCTTAGTGTTATAAAATATATAAGCCCATTAAGAAATACATAAAAAACATTCTAAAGTGTTCTAAGTAGTTTGGCTACTACTTATCTTTCAGTTTTCATCTGAAATGTCACCTTCCATAACAGGATTTTCTTGATCTAGCAGCAACATGGATGCAACTAGAGATGATCATATTAAGTGAGGTAGGTCAGAGAAAGACAAATATCATACGATAACGTTTATATGTGGAATCTAAAATATGACACGAACCTATCTACAAAACAGAAACAGACTCACAGACATGGAGAACAGACTGGTGGTTGCCAAGGTGGAGGGGCCTGGGAGGGATGGACTGGGAGGTTGGGGTTAGCAGATGGAAGCTTTTATATATAGAACAGATGAACAACAAGGTCCTACTGCATAGCACAAGAATCTATAGTCAATACCCTGTGATGAACCATAATGGAAGAGAATATAAAAAAAGAATATGTATATGTATAACTGAATCACTTTGCTGTACAGCAGTAATGAGCACAACATTGTAAATCAACTACATTTCAATAAAAATAGGATTTTCTTGATCTAAAATATCCAAAATAACCACCCACCTCCATCCCTTAATAACCATGTCTCATTGCTCTGTGTTCTTTTCTTCATAACACTTTTTACTGTCAAATATGATTTGTTTGCTTGCTAGTTGTCCATCTTTCTCCCACTAAACTGGGAGTTCTGCGAGAGGCACCCTCCCTCTATCTCTTTGGAACTCAGAATGACATCTTCAATTGACAGGCTGCCCCTTCTTTTATTAGACAAGGAAGAAAGTAAAGCAAGAGTGTTCTCAAAGGTCAGACTTCTGCTTGGGCCAGCAGTCTTCTTGGGGCCCGGCTGTATTCATATTTTTTTCCCCCTGCTAATATTTTTTTTTGAACATCTTTATTGGAGTATAATTGCTTTACAGTGGTGTGTTAGTTTCTGCTTTATAACAAAATGAATCAGCTCTACGTATACATATATCCCCATATCTCCCTCCTCTTGCGTCTCGCTCTCACCCTCCCTATCCCACCCCTCTAGGTGGTCACAAAGCACAGAGCTAATCTCCCTGTGCTATGTGGCTGCTTCCCACTAGCTACCTATTTTACATTTGGTAGTGTATATGTGTCCATGCCACTCTCTCACTTCATCCTAGGTTACCCTTGCCCCTCCCCATGTCCTCAAGTCCATTCTCTACGTCTGCATCTGTATTCTTGTGCTGCCCCTAGGTTCATCAGAACCTTTTTTTTTTTAGATTCCATATATACGTGTTAACATATGGTATTTGTCTTTCTCTTTCTGACTTACTTCACTCTGTATGACAGACCCTATGCCCATCCACCTCACTACAAGTAACTCAATTTCGTTTATTTTTATGGCTGAGTAATATTCCATTGTATATATGTGCCACACCTTCTTTATCCATTCATCTGTCTATGGACACTTAGGTTGCTTCCATGTCCTGGCTATTGTAACTAGAGCCACAATGAACATAATTCAAAAAGAGTCATTGTACGTGACTCTTTTTGAATTATGGTTTTTTTTAGGGTATATGCCCAGTAGTGGGATTGCTGGGTCATATGGTAGTTCTATTTTTAGTTTTTTAAGGAAACTCTATACTGTTCTCCATAGTGGCTGTATCAATTTACATTCCCACCAACAGTGCAAGAGGGTTCCCTTTTCTACACACCCTCTCCAGCATTTATTGTTTGTAGATTTTTTGATGATGGCCATTCTGACTGGTGTGAGGTGATACCTCATTGTAGTTTGGATTTGCATTTCTCTAATGATTAGTGATGTTGAGCATCCTTTCATGTGTCTGTTGACAACCTGTATATCTTCTTTGGAGAAATGTCTATTTAGGTCTTCTGCCCATTTTTGGATTGGGTTGTTTGGTTTTTTGATATTGAGCTGCATGAGTTGCTTGTATGTTTTGGAGATTAATCCTTTGTCAGTTGCTTCATTTGCAAATATTTTCTCCCATTCTGAGGGTTGTCTTTCATCTTGTTTATGGTTTCCTTTGCTGTGCAAAAGCTTTTAAGTTTCATTAGGTCCCATGTGTTTATTTTTGTTTTTATTTCCATTTCTCTAGGAGGTGGGGCAGAAAGGATCTTGCTGTGATTTATATCATGGAGTGTTCTGCCTATGTTATCCTCTCAGAGTTTGATAGTGTCTGGCCTTACATTTAGGTCTTTAATCCATTTTGAGTTTATTTTTGTGTATGGTGTTAGAGAGTGTTCTAATTTCATTCTTTTACATGTAGCTGTCCAGTTTTCCCAGCACCACTTATTGAAGAGGCTGTCTTTTCTCCATTGTATATTCCTGCCTCCTTTATCGAAAATAAGGTGACCATATGTGCGTGGGTTTATCTCTGGGCTTTCTATCCTGTTCCATTGATCTATATTTCTGTTTTTGTGCCAGTACCATGCTGTCTTGATTACTGTAGCTTTGTAGTATAGTCTGAAGTCCGGGAGCGTAATTCCTGCAGCTCTGTTTTTCTTTCTCAAGACTGCTTGGCTATTCGGGGTCTTTTGTGTTTCCATACAAATTGTGAAAGTTTTTGTTCTAGTTCTGTGAAAAATGCCATTGATAGTTAGATAGGGATTGCCTTGAATCTGATTGCTTTGGGTAGTATAGTCATTTTCACAATGTTGATTCTTCCAGTCCAAGAACATGGTATATATCTCCATCTGTTTGTATCATCTTTAATTTCTTTCATCAGTGTCTTACAGTTTTCTGCGTACAGGTCTTTTGTCTCCTTAGGTAAGTTTATTCCTAGGTATTTTATTCTTTTTGTTGCAATGGTGAATGGAATTTTTTTCCTTAATTTCTCTTTCAGATTTTTCATCTTTAGTGTATAGGAATGCCAGAGATTAATGTGCATTAATTTTGTATCCTGCTACTTTACCAAATTCATGGCTTAGCTCTACTAGTTTTCTGGTAGCATCTTTAGGATTCTCTATGTATAGTATCATGTCATCTGCAAACAGTGACAGCTTTACTTCTTCCTTTCTGATTTGCATTCCTTTTATTTCTTTTTCTTCTCTGATTGCTGTAGCTAAAACTTCCACAACTGTGTTGAATAATAGTGGTGAGAGTGGACATCCTTGTCTTGTTCCTGATCTTAGAGAAAACAGTTTCAGATTTTCATCATTGAGAACAATGTTGCCTGTGGGTTTGTCATATATGACCTTTATTATGTTGAGGTAAGTTCCCTCCATGCCTACTTTATGCAGGGTTTTTATCATAAATGGGTGTTGAATTTTGTCAAAAGCCTTTTCTGCATCTTTTGAGATGATCATATGGTTTTTCTCCTTCAATTTGTCAATATGGTGTATCACATTGATTGATTTGTGTATATTGAGGAATCCTTGCATTCCTGGGATAAACCCCACTTGATCATGGTGTATGATCCTTTTAATGTGCTGTTGGATTCTGTTTGCTAGTATTTTGTTGAGGATTTTTGCATCTGTGTTCATCAGTGATATTGGCCTATAGTTTTCTTTCTTTGTGACATCCTTGTCTGGTTTTGGTATCAGGGTGATGGTGGCCTCGTAGAATGAATTTGGGAGTGTTCCTCCCTCTGCTATATTTTGGAAGAGTTTGACAAGGATAGGTGTTAGCTCTTCTCTAAATGTTTGATAGAATTTGCCTGTGAAGCCATCTGGTCCTGGGCTTTTGTTTGTTGGAAGATTTTTAATCACAGTCTCAATTTCAGTGTTTGTGATTGGTCTGTTCATATTTTCTATTTCTTCCTGGTTAAGTCTCAGAAGGTTGTGCTTTTCTAAGCATTTGTCCATTTCTTCCAGGTTGTCCCTTTTATTGGCATAGAGTTGCTTGTAGTAATCTCTCATGATCCTTTGTATTTCTGCAGGGTCAGTGTTACTTCTCCTTGTTCATTTCTAATTCTGTTGATTTGAGTCTTCTCCCTTTTTTTCTTGAAGAGTCTGGCTAATGGTTTATCAATTTTGTTTATCTTCTCAAAGAACCAGCTTTTGGTTTTATTGATCTTTGCAGTTGTTTCCTTCGTTTGTTTTTCATTTATTTTTGATCTGATCTTTATGATTTCTTCCCTTCTGCTAACTTTGGGATTTTTTGGTTCTTCTTTCTCTAATTGCTTTAGGTATAAGGTTAAGTTGTTTACTTGAGATGTTTCTCGTTTCTTGAGGTAGGATTGTATTGCTATAAACTTACCCCTTAGAACTGCTTTTGCTGCATCCCGTAGGTTTTGGGGCATCATGTTTTCATTGTCATTTGCTTCTAGTTATGTTTTTGTTTCTTCTTTGATTTCTTCAGTGATCTATTGGTTATTTAGTAGTGTATTGTTTAGCACGAATATTTGTATTGTAGTTTTTCAGATTTTTTGTGTTTGTATTTTTTCAGATATTTTCCTGTAATTAATATCTCATAATTAGTCTCATAATGTTGTGGTTGGAAAAGATACTTGATACGATTTCAATTTTCTTAAATTTACCAAGGCTTGATTAGTGACCCAAGATATGATCTATCCTGGATAATGTTCCATGAGCACTTGAGAAGAGAGTGTATTCTGTTGTTTTGGGATGGAATGTCCTATAAATATCAATTACGTCCATCTTGTTTAATCTGTCGTTTAAAGCTTGTGTTTCCATATTTATTTTCATTTTGGATGATCTGTCCATTGGTGAAAGTGGGGTGTTAAAGTCCCCTACTATGATTGTGTTACTGTCAATTTCCCCTTTTATGGCTGTTAGCATTTGCCTTACGTATTGAGGTGCTCCTATGTCAGGCGCATAAATATTTGCAATTTTTATACCTTCTTCTTGGATTGATCCCTTGATCATTATGTACTGTCCTTCTTTGTCTCTTGTAATAGTCTTTATTTTAAAGTCTATTTTGTTTTATAGGAGAATTGCTACTTCAGCTTTCTTTTGATTTCCATTTGCATGGAATATCTTTTTCCATCCCCTCACTTTCAGTCTGTATGTGTCCCTAGGTCTGAAGTGGGTCTCTTGTAGACTGCATTTATACAGGTCCTATTTTTGTATCCATTTAGCCAGTCTGTCTCCTTTGGTTGGAGCATTTAATCCATTTACATTTAAGGTAGTCATCAATATGTATGTTCCTATTACCATTTTCTTAATTGTTTTGGGTTTGTTATTGTAGGTCTTTTCCTTCTCTTCTGTTTCCTTCCTAGAGAAGTTCCTTTAGCATTTGTTGTAAAGGTGTTTTGGTGGTGCTGAATTCTCTTATCTTTTGCTTGTCTGTAAAGGTTTTAATTACTCCATTGAATCTGAATGAGATCTTTGCTGGGTAGACTAATCTTGGTTGTAGGTTTTTCCCTTTCATCACTTTAAATACGTCCTGCCACTCCCTTCTGGCTGCAGAGTTTCGCTGAAAGATCAGCTGTTAACCTTACGGGGATTCCCTTGTGTGTTATTTGTTGTTTTTCCCTTGCTACTTTTAATATTTTTTCTTTGTATTTAATTTTTGATAGTTTGATTAATATGTGTCTTGGTGTGTTCGTCCTTGGATTTATCCTGTATGGGACTCTCTGCGCTCCCTGGACTTGATTGACTATTTCCTTTTCCAGTTAGGGAAATTTGTAACTATAATCTCTTCAGATATTTTCTCAGTCCCTTTCTTTTTCTCTTCTTCTTTTGGGACCCCTATAATTTGAATGTTGGTGCGTTTAATGTTGTCGCAGCTGTCTCTGAGACTGTCCTCAACTCTTTTCATTCTTTTTTCTTTATTCTGCTCTGCGGTAGTTATTTCCGCTATTCTGTCTTCCAGGTCACTTACCCGTTCTTCTGCCTCAGTTATTCTGCTATTGATTCCTGCTAGAGAATTTTTAATTTCATTTATTGTGTTGTTCATCATTGTTTGTTTGCTCTTTAGTTCTTCTAGGCCCTGGTTAAACGTTTCTTGTATTTTCTCCATTCTATTTCCCAGATTTTGGATCATCTGTACCATCATTACTCTGAATTCTTTTTCAGGTAGACTGCCTCTTTCCTCTTCATTTGTTTGGTCTGGTGGGTTTTTACCTTGCTCCTTCATCTGTGTGTGTTTCTCTGTCTTGTCATTTTGCTTATCTTTCTGTGTTTGGGATCTCCTTTTTGCAGGCTGCGGGTTTGTAGTTCCATTGTTTTTGGTGTCTGCCCCCAGTGGCTGAGCTCAGTTCAGTGGGTTGTGTAGGCTTCCTGGTGGAGGGGACTGGTGCCTGTGTTCTGGTGGATGAAGCTGGATCTTGTCTTTCTGGTGGGCAGGACCACATCCGGTGGTGTGTTTTGGAGTGTCTGTGAACTTAGTATGATTTTAGGCAGCCTCTGTGCTAATGGGTGGGCTTGTGTTCCTGTCTTGCTAGTTGTTTGGCATGGGGTGTCCAGCACTGTAGCTTCCTGGCCGTTGAGTGGAGCTGGGTCTTAGCATTGGGATGGAGATCTCTGGGAGAGCTTTTGCCATTTGATATTACGTGGAGCCGGGAGTTCTCTGGTGGTCCAGTGTCCTGAACTTGGCTCTCCCATCTCAGAGGCACAGGGCTGACACCCGGTCGGGGCGTCAAGACCCTGTCAGCCACACAGCTCAGAAGAAAAGGGAGAAAGAATGAAAGACAGAGTGAGAGAGAGAGAGAGAGAGAGAGAAGGAAGGAAGAAAGGACGAAAATAAAATAAAATTATTAAAATAAAAAAATTATTAAAAATAAAAAAATTAAAAAGTAATTAAAAAAAAGAAAAAAAAGAAGGAAATAAAAGAGCAACCAAACCAAAAAACAAATCCACCAATGATAACCAGTGCTACAAACTGTACTAAAAAAACAAAGAAAATAAAAACTAACAAAAAAAACATGGACAGACAAAACCCAAGGACAAATGGTAAAAGCAAAGCTATACAGACAAAATCACACAAAGAAGCATACACATATACACTCACAAAGATAGAAAAAAATATACATAAAAGGAAGAGAACAACCAAATCAATAAACAAATCTACCACTGATAATAAATTCTAAATACTAAACTAAGATAAACATAAAACCAAAAACATTAGATGCAGAAAGCAAACCCCAAGTCTACAGTTGCTCCCAAAGTCTACCGCCTCGATTTTGGGATGATTTGTTGTCTATTCTGGTATTCCATAGATGCAGTGTACATCAAGTTCATTGTGGAGATTTAATCCGCTGCTCCTGAGGCTCCCGGGAGAGATTTCCCTTTCTTTTCTTAGTTCGCACAGCTCCTGGGGTTCAGCTTTGGATTTGGCCCTGTCTCTGCGTGTAGGTCGCCTGAGGGCGTCTGTTCCCCGCCCAGACAGGACGGGTTTAAAGTTACAGCTGTTTAGGGGGCTCTGGCTCACTCAGGCCAGGGGGAGGGAGGGGTATGGATGAGGGGCGAGCCTGTGGCCGCAGAGGCCGGCGTGACGTTGTACCAGACTGAGGTGTGCCATGCGTTCTCCCGGGGAAGTTGTCCATGGATCCCGGGACCCTGGCAGTGGAGGGCCGCACAGGCTCCCCGGAAGGGGGGTGTGGATAGTGACCTGTGCTCGCACACAAGCTTCTTGGTGGCTGCAGTAGCAGCCTTAGCGTCTCATGCCCGTCTCTGTGGTACGCACTTATAGCCGCGGCTCGCGCCCATCTCTGGAGCTCATTTAGGCAGTGCTCAGAATCCCCTCTCCTTGCACACCCTGAAACAATGGTCACTTGCCTCTTAGGCAGGTCCAGACTTTATCTTGGACTCCCTCCCGGCTAACCGTGGAGCACTAGCCCCCTTCAGGCTATGTTCACGCAGCCCACCCCGTCCTCTCCCTCGGATCCAACCTCTGAAGCCCGAGCCTCAACTCCCAGCCCCCACCCACCCTGGAGATGAGCAGACAAGCCTCTCGGGCTGGTGAGTGCTGGTTGGTACCGGTTCTCTGTGCAGGAATCTCTTCGCTTTGCCCTTTGACCCTGGTTGCTGCACTCTCCTCTGTGGCTCCAAAGCTTCCCCCGTCTGCCACCCGCAGTCTCCGCCAGTGAGGGGGCTTCCTAGTGTGTGGAAACCTTTCCTCCTTCACAGCTCCCTCCCAGAGGGGCAGGTCCCATCCCTATTCC
Organism: Globicephala melas; assembly: GCF_963455315.2. Taxonomy (NCBI): domain Eukaryota; kingdom Metazoa; phylum Chordata; class Mammalia; order Artiodactyla; family Delphinidae; genus Globicephala; species Globicephala melas. Next base: position 145,104,850 of record NC_083317.1, read on the forward strand.
TTTGTCTCTGTTTTTTTTTTTTTTTTTTTTGCCCTACCCAGGTATGTGGGGACTTTCTCGCCTTTTGGGAGGTCTGAGTTCTTCTGCCAGCTTTCAGTAGGTGTTCTGTAGGAGTTGTTCCACATGTAGATGTATTTCTGGTATATTTGTGGGGAGGAGGGTGATCTTCACGTCTCACTCCTCTGCCATCTTGACAGTCTTTCCCCCTTGCTAACTTTTAAGGAGGAGGAAACATCTGGAAAATTGTCCTGGCCACAGAAAAATAAAAAATTACTTAAGGCAGATGGTAGTGTCAAGTAACAACATCTGGAGGTGAAAATCCAGCTGGCAACAGGGGTAATTGTCAAAATATTTAAAGACTACCCAAGTTGTTAATTTCACAGCATTTATATTCATCCCTGCCAAATTTATACTTCAGTTGGCGGAAGAATGACTTTCCCCTGTGTGCATATAGAGGGTGGATCCCTTTTTTCCATTAGAAATGAGGGCTAGCCTCAGTGCTAGATTCTGTCCAAAATAAGAAGCTTTTCCTGAAAAGTCTTTTTAAGATCAGCATACCTTAGGAAGGAAAATACTTTCAAGATGCAGGTTTCTGTGAGTAACTTCAGCATGTATTTGCTGAAGCCCTAACCTGCTTTTCTTCCAAAGAGATTGTATCTTATTATCTTTAAAATCATCTTCAGATGTCCTGTTAATATGCTGGAAGTGAGGCAGAGTGATGAGAAACAAGAAACGTTTCACCTTAGAAGGCTTTGCCTTGCTAACTAGTACATTTGCTGAATTATGGGAAGGAAGGTGATCCCAAATTCAGTTCTTAATATAGATTATCTCATAGGTATGGATGAGTCTTAGTTGCTTCCCAACAGAAGACACACCATTTATTATATTTTGGCCTTCACACATTCCTGGGCTATGGACACTTCTGTGGTATCTAGAAGCTGATTAGTGTTTTTTTGCTCAGATAAAACAGGCTTACAATTTACCTGCTGTTTCTTGCAAATAATAAGTATCTTCTGAAATGTCAAATCTACTCCTGTCCCATGAGGGAGTGGTCTTATATCAAGAGGAAGGTATAAGGGAAGATGATCTTTTGAGGCTGACTAACAAGAACTGGCTTAGACCATATTTTACTCTATGACCAGGTCAAGAAAGACCACAGCTTAAAAATGGAGCTATTGTAATATCTCTTGGAAAAGTCTTAATTTACAGAATGCTCCAGCCCCCAAAGCCTAGAAAATGATGTTTTCCTCTCAGACTGGTTTCAGTTGGGTAAGTGACACTTTAGGAGCAAAAGTCGAGGGCCAGACTGACTGGGCCTAAAGCAATCCCATTTTTTTAATGGCTTTATTTATGGTCTTATTTTCCAAAAACCTTCTCTTGTTTTAATAAGACGTATTACTTAAAAAGATTGTAGTGTTAATGTTACACATTTTCCTGCAGGAATTTACCTTTCTTCATGGTAAACTCTGAAGCTGGATGTCTGTTTTTTTGTTCTACTGTTTTGTTGTTGCTGTGGGGGAACCTTTCTGAAATGGCAGGTAGAAAGCTGAAACCCTGAGAAGCCAACAAGTTTGTAAAACCTCATGGTCCAAAGAGTCTCAAACCAAAATTGGTCTCCTGGCTTCTCAGTCTACCCACCCTCCTTGCCTTTCATGAGGCAGCAGCTCCCTGTTTTCTGCAAACACTCCTAAGAATACAACTCACCCTTGAAAAGTATGAAGTCAAAACTTGTGCTTTCCCCATCAATATTACTTGTATTCTTTAATTTAATTTTCCCTTTTCCTATATTTTCAGTTGCTAAATATGGTATTTTTTTTTTGTTTTGATGTAAATAATGATGAAAGGATGCTTTAAAAATACCAAGATCTCACTGAAGTTTGATAAGGCCCATAGCAAAGTGAAGGACTAGAATTGGGCATTTGAGTTGGGAGTTGCTCAAGACTGCTCCATCTGTGAAATGGGGACCAATGGGGTCTACACCTACCAGCTTGAGGAAGTAATTAGGATGCCGACCAATGCCTGGGACATGGAACATGAAACCTTCACCACTGATGGATGAGGGATTCCTATTTGCTTTTTCTATGTGGCATGAGAACTCCTAGCTGAATGATTTACTTATAAAATAATCAGACATTAGGGAGACCCTTAGACAATGGTAGAGACAAACATAAAGCTAACACACAAGGAAACTCCTCAGCCCAGGTTATGTGAGAACCCCTTGGATATCAACTTCTCATTCCATGTTTGAAAGTTAAAAGTCATGAAAATCAGAAAATCAGACAGATTGCAAAACTGACACCTCAAAAATTGTAAATTATAGAACAATAAAGAAGGCATTCCAAAGAAAGAATGACTTATGAAAAAACAAAAAAGAAAATTTGGGAAAGAACAAAGAGAACATTTTAGAAATGCTAAACATACACCTTGAAATAGCTTTCATGTATAGTTTACGTAGAAGGGTTTATAGAACTGAAACAGGATTAGAAGATGTATCTTGGAAATCACTCAGAAGACAACACATAGAAAGAAGGGAATGAAAACACGAAGGAGAGCATAGAGATAGTGAAGTAACATGAGTCTCTCCAGCAGGACAATCACACGGGACAGAACAGAAAGGATATTAGAGAGGCCAGACTTGAAGTCTTAATGGAGAGAACTTTTCAGACCTGAGAAAGATTCAATTAGTCTTGAGATTAAAGAATCTAAAAAATAAAAATGATACAAATGAACTTATTTGCAAAACAGAAACAGACTCACAGATATAGAAAACAAACATGGTTACCAAAGGGGAAAAGTGAGGGGACGGATAAATTAGGAGTTTGGGATTAACATATACACAGTACTATGTATAAAATAGATAACGAATAGGGACCTACTGTATAGCACAGGGAACTCTGATCAATATTCTGTAATAACCTATATGGAAAAAGAATCTGAAAAAGAGTGGATATATGTATATGTATAACTGGATCACTTTGCTGTACACCTGAAACTTAACACAACACTAAATCAACTATAATGTAAATAAAAATTAAAAAAATAAAGTATCATAACAATTCTTGAATAGGAAAAACAAAAAATTCACACCCAGATATATCATAATGAAAAAGGAAAACTTCAAAGACAGAAAGATTGAACAAAACTTTCATTACACCAGATTGCCTATGAAATCTCAATAATCAGCCTGAAAACAAACCACTCATCATCAAAATGTACCTGTAAGACCATAAAATAACTTCTGAGTTATAAAGGAGAATAATGTGTGTCTAGAACTCTACACTAAGCTAAACTATCATTCAAACTATAAAGACTAATTTGTGTGGAAACACAAAAGACCCCAAATAGCCAAAGCAATCTTGAGAAAGAAGAATGGAGCTGGAGGAATCAGGCTCCTGGACTTCAGACTATATTACAAAGCTACAGTAATCAAGACAATATGGTACTGGCACAAAAACAGAAATATAGATCAGTGGAACAGGATAAAGCCTAGAGATAAACCCACGCACATATGGTCACCTTATCTTTGATAAAGGAGGCAAGAATACAAAATAGAGAAAAGACAGCCTCATCAATAAGTGGTGCTGGGAAAACTGGACAACTACATGTAAAAGAATGAATTTAAAACACTCCCTAACACCATAAACAAAAATGAACTCAAAATCGATTAAAGACCTAAATGTAAGGCCAGACACCATCAAACTCTGAGAGGAAAACAGAGGCAGAACACTCTATGACATAAATCACAGCAAGATCTTTTTTTTTTTTTTGTGGTACGCGGGCCTCTCACCGCTGCGGCCTCTCCCTTCGCGGAGCACAGGCTCCGGACGCACAGGCTCAGCAGCCACGGCTCACAGGCCCAGCCGCTCCGTGGCACGTGGGATCCTCCCGGACGGGGGCACAAACCCGCATCCCCTGCATCGGCAGGTGGACTCTCAACCACTGCGCCACTAGGGAAGCCCAGCAAGATCCTTTTTGACCCACCTCCTAGAGAAATGGAAATAAAAACAAAAATAAACACATGGGACCTAATGAAACTTAATAGCTTTTTCACAGCAAAGGAAACCATAAATAAAACGAAAAGACAACCCTCAGAATGGGAGAAAATATTTGCAAATGAAGCAGCTGACAAAGGATTAATCTCCAAAATTTACAAGCAGCTCATGCAGCTCAATATCAAAAAACCAAACAACCCAATCCAAAAATGGGCAGAAGACCTAAATAGACATGTCTGCAAAGAAGCTATACAGATTGCCAACAAACACGTGAAAGGATGCCCAACATCACTAATCATTAGAGAAATGCAAATCCAAGCTACAATGAGGTATCACCTCACACTGGTCAGTCAGAATGGCCATCATCAAAAAATCTACAAACGATAAATGCTGGAGAGTGTGTGTAGAAAAGGGAACCCTCTTGCACTGTTGGTGGGAATGCAACTTGATACAGCCACTATGGAGAAGAGTATGGAGGTTCCTTAAAAAACTAAACATAGAACTAGCATATGACCCAGCAATCCCACTACTGGGCATATACCCTGAGAAAACCATAATTCAAAAAGAGTCATGTACCACAATGTTCATTGCAGCTCTATTTACAATAGCCAGGACATGGAAGCACCCTAAGTGTCCATAGACAGATGGACGGATAAAGAAGGTGTGGCATATATATACAATGGAATATTACTCAGCCATAAAAAGAAATGAAATGGAGTTATTTGTAGTGAGGTGGATGGCCCTAGAGACTGTCATACAGAGTGAAGTAAGTCAGAAAGAGAAAAACAAATACTGTATGCTAACACATATATATGGAATCTAAAAAAGGAAAAAAAGTTCTGAAGAACCTAGGAGCAGGACAGGAAAAAGATGCAGACGTAGAGAATGGACTTGAGGACATGGGGAGGGGAAGGGTAAGCTGGGACAAAGTGAGAGAATGGTATGGACATATAGACACTACCAAACATAAAATAGATAGCTAGTGGGAAGCAGCTGCATAGCACAGGGAGATTAACTCGGTGTTTTGTGACCCCCCTAGAGGGGTGGGATAGGGAGGGTGGGAGGGAGATCAAGAGGGAAGAGATATGGGGATATATGTATATGTATGGCTGATTCACTGTTATAAAGCAGAAACTAACACACCATTGTAGAGCAATTTTACTCCAATAAAGACGTTAAAAAAAAACTATAAAGATTGACAAGATTACAATTTACAGACCATTCCTGAATCAAAACAAAATAAGGCAAACAAAATGACAAAAACTAGTAATGGAAATATTTTCCTAAGAAGGAAATTAATCCCTGAAGAAGGTATATGATGCAAAAAGCAAGGGTGAACAAGACAGTAAACAGGTTGGTAATATGAAATAAGTATTGCTATACAAATAATAGCATTAATTTGGGAGAAACATGTGGAAAAAAAGTAGACTCAACTTCTAGGCTGCAATGTGGATGGTTACAGCTTTCTAATTCTCTTGTTTGGAAGGAGAATAGAGACATTGATTAATTTAAAGCTTATGTAGAGAAGCATATTGAAAAATTAAGGGTTGTCCCTGAAAAGATAGAAATAGAATATATAAACTCTTAACTAGTAGAAGAATTAAAAGGAAATAAGATGGTAGGACAGAAACAAAATCATTTATAGTGGGATGAGCAGACGTATGCTCTAGAGGTAAAGTGGTATATGAAAGTATACTTATGTGAATTAATGAAGTCACGTTCATGTAGGAAGAAATGTTGCCCCAAAGTGTTCAACCTGAGTGCAGTGTTGCCTTAAAAATCATTTTCAGTTTATTGGAAACATAGGGATAGAGAAACTAGTTAAACAATATAGAGGGGCACTCTATGGGAAAACTGACCTTAGGCCTTGGGGAAAGATAGGCATGGAAAAAACAAGGAAGTTTACTCTAGATTAAAGAGGCACAACAAAATGTACTCTGTGAACCTTGTTAAGAGCCTCATTTGAACAAATCACTTATAAAAAGTCATCTTAAGTTTAATTGGGAAAATTGAATATAAACTGGAATCAGATAATACCAAGGAATTCGTGTTAGTTTTATTAGAAGTGCAAACTGCCTGGTAAATATGTAAAAAAAGTTTGTATTTTTGAAGATGCCTTGGAAGTAAGCAAGGGTAAAATGACCTGAATTGTGGGATTTGTTATAAAATACTGTAGCAAAAAAGAAAAAAGGAATAGATGAAGCAAGTGTGGCAAATCTTGCTAATTAATAGTAGAATCTGGGTGATGGACATAATGGGGTTAGTTATCTTAGGCTCTATACGTTTGTGTATGTGACCAGTTTTATCATAAACACTTAAGGTAATATCTTAATTCACGAAGTTTGAAAATAAATGGATGGAAAATTATATAGTAGGCAAATACTACTTAAAAACAGTTTAACAATTTTTTGTACTATATAAGTTAGAGTTTAACACAAAAATTGCTAATAATGATAGCGATATAACCTAATGATCACAGTTGGCTGAAGAAGCCATTATGAATTTGTATTCATTACACAACATAAATTCCAAATATATAAAGCAACAACTGACAGAATTACAAGGAGAAAGTTTAAAATCTGTTACCCAGGAGAAGTTTGTAACACATCCATTTCTAAAACTTACGAGTCATGGATGCAAAAAATTATGATGGATATTTCAGGTTTTTAGTAACAGATTTAACAAACTGCTAATAGAGATATATGATTTCTATCCCCAGCACACATACGCTTTTTAAATATACAGGGTACATTTATGAAAATTGGCTACAATGGAAATCTCTGTGACACTCTAGGAATCTGTATCGTGTACACCATGCTCTCTGAACACAAAGTAATAAGATTAGAAATGAATAGTAAAAAGACAATAGAAATTCATGTTTTTGAGCACTAAACTGTACTTGTAAATAATTATGTGTTTAGAAAATTACAATGGAAAATTTGAACTGTTTAGAATAAAATACAAATAAAGTATTATATATCAAAACTGTGGGAAATAGGTAAAGAAATGATTGAGATGATTAACAAAAACTCAAAGCAGAATATTTGAAATATTCATGCAATTGATAGAAAGAGATAAAGTGTAAATAAATAACTTCAGAAATAAAAAGGGAGCATAGCTACAGAGAAGATAGTTGTATTTTATTTCTTTTAATTTTTAAAAAATATTAATTATTTAATTTTATCTTTGGCTGTGTTGGGTCTTAGTTGCAGCACCCAGGATCTTCATTGAGGCATGCAGGATCTTTTGTTGTGGTGCGTGAGCTCATGGTTGCAGCACTTGGGCTTCTCTCGAGTTGTGGCATGCAGGTTCCAGGGTGCATGGGCTCTGTAGTTTGTGGCACGCAGGCTTTCTAGTTGAGATGTGCGAGCTCGGTAGTTGAGGCGCACAGGCTTAGTTGCTCCGTGGCATGTGGGATCTTAGTTCCCTGACCAGGGATTGAACCCTTGTCCCCTGCATTGGAAGGTGGATTCTTTACCACTGGACCACCAGGGAAGTCCTGATAGTTGTATTTTGAAAATATGTAATATTGAATCATTTTGTGCCAAAATTTCTGATAACTTTGAGACAATAGGTAAATTTTTAGAAAAACAGATTGCCAAGATTGACTCAAAAGGAAATAAAGATTAATCAAATAACTGTTAAAGAGACTGAATTGGATTCTAAATCCTCTCCTTCTACCACTTTTGCCTAATGGTACCAATCATAGACGTTTTTATTTCATCAAACTTTCAAGAATAATCCCCTTTTATATAAATTGTTCCAGAGGGAAAACTTTCCAACTAATTTTAAGCTCATATAAACTTGATACCAAAATTGGACAGACTGTGTACGAAAAAAGATACACTGACTTACTCAGAGATGAAAAAATTCTAAATAAGATATCAGTAAATTAAATCTAGCAGTACATAAGACATCCTGACCAAATACATTTTATCCCAAGATAAAAGATAGCTTTTATCTTTTTGGAAGATAGCTTAACTGTAGAAATTCCATTAATGTTACACACATCAATAATACACTGAAGGAGGAAAAAGAAAAAGATCGTCTTCAAAGGTGCTGCTAAAATTCACAAATATTCATTATTAAAAATTCTTAGCAGCTAGAAAGTACTTCCTTTACTTGAAAAAAGATTATCAAGAATTCAAACATATGAAAACATCATAATTAATGCAGAAAATTTAGGTTAATTTCCATTAAATTAGGAATAAAATAAAGATGCCTCTATCATTATTATTATTAATTAGTGTCCTGATGGTCCTACAGAATGCATTAGAGTAAGAAAAAGAAATTGGAAGTGTAAGGTTTGGAAAGGAAGAGAGAAAATTGCCAGATTTGCAGATGGTAAAATTGTTTAGTTAGAAAATCTAGCAGGATGTATTGACAATGTATTAAAGCTATTAAGAAAGTTCAGCAAATTTTCTGGATTTAAATCAATATTTTAAAATCAACAGTTTCCCATATTCCAAGAATAATCAGTTAGAAATATAGTGAAATTTTAAAATGACCCTAATCATAATAGCAAGAAAACTAGGAATATTTTTAGCAACACTGGGCAAGATCTTTGTGGAGAAAATTATAAGATTTATTCAAGGGCATAAACAAGTCCTAAATATATGGAAAAACAACATATTCATAGAGGGGAAGAGTCTATGTTTATCTGTTAGTTCAAAGTAATTCCAGTAAAAGTTATAATAGATTGTATGTGTGTGTATATTTGTGTATGGAACTTGACAAGTAATTCTTGTCATTCATATGGATGGATAAAAGGCCAAGAATAACCTACATAATTTTAAAGAAAAAATGATAGGCATTTTGATGTACCAAATATCAAGGTTTTTAAAGAGATTTTGCAATTAAAGCAATGTGGTATTGGTCAAGTGTCACTGAAGTAGATCAAAGAAACAGCACAGAAGCCAGAAACACATCCATGCATAAATGAGAACTTTTCAGTGAGAGAGAAGCCCTTGCACACCCTGGCAAGAAACAGAACATACTATAAATTGTATGAAGGCAAAGGTTCCTAAATATGAAAAGTAAAACTTGTGGGGTAAAAAGGAGAATGTGGTTATGAGTTCAGGGTTGGGAATAATATTTTCACCGACTAAAGATGAAAAAATCAGAAGGAAAATATTGATCCATTTGACTAGATTAAAACTTTAAAAACATGTATAACAAAGGATACCATATGCAATTTAAAAACAAACACTAGACCAAGAGAAGAGGATATATACCTGAAAAATATATATAGTATGTATATCTATATACATCCAGAATGTGTAAAGAATTAAGAGGAAAAAAAAGTTGGTGAAGGATATGAGTCTTATAAATTTCAAAAACTTGGTTTTGAATGAAAAGAGCGAGGTATAGAATGATACCTTATAATGTCAATGTATAAGGTGTCATTCTGTACCTCGCTCTTTTCGTTTATTCCTGATGTCAATTACAGGTTTCTCCCGCTATCCGGAAGTAGAGCATTCCTATGAAACCTTTTGTAAACCATAGGCTGAAATGGCATGTAGTTCCTGTTTTCAGTACCTGAAAGAAATCTGAAGAGAATTTTTGTTTTTATGACAAAAAGCCATTATTGTACTGATGTAGGTCTTATGTAAAAGAAGTGGCTTAACGGGAAGTTTCAGAAAGTGGGGGATACCTGTATATAAAATTAAAATCATCCCCCAAACCTGTATATTGTTCACATGATTCACATGTGAATTAAAAGCATAAACACATGGACTTAATGGCTAGTCACCTACTTCAGAAGAGCAATGTTTTGGAGGAAAGGAAAGAGAGAAAAAACCTAGGTAGAGTCACAAGGCATAATTCAACAGAATTCATAAATTTTAATCCTGACGAGATAAAAGATCTGAAGCAAAAAAAAAAAAAAACAGAATTAAAAACTGGCACTGCTTCTGAGTTAATAAAATGTTAATATGTTAATATTTGAGAAGTAACCATCCAAACACAGCTTTCAAATCTTTGGTTCTGAAGTTAGGTCTCAAGCTACATCTCAAAAGTAGCCAGACTGGCTGTAACCTGCAAGCCATAGGTTGCTTTTTTCTCATCGGCTCAGATCCCTACCTGTGTGAACTAGGTCTGTGAACTAGGTCCCCTTCTCCTTGTAGGGGCTAGCCCAGTTCGTACAGTTCTCATGGGACCAAGGCAAAATGTAGGAGTGCCTCTTATTGGTAGTCATGAGTGCATGAAGCCAGAGAATCTGTATCAATTGAAAGAGCACCATGTGAATATGAATGACATTATGGCATTGGGCAGTGCACAGCCTGTGCAACTGTGCAGTGTAGCATGTCTATGAGAGTGGTGTAGTGTCAAAGTTGGAAGAGAATGTCCAAACCTATTTCACACCAACCAACAAGGAAAGCCTGAGATGGGTTTAGGGAGCCGTAGAAATTCACCAGGAGCGAGAGCAGCACGTGGAGGTGAGAGTTTGGGATGGAAACCTCACAAAATACTGGGTTTCTGCTCTGCCTGTACTTCGTGGCATGGTGCAAGGAACTGGATCCAGTTACAGGATCTGGAGTGGAATGAATACCTCTTCTCCTGTTCTGGCCTTCTATTCTGTGAGGTGGGAGCTGCGTTGAAATTTTCTTAAGATTGCTTTGTTACAGGACTTGAAGAATTAGACCATTGTAGCATATTCTGGAAGCAGAAGGCAGCTTTCCTCTCTAGACCTTCCAGCTGACATCCTTTCTGGAACTAGTCGTGATGTTTGTAAGGCTCTAGTATTTCTTCCACAGCTTTCTCAGAGGGGTCATCTAACATGGGCAGTGTCAGATGCTGGTGTGAGGGGTGGAGGCTTTTGGTAAGTAGGCAAGGTACAGCAGGGAAGAGTGAAAGATCAAAGTGGAGACAATGGAGTGATGGTTTGAGTTGGAAAGCTGTGCGTTTGCCCTCTTAAGCTACTGGAAACAGCTCCAGCCCAGGCAGCGGCATGAATGCCCCTCTTGGATGTGATCTCTGTAGCCATGGTTGCTAGATCCCTAATAGGGTCCCTTGGAGTGCCTGCAGCATTTGGGCATTGTCCTTTGGGAATGTACAACCAGATGTACTTGCCAGGCCAGCAGTGATTTACTTTGCTTGGTTAAGATGGAAGAGACTTGAACGGGATATTTGTTGGGCTGTGATGGACACTCTTGATCCCTCATTCCCAGGAGCAGGCATGGGTGGAGTCACCCTCTGGACACGTGTGGGCAGGGTTGTTGACTTTCCTATCCACTCCCCACTCTGGGAACCCTAGACCTCTCCGGTGATAGAAATGAGTAATCCCAGCCAGGCTACAGGTACCGACTGAAGAGCACCTGACTTTCCCAGACCTTGCTCTTCATTTTGAGGATTTCCTTCTAAGCACTGAGCCTGGAACAGAACTCATACACGGTGTGAGTATATCACCGTAGGACGCGTGGCTTGACTGTGACACCAACTTCTACTGGTCAGGGTTCTTGGCCTTCCCCAGTCAATAGAAATTGATAAGAGGCCAGACAAGAAATTCAAGCAAGGCCCCTGTGAGGGCCCCTACTGCAGCAGAGGGGAGCGAGAACCAGTAACGGTTTCCCTTGCTCGCTTGCTGGAGGAGGGGCGAGCTGGTTCCTTATATGAGGTGAGGGTAGGGGTGGGTCCAGGGGGTGGGGCCAGAGGTGTGGCTTAGATGGTTTGCCCACCCCTTTGGTGGTGGTGTGTGCAGGGGCCATGCGCAGTGCCCTGCTTTTGCTCCTGACTCCCTGCTTTTGCTCCCACCTCTTCAGAAGTGGCAGTTGGGTTTTTTGATCTTTTTGTATCTTGTCCAAAGTTTTGCCCCAACTGTGCATGCAGTTATTTTTAGTCCCTTATAGTTTCTTTGTGTTTTGTTGCTGGAGCAGACGTTTGTCCAGGTGCCAGCACCGCAGCAAAGGGTCCCAGGTCCCATGTCCCAGCCTGTCTCACAGCCAGAGTTAGCAGAAGAAAGATGTATGCAGAAACTGGGAGATCTTCTCAGCCCCGCTGCAAGGGGACATTTTTGCACTCAGGTCAGGCTCTCTCCCCATTTTAACATCATTCTCTGCCTTGTAGCATAAACTCCTCCCAGACCTTCCTCCAAAGGGAAGCGAACTGTGTGGTCCAGCTCCTAAAAACTCTGTTTTATTTATTATATATATATATATATATATATATATATATATATATATATATAATGCTGTTTCCATAAGGTGAGGATCCTTATCGTAATGACAGCTAGAAATGGAATCTACCTGGAGCACTTAAACTTTATTGGGTTATTGTTTTATGGTTAAAATGATGTTCTTTTTCTTCCCCTGTTTTGTCTCTCTTCTACCACCAGGTCTGACTCACTTTAACAACAATTTCTTTCAAATTTAGTCATTTAACTCATTTGTTTTAGCTAGGCTTATGCCCTATTCCAGATTCTCTTTCTGATCAACATTTCACCCTTATAACATCTACCCACCTTTTACAAGTGTTCTTTGAAATTTTTATCTTATGAAAAGGATCCAATTTGTGATTTTTTCCCCATGTTTTTCTTGCTTCATTTTTCTTTCGTGTTACTTTGCTGCCTTAATACACAACTGTCACAGGAATAGCTATATCCTCTATTATTAAAACTCCTCTCACTAAACCATGTAAACCTGCAACCTCTAATCCTTTCTTTCCAGGGTAACCGTCTCTTAACCGGGCCCAGGTGCTGGATTCAGAAATAACATTTTCCCACTGCCAGGTAGAGCTGTGACCTGTTTCCTCATCCCATTGTTCTAAGGGTTGCCATGTTACCACGTCCTTTGTGATTCATTGGCTGCTCTAATTATAAACTGTGCTATTCCTGTAATAGACGCCAAGTCTCAGGGTACATCTCTGTATGCCACATCCTGGATATCTCTTCCTTCAGGGACCACTTCTCTTCTCTTCTGTGGGAACGTGGATGTGGGAAGCACCCATCCCAAGAAAGCTTGTTCTCTACATCTCTGTCTTGACCGAAATAATTCCATGTGCAGTTTTAAAATGTGTCCCTCCTGGGGCAATCCAAGACCTAATATCAAAATCATTACTCTAATTTCTAGCTGAAGGACTTTCTTTCCCTCTCTCTCCCATTTACTTTTTTGGCCGCTCTGTGCAGCTTGTGGGCTCTTAGTTCCCCAACCGCGGATTGAACCCAGGGCCCTGGCAGTGAAAGCGCCAGGTCGTAACCACTGGACCGCCAGGGCAGTCCCCCTTTTTCCCTCTCTAATGTAAGCCACATTACAACACGTTCCTGATCATTGAACCCGTTGCCACTTCTCTATATTTCTTTTTTTTTTAATTGAAGCATAGTTGATTTACAATGTTTTGCTAATTTCTGCTGTACAGTAAAGTGACTCAGCCACACACACATGTATGTTCTTTTCTATATTCTTTTCCATTATGGTACCACTTTCCTATATTTCCTGGTTTGATCCCAGACAACTCAGCATGTAATCTGTATAAACAGGACTCCACAGCCCTATGGGCATCAGTCCCTAATGGCTCTCCCACAGCTTTGCAGATCATGTACCCCAAGTACATGGTAGCCTGGGCTACCATGGTTCACTTCTAGGAAACATGACCAGCACCAAACACGTTACTCAGCTCTGGGAGATTCTCTTTATACTGCATGCCACCACCGTGGGCAGAGGCCTTGGATTTCAAATATAAGAACTCAGCAGAATCAAAGTCCTGCCGATACCAGAGAAGAAGTAAATAGATTTTTAAAAATATTAATTTCACATTGAATCTTGAATACATTTTCCCTATAGATGAGGTGAAATTCCCCATTAACCTCCATCCCCAGTACCCCACTAACTCCCCAGTTTTAACAATGGTCATCTTAGTTTAAATTTTGGTGTATATTTCCAGATCTTTGTTTATACATTTTTATACTTAAGCATATTACCCATAAATAATGAATAGTATCATTCTGCATTTTGCTGTTTTTTTCTTTAACCTAATAACATGCTGTCTTAGTTTGCTAGGGCTGCCATAACAAAACACTGCAGACTGGGTGGCTTAAACAACAGAGATTTATTTTCTCACGGTCTGGAGGAGTGAAGTCCAAGGTCAAGGTTTGCTTTCTCCTGAGGCCTCTCTCCTTGGCTTGCAGATGGCTGCCTTCCTCCTGTGAGCTCACAGGGTCCCACACACTGTGTGCACTTATCCCTGGTGTCTGTGTATGCTAGTCTCCTCTGCTTGTAAAGACAGTAGGCGGTGTGGGTTAGGGCCTACCCTAACAGCCTCATTTTCGCTTAATCACATTTTTAAAGGCTCTATTCCAAATAATCATATTCTGAGGTACTAGGGGTTAGGGATTCTTTTTATTATTTAAAATTTTTTTTGTTTATTTTAATTTAATTTTTTTATATTGGAGTATAGTTGATTTACAGTGTTGTGTTAGTTTCAGGTGTACAGCAAAGGGATTCAGCCATACATATACATATATCCATTCTTTTTCAGATTCTTTTCCCATTTAGGTTATTACAGAATATTGGGTAGAGTTTCCTGTGCTATACAGTAGGTCCTTGTTGATTATCTGTTTTATATAGAGTAGTGTGTATATGTTGACACCAAACTCCTAATTTATCCCTACCCCTGACCTTTCTCCTTTGGTAGCCATAAGTTTGTTTTCAAAGTCTGTGAGTCTGTTTCTGTTTTGTAATTAAGTTCATTTGTATAATTTTTTTGGATTCCACATATAAGTGATATTATATGATATTTGTCTTTTTCTGACTTACTACACTTAGTATGATAACCTCTAGGTCCATCCATGTTGCTGCAAATGGCATTATTTCATTCTTTTTTTATGGCTGAGTAGTATTCCATTGCTACTAGTAATGCTACTAAAAGTAGCATTACTAGTAGTAGGTAAAGAAGATGTGGAATACTACTGTACTAATAGTATTCCACATCTTCTTTATCTGTTCATCTGTTGATGGACATTTAGGTTGCTTCCATGTCCTGGCTATTGTAAATAGTGCTGCAATGAACATAGGGGTGCATGTGTCTTTTCAAATTATGCATTTCTCTGGATATATGCCCAGGAGTGGGATTGCTGGATCATATTGTAGCTCTATTTTCAGTTTACTAGGGGTTAGGGCTTCTTTATATGAATTTAGGTGGGTGGTGGTGGCATAATTTAACACTTAATGCATGCCTTTGCTGATTTTTCCATGTTAGAACTTAAAGATTATGTTAGTCATAATTAGATTCAAGCGATAGGAACCACGAAATAAATGGCTTAAGAATATAAGAATTTATTTTTCCACCCACTTACAAAGTGGAGAGAGAGTCAACCCAGGGTTGGTCTCGTGTTCCCTGGTGTCAGAAGTGCAGCCTCCGGGACCTCCCTGGTGGCACAGTGGTTAAGAATCTGCCTGCCCATGCAGGGGACAAGGGTTTGATTCCTGGTCCGCGAGGATCCCACATGTCATGGAGCAACTAAGCCCATGCACCACAACTACTGAAGCCTGTGCTCCTAGAGCCCGTGCTCCACAACAAGAGAAGCCACCGCAATGAGAAGCCCGCGCACCACAACGAAGAGTAGCCCCCGCTCACTGCAACTAGAGAAAGCCCATGTGCAGCAATGAAGACCCAACACAGCCAAAAATAAATAAATAAAGTTTTAAAAAGTGCAGGCTCCTTCCAGCTTGTTGCCCCTGCAGTGTGATACAATCCTTGTCAAAATCAGCTATGATCCAAGACAGCTCAGAATGCCAGCCACTTTGCCTGAATTCACAGTCAGCTGGAAGGAGGTGCTTTAAGAACCATCCCTGTAGTTATGGACATCACTCATACTTGTGTACCATTGGCTAGAACCTAGTCACATTGTCTACCTAACTGTACAGGAAACATATCTGCCAGGTGTGATGAGCACACTCCCAGCTAAATAAGAAGACAAGGCTGTTCTTATCTTCTTTACTGATAAAGAAGATAAGAACAAGCATTAGGGAAAACTAGCAATGAAATACAACTATTTTCTGGATAGCTGAGTGGTTTGGGTGTTTGATACCTTTTTGAGAAGAAAGCAATTGGAGTACAGAAGAGGGAGAAGAATTTCTAGTTTTTGCTGTGACTTCCAGAAATCTCTGGCCATTCTTGACTATTGTGTCAAACAGCTCCCATATACCCTTGCAAGTTCACCTCCATCTTTTCCCTCACCCCACTCTCTGCCTGGGGAGGCAGCTTATGTGGATTATACCCACGAGTTCCTTTGCCTTCTGGCTTCCAATTGGGTTGACCCAGAAGGAAGCCCTGATACAATCAGAGGGAGTGTGGAGAGTGAGGTCAGAGATTTTTTTTTTTTTTTTTTTTGCGGTACGCGGGCCTCTCACTGTTGTGGCCTCTCCCATTGTGGAGCACAGGCTCCGGATGCGCAGGCTCAGCAGCCATGGCTCACGGGCCCAGCCGCTCTGCGGCATGTGGGATCCTCCCGGACCGGGGCACGAACCCGTGTCCCCTGCATCGGCAGGCGGACTCTCAACCACTGCGCCACCAGGGAAGCCCCAGGTCAGAGATTTTTGACACTTTGATTCCTCCCTGTGAGACGGCCTCAGGCTGGCTGTGTCCCATGAGTAAAATCATTGCACTTATTTTCTTTCTTTCTTTTATTTTTCCTTTCCAATCTGGATACCTTTTATTTCTTTTCCTTGCCTGATTGCACTGGCTAAAATCTCCAGTACAATGTTTTTGTTGTTGTTATTTTTTGTTTTTGTTTTCAGCTTTATTTATTTATTGAAGTGTAGTTGATTTACAATGTTGTCACTGCACTTTTGAAGGCCTCCTTGTCTACATGGCTTCTTCCCTTTGTCCCTTTCCCCCTTTAGGCCTATGAGTGGTACCTGCTTTTCTGATCTTACCAGCTCTAAGTTATTACACTACCTCTTGAGGTTTCCTTACACTTCAACCCATATGTGTATAAATACACACACACACACACACACACACACACACACAAAGTTATCCAGTTTAACAGGGTCAAGTAATTCCTGTGAAAAGCTTGACTAATAAAAATACTGAGGCTTGAGGTGGTGGTTCTCTGGTATTCCAGTAGCAACCTTATTTTGTGCTGTGTGAGATTTCCACCCGGTTCTTGTCATTCTTTTTGGCCCACTTGTTTTACCTCTGGGGATCACTGTGGTCATCTCCAAAGTAAGAAACTACCTAGATCAGTGGTTCTCAAACTTGAGTGTGCACCAAAATAACCTGGAGGGCTTGTTAAAACACAGATTGATGGACCCCCACCTCGAAGTTTCTAATTCGGTGGGTCTGGGATAGGACCAAGAACGTACACTTCTGACAAGTTCCCAGGTGATCCTGCTGCCGCTGCTGCCAAGACCTCACTCTGTGGAACCCTGGTCTAGAAGATGGTCTCTAAGACCTGATCCACTTCAGTATTCAGGGACCTCTTATCAGCCAGTGTGGCATCGCTCTGCTTTACTGTTCTCGTGGGTGAAATGATTCTACTTGTTGTCTTTTGGAGGAATCCTCCCAGTAATAGCTACCATAGATGCTGGCCATAGCCGTCTGAATCAGATGGCCATCATGTTGAATTATTCAGCAAATAATAGAAACTGGGTCAAAGCATACACACTTGGAGAAATAAAGTCATCAATGCCAGGCCCACTTTTACAGCACACATTCAAGGATTTCCCATTTGTGTCATTCCTTAATAGATTTCAATATCCAAATGTTTTCATTCGTCTCTCATTTTCACATTTGGCTTGCCTCTGAATTTTACATTTGGTCAAAAGTATGTGACAATTGGTGAATATGTCTTAGCCGTCTGCTAGAGTATTAGTTTGCAGACTGAGATCTGTACTCGATTTTTCTTCTCTGCCCAACAACTCCTATTATAGTTCTCAGCCTATGTTAGGTAGTCAGTAGTGTTAAAGAATAAAACATATATAATGCCATTCAAGGAACCTTCTCAGGCCAGTTGGATAAACTGTCCAGAGAGGCAATCTTTTATTTTGTTTTAGTATACTGATGTCTCAACCTGTCATGCACATTGACTTATATTGTGCATTTTTTCAATAATGATGGAATTCTCAGTAAGCTGTGTGTTTCATATCTGCTGGGGGATTTGCAAGTTATTCAATCCCTGGACATTACATCAAACCACTGCCAATCTGAGCTCATTCACGTGAATTTCCTACTGACAGTGAGCTCAGTGTCAGCCTCTTAGATTTCCGCCAGTCTCTAACAGCGTGGACAGTTATTTATATGTTGATCCATTGAAGGATAAATAAGAAGACATATACAAATAGGAGGGATGGAGGTAGGCAAATGGCAGAGTGGTGTTTTTTTTGTTTGTTTTTGTTTTTACATATATCCACTCTTTTTTAGATTCTTTGCCCATACGGTTCATTACACAGTATTCAGTAGAGTTCCCTGTGCTATACAGTAGGTCCTTATTAGTTATCTATTATATATATAATAGTGCATATATATTAATCCCAATCTCCCAATTTATTCCTCCCCGACACCTTACCCCCTTGGTAACCATAAATTTATTTTTTACATCTGTCACTCTGTTTCTGTTTTGTAAATAAGTCCATTTGTACCTTTTTTTAAAAAATTTCACATATAAGCTATATTATATGATATCTGTCTTTTTCTGTCTGACTTACTTCACTCAGTATGACATTCTCTAGGTCCATCCATGTTGATGCAAATGACATTATTTCATTTTGTTTATGGACAGACTGTCTTTTGATTTCCAGTTTCTAAAATCTGTGGTCTTGGAAACCAAGTAGACAGACCTGTGGTTTATTAAACCAGACTGAATCCTACAGGAGAGGTTTTAATAACCCAAACTCGAAATACCTCTGGGTTTGTTGCGGACAGGACTCTGACAGGATCTGGTCTGGAGCTGTATCTGGAGCCACAATCCGAGTGGCCCAGGATAGCATTCTGAGGTATATTTCCTTACTCCTTGCCTCCCTTTCTCTTCCTTCTAAGGTAGGATTGTAAAAAATTCCACTTTACCAAGAATAATTCTGGATTTGGTTGCAAGGAAAGAATAACATTTTAACTTGCTTAGAAAAAAGAGGCATCTATTACAGGATCTTATTCATCCATTCAGGAACTATGTAGTGAATGCGTACTTTGTGCCAGGCATTGTTCTAGATGCTAGGGATACATTAGTACATGAAAACATATAGAATCCCTGCTGTCATAGAACTAATGATAATCCCATGCCATCACCAAAAGGCAGGGTTGAGGCTGGACCTCCAGAACCAGGACTCAAATCCCATCATGTCTTTCTTTGTTTTTGCTTCTGCTCTTGTCACTGTGCTCCTGCAAAGAGCATCCAAGCCTCCCATCTGATGCCTTTGCCATTAGAGAAGATGCACCCCTTTCCCTTCGTTCTTAGCGTGAAAAATTCTCTCATTGGCCTGGCTTGGGTCACATGACTAAGTCACATGTATATTTCCTGACCTATCAATTGTGGCCAGTTGATATCTATAATTGACTCTCCTCACATCAGTGTTGGGATTGGAGGAGGAACACTTCTTCCAAAGAAGGGGGATGCTATTTCTTAAAGGAGGGTGTAGTGCTATTTCTTAAAGGAGGGTGTAGTGCTATTTCTTAAAGGGGGGTGTAGTGCAGATAAAATAGTAGCAGTCTATTATGACATCCTCTTATGCTACTTTTTACTACATTCCTTTTTAAATTAAGGTTAGTGTGGACATGATTTATATTCCCCAATATATTCCCAGGACCCTCAAGGACAAAGATTGTTTCATTCACCTGTGTTTTCTTCTAATCAGGTAGCATGAAACCTTGTTCATATAATAGAAGCTTCATAAATGACTGACATTAATAAGTGGCCTTGAGTTGTTCAAATATCTCCACCATCTTGGGACACATTAAGAATTATAATGCAAGCTAATATTTATTGAGCACTTACGCTGTGTCAGGTGGTGCACTAAGTACTTTGTAACTATTCTATCATTTAATCTGTACAGCAACTCTATGCTGTAGATACATTTAAAAAATATTATTTCCACATTGAAACTAAGGCTCGGAAAAGTTAAGTAAACTTTTAAAAGTTACATAAAGTTACACTCTTCCTTGTTAGTATATCTAGATCCGCCTCATTTTTTTAATCAGTTACATAGCATTCTTTAGGTATTTTATGATGTATTTTGCCATTTCCATAGATGGATGCAGACTGTTTTCATTGTGGAACTCGGACTGAGGTTTGAACTCAGGAATCTCTGACTTTTAAGAATCTGCACCAAATCAATCTGCTATAGCTTTCTGGTGCTCTTTGGGAAAGTTGTAATTTTATTTCTTTTATTCCAACAGGTGCCTACATGCCATTCTTCACTCTTTGCTATTTTAGCACAGTGATTAAAAAGCACAGACATAGAGAACAAAATGTATGGATACCAAGGGGGAAAGGGGTGGGGTGGGAGGAATTGGGAGACTGGGATTAACACACATACATTGTTGATACTATGTATAAAATAGACAACTGATGGGAACATGCTGTATAGCACAGGGAACTCTACCTAATGCACTGTGGTAACCTATAGGGAAGTCCAAAAGGGAGGGGATATCTATATGTGTATGGCTGATTCATTTTGTTGTGCAGTGGAGGCTAACACAACATTGTAAAGCAACCATACTCCAATAGAAATTAATTTAAAAAAAGCGTAAGACATTTCTCTTGTCTGTTTGTACTCCGGAAGAAACACGCTGAGGGGTGCCCATGGAGGCATGTGAAAAGGTGCTCATTGAAGAGTTTTCATAAGAGCAGATAACTATAAAAAACTTGTGTCTGCCAATGGAAGATGGCAAAATACATAGTAAAATTCACAAGAAATACTATGCATTGATCAAAAAGATTGAGGCAGGTCTGTTTGTATGAGCATGGAAAGTTCCATATCCCATGATCAGTAAACAAAAACAACATTCAGAAAAGTATATATAATATGATTCCACTTGTGAAACACAAACACCACAAAATACCTGTGTCTAATGTGTATGTGCTGGAGACAAGGGATCAAAAACCCAGGCAAACTAGCAGGAGTTGGCAAGAGCCTGGTTTGGGTCAAAGGTCAAAGAGAACTTTAGGCATTTATATAATGATCTAATTTTCTAGCAAAGAGAGTATTTTTCAACTGTTCCTGTTACTTATTTAAAATAATATAGAAGAACTTAGAAGTTTTGTCAGAGTTTTGTTAATGAGCACACCAGTGAGACCTTAGGGCCTATATTAGCAAGAATTATTTAAGACAGGTATTGGTTGAGTCAGAGTTTTCTTCTAAATCGGGTTGACACTTGGAAAACTATACCAATCTTACATTCTTAGGTTAAAATAGCCGATCAAAGGAAATGGGAGAAAAGGCAGTTTTCCTCTACCAAACAGTATAGATTTGTCATTCATAAGCAAATAGCTCTCTCCTTGGAGACTCTGTAACCCAGTGGAACAGATGAGTGTCATTAGGAAACTCAGGATGTTCACTTGTGACATTTTCTCCAGCCAGTGTTGTAGTTTTAAGCCATGTGGACAGATCCGCATGCTAAAGAGCTTCTTCTTTTTTTCTTCAATAGAAAATGAAATGTTATTTTAGGACTTTTTTCCTTTAATTATCTGTTTAATTTATTGGTTATCCACTGGCTTCTCTCTTTGGTGTGGATCTGTAGTTTTCTCTAGTACTTCTGGGAATTTTAATCTAATTTTTTTCATTTGCTCCAATTTATATTTCCCAAAGCTTATGTCTCTAATTGATTTTTGGTGTGAGTTTTGCACCTCTGTGATTTTTGTACTAGGTTTTCCTAGTGTGCCTGTTAGGAATATTGGCAAAGATGCCTCACAACTGAATAAAGACAAACACATTTATTGACTTAGCACAGCTTTTTCTCACTTCAGCCCCATTTCCCATCGGTCCTACTTGGCATTTTGAAACCATCTGATGATTCAAAGGCCCTTTGAAGTAAGCTGAAATCATTAAAATGAATCTAAAAATCTGTTGGCATTTCCACAGCAGTTTCTTAACTCTATTGTGCAGTTCCAATCCTCCGCTAAAACCTCAACTCTAGATGCAATTTTCCAGGCAAGACCAACCCTGAAATTACCTTTTTTTTTTTGAGGAGGAGGATGCCAAGGTGGGAAGGTGCTTTCTGGCAGCCTGGCACTGCCATCTCCAGCCGTGAATTCTTGCAGGGGTTTCACATTTCCTGTTTGCAGCTCCATCCTTCCCCTCACATTGGCTCTACTGTGTGAAAATGGAAGCTGGCAAACACCACAGGATTCTAATAAGTTTCTCAGTATTGCAAGCTGTGTGACTTTCCTTACTGTGGAACAAGGTAGCAAAATGAAGCTAAACAACAAACACATTTCCATCAACAAAATCTGTAAAACTGCGATGTAAACTTCAGCTCCAGAAGCCTTAATTTAGCCCACTTGAGAAACTCACCTCCTGCTTCTTTACTTTGGAGAAGACAAATTTATTTCTCCTTTTTCGATTTCTCTTACTTGCTAAAAAGGCTGATGGGTTTCTAGCACAGAAAATATTTTAATAGAAGGACTTTGACCCCTTTTTCCTTCTTAGGACGTACATGGCTAACGGGCTTTAGGCAGAAGAATGAACAAAATGAGCACAGGACAAAATATATTTCATAAGAATGTCTATTCTTGGAGAGTTTTCCTCCCAAGGAACGTACTCATAACAGTTACTTTATAAAAGAGGTAGATTCAATGATCACTGAATTAATTGAAGTTCAAAAAATGCTATTACATTTATTGAATAAAAAGAGATGCAAAAATATCTTAATGAAGCCAGATGTGGTGTGAATTCTGGGCATTCATGCAAAGACTGTATAAAATAAAAGTGTATACATAAGAATATGGTTTTGAAGAACAATGAACTTGCACTAAGTTATCTCAGCCAGCACTTCCATTAAATGATAGAAATTTGTTTAAGAGGTAGAAGTGACTAAAAGCACCTGCTAAAGGTCATCTTGTTTGGGAGGTTTTTCTCCACTTCTCTATGGTCACACCATCCTTCGTGCACCTTTGGTATTTCCTTAACACCTGTGTTAGGTCTTTATAACAAATGTCATAGACTGTGCGGCTTAAACAACAGACATTTATTCTCACAGTCCTGGGGGCTGAAGTCGAAGATCAAGTCACCACTGATTTGGTTCCTGGTGAAGGATCTCCCATACTCCTTGCTCATTCTGCTGCTCCGGATTATTCCTTATACACATCAAATGAGATATGCCCCAGGGCCTTTGCACTTGCTGTTCCCTCTGTCTGGGTGCTCTTTACTTGAGCACTGCTGGCTCCCTCACTGTTTTCAAGTTTCCATTCAAATGTCATCTGATCACTCTGTCTCTTTATTCTCCCATTTTTCTCTAGTTCCTTTCCCTATTTAATCTTTCTCCGTAGCACAGATCGCAACCTGATTATCATTACTTATTCATACAGGTATTGTCTTATTTCTCCTATTGGAATGTCAGCTCCATCAGGGCAGAGTTTTTGTCCTATTCACCACAGTAATCTCAGAATCTAGAACAGCACCTGGCACTGTTATGAAAAGGAAAGCAAGACACCCTTTTCACGAAGATGGCGCTGAAGGCGAAGAAGGAAACCCCGCCCCTCTCAAAACTGCAGCCAAAGCAAAGGCTTTGAAGGCCAAGAAAGCAGTGTCGAAAGGCGTCCACAGCCACAAAAAAAAAAATCCAGATGTCACCTACCTTCCGGCAGCCCAAAACATTGCAGGAGGCAGCCCAAATATCCTCGAAAGAGCGCCCCTGGGAGAAACAGGCTTGACCACTATGCCATCATTAAGTTCCCCCTCACCACCCAGTCAGCCATGAAGAAGAGAGAAGACAGCAACACACTTGTGTTCGTTTTGGTTGTCAACACCAACAAGCACCAGATTAAACAGGCTGTGAAAAATCTCTATGACATTGACCCGGCCAAGGTCAGTGCCCTGATCAGGCCTGATGGAGAGAAGGCATATGGTCCACTGGTTCCTGACTATGATGCTTTGGATGTTGCCAACAAAATTGGGGTCATCTAAGCTGAGTCCAGCCAGCTCATCCTAAATATGAAAATTTTCACTCTTGAAAGAAAGAGAGGAAGGAAGAAAGGGAAGAAGGAAAGAAAGAGGCACATTTCCAGCCTACTTAGAATGACAGGTGATCTGATCTGATAAACATCATCTGGTGGAAATTATGGTCATTTTGATGATGAAGAAAAAAAGAAGTGGTTCTATGTTAAGAGATTCTTTCTTGGACTTTGTGAAAGACTCAGGAACTATCTTTTCCTCAAGTGGAGTTTCTTTCTTCATGGATATTAGCAGCATGAATTTAATTGGCAAAGTGTTAATGGAGGTAAATGCGCATTTCTTTTGAATAGTAAAAGAAAATTCTTTGAGCCTTTTGTTTTTTATTGCTTGTGTCTTGCCAAATGTCTCTGCATAACCTCCAGCCTTGGGTGGTGGCGATTAAGAGGACTTGGTGGCGTGGCCTGGAGCTAAAGCTGTAGGTGATATGAAGTCATCCCAAGAGAGCTGGTGTCCTCAGGGGTTTATGATCTGGGTGCAGAGAACAGACGTTCACCTGCAGCATCTAAGACAGTGCATGTAGGATGCAGAACTAAGATGAATCCTGCAGTTTAAAAATACTGCAGAGGGCTTCCCTGGTGGCGCAGTGGTTGAGAGTCCACCTGCCGATGCAGGGGACACGGGTTCGTGCCCCCGTCCAGGAAGATCCCGCATGCCGCGGAGCGGCTGGGCCTGTGAGCCATGGCCGCTGAGCCTGCGCGTCCAGAGCCTGCGCTCCACAACGGGAGAGGCCACAACAGTGAGAGGCCCGCATACCGCAAAAAAAAAAAAAAAAAAAAAAAATACTGTAGAGATTCAGAGGAAAATCATGCCTGTAGGCCAGAAACATAAGAAAGCCTTGTAAGGAAGGTAGGATTTGCACCATGTCAGGAAGGTAAGATAAGACCCTGCTGGCACAGGGGTAGGGAGCATGGCTGGCATAATTCAATTGCTGATGTGTTTGAGGGACCAGGAGGCCAGGGTGCTATTTCCATGGCTGTCGCATTGGAGTGGAAGCAATTGCTTGCTTCTCCATCTACTTTAGAAGTACCACATTGCACAGTGGACCTTGGCCATCTGACTTTCTTTTCAACTTGGGCCATCAAGTTGGAGCTTTTCTAGTCTGAGACTTTTTTGCCCTTGAGCAAAAGCACTCACTCTAAATCACAAGACCTCCCTTTTCTAGGAGTAGACTGTCTCAGGTATGTGATATTGGCTGCCATCCTCCATATTTACTTTGGAACTTTACTGCCACTGATGGAAAAAGTAAAATAACAGTGTTCTTTTCTGTGTGTGTCTTTTTTTTTTTAATTGAAGTATAGTTGATTTACAATGTTGTGTAAAGTACTGCTCTACAGCAAAGTGATTCAGTTACACGTATATATACATTCTTTTTCATATTCTTTTCCGGATATTGAATATAGTTCTCTGTGCTATACAGTAGGACCTGGTTGTTCATCCATTCTGTATATAAAAGCTAACATCTGGGCTTCCCTGGTGGCGCAGTGGTTGAGAGTCCGCCTGCCAATGCAGGGGACACAGGTTCGTGCCCTGGTCCAGGAGGATCCCACATGCCGCGGAGTAGCTGGGCCCGTGAGCCATGGCCGCTGAGCCTGCGTGTCCGGAGCCTGTGCTTCGCAACAGGAGAGGCCACAACAGTGAGAGGCCCGCGTACCGCAAAAAAAAAAAAAAAAAAAAAAAACTTATATCTGCTAACCCCAACCTCCCACTCCAACCCTCCCCCAATCCCCTCCCCCTTGACAACCACCAGTCTGTTCTCTATGTCTGTGGTTCTGTTTCTGTTTCATAGATAGGTTCATTTGTGTCATATTTTAAATTCCACATGTAAGTGTTATCATATGGTATTTGTCTTTCTCTTTCATAACAGCATTCTTAATCCCTGTCTCTAGGGGATGATGTGGGGAACTCGCCCAGCCAGCAAGGTCACCCAGTGTGGAAGGGGTGATGGAGCGCCTCAGAAGTTGTAGGGAGCTCTGAAATCAAGGGCATCTCAAAGCTCCTGCTGTTCTGTGATTCAGGGCCTCCTGCCGGGCTCTCGGGCCAGCTAGATCAAGCTTCGCTGTCACACACCTCTTCTGCCATGGAGTGTTAAAGCATTTCTTAGCCTGACATTGCAATTTCCCTGACAAGGTTCTGGCTGACAGATGTTCCCCAAATTAAAAAGTAGTGTACCCTGCCTATTCACTATTTCATCTTTTCAAGGAAGGAGAACAATTACTTATTTATTTTTAAAGCAAAATCACTAACCCCGCACATTGTCATCTGCAATACAAGTTGGGTAATTTAGGAGCAATCTTGGCTTCAGTGATGATGTTGGAACCATAAAGTGGATTCAATTTCAGATTTACAAGTTTCAGAGGGAGGTTCAAGAAACTGTCATATATCCTGACTTCCCTTCATCTCTTCACCTAGGGAAGTTTTTCTGCTTGTCGTGGCATCCTTGTGCTCTCGCTACTCACTTCCCAGCTGCTTTGGGGAGGTAAGTGATACCCATGAGACCTGGATCCTCTGGACAGTTCCAAATGCCACCAAAGCAGCAGATGGGATAGGATTTTGAGATCACGTAGAAGATGCTGTCTCACCTGCATCTGCTTAGTCAGGGGCAAGTTGGTGGTTGAAAACATTTTGCATACTGACTCTGTTGTAGGTGTGAGACCTTGCCCTGGAGCAGAAGGGGAAAAAAAAAGATCTAAGAACAGATGGAATTCTTTTTACTTGACACTGTAGAAAGCTGTGCAGAAATGAGCACTTTTGGGAGAAAGGTATTTTAATTGAATGAGTCTTTGAGAAGGGACAGTATTATAAACAGACCATTTCATATGGAAGATCATTTCCCCTTTCTTGAACATTTTTCTTCTGTATTTTTCATGACACTGTATTATCTCAGTTCACTTCCTATTTCTCCATCCACCTCAGATTTCTTTAGATATGTACCCAGGAGTGGGATTGCTGGATCATATGGTAGTTCAATTTTTAGTTTTTTGAGGAACCTCCATACTGTTCTCCGCAGTGGCTGCACCAACTTACATTCCCACCAACAGTGTACAAGGGAAGGTTTAAGGACAAAGTCTTATAAAAACAGTCTTAAAATATGTCTCTTATTGTGGGCTTATGTTTGGGATTTTTTTTCCCCTGTTAGCTTTGGATATTTAATGCATTTCAGGATCCTGAAACCCAGAACTGGAGGTATTTTGAGGTGAACCTACTAAGAATCCATTTTCTGCTTATTTTGCTCTATTTTTCATGAAATGAAAAATGAGAACATAAGGCCAAATTTTAGTGCATTGTATTAACATTAAGATTCAATAAAATCTCATGTCTTATAAATAAGAGGAAAGATCTCAGTGGCAAAGGAAGAAAAAGCAACAGATGACGGATGCTGTTCCTACAAGATGAATGACCAAGTGTACTCACTGAATCCCATTTTCCATCGCCTGCCAGGCTTGAGAAATGGAAATGCCACACAGGCCACCGTGTTGGCTTGGGCCATGAAATTCCACACAGTTACCCCAGAGCCAAGGGTAACAGCTGAGAGAAACCTGAAAAGAATGACATGTGATTGATTACACTTGGGAGAAATAGCAAGTCTTGTTGAAACTTGTATAAAAACATAACAGAGGGATTGGTTCAAGATGGCAAAGTAGAAGGACGTGCACTCACTCCCTCTTGCGAGAGCACTGGAATCACAACTAACTGCTGAACAATCATCCACAGGAAGACACTGGAACTCACCAAAAAAGATACCCCACATCCAAAGACAAAGGAGAAGCTGCAATGAGACAGTAGGAGGGACGCAATCACAATAATACCAAATCCCATAACCGCTGGGTGGGTGACTCACAAATCAGAGAACAACTATAACACAAAAGTCCACACACTGGAGTGAAGGTTCTAAACCCTACGTCAGGCTTCCCAACCTGTGGGTCCGACAATGGGAAGAGGAATTCCCAGAGAATCAGGCTTTGAAGGCTGGTGGGATTTGGTTGCAGGACTTTGACAGGACTGGGGGAAACAGAGACTCCACTCTTGGAGGGCACACACAAAGTAGTGTGTGCATCGGGACCCAGGGGAAGCAGCAGTGACCCCATAGGAGACTGAACCGACCTACCTGTTAGTGTTGGAGGGTCTCCTGCAGAGGCGGGGGTGGCTGTGGCTCACTGCGGGGACAAGGACACTGGCAGCAGAAGTTCTGGGAAGTGCTCCTTGGCATGAGCCCTCCCAGAGTTTGCAATGAGCCCCACCAAAGAGCCTGTAGCCTCCAATGCTGGGTCACCTCAGACCAACAACCAACAGGGAGGGAACTCAGCCCCACCCATCAGCAGACAAGCAGATTAAAGTTTTAAGGAGCTTAGCCCCACAGAGCAACACCCAGCTCTACCCACCACCAGTCCCTCCCATCAGGAAGCTTGCACAACCCCCTTAGATAGCCTCATCCACCAGAGGGCAGACAGCAGAAGCAAGAAGAACTACAATCCTGTAGCCTGTGAAACGAAAACCACATTTACAGAAAGATAGACAAAATGAAAGGCAGAGGACTATG
Organism: Globicephala melas; assembly: GCF_963455315.2. Taxonomy (NCBI): domain Eukaryota; kingdom Metazoa; phylum Chordata; class Mammalia; order Artiodactyla; family Delphinidae; genus Globicephala; species Globicephala melas. The sequence goes on from NC_083317.1 coordinate 145,133,481, forward strand.
TACCAGATGAAGGACCAAGATAAAACCCCAGAAAACAATTAAATGAAGTGGAGATAGGCAAATTTCGTGAAAAAGAATTCAGAATAATGATATTGAAGATGATCCAGGACCTCGGAAAAAGAATGGAGGCAAAGATAGAGAAGATGAAAGAAATGTTTAACAAAGACCTAGAAGAAGTAAAGAACAAACAGATAAACAATACAATAACTGAAATGAAAAATATATTAGAAGGAATCAATAGCAGAATCACTGAGGCAGAAGAACAGATGAGTGACCTGTAAGACAGAATGGTGGAATTCACTGCTGTGGAACAGAATAAAGAAAACAGAATGAAAAGAAATGAAGACATTTCTAAGAGACCTCTGGGAAAACATTAAACGCACCAACATTCGCATTATAGGGGTCCCAGAAGGAGAAGAGACAGATAAATGACCTGAGAAAATATTTGAAGAGATTATAGTCAAAAACTTCCCTAACATGGGAAAAGAAATAGCCACCCAAGTCCATGAAGCGCAGAGAGTCACAGGCAGGATAAACCCAAGGAGAAACACGCCGAGACACATAGTAATCATATTAACAAATATTAAAGGCATTTTTCACAGAACTAGAACAAAAAATTTCACAACTTGTATGGAAACACAAAGGACCCTGAATAGCCAAAGCAATCTTGAGAAAGAAAAATGGAGTTGGAGGAATCAGACTCCCTGACTTCAGACAATACTACAGAGCTACAGTAATCAAGACAGTATGGTACTGGCACAAAAACAGAAGTATAGATCAATGGAACAGGATAGAAAGCCCAGAGATAAACCCATGCACATATGGTCACCTTATCTTTGATAAAGGAGGCAAGAATATACAGTGGAGAAAGACAGCCTCTTCAATAAGTGGTGCTGGGAAAACTGGACAGCTACATGTAAAAGAATGAAATTAGAACACTCCCTAACACCACACACAAAAATAAACTCAAAATGGATTAAAGACCTAAATTTAAGGCCAGATACCATCAAACTCTTAGAGGAAAACATAGGCAGAACACTCTATGACATAAATCACAGCAAGATCCTTTTTGACCCACCTCCTAGAGAAATGGAAATAAAAACAAAAATAAACAAATGGGACCTAATGAAACTTAAAAGCTTTTGCACAGCAAAGAAAAGCATAAACAAGACGAAAAGCCAACCCTCAGAATGGGAGAAAATATTTGCAAATGAAGCAACTGACAAAGGATTAATCTCCAAAACATACAAGCAACTCATGCAGCTCAATATCAAAAAACCAAAAAATTCTATCCAAAAATGGGCAGAAGACCTAAATAGACATTTCTCCAAAGAAGATATACAGATTGCCAACAAACACATGAAAGAATGCTCAACATCATTAATCGTTAGAGAAATGCAAATCAAAACTACAATGAGATACCATCTCACACTGGCCAGAATGGCCATCATCAAAAAATCTAGAAACAATAAATGCTGGAGAGGGTGTGGAGAAAACGGAACCCTCTTGCAATGTTGGTGGGAATGTAAATTGTTACAGCCACTATGGAGAACAGTATGGAGGTTCCTTAAAAAACTAAAAATACAACTACCATATGACCCAGCAATCTCACTACTGGGCATATACCCTGAGAAGACCATAATTCAAAAAGAAACATGTACTGAAATGTTCATTGCAGCTCTGTTTACAATAGCCAGGACATGAAAGCAACCTAAGTGTCCATCAACAGATGAATGGATAAAGAAGATGTGGCACATGTAAGCAATGGAATATTCCTCAGCCATATAAAGGAACGAAACTGAGTTATTTGTAGTGAGGTGGATGGACCTAGAGACTGTCATACAGAGTGAAGTAAGTCAGAAAGAGAAAAACAAATACCGTATGCTAACACATATATAAGGAATCTAAAAAAGAAAAAAAGAAAAAAAAGGAAAATGGTCAGAAGAACTTGGGACAAGACAGGAATAAAGATGCAGACTTACTAGAGAATGGACTTGAGGACACAGGGAGGGGAAGGGTGAGCTGGGACAAAGTGAGAGAGTGGCATGGATATATATACACTACGAAACGTAAAATAGATAGCTAGTGGTAAGCAGCTGCATAGCACAGGGAGATTAGCGCAGTGCTTTGTGACCCCCTAGAGGGGTGGGATTGGGAGGGTGGGAGGGAGGGAGATGCAAGAGGGAAGAGATATGGGGACATATGTATATATATATCTGATTCACTTTGTTATAAAGCAGAAACTGACACACCATTGTAAAGCAATTATACTCCAATAATGATGTTAAAAAAAAGAGACAAAGAAAAAATATTAAAAGCAACAAGGGAAAAACGACAAATAACATACAAGGGAACTCCCATAAGGTTAACAGCTGATTTCTCCACAGAAACTCTACAAGCCAGAAGGGAGTGCCACAATATATTTAAAGTGATGAAAGGGAAGAACCTACAACTAAGATTACTCTACCTGACAGGATCTCATTCAGATTCAAAAGAGAAATCAAAAGCTTTACAGACAAGCAAAAGCTAAGAGAATTCAGCACCACCAAACTAGCTTTACGACAAATGCTAAAGGAACTTCTTTCTAAGTGGGAAACACAAGAGAAGAAAAGAACCTACAAAAACAAACTGAAAACAATTAAGAAAAAGGTAATAACATACATATAGATAATTATCTTAAATGTGAATGGATTAAATGCTCCAACCAAAAGACACAGGCTCGTTGAATGGTTACAAAAACAAGACCCATATATATGCTGTCTGCAAGAGACCCACTTCAGACCTAGGGACACATACAGACTGAAAGTGAGGGGATGGAAAAAGATATTCCATGCAAATGGAAATCAAAAGAAAGCTGGAGTAGCAATACTCATATCAGATAAAATAGGCTTTAGAGACTGTTACAAGAGATAAGGAGGGACGCTACAGAATGATCAGAGGATCAATCCAAGAAGAAGATATAACAATTATATATGCACCCAACATAGGAGCACCTCAATACATAAGGCAAATGCTAACAGCTATAAAAGAGGAAATTGACAATAACACAATAAGAGTGGAGGACTTTAACACCTCACTTACGCCGATGGACAGATTATCCAGACAGAAAATTAATAAGGAAACACAAGCTTTATATGACACAATAGACCAGATAGATTTACTTTTCAGACAATCCATCCAAAAACAGCAGATTACACTTTCTTCTCAAGTGCACACAGAACATTCTCCAAGATAGATCACATCTTGGGTCACAAATCAAGACTGTAAATTTAAGAAAATTGAAATCATGTCAAGCATCTTTTCCAACCACAATGCTATGAGATTAGAAATCAATTACAGGGAAAAAAACCACAAACACATGGAGGCTAAACAGTACGTTACTAAATAACCAAGAGATCACTGAAGAAGTCAAAGAGGAAATTTAAAAATACGTAGAAAAAAAGGATAATGAAAACACAATGATCCAAAACCTATGGGATGCAGCAAAAGCAGTTCTAAGAGGGAATTTTATAGCAACACAAGTCTACCTGAAGAAACAAGAAAAATCTCAAATAAACAATCTAACCTTACACCTAAAGGAACCAGAGAATGTAGAACAAACAGAACCCAAAGTTAGTAGAAGGAAAGAAATCATAAAGATCAGAGCAGAAATAAGTGAAATAAAAACAATAACAAAGATCAATAAAACTAAAAGCTGGTTCTTTGAGTAGATAAACAAAGTTGATAAACCTGTAGCCAGACTCATCAATAAAAAAGGGAGAAGACTCAAATCAATAGGATTAGAAATGAAAAAGGAGAAGTAACAACTGACACTGCAGAAATATAAAGGATCATGAGAGATTACTACAGGCAGCTATATGCCAATAAAATGGAAAACCATGAAGAAATGGACAAATTCTTAGAAAGGTATAACCTTCCAAGACTGAACCAGGATGAACTAGAAAATATGAACAGACCAAAGACAATAATGAAATTAAAAGTGTGATTAAAAATCTTCCAACAAACAAAAGTCCAGGACCACATGGCTTCACAGTTGAATTCTATCAAACATTTAGGGAAGAGCTAACACCCATCCTTCTCAAACTCTTCCAAAGAATTGCAGAGGAAGGAACACTCCAAACTCATTCTACAAGGCCACCATCACCCTGATATCAAGCCAAAGATACTACAAAAAAAGAAAATTACAGACCAATATCACTCATGAATATAGATGCAAAAATCCTCAACAAAATACTTGCAGACAGAATCCAACAACACATTAAAAGGATCATACACCATGATCAAGTGGAATTTATCCTAGGGAGGTAAAGATTCTTCAATATATGCAAATCAATCAATGTGATACACCATATTAACAAATTGAAGAATAAAAACCATATGGTCATCTTAATTGATGCAGAAAAAGCTTTTGAAAAATTTCAACACCCATTTATGATAAAAACTCTCCAGAGAGTGGGCATAGAGGGAATCTACCTCAACACAATAAAGGCCATATACGACAAACCCACAGCAAATATCATTTTCAAAAGTGAAAAACTGAAAGCATTTCCTCTAAGATCAGGAATGAGACAAGGATGTCCACTCTCACCACTATTATTCGACATAGTTTTGGAAGTCCTAGCCATGGCATTCACAGAAGAAAAAGAAATAAAAGGAATACAAATTGGAAAAGAAGAAGTAAAGCTGTCACTGTTTGCAGATGACATGATACTATACATAGAGAATCCTAAAGATGCCACCAGAAGACTAGTAGAGCTAATCAATGAATTTGGTAAAGTAGCAGGATACAAAATGAATGCACAGAAGTCTCTTGCATTCCTATACACTAACAATGAACAATCAGAAAGAGAAATTAAGGAAACAATCCCATTTACCATTGCAACAAAAAGAATAAAATACCTAAGAATAAACCTACCTAAGGAGGTAAAAGACCTATACTCAGAAAACTATAAGACACTGATGAAAGAAATCAAAGATGACATAAACAGATGGAAAGATATACCATGTTCTTGGATTTGAAGAATCAATATTGTGAAAATGACTGTACTACACAAAGCAATCTACCGGTTCAATGCAATCCCTATTAAATTACCAATGGCATTTTTTACAGAACTAGAACAAAAAATCTTAAAATTTGTATGGAGACACAAAAGACCCCAAATAGCCAAAGCAATCTTGAGGGAAAAAAAACGGAACTGGAGAAATCAGACTCCCTGACTTCAGACTATACTACAGAGCTACAGTAATCAAGACAGTATGGTACTGGCACAAAAACAGAAATATAGATCAATGGAAAAGGATAGAAAGCCCAGAGATAAACCCATGCACATGTGGTCACCTTATTTTTGATAAAGGAGGCAAGAATATACAATGGAGAAAAGACAGCGTCTTCAATAAGTGGTGCTGGGAAAACTGGACAGCTACATGTAAGTGAATGAAATTAGAAGAGTCCCTGACACCATACACAAAAATAAACTCCAAATGGATTAAACACCTAAATGTAAGACTGGACACTATAAAACAGTTAAAGGAAAACATAGGCAGAACACTCTATGACATAAATCTCAGTAAGTTCTTTTTTGACCCACCTCCCAGAGAAATGGAAATAAAAACAAAAATAAACAAATGGGACCTAATGAAACTTAAAAGCTTTTGCACAGCAAAGGAAACCATAAACAAAACGAAAAAGCAACCCTCAGAATGGGAGAAAATATTTGCAAATGAAGCAACTGACAAAGGATTAATCCCCCAAATATATAAACAGCTCATGCAGCTCAATATTAAGAAAACAACCCAATCCAAAAATGGGCAGAAGACCTAAATAGACATTTCTCCAAAGAAGACATACAGAATGTCCAAGAGGCACATGAAAAGATGCTCAACATCATTAATTATTAGAGAAATGCAAATCAAAACTACAATGAGGTATCACCTCACACTGGTTACAATGGGCATCATCAGAAAATCTACAAACAACAAATTCTGGAGAGGGTGTGGAGAAAAGGGAACCCTCTTGCACTGTTGGTGGGAATGTAAATTGATACAGCCACTATGGAGAAGAGTATGGAGGTTCCTTAAAAAACTAAAAATAGAATTACCATACAATCCAGAAATCCCACTAGTGGACATATAACCTGAGAAAACCATAATTCAAAAAGACACATGCACCCTAATGTTCATTGCTGCACTATATACAATAGCCAGGTTATGGAAGCAACCTAAATGCCCATCGATAGGCGAATGGATAAAGAAGATGTTGTACATATATACAGTGGAATATTACTCAGCCATAAAAAGGAACAACATTGGGTCATTTGTAGAGACGTGGATGGACCCTAGAGACTGTCGTACAGAGTGAAGCAAGTCAGAAAGAGAGAAACAAATTTCATATGTTAAAGCATATATGTGGAATCTAGAAAAATGGTACTGATGAACCGGTTTGCAAAGCAGAAATAGAAACACAGATGTAAAGAACAAATGTATGGACACCAAGGGGGGAAAGCGAGGGGGGGCCGGGTGGTAGTGGTGGGATGAATTGGGAGATTGGGATTGACATATATACACTAATATGTATAAAATAGATAACTAATAAGAACCTGCTATATAAAAAAGGTAAAATAAAATTAAAAAAAAAATAGCATATAACAGCCCCAGAAATAATCACAGTGTTGAGCCTGGGCCACACTGTGTAAAATAACTCAAGTATTTCTGATTAATTTGGTCTCTGGCTGCATTTGCTAGAAAGTCTTGCTGTGCGTGTGTGCGTGCGTGCGTGTGTGTGTGTGTGTGTGTGTGTGTGTGTATGCTGTATGCTGTGTGTACTTATTACGGATTCAGTTACTCTGGTTGGCCAGCAGAGAGCTAAAGCCTGTGACTGATTTATGGAGTATTTCTTTCTCTTAATTGACCAGCCATGGTACAAATCCCATTCTGTGAACGTAGAGGCTTATGCATAAGCAATAAGCACAAAAGGATCTTTTGGCTAAGGTCAAAGTCTGTTCCTTTTACATTCTACAACCCCATATCCCCATCTCCCAGGGCACTTTATAAAGGATGAATTTTTCAAATCCAGTACCTTTTTCTTTTTTTCCCCTGGAGCTGCCTCCTTCTGAATCAGACTATTTTGCTTAGGGAGGATTAGATGTAGATTTCTTTCAATAGACAGATTTATTCCAAACATCCCCAGTCATGTGTCTTTCACTGTACAAGTAACTGTACTTCAGTTGCCAACAATAGATACTGATACAGGTTACCTTGAGCAAAAAAGGAATTTATGGAAAGGATGGAGTGCTTGATTGAATTAAAGCAAAGGCAGCATAACCAGGTGTCAGAAAGAAAGCAGAGGTTTTCTGAGAATCTAGGTAGAGAAAACAAACGTTTTTCTTGGCCTACCATGGACAGGGTGGATGAACTACACAGTCTTCTCTTGTGAGGTTCACCACTTGTGGTAAACTCGTAGTGATGGTAGGGATGCAAGGTAGGTGGAAACTGCTGCTTCTTAGAACCCAAGCTCAGACCCGCACTCTCTGCCACCTTCACTCACACGCATTGGCCAGAGCAAACCATACAGCCCAGCCGTCGACCCACGAGACTGGGAAACATTTCTTGCTGGCAGCAGGGTAGCAGGAGGAACAGCAAAGTCACATAACAAAGGGCATGCATATAGGGAGGGGCAGACAGCTGTGGTCAATCATTCAATCTCCCTCGAGGTCATTTCCTAAAGAGAACGTGGAGTAACAATATCAAGGGGGAGAATGGATGCAAGGCAAGCAAGTGAAGGTCTTCAGTGGGACGGCGGTGCCATTTAGGATTTGGCACATCGGCAGTGCTGGCAGACGTCTCTTGATACATAGGATTGTGGGTATGAGGAGAAGTTTGGGGTGAGTTTCGGAGAGCATAGTTTCCAGTCCATACGTGTATCTGGAAAATTGCTACTCCAGCCGGGCAGTGGCAAGGGGTCCTGGAGTTGCCCTTCCCATCTTTGGAAAGGGGAAGAAAGAGCTTGTTCTTCTGCTTAGAATCAAGTGTGCAACCATCTCTTGGTAATACGCTCATGCCACCTGGATGATCATTCAACGCAGCTTTCACCCTCAAGGTGGCTCTTGGTGTTCATTTTCAGTCTCGTTTGCAAAAAGTTGTTGAAATTATAAGGAGGGTTACACCGCGGGTACCCACATTCTTTATGGATGTTGTGGTTATCTATAAACGTGTAACAAATTACCCCAAACTTAGTGCTCAGAGCAACCATTTATTATGCTCATAGATCTGTAGGTCAAGAATTCAGACAGGAAACAGCAGGACTGATTTGCCTCTGCTCCATAATGTCTGGGACTTCAGAGAGAAGACTCAAGAACTGGGAGTGGTTGACAGCTGGGGGCTAGAATCATCTGAAGGTTCCATCCCTCACATGCTTGGTGGTTGCTACTGGCCATTGGCCGAGACCTTACCCTCTGGAACTGTTGGCTGGGACATCTATACACTCCCTTTTCTCGTAGTCTGGACAGTCACTCCACCCAGTGGCTGGGTTCAAGGGTGAGCAGCCCAAGATAACCAGGTGGAAGCTGTACCGTCTTTGTAAATCTACCCTTCGAGGTTGACAGTGCAGTGGCATTTCCACAGCATTCTGTTCATTGAGGCAATTACAAAGGCTTTCTGAGTTTCAAGGGGAGGGGAATAAATTTTAATTCTCGATGGCAAGGTAATGAAAGAACATTTGGAATCCAAAACGTTGATGCAGCTTTTTAATTTTTAACTTTTTTAAGGTTTTCCTTAAAATGTTTATTTCCTGCTGTCCAGAAGTTGTTCTTGATGCAGCTTTTTTAGACAATACTATTTGCTACTATAGTCTGCCATCTGGCTACAAGTATACACATCCCTCCCACAAACTCATCCTTCTGTCAAAATCCCTAGTTTCATCTGATCATGGCATCAGGCTTGAGGCCCAGGACCCTGTCATCTAAATCAGTTCCAGGGTTGGGAAGGGCATGGTACAGGAGCAGCCGTGTTGGGCAGTGCTTACTTTCTTACCCACACCCAGGGACCTGCCCTGAGGTCCATGTGTTGATGAGTCAGCAGCCTGGTCTAAACCAAGTGTGACTTCTCTCAGAATTCAATACGAGTTCCAGGTGAGCCCGAGACCCAGACTTCCTCAGCAGAGAACTGGGGTGAAAATGCGGTACAAGGCAAATAAACTGCTGGGGGCAGGCCACAGGTATTGGGATCGTGAGCGATAGGTCACGTGCTTTCATGTTTGCCTCAGGGACTTAGGAGCTGCTGGGCATATTAGATACAGACGTGGCGGAGACAGACTCTCTGAGGCCAGGCAGGGGCTGTGCCACACATGCCTAAAGCCCAACGCTTGTGGGAATGAGGACAAGTCCTGAGCAAACAGGAGCTCTTGCTTTGCTTAGATTACTATCAACGGTCATTTTACCTGCTTTGTGTTTTCACGTGGGCCTGCTAGGTGTGTCACTGCTCCAGCGTTTTAATAGAATTTCCTAGGTGAAGGAACTACACAGAGATGGCTTTACAAGGCACTGAAGTATTTCCCCGACTCACGCTCAACAGTGAAGATACTGTTGTTCCCCTTCAAATAAATGACTCTGCTGTCACCCTTTTTCTGGATCCTTCCCACTTCTCTGACTTATCCGTAATCAAACCTACCCAGAACCACTTAACTAAAATCAAAGAATCTCGGTGTGAGCTCAGACATCACTGAGCTCATAAAAGTTGTAGTGTTCCCCAAGAAAGCTTGAGGGCTTACATGTCTGTATGCATGTAAGAGATGAGCAAAGGATTTGAACAGACAGTTTTTCCAAGGAAGATATACATCATTAGGGAAATATAAGTCAAAACCACAATGAGTACCACTTTACAGTCACTAGGATGGCTGTAGTCAAAACCACAGCTGAAACATGTGTTGGCAGGGATCTGGAGAAACTAGAACTGTCATACATTGCTGGTGGGAATGTGAAATGGTGCGGCCACTTTGGAAAACGGTCTTTTGAGGCAGTTCCTCAAAAAGCTGAACATACAGTCTCACAGAAGTTCTACTACTAGGCATGTACGCAAGAACAATGAAGCATGTCCACAAATGTTCACAGCAGCATCATTTATAATAACTAAAAAGTGGAAGCAATGTGAATATCCATCAACTGATGAATGGATAAACAAATGTGGTCTATCCATATAATGGAACATCATTTGGCAATGAAAAGAAATGAAGTATTGGGACATGTTACAACATAGATGAACCTCAAACACATTGTGAAATGTTTGAAAGAAGCCAGTCACAAAAGGCCACAGATTACGTGATTCCATTTATACAAAATGTCCACAATAGGCAAATCTATAGAGACAGAAGGTAAATTAGCAGTTGTGCAGGGCTGGGGGTGGGAAGAGGAAAGAGAGCAACTATTAATGGGCTTAAGGTTTTTTTGGGTGGGGAAGGGTAAATGCAAATGTTCTAAAATTGATTGTAGTGTTGGTCGCGCAACTTAAAACACATTGAATTGTATACTATAAATAGGTGAATTGTATGGTATATAAATCATATCCCAGTAAAGGTGTTTTTTAAGATTAAAAAAAGACTTCAAAACTATGTCTTGATCTTATTATATGTCTTATGTCTGGAGTAAGTCCAACTGCCTCTCTCCACCCTTTCAGTTGCTCTGTCTGAACTGGAAGTTGTCAGGGGTCAAGGGAGGGAAAGGCACTTCAGCCTTGGTAAAGTCTTTAAGCAAGATCACAAGAGAGTCAGTTTTCTCTGTTTTTAAAATTTTCCTGCTCTATTCCTTGTTCTGTTCTGTGTTCATTTAGTTCAGGAACCCTAAATGCCAAGACTCTTTTATTCCATCGAGATTCAACCCTCTTGTCATAGAGAAGAGAGAATGTTATTATTCCTGACTGTCCTCAGTAGAATTAACACATTTACAGAAGCACACAGAGAGGGGACCATGCTTATGATCGTGGTGTGTTTGTTGATAATGCAATTTTAGGCAATGATCAAAGAAGAGTTTGTCGTCTTTTGTTCTTCAAATCACAAGTCTACAGGCAACAGCTACGAGGTAGTAGTGCTGTGCTCTGTAGTGTTTGCTTTTCCATGTTTTTTTCTCTCTTTCTCTTTCTCTCTCTACCCCTTCTCTTTCTCTCTCCACCCCATCTTTTGCCACATATATTGGGTAGGAAAAAAGAAGATATTAAAGGTGTCTGATACCCCTTTTGTCATCAACCTTTATGAGGCTTTGGAAACGTTTGTTGTCAAAAAGATTACAGGTGTAACAACATGACTCTTAGTCCACAAATTCAGGCAGGCATTTCTCTCCTTCCTTTCAGTCAACACTGTTCAGATGGGAGCACCCACCTTCCAGGCTGGCAGGGAGTTCGGCCTCTGTCCTCCTTGTGGCCTCCCCACCCAGGGTCATGCTAAGGCTCCAAGGTCATAGGTGCTGCTGAGCCACTGTGGTGGCTTCATCCTCCCCTGTGCTTTGTCCCTTTGTTCATGGTCCCCTAAGGTCCAGGGGCTCTGCCGCTACTCCACTGGTGTTGCAGGAATGATTGACAACGTGAACGTCAGAGCATCGGATATGGCCTTCCTAGGAACACCACCGAGACATGCTGACGCCGAAAACTCGGCCTCTGTGCTCTGGTGCCAAATCTAATCTCGGAGACAGAGTTTTGGGTGAAGTGGAAAAGAATAGCTTTACTGCTTTGCCTGGCAAAATGGGACACAGTGGGCTCCTGCCTTCAAAAACTGTGTGTCCCAACTGGGGGAGATTTGGTGAGTTTTATAGCAATGGTTCAAGGACGGGGTTGCTGATAAGGATTTGGGTGTGTGCAGGGCCTGTACTCCTTTAATCTGGTCTCAGGTAGTCTGATGAGTTTCTGTGGTTCCTTTAATCTGGAATGAAGAATGCTGACATCTTCTATTTGGTGGGGGTTTTAGTTCTGCAGAAGAGCTCAAAGGTATTGTTACTGTATCCCTTGAGGGAGAACCAGGGCCCTGCCCCAAGGCTGCACTATTGTGCCTTGGCTTCTCCTCCCTTGTCTCTGCATCCCCTCCCTTCCCTAATTAGCAACTATTTGAACCTGCCCTTTGGAACTCAGGGAAGGTCATGGAGGCTGAAGCCTATTCCCTACAAACAAGAAACGGGGGACGCAGAAAGACTTCCATGCCCAGTAGCCCCAAAGGGTCCTGCTCGGTTTCAATATGGCTGAGGCTTTGCCTTTCAGGAAGCAGAACACCAGTCCCCACTGGTCAGGAGACCCTGCCCTGTGCCCACCTCACTCTGTGACTTTTCTTCTCCTCTCGTTGCACTTGGAAAGCCACTTCAACTGACTTAAACTTTTGAAATTAAAAGCGAAGGCATGAAGTGTGTTGACAGTCTCTGCTTTCCAACCTGCTGCATTCCTCTGCCTTCTTGGCTTTGGAAACACAAATATTAATAGTGCAAAAAATCAATCATTCTGCAGAAGAATCTGGGACTTGCTTTGGGGGTGTCTAGCCTACCACCACCTGGAGACAGTGACAGAATTGTGCTCCATGAGAGCAGGGACAGTATGTCTCTGATCCACCGTCGCCATGTCCTCTTGGGGCCAAAGGGAATGTTTGCAGGTATAAATTCGTACCTACAGAGAGTTGAATGCTTGCCTCTGTCACAGAGGGGAGGTGGGATGGGGGTGGGTGAGCGTTTTCCACTGCCTGCGTATGGACCTGGAGTTGCTAATGCTGGGTGAGTGCCCGAGGGGATGGTCTTACCTTATTTTATTTACATTCTCACAGCTCATTGGATTCAAATTCTGCTTTATTTTTTGGACTCAGCTCTCTTTGTCCACTCTTAGGGATGAAAATTGTAGTCTCATTTTGCTTCCATGGCAATAAATGTATAGCATTGTCTTGATCACTCTTTCTATATACATATATATATTTATAATTATATTTATATACTTCTATAATATGCCTCATATAATTATAAATAAGTATATAATTATTTATATACTGCTAATAGTAAAATATTAAAATTACATGTATATAATTTTTTTCTGCCTCAATAGCATTTCTTGGATAAGAGCTTCTCAAGGTGGCTTTTCAGGAACTGGATTCCTGCTGTGTATGCCACTTTCTCCTACCAGGAGAGGCTGTAGGGCAGAGTGTGCCGAGCTCAGCATCCCCACTCAGCCGCTTGCTTGCTCTGTGGTTTTGAAAAGGCTGCTTCGCCTCTGTGCTTCAGTTTCCTTTCCCCTGAAATGGGAGCAGTGATGACAGTACCACCTCATGGGCAAGTGGCGGTCATAGAATGAATGAATATGGTTGTCATCCCTAGAGCCCCCAGAGCACACACGCTTAGGAGGAGGTAACTGTCTTTGGAGCATCTCTATGATTTGAGTTTTATTTAAAAAAACGTATACATGGAATAAAATGTTGGGGGAAAACATATAAGTAATTGTCTCGCTCATGTCTCAGAGACATGAGCCAAACAAACAAACCGACCTCAGGGGATCCTCCTTTTACCCAGCAGTGAGAGCCCAAAGCTGTGATGAGGGTGTCCAGGGCCTCCGCAGCCTGGCCTCACCCGGCCCCCCGACCTCATCCTCTCGGTGTCGGCACACCACCCCCACCAGACTCTGTTCACACTCGCCCTTCCCTTCACACTCAAGAACATCTTCCTGCCCTTTGTAGGAGGGCACGTGTCACCCTTCTCTGCCTGTGAAAGTCTTTATTGTTAAGGGTCTGTGTAGCACTTCCTTTGTGAAGTCTTCTGTTTTCCCCAGCTCAGAGGTACTCACTCTCTTTAGCCCTGACAACGATAAAACAAGAAAAAACTCAACGTTATATGTTGGCACTTATTTCCTCTACTTTGTTGTATCATTAATTGTACATTTGTACGTCTCACTCTGTTGGAGGGCACACTGTCATTTTTCTTTTGTTTTTTAACTTTTTATTTTACATTGGCATATAGTTCATTGACAATGGTGTGTTCATTTCACGTGTACAGCAAAGTGTTTCAGTTGTACATATACATGTATCTATTCTTTTTCAGATTCTTTTCCCATTTAGGTTATTACATAATACTGAACAGAGGTCCCCATGCTGTACAGTAGGTCCTTGTTAGTTATCTATTTTAAATATAGCAGTGAGTACACATCAATCCCAAATTCCTTCCCCACACACTATCATTTGCCTATTGCAGTTTTTCCAGGTTTTTAGTATGAGAATTTTCTTTCTTTTTTTTTTTAATATTTATTTATTTATTTGGCTGCCCCAGGTCTTAGTTGCAGCATGTGAGATCTTTAGTTGTAGCATGTGAACTCTTAGATGTGGCATGCGGGCTTTTAGTTGCAGCATGTGGACTCTAATTCCCTGACCAGGGATCGAACCTGCTCCCCCTGCACTGCGAGCATGGAGTCTTAACTGCTGGACCACAAGGGAAGTCCCTAGTATGAGAATTTTCAAAGGTATAAAGGAGTTGAAGGAATCGAGCAAGGAATGCAATCCACAAACCTACCGCTTTTATTCCACGTTTGTTGCCACGCTGTACATATATATATGTACTTTGTGTATATGTACTTTATTTCCACTGAACCATATAATTGTATGTGTTTGTTGCCACGTTTGTTGCCACGCTGTACATATATATATGTACTTTGTGTATATGTACTTTATTTCCACTGAACCATATAATTGTATGTGTCAGACATCATGACACTCTGCCCCAACTGCTTCAGCACACCACTCTCAAAGATAAGGACAAACTCTCAAAATCATCATGATTCATGAGTCATCATTAGTGATTCCCTAATGTCACCTAAGATGCAGTCCAAATTCAGTTCCTCCAGTGGAGGGAAGACCATGTCTTCATCCCTATTTATATCATCATGGAGAATATCACTTTCTGTCAAAGAAGCTGAGGCTGCTGATGTCACTGGGAGCCATTTTCTTGCAGAAAGTAGTCTTTTCTATTACATTTTGAATGTTGTTTCTCTAGGCCTTTTCAGCCTTAGCTTTGATCCCCCTTCTCTTTCTCCATCTCTCTCACTGTCTTTTTTCCCCCAGTAATCTGGTGCTATGGGAATGAGACTAAATGTTTTCCTTTAGAGACAGGAATTTTAGGAATATTGAGTTGCGTTTTCTTTCTACTGGCACAGCAATCTTGTTCACTTTTCCAAGAGTTCTAGTGTTTTTTGTTTGTTTGTTTTTGTAAAATCCTGGAGGCTGTGACAATATAATCAACCCTAATCTGTGGATTGGTTGTCCAGCCAGTGGGTTATGTAGAGATTTTGCTTCTCCGGTTTTCTTCTGTCTGCCTCCAGGCCATTTCAGTGAACTCAAGTATTTTCCTGACAGTGAAAAATCAAAGGAGAGGAAACTGAATACATATTCTCTGACTTTTTTAACAGCTCTGGCCAAAGAGTTGGTAGTGATGGATTCTCAGGCTAAATTTAGGTTTGTGGATTGTGACTGAGTTTTCCTTTCCCAGAATCTCCTTGTTGCCATTAGTGAAAAATAACAAGGGTTACTTTTAATAAGTAAAGTGCATTAAGGAACTTAAAGAGTTTGTGTCAGTACAAGAATAATTTTTATAAGAACTGTCAATTGGAAACTGATACTGCCACTAATAGGAAAGAAATAGAGTCTGTCACGATTCAGAGACACCCTTCCCATTTGATGTGTCCAAAGCTAAATCCAGTTCTTTGGTTAGGATTATAATTTGTTTCTCTGCCGCTGTTTTGCTTTTCAGTTTCATGACTTTGTGACTTTGTATGATGTGCTTTAAGCACTATATCCAAAATACATTAAAACTATGAAAAACATACATTTATATCTTCTTGGTTAGCCTAACAAAAATGGATTTTTTTGTTGTGTTGTATTATTTGTAAAAGCAAAGCTTGCAGTCCAGCTTCTGCACCATTGAATTATTTATGCTGCAACTCTTGTCTTAGTTTACTAAAATGTAAATTCTGGCATAAAAAGTATTAAAGTACTTTGAGATTAATTTAGACTCAAACAGTCCATCTCAGAAGAAATACACTCATTGTTGATGTTTATTCAGCCCAGAAAAGCAAAACAGATGGCTAAAATGGCAAGAAAGGGAAATGACAGTAGAAAGAAACATGGCAAATAAAACCAAGATTTAGTTCATAGAAGTTTATATGCTAATTAAACATACATTAAAAATATAGGCTTTATCACGTTATACTGTTTTGTTTTCCTTAGTGCTCTGTTCAAGACATGAAAGGTAGCATTAATTGGTTGGTAATATGCCCATTGTCTGTCTTCTGTCCTGAGTATAGATCCATGAAGGCAGAGACTGTCTGTCATGTTTATTACTGTTTATAACTGTATCCCCCATGCCTGGTAGGAGAGGGCCTGGCTTATAGCATGTGCTTACCAAGTGTCTGTTGAATAAATGGATAACTCAATCTTTTTTAAAAAAATTAATTTTATTAACATATAATTTACATACCATACAGTGCACTCATTTAGAAGTGTCTAGTTCAACACAGTTTGACAAATAAATACACTAATGTAACCATCATTCCAATCAAGGGTACCTGGATGACTCAGTCTTTTGTGTGTGTATGTATCTATATATATATATCTACATATATCTTGTGTAGGTATATCTTGTGTATGTGTGTGTGTGTGTGTATATATATATATATATATATAAATCTTAGCAAGCTCAATGATTAAATGAGTCATTGTTTCATTATTTAAGATAGTCCTTAAGTAAGGCTCAGGGTTGTATTTTTTTTTTATATTCAGAACCCACTTTATTTTTCCTATTTCAATGAGAATTTAGCAAGAAGTTATTATACCCAAAGTTCTCACAGTTAGTTATAAAATAGAAAGCAGTCAACTAAGAACTCAGCTCAAGATTCCTTTTCATTGAAAACTACTCGTGGACATTCCTGTCCTTGCAAACTTTGAATGAAACTGTTGATAGTAAGCTCATGAGAGAGAACATTTTTGCCAAAGTTTGTACTTTGAATTACTTTGAATTGTAACATTATCTATTTCTGCCACATAGTAAGGAGAGGTAAGAATTTGAGCATATCATGAACTATTAGGACACTGAGAAATTCTTCAGTTTTTCCTATGTGAACCTTCTTAATGGAGCTTAATCATGATGTCTATAATAGTTGGTACTTCAAGCATATCCTTTGTGTTATGATCTTAGTTTAAAGCGTTACTGAAAAAAGTAGTAGTGATCCTTGAATTATTCAAATTATAGATCCTCCCTACCTACAGTTCTCATTATTAAAAAAGAACTGTAGAATTTGTGATGTCTCTGAGGTTGAAGGAAACTTCAGTTCAAGGTTATTGATTTCTAATTCACAAGAAAGAAAAAAGTCTAGGTTGTTTCTCCAAAGCCCTGTGCTAAGGATACAAAACAAGTATATTAAGCTCTGAATCATGGTCATAAAAATAAAATATCTCATTTGAATTTAGCTTTGAGTTGTTTTTCTTTTTAAACAAGGTGATGGTTACTCCTTTTTAAAATTCCATCCTCACCTAGGGAAACATTCAGCTTCTTTGACCAGGACTGATGATTTCTAGGGTCACCCTCATCTTTGTTCATGTTAGCAGCCTCCTTATTCTTTCAACAGTGAAGTACTTTGAGCTATTACTGTGAGAGCCTGAACTTGCAAATGACAGAAATGAACTTAGTGGTTTCTCTAGCTTTTAATCTCACGGCTGAGATCTCATTTTGAACCCAAATGAACATCAAATTGCTCCAACTCCAATGATGTCTGACCCTGTGAATGCCATTGGTCACAGGATCAGTGGGGTCAACTGTAAAGGTACAGGTCCTCCAGAGTTTATTTTTTATGTTAAGTCCAAGGAGTGCTTTAAAGATAAAAAGTCCCCTCCTAGATCTCAGAGCCAAGGAAGCTCCAACAGAGAATTCTGGTATCTTAAGAATGGCATTCTCCTTCTGACCCCCAATTACATGATGCTTCTTTTTCTCTCTTTCACTGAAAGAGCACATCCCTTTATATCTGCTTCTTTCAGTAGTCTCTAAGATTCTGAACTAGGAAGAACATCAGACGCCAAGCTCATAGCCCTTTCTTCTAAGAACTGCACAGGTTGCCTTTGGAATCAGGGAGCAGTGTGTGGGTGCTGTGGTTTACTTTCTTTCCCCTGCAAGGGAGGACTCCTTGTGCGTGTTGCCTGCACTCACACAGACCAGCTGGGCTGCTCACTCCAGGGTGATGGGGCCATGCTAACCATGTCTGGGTTTCATAAAGAGAAGGAGAGCTCAGGCTGTTAATTCCACTCAGACCCTCAAGCCATGTATGGTTCAGACAGATGAGCTTTGAGAATGACAGACAGGTGCCTGTTCCTCCAGGGGTGCAGGGAGATAGGAGGGGAGTCAGAGTGCTTCCTTTTTTTTAATTTTTCTTTCTTTCTTCTTTTCTTTCTTTCTCTTTCTTTCTTTTCTTCCTTCCTTTCTTTCCTTCTTTCTTTCCTTTCTTTCTCTTTCTTTCTTTCTTTCTTTCTTTCTTTCTTTCTTTCTTTCTTTCTTTCTTTCTTTCTTTCTTTCTTTCTTTCTTTCTTTCTTTCTTTCTCTCTCTCTCTTTCTCTCTTTCTCTCCTTCTTTCTTTCTTCTTTCTTTCTGTCTTTCTTTCTCTCTCTCTTCCTCCCTTCCTTTGTTCCTTCCATTTGGCTGCAGAGCTTGCAGGGTCTTATTTCCCAGACCAGGGATGGAATGCGGACCCCCTGCAGTGCAAGGGTGTCCTAACCCCTGGACCACCAGGGCAGTCCCTTCCTGGCTTTCTTCTGCATCTCTTTGGTTTGTTTGCACAACAAAAACGTATTAAGTTCCTACTCTGTCTCTGGCCCTGGGCTCTGCTCCTTGTCAGTTTAGTTGAAGACAGTGAGCCCCAGCAGCAACCCTAACCTACCTCCCACCCTCTACAGACCCTAAGAAAGGTGCTCCATCTGTGCGTCAGAAGGACCTGGGTTTGAATCCTGTGTCTGCCGCTTTGGTACCTCCAGGGCATGGATTGCATTTTTTGCCCGCCCTCCTTCCGAACAGCATGTGATTCTCTTGGGGGAAACATCTTCCCTCTTTGTGGTCTCTCTTGGTGGGAATGTAAATCTAAGTGTGCTGCCCTTTCCTGGCTAAGCCACGACTCTCCTAGGATTTGCGTCTTGAGTAACGCTGGATAAATATAGCAGCACCATTTATCCTAGTGTAAACACTGGACAACTGTTTGAGTGATTCCTGAGCTTGGAGTTGCCCTGTTCTGGTCTTGTTTCCTGGTTCTCTGTAAATGCAGGGGGCTGCCAACTTCTTCTCAACAGATGCCCGTTTCTGCTTGTTTGCCAGAATTGGTTCCTGTGGCCTGGAATCTAAGGAGTCCTGGCTGCTGACACACCTTTGGACCAGTTGCTTGCATCTCTCAGCCTTAGTTTCTGCATTTCTAAAATTAGAAGAATAATGCCTACCTGTCAGGGTGGGGTGTGGATGGAATGAGAAGGCATAGAAAAGAGCTTGGTCCCGGGCTGGGCACACAGGATGCTCACAACGGATGGCTGTTGGGGTCATGATTAACATTTGTCACACTGGTGGTGGGGATGTAAGTTGGTGCAGCTGCTATGGGAAACAGTGTGGAGGTTCCTCAGAAAACTAAAAATAGATTTGCCATATGATCCAGCAATTCCATTCCTGGGCATATAGACAAAACTCTAATTCAAAAAGAAACATGCACCCCTATGTTATAGCAACACTATTCACAATAGCCAAGACATAGAAACAACCTAAATGTCCATTGACAGATGAATGGGTAAAGAAGATGTGGCACATATATACAATGGAATATTACTCAGCCATAAAAAAGAATGAAACAATGCCTTTTTGTTCATTTTGGATGGAGCTAGGGATTGTCACACTGAGAGAATTAAGTCAGACAGAGAAGGACAAATATCATATGATATCACTTATATGTGGAATCTAAAATATGACACAAATGAACTTATCTACAAAACAGAAACAGACTCACAGACATAGAGAACAGCCTTGTGGTTGCCAAGGGGGAGGGGATGGGGGAGGGATGGAGTGGGAGTTTGGGGTGAGCAGATGCAAACTGTTATATACAGAATGGATAAAAAACAAGGTCCTACTGTATAGCACAGGGAGCTATATTCAATATCCTGTAATAAACCATAATGGAAAAGAATATTTTAAAAAAGAATGTACATATATGTATAACTGAATCACTTTGGTGTACAGCGGAAATTAACACAACATCATAAATCATCTCTACTTCAATGAGACCCCCAAAACCTTTGTCACGTTCTCTGCTTAGGAGCCCTGCCTTGGGGTGGTTCCAGTCCAGGTCCCCCCAGGGGGACAGTCTTCCTTAGAGGTGACCTGGCTGTCTGGATTCATTGAAGAGAGACAGGCTCAGACATGTAAAAATTGGAAATGAGTCAGAACCTCAAAAGCAATGAAGAAAGAAACAGAGAGAAGAGGTGTGAGGAGGCTGGAGGGGGCATCTGGAGTTAGGAGGGGGTGGAGCGGGGGTGGCAGGGAAGAGGCAGCTTACATAGGTACCCACTTCCTCTTCTTACCCACTTCCCCTTCTCACCTGAGCCTGCTGTCGCTTCAGACACGTTTCCGATGATTCTGTTAGCACGAAGCCGGCGGCGTTCTGCCTGAATCCTGTCCATGGACATAGACATTTTCACTTCTTAAAGAAGCACTTGTCCTTTTATTATTTTTGTTCTTGTTATTGAATCAGTGGAAATAGCATCTTTTCCGTCTTGCTTCGTAAGAAGCACACCACTCACATCTCTTTCGCTTTAATGTCTCCGGTCTCTACGGGCATAACAAATGCCAGGAGGAAGCCCTCCAGGGGGCACGGGGCTCATCACAGGCGCATTCAAGCTAGCCTGCCTAGGTTCAGACCACACTTTTTCTACCACCCGGCAGTGTGACTTGAGGAAATTCATGTGACTTCTCTCTGCCTCAGTTTTCCCGTCAGTTAAATACAGGCTGATAATAATAGCGCTGTGTCGTGAAGATTAGGAAATAAAAGCACATGGCCTAGGGTGAGACTTTATAATAAGTGCTCCATAAATATATTTGTTAAGATTACATTCTTTGCCATCAACAGAAATAAATATTGCTTAACTTGAGAAAAAAGGAAGACTAGATTGGAAAGATGCTGGGGGCATTCACAGAACTTAAGACAGAATCTAATAAAAAATTATACAAATGAATGTGTTTACAAAATAGAAACAGACTCACAGATCTCAAAAGCAAACTTATGTTTACCAAAGAGGAAACGTGGGGGGGAAGTGATAAATTAGGAGTTCGGGATTAACATATACACACTACTATGTATAAAATAGATAATGAATAGGGACCTACTGTATAGCACAGGGAACTCTACTAAGTAGTCTGTAATGACCTATATGGGAAAAGAATCTGAAAAAGAATGGATATATGTGTATGTATAGCTGAGTCACATTGCTGTACACCTGAAACTAACACAGTATTGTCTTACTCCAATAAAAAGTAAAAAAAAAAAAAAAAAGGTGGGGGGAACGTGGGGCAGGGCTGGACCCTGGGCAGCAAGAGTTGCTGGGGCCCTGCTGTCAACATGATGTGTCCTCCTACAAGTCTGTTGGGGTCCCTGCCTCTCATTTCAAATGCACATCACCCTAAATGCACATCAGATTGTGTATGGAATTAAGTCTATCCATGGGGACCTTTAGCCCCAGCTACTGAATACACAAGTGAAGGCACTTGACAGTTCAGTGCTAAGAGGAATGACATGGAATACTGATAAAATCTGCCCCCTAAAATATGAGCAGACATATCTTAATATAAAGTCATCAATTTTCTTAAAACAAAACAAAGAAACAAAACACGAATGCTTTCGAGATGAGAAAGTTAACCTGTACACGTATGCACAAGTGGTTCAGGAATGAGAATATGAGGTCTGCAGACTCAAACGGGATGTGGCCTTGAGACACTGACTAAATTCTCCCATCTGAAAAATGAAATCATAAAACCAGCTCATTTTATATGACAAAGATAATTAACGGGATGCAGTATAACTCTACTACATCAACTAAACGTAAGGTGTTTCAGGATCGATTATCTACTTCTAAAACTCATCAAAGGAAACTTTAAAAATGGCCAAAGCCAGTCATAGAAACAGACTTCTTGGGGCCAGAATTTGTCATTTTATGATCAAGAATGTGATAAAACATGGGGACCGCCTCCCTGTCAGGGGCTTGCATCATGAAAAGGCCACCTATGCTCAAAGGTCCTTTCTAGACTCCAAATAACATTATTAACAGCTGAAACCGGGGCTGGTCTAGCTTCGGGATTTTTTTAAGAGTGTTTCCATCACTTTGAACAAGGCTCAGAAATGCCAGCATGGACCATCAGTGCCTGCAGACATCCTCCTTGATCTCACTTGATCATGGTTTTGCGTGAGCTACGATCCAGGAGCAAACAAAGAAGCATTAAGTATACAAGAGAGATATTTAGTCTCCAAACCTGTCTCCTCCAAGTTAAGTCAACAGGCAGACTTTGGGGGAAATTAAAAAAAGAAAGACCCAGGCAAATTAACATAGCCAGCGCAGCCAGAAAAGTCAAATAGGTTTTAGTTTATCCATTCACTCTTTTATCTATTCACTCTATTCATTTTCCAACACAGTTTGTTGAATGTCTGTCTTATCACAAGCTGAACCGTCACATGCAGTACCTCATTTACCTTCCACAGCTGACAAGGCAGGGAAGGTGAGTAGCCCCACCCTATACATAAGAAAACGGAGGCTTGGAGAGTGGAAGAAACTCAGCCAAGGTCACACAGCTAGTATGTGATGGAGCCTGGATTTGCATGTTGGGCAGGTTGGTTTCAAAGCCCACGTACACTCTGCCAGGCCAAGCTCAAACTTTGCGGTGTCAGAGTTCTCTGGGGGAGCATCTTAGGTGCAGATTCCAGGGCTCCACCTTTAGGTATTTTGATTCCATTGGCCTGGCAAGGGGCCAGGGGTCTCCATGATTCTGATGCCTTTCAACAGCGAAC
The DNA here is from genome assembly GCF_963455315.2 of Globicephala melas. Classification (NCBI taxonomy): domain Eukaryota; kingdom Metazoa; phylum Chordata; class Mammalia; order Artiodactyla; family Delphinidae; genus Globicephala; species Globicephala melas. The sequence goes on from NC_083317.1 coordinate 145,156,536, forward strand.
TGCACTTTGAGAAACATTATATTATATTGTCATTCAATAGACAGTAGTTTCAGAACAACTCTGAGATTTTCACGGTCACCTTCAGTATCTTCACCTAAAAACAAAAATAATAATATCTACCTCTATCCCTGGTGGGAAGATGAAAGAAGATACTGCATGGAAAGCCATGTACCTGACATGCAGAAACTACTTTGTAAATGACACCTCTCTTTCCCAACAAAACTGCAAGGACCGGAATATTCAACACTAAGAGCTTTACAGAGTGGCCAGTTGATGAAGTGAATTTGCCTGCCATAAATCAGGACTAAGGGGCAGAGAAGAGAAACAGGAATGGAGCTTCCCTAAGCAAGGGACAGAAGTACAGTGAATCATGGAAACACAATTAATTGAGAAGTAAGGTCATCTTTATTGCTGAAGTCGTCCAGAGAGATCTCCTGACTGCCAGCACCACTGCGGGCCAATGTGTGACTGTGGTGGTCAATTACAGCTTTCAGTACATCATTTCCTTCAGCTATAAAGCTGAGAGAGTAAAAGCTTCCTCATAGTGTTGTTGTGAAGATTAAATGAAATAGGAGTCATCATGAAACTAGAATGTTATCTGACACGTAGTAGATATGAAACAGTAGCTCTAGAGACTACAGTCGTATTATGATGCGGAGAATTATTGTTATTACCGTGTCACTGACCCTGAAGAAGAAATAGTACAGCCCATAATCCTTTCTAGAAAGCCCTGGCAATCAGAACTTTTGGATTTTGGAAGGTAATGCGGTGTATATACCACATATCACAGCACACATCAGAGACGGGACAGCACCCTGCAATCAAACACTCATCTTTCTGCAGTGAAATGGAGGAATATTCACACTAAGTGGTAAAAGTAGCCTCGTGTCAGTTCAGTTCAGGTCAGGTTTTGCCTTCAAATGCTGGACAAAAAGCTTTCAGTTTTGATAGTTTTTTGGATCTCAGAATTGCAGATAAAGGATTGTGGACCTGACATCTCAACGAACATTATTCTCCCTGGATGCTACTTCCCAAGTCTATCAGGTGGGCAAAATATTAGTAGCATAATGTCATGTCTAAATTAATTCAGTGCATTTTTATAAAATGGAAGTTTTACAGATTATTAACTAATGGGGTAAATTAGAGGATGAGTTTGCACTCTTTTCTCTTTTTTGCAAATTATAAAAAGTAAAAGAAAATCAGAGAAAGTTTAGAAATCAGTGGGGAAAATGACTCCATTTTTGCAAGCATCCTAAAACACAACTACTATCATTTTTTTTGTGCATTCATTTATAGTTTTTATATAAATCTTTGCCTAAATGTAGATATATTGATCTTATAGTTTTGAATCTTGCTTTTTTATTTTATTTATTTATTTATTTATTTTTTGAATCTTGCTTTTTTAAAAAAAAATTTCCTACAGTGTCTTCACACTGGTCACTTTAAAGTTTGCATCGTATTACATATTCCATATTTACTTAACAGTTCCCTTATTGGTGGAAGTTTTCATTGTTATCAGAATGCTCTGATGAACCACATTTGCTCTTAGCCAAGCTTGTTGTTTCCTGGGATTCATCTTCACATGATGATGTGAAATTTTTGTACAAAAGAGGTAAAGATCTTGGACCACCCATTCCTTCTGGTTGCTGCAGTTGGGTTGGAAATAATTTTGTCTACGAAATACCAGCTTTCCTCCGTGGGCATTATTGGTTGAGAATTGATGGATGCTCAGGTGTACGTTAACTCATTCATGTATTTATTCAACAAACATTTATCGAGGGACCAACGATATTTCAGAACTTATGAATATAATCATGAATCTACATGAAAAGGAGAGAAATCTAGAAAAAAGTGTTTGCTGAGAAAATCTCAGCATATGAATGCCCTTGTTGAAATACTGTTAATGTCTGATTTGTTTTAAAGAACAAGAGAACCCATTACTGAGGTTTATAAAATATGCTTTCTATAGATATAAGCTATTGAAGAGGAAGTTGAATCACAGTGTCAAAATGAAAAATTAAACCTTCTGCTGAACTATGAAGAAGAATATTAGAACTGAGGATAGAGAAAAAAGATTCAATGTAGATCGTTCCACCTGCTGCTGTAAAAAAAATTATGTTTCTCCATTCTGCAAGTACATCCAGAGTTCTAAAATGATGACCCTTTCATTTTGAATAAGCTCAAGCCTTATGTGAAAGCCAGCCACAGAACTACAAGAAGTTTCAAAATTTATTTAGGGACTGCAGGACCATCACTTACTGGGTGAACAGGAAAGGGGATAAACTTCAGGCAATAAACTCTGTGGTCCTGGTTGCTAGCTGAGGGAAAGAAACCACTCACCATAGTCACCCGAAGGCAGCAGAGTAATAGGGCTGCAATTCTTCACCCTTCCCTCTATCCATGCCCTTTGTCATATCATTTTGCAGTTCCCTCCCAACGTGAGCAGCATGACCTGCGTGGCCCCGTGACACTAGGTCAGCCGTGGAACTTGCTTTGGCCAATGGGACATTAGTAGCCAAGGCAAGCAGAAGAGGCTTGACTTGGGCTTGTACATTGGGACTTACTCTCTCTCTTGAACCTCTGCCATCACCATGAAAACACATCCAGGAGAGGTTGCTGGTCTCAGGGAAAAGATAAAAGACGTGTGGAACAGTGGAGAACTGGATCAGTTGAGTTTAGCCTTGATGAGTCAATAGACAACCAAACCCAGAAGAGTGAGTGATAAATATAAATATAAGTATAACTATATATGATTATTTTAAGCTGATGATATCATAAGTTCAGAAGCCTTCTAACAACCCTGCGTTTTTAACCACCCCACACACATTAATGGTTTGACCTTATATTTTACATGGTTTTGTTTTGTGTATCCCTTAACTACTTATTGTAGATGATTTTACTACTTTTGTCTTCTAACCTTCCTACTAGCTTTATAAGTACTTCATTTACTACCTTTACTGTATGTTTGCCTTAACTATGAGATTTTTCCTTTAGTAATTTTCATATTTCTAGTTGTGATCTTTTTCTGCTTATAGAAGTTCCTTTAACACTCTTGTGAAGCCAGTTGAGTGGTGCTGAACTCTTAGCTTTTGCTTGTCTGTAAAACTCTTTATCTCTCCTTCAAATCTGAATGACAGTCTTGCCAGGTAGAATATTCTTGGTTGTAGGATTTTTTCCTTTCATCACGTGGACTGTATCATGTGACTGCCTTCTGGCCTGCAGAGTTTCTGCTGAAAAGTCAGTTGACAGTCTTATGGGAATTCACTTACATGTAACTAGTTGATTTACCCTTGCTGCTTTTAATAGTTTCTCTTTCTCTTTAATGTTTGCCATTTTAATTACAGTGTGTCTTGGCGGGGACCTCTTCCAGTTCATCTTGTTTAGGACTCTCTGTGCTTCCTGGACCTGGATGTCTGTTTTCTTTCCCAGGTTAGGGAAGTTTTCAGCTATTATGTCTTCAGGTATGTTCCCTGCCCCTTCTTTCTCTCTTCTCCTTCTAGGACCCCTAAAATGCAACTGTTAGTATGCTTGATATTGTCCTGGAGTTCTCTTAAACTGTCCTTATTTTTTTAAATTCTTTTTTCTGTTCACCTTGAGGGATTTCCACTACTCTGTTTTCCAGCTCACTGATCCATTCCTCTGTGTCATTGAATCTACTATTGATTCCTTCTAGTGTATTTTTTATTTCAGTTTTTGTATTTTTGTATTCTTCAGCTCTGTGTGTTCTTCTTTACATTTTCTAACTCTGTTAAAATTCTCACTGTGTTCTTCTGTTCTTCTCCTGAGTTCACTGAGCACCTTTATGATTATTACCTTGAACTCCGTTGGGTCAGTATTTTATCATCACTTTGTTTAGTTCTTTTTCTGAGGTTTGGACTTGTTTCTTCATTTGGAATATACTCCTCTGTCTTCTCTTTTTGCCTAATTTTCTGTGTTTACGTCTGTGTATTAGGCAGTTTGGTTACATTTCCCAATCTTGGAAAAGTAGTCTTGTGTAGGAGGTATCCTATGGGGCCCAGCAGCACACACCCCTCTGGTCACCAGAGCTGTATGCTCTAGGGGTGCCTCCTGTGTAGACTGCATGGGCCCTTCTGTTGTGGTGAGCTGAGCACTGCAGGCACAGCAGTAGTTAGATCTGGCTCCCAGCCTGGTTGGCTGCCAGGCCCTGCCTTATGTGGTAGCTGTTGGCCCACTGTGCCATAGGGCCAGGTTCTTGTACAGCTGACTGCACAGCCTGGGGAGTCTCAGGACTGGGGGTGGCCTGCTGGTGGGAGGGTAAGCCCCAGAGCTACTAGGCTAGAGGGAGGACTCCAAAATGGTGCTCACTGGCACCAGTGTCCTTGTGGTAGAATGAGCTCCCCAAAGTGGCTGCCACCCACATCTATCCAAGGGGAGTCCCAGTTGCCTACTGCCTCTCTGGGAGACTCTCCAAGATTAGCAAGTGGGTCTAACCCAGGCACCTTTCAGATTTCTGCCTCTGTTCTGGGACTCAAAGTATATGAGATTTTGCATGTACCCTAAAGACTAGAGTCTCTGTTTCCCGCAGCCCTCCATCTTTCCTGTATGCAAGCCCCACTGACCTTCAAAGCCAAATGTTCTGGGGGCTCATCTTCCTGGTGCAGGACCCCCGGGTTGGGGATCCCATTGTGGGGCTCAGACCCTTCACTGCTTGGGGAGAATTTCTGCAATTGTGATTATTTTCTTGTTTGTGGGTTGCCTACTCAGGGGTGTTGTTCTTGACTATATTGTATCTCTACCCCTTCTACCCATCTCTTCTTGGTTTCTTTTTTATGTGTTTAGTTGTAGAAGATCTTTTCTATTAGTCTTCAGGACATTCTCAGAGATAGTTGCTCTGTAAATAGTTATAACTGTGGTGTGCCCATGGAAGAGGTGAGCTCAGGGCCTTCCTACTCTGCCGTCTTGGCCACACCCCCCCTCAGAAAGCTCTTAGTGTCCGAGTTCTGGTCTTGGTTCACTTTAATCTCTAGATTTCATACCTAATACAAGTGAGGACACTATAGAGCTCTGTGACATTAGTTAAGATGCACTACAGCTCTGACCTTAGTTGTCTCACCTGAGATATACAAGGGGTTGGACGAAATTTTGACCCCTTTAAACATTAAAGACATGTTTTCTCACTTCTTTCTCATGAATCCCATGTTTAAAATTTTTTCTCCACCAGAAGACTGCATGTAAGTCTGGATTTCCCAGTATCTATTAGGCATATATATAAATGTCAATTGGATATTTCAATTTTTAATTTCTTTTTGTTTTTAGATTTGCTCCAGCTTTTTCAAAATGTTGAACATAATTCATTGGCGCCCATTATTCTGTTCATGGGCCTCTGTGGGTATTCCAGGTTTGGAACCGCTGGTTCCAGTAAAATCCATTTGCTTTTGTAGTCTGAATCTGTACTCTTAGGTGAATTCTACAGTTTATGTCAGAGACATATCTCCTTAACCAGAATTTTCATCCAAATATACATAAGAGGAACTGAAATAAGGTGGAACCAAATGAACACATACTTTCTTTCCTTCAGGTTCACTTCATTGATCACTCCCACTCCCACTGACAGGATTTTTTTTTTTTTTTTGGAACAGCCTTTGTCTCCCATGTCATAGTGAGTTATTTAAGGTTAGTGACTATATATGACTATATATACACTAGAAATATGAGTGATGTTTCCTGAAGCTGAGTCAGTAAGACTCTAGTGGACATTTTTTTAATTTTTTTTTTATATTGGGGCATAGTTGAGTAACAATGTTGTTAGTTTCAGGTGTCCAGCAAAGTGATTCAGTTATACATATACATGTATCTTCTTTTTCAAATTTTTTCCCATTTAGGTTATTACAGAATATTGAGCAGAGTTCCCTGTGCTCTACAGTAGGTCCTTGTTGGTTATCTATATTATATATAGTGGTGTGTGTATGTTAATCCCAGACTCCTTAACTATCCCTCCTCCTAACCCTCCCCGCCCTGTGACCATAAGTTCATTCTCCAAGTCTGTGAGTCTGTTTCTGTTTCGTAAATAAGTTCATTTGTATCATATTTTTAAGATTCTGCATATAAGCAATATCATATGATATTTGTCTTTGACAGGAATTTTTTTTTTTTTTTTTTTTTTTTGCAGTACGTGGGCCTCTCACTGCTGTGGCCTCTCCCGTTGCGGAGCACAGGCTCCGGACGTGCTGGCTCAGTGGCCATGGCTCACGGGCCCAGGCGTTCCGCGGCATGTGGGATCTTCCCAGACCGGGGCACGAACCCGTGTCCCCCACATTGACAGGCAGACTCTCAACCACTGCACCACCAGGGAAGTCCCAACAGGAATTTTTTTAATGTTCCATAATTCAAACCATTCAGACACCTGTACCTAACACATTTCTATTGCCTGAAACCAAAGACCCACAAATATCCTTTTCATATTCCATTACTGACACAGAGAAGGTAGTCATTAAATAATCTCTAAAGTTGAAGGATAGCTCAAGTGGCATTTACTGGATAGTTTGCTTTAGCTCACCTGCATGAAATGGAAACCATCACTCCCTATGTTTATCACCACAGGCAGAGTAGAAAGTTAAAACAATCATCTGGATAATTTGGAGCGATGGGAAAATGCAGTTACTGAAGCAAAAGGAGTTTGGGGTTATCTAAATTAATACAGATTGGCATTTGTTTTCATTAAGTTGCCTGCAATATCTGCTTTAGTTAATCTGTATATGAAGCCTCTCTCCCATATGCCACATCCATTAGAAAGAACATTTATGTTTCCTTTAGCTGGTTTTTCCTTTTTGCAACTTACATTTTTAGGAAAGATTTGTATCACCCATAATTCAAGTAATTATCAGTTTCTAGCAGACTTGTTGATTTTCTTAATTAAATTTAGCTAACAAATCATTTAAAAAAGAAAGAAAAATACAAGTTTTTCCTAGTTCAATTAATTATTTGTTATTTTATTTTATATCCCCTAGACTAGTAAGTAAATTGTGCATAAAACAACGCTTCTAATTTTATTACATCATCTTAGGTTCATGGTTCCAAGTTGCAAAGCAAAAAACTATCTTAGAATACTACTTTTTTATTGAGAATAGCATAACCAGCATGTGCCTTGAGGCAGATGAAAAAAGGAAACCGTAAAAGAGAAGAAACTTCGGAAGTTTCACAAAAGGAAAATGCAGACTTTCAGAGGCATCTCAAATTATTTCGTGGAGGGGCAATTTGTTATAATGATAACGGGAATTTTTTTTTAATCTCATCACATTGCCTCACTTATTTGCTGACTTGACTACTGTTAAATAAATTGTCTCTCTCTGTTTTCAAATATTTTTTAATGACCAAAAGCTATTTCCTGGGCTTCCCTGGTGGCGCAGTGGTTGAGAGTCCGCCTGCCGATGCAGGGGACACAGGTTCGTGCCCTGGTCCGGGAAGATCCCACATGCCGCGGACCGGCTGGGCCCATGAACCACGGCCGCTGAGCCTGCGCGTCCGGAGCATGTGCTCCGCAGCGGGAGAGGCCACAACAGTGAGAGGCCCACGTACCGCAAAAAAAAAAAAAAAAAAAAAAAATCTGTTTCCTTTCTCTTAAACAATTAACTCTTGCCTTGGTCATATTTCTCAAAGAAACCTATTTTCCTCAATTTCACAGATACCAGTCGAATCCAGGCCCTTAATTCCTGACCCATGGACGATCATAATAACGTTCACGTCAGGCTCCCCATCCCACCTTCCTCCTAAGTCCAGTGCAGTGCTATCACGAGCAGCGGTCAAGAGCCCGGGGGTGAGCCAGACTGCCTGGGTTCAAATCTCAGCGCTGGCTGAGTGACCTTACCGTGTGACTTTATCTTCTAGGCCTCCGCTTTTATCCTGAACAGGAGGTAGAAGGGGTGCCTGCCTATTTGCTCCTGGGATTGCTGATTCCCTGCTCTGCTCTGGGTCACAAAGGGGACTCCCCTTAGGTCCCCCACATCAGCTCAGCCAGCAGGGGGGACGTGAAGGGAGAGGGCGGGAGGGAGGAAAGAACCAGGACACGTCTCTCCCCCACCCCGGCCCTCCTCAGTCAGGCTTCCTGCACGTCCTCCACTGCTCCAGGTCTCTTGGGAGAGGCCTGCTCCTATTCCAGCATGATCTTGACCCGGAGACCCCTGCCCCTGGCCTCCTGCAGCCCTGCCCTCTCCCTTTGTCCTTCCAGTCCAGTGTGATAGCCGCTTCCTGATGCTGTGACTCTAAGGTGTTTCAGCATGGCTTGTTGGCCTATCATCAGTTCTGTTTTAAATATTCAAGGTCGTGTTTTCCTGGTCACACCTGATTAGACCCTCAGTGATCCAGCACCTCACAGTGTCACTGGGAAGTTTAAATGAGTTAATATATAAAAACACTGAGAGCAGTACTTGGAATTCGATTAATATTAGTGACTATTAAATGTTTTCCATATCATTGCTCCACTAAATAATGAGAAAGCCCCTGAACTTTACTCTTCTGTGGGTACAACCGAGTTCAAATTAATACTAACACTCAAATTACACAAGCTTAGTTACTCCGCCTGTGGAAAAAGCATTCTCCTCCTCAATATTTCTGAAGTCCCCCAAGGTGGCTCACATATACTCATAAGTAAGTTGACTCCTTCTTGCAAAATTCATAATTTAGCACAATACTTAACATCCATATTGCATTAGTTCCCTGGGGCTGCCACAACAAAGTACAACAGAGCGGCTTAAAACAACAGAAAGTTATTTGCTCACGGTTCTGGAAGCTGAGAGTCTAAAATCAAGTTGTCAGCAGGGCCATGCACCTCCTGAAGGCTCTAGGGAAGGACCTTTCCCTGCCTCTTCCTGGCTTCTGGTACCTGCCAGCCATTCTTAGTGGCAGTCCTTAGCATCACTGGCTTATAGTTGCATCACTGACTCCAATTTCCACCTCCATAGTCACATGGACTTCTTCCCTGGGCATGTCTCCAAACCTCCCTCTACTTATAGGGACACTAGTCATTGGGTTAGAGCCTACTACCTAATCGTAACTTGATTGCATCTGAACAACCCTATTCCAAATGAGGTCACATTCAAAGGTACCTGGGATTAGAACTACAATATATCTTTCTGGGGAATACAGTGTGACCCACAACACATATTTTTGGCTTTAGACATACATCTTACCTGTGTGATGCTAGTTGGTTATTATAAAATGCCTGGAGCAAGTGTTATTATCCCTGTTTTAGAAATGTGGAGGCTGAAGTTGGAGAAATTAAGGACCTATCCAAAGTACAGCAGAGAGCCAGTATATTGTAAAATCAGAACTTGAATTCAGAGTTTCTGGATCCCAGACCATTCTTCTTCAAACTATACCATCTAACCCTTGAACTCAGTGAGAGTGCTGATCTTGGTACTTAAGCAGGTTGAAGTTCTGAGTGTTCCTCCAAACCATAGACTGAATTTCCAGATCCAATCAACTGGCCAAATGATGGTCTAGAACCTATCTGATGTGAGTTAGCTGTTGCTGCATAGCAACTGTGACCTCGCGTGGTGAACAATAGTCATTTATTGCTCGTGCCTCTGGGGTCAACTGGGAGTTAGCTAAGTACACGCGCACACGCATGTGCGCGTGCACACACACACACACACACACACACACACAACCAGTGGAATATTACTCAGCCATAAAAAATGAAATCTTGGGCTTCCCTGGTGGCGCAGTGGTTGAGAGTCCGCCTGCTGATGCAGGGGACACGGGTTCGTGCCCTGGTCCGGGAGGATCCCACATGCCGCGGAGCAGCTGGGCCCGTGGGCCATAACCGCTGGGCCTGCGCGTCCAGAGCCTGTGCTCCGCAATGGGAGACGCCACAGCAGTGAGAGGCCCACGTACAGCAAAAAAAAAAAAAAAAAAAAAAAGAAATCTTGCCATTTGAGACAACCTGGATGGAATTTAAGGGCATTATGCTAAGTGAAAAAAGTCAGAGAAAGACACATACTGCGTGATCTCACCTACATGTGGAATCTAAAAAACAAAGTGAAATGACAAAATGAAAATAAACTCACAGATACAGAGAGCAAATGAGTGGTTAACAGAAGAGGTTTGAGGGAGAGGGTGAAATAGATGAAGGGAATTGAGGTACAAACTTCCAGTTATATAATAAATAAGTTATTGAATGTAATCTACAGCATAGGAATATGGTCAATACTACTATAATAACTTTGTGTGGGAACAGATGGTTACTAGAGATTGTGCTGATCATTTCACAATGTATGCAAACATCAAATAATTATGTAGTACACCTGAAATTAACACAATATTGTATGTCAACTATAATTCAATAAAAAATCTTTTCACAGAAAAGAACTTTCTGAAGGAGGAACATTAAATCTAGGAAGTTCTCTTATCCCCAGTAGCATATGAATTTATTCAAGGCAATTTATATGTGTGAAGATATTTTGTCATAAACAAAATTATATCTCCCACTATTATCAAGACTCATCTGTACTAGAACATTTCAAAATAAAGGCACAGTTTACCCTTGGTAAACCTGTGTATATATTCCTTTGTATATGGTTACCTATTATAGATAAAGCTTTGAGTACATGAGGGTGTTAGAAGCTACAAAGATAATATAAAGCCAATTAACCTGTTATTGTGAAACTGTAAAGGCTAAAAAGAGTGTATGCAAAATAAACTCTAAAGCTCTATACCGAAGAGGTGGATAATTGAGGCAAAGTATCCACATAAATTGGTTTACAGAAACCCTGTGAGTAAAGATGAACAATATTTAGAGGTACTTAAATATTTTCGTGGTGCTTTATTTCATCTAATCTAAGACATTACTTTAGTCGGGGTCCATATAGGGGAGAGTGAACTATACCAGGTATTTTTAACAGAGGAGGTAGCACAGGAACTGATTATGAAGGTCTTGGAAGGTAAAAGTGCCCAAGCCCGATGCTGAAGTTACCTAGATATAGGAACTGCAGTGAGCGGCTACCACAGCAGGGCATAAAAAGAGGCAGGTTCACCAAACCTAGGAGCTTGGTGCCGTGAGGCTGGTGCTTGAGCTGCTGACGGGGTTGAAATGTGGCCGAGGTGGCATGGCTGGACATCTCTCTGGCTGGTTCTGGAACTGCCAAAAGAATCTGGAGGCTAAGCACATGAAAAGCTGCTCAACATCACTAATTACTAGAGAAATGCAAATCAAAACTACAATGGGGTATCACCTTGCATTGGTCAGAATGGCCGTCATCAAAAAGTCTACAAACAACAAATGGTGGAGAGGGTGTGGAGAAAAGGGAACCCTCCTGCACTGTTGGTGGGAATGTAAATTGGTTCAGCCAGTGTGGAAAACCGTTTGGAGGTTTCTCAAAAAGCTAAACATAGAGCTACCATATGATTCTGCAATCCCACTCCTGGGCATATATCTGGAGAAAACCATAATTCGAAAAGATGCATGCACCCCAGTGTTTATTGCAGTGCTATTTACAATAGCTAAGACGTGGAAGCAACCTAAATGTCCATCGACAGATGAATGGATAAAGAAGTTGTGGTACATATACACAATGGAATATTACTTAGCCAAAAAAAAGGAATGAAATAATGCCATTTGCAGCAACATGGATGGACCTAGAGATTGTCATACTGAGTGAAGTAAGTCAGACAGAAAAAGACAGATATCGTATATCACTTATATGTGGAATCTAAAAAAATGGTACAAATGAACCTATTTATAAAAAAGAAATAGACTCACAGATGTAGAAAACAAACTTATGGTTACCAGGGGGTAAAGTGGCGGGGGGAGGAATAAATTAGGAGAATGGGATTGACATATATACGCTACTATATATAAAATAGAAAACTAATAAGGACCTACTGTAGAGCACAAGAGACTCTACTCAATACTCTGTAATGACCTATATGGGAAAAGAATCTGAAAAAGAGTGGATAGATGTAGATGTATAATGGATTCACTTTGCTGTACACCTGAAAGTCACACAACATTGTAAATCAACTCCGATAAAAATTAAAAGAAAAAAAAAAAAAAGGAACCTGGAGGCTGAGGCCCTTACTGTCCTCTGTAACGCAGAGGTCAGGAGCTGGAAACAGAAATAATGCTGTTATGCAAATAATGCTGTCAGGAGCTGGAAACAGAAAATCAGCCCTTTCTCCTCTCCTCCCACCTTCCCGTCTCCCTGTGAGGCTCTCACTGGCGGAGCCAACCAGGATGCCCAGGGCTGGGGAAGTGTGGGGTCTGTGGTCCCCACAGCTCACCTCAGGCATCCCAGAGTGCTTGAGGGGAGGTTTGATGCTGGGAGGAACAGGTCAGTCATCTGCACGGATGCCACTGATTGAAAGACATCTCGTTATCTGTCCTTTAGAAAGAAAAGCTGCCAAAGCACAGCACAAAGCTTTAACGTCTTAACATTTTCCCACAAATTCTTACCCCCTCCCTGAGTCATCAGAGCATTGTAAAGCAACATTTCTTAAAGAGTGCTTTGCTGTTGTCTTCTTGGATTTTTCTTTTCCCTAAGATACCCATCCCGCAAGCTTTGATGTTGGCACTCTCGTAATCTCACCGGAAGATGTCCTCTGAAAGTTTTCAGGCAACAACCAGTGTGACGGGCAGAACTGTGTGCCCCCAAAACTCGCACGTTGAAGTACTTCAGTATGTAACTCTGTTTGGAGATAAGACCTTTAAAGATGTGATTAAGGTAAAATGAAGCTGTTAGGTTGAGCCCTAATCCCATCTGACTGGTGTCCTTATAAGAAGAAGAGATCAGGACACACAGAAGAGAGACAGCAGGGATGCACGTGCGCAGAGAAAGACCGTGTGAGGATGTAGAGAAGGTGGTGCCGTCTGCAGTCAAGGAGACAGGTCTCGAGGGAAACCCAACCCTGTTGGCACCTTGATCTTGGACTTCTTAGCCTCCAGAATGGTGAGAAATAAATTTTTATTGTTTAAGCCACCCAGCCTGTGGTATTTTGTTATGGCAGTCCTAGCAAACTAACACGACTAGGAAAACGTCTTAAATGGCATTTAAACTGAATGCATGATGGACCATCAATTCACATAACTTGCAGAAGGGCCCACGATGTGCTCAGGCAGGCAATCAGAACTTCGTCATCACCGTAGCCTGGCCAACTGTAAGGTGAAGCTCAACTTCTGAGATCTAAAATGAGAAAAAAAGGTGCATCTCTGTCTGAAGAAATGCTGCCATTCCTTCAGTGTCTTACCTTTCATGTGCCACAATTCTCTGTCAGGTGTATTCTCTAGAATCTGCGCTTTCTTTTTCATAAACACTATTCAGTGAGTTCTGAACACATGGGTTGGTGTGAATTTAAGAGCTATATTCTTTACGTGGTCATCGATTCAGAAATCCAAGTAAGAGGAGCTAGATAATATAGTATTGAATGGCAAATTAAAAGCAACCTGCATAGGTGTAATTTTAGTACACCAACAGTCCTCTTACCCTAGAATAATCTAATCTGTGCAAACAAATGGGATATTAAAGATGCTAAGTGAGGGACAGCTGTGGCTGAGACAGGGAAAAGTGCAAAGGCCCAATCCATGGATTGTTCCGACTTCTATATGGCAGAGGGATGGCTGGCGTGGAGAGTTTTGCTCGGCGGGATCTAGCAGCTGATTTGGGTTGTATTATTTAATCTTGAAGTTCAAACGTTAACATTTATTTATTTCTTTTTTTCCTTTTTAAATATATTTTTTATTCTTTAAAAAAAATTTTATTTTATATTGGAGTATAGTTGATTTACAATGTTGTGCTAGTTTCAGGTGTACAGCAAAGTGATTTAGTTCTGCATATACATCTATCCATTCTTTTTCAGATTCTTTTCCCATACAGCTTATTACAAAGTATTGACTCAGAGTTCCCTGTACTATACAGCAGGTCCTGAATTAGTGACATTCTACATACCACATGCCTGAGAAAGATAAAAGAATGACCTTAGGAAATGATAGAATTATAATATCTCAATCATATTTGAGTGATGAATTAACAGAATTCATTTGACAGCAAGTGACAAAAACTCAGCTCAAAGAAGATAAAACAGTAGGATGTTTTTTAATTCAGTGTATTTTGGGGAAACTAATAGACATGACAAGAAACAAAGTAATCAGGGCTATTGGGGACCCCAAGTACAGAAAACATGTACTTGATGCTTACGGCTCGCTCTCTTATACCTACTCTCTCTCTGTTTCTGAATTTTATTTCTCTTCGCCTTCATTTCTTCACGTGACTGCAAGTTGGCCACAGAAAGCTGTAGATTTGTAGGCTTATGACCTGAGAAGTTTTCTCACAAACTATAGTTACAATGAGCTTGTGGATGAATTTTTAAAAGTCTCATCAAACGTTAACATTTAAAACGACTATTGCAAATATCAGATTCTGCCAAACCCAGAATGTGTATGAAAACAAACGTTTTGTTTCTTTCATTAAGCTGCCACCCCTTCATCTCCTGATTGTCCTTATTCATTGCCCCTAAGGTGCCTAGAACAAAACACACCTTTCAAAAATGTGTAAGCAAGTTAGCAGAATATTTTGGAGCTATCACAGAGAACAATAAACCTTAGACAAGGGATTTCAGCTTTTGCCATTTGGAGAACAGGGAATCATTTTCTTCTTTGCAGTCTCATTGGGGTGAAATGTTGCCCTTACAAATGCTGTCCCCAAGCTCTAATTAAGCAAATAACTTCTCATTTCCATCACTGAGTTTTTTCCTCAGTTGTCTTCTGGACTCTGTTTGAACGAGATGATTTTCAGATGCATTCAATCCTCTGTCCCAGTTCCCAAAACTCCATCACCCTTTGCCTTCTTCATGCATTAATCCCTTCAAGTACTGTGTCAGTTAGAAGCTTTTGGTTACAAGTAAAAAACATGTGAGCAAAATGGCTTTAGCAATAGAAGGGATTTATTGGCTCACATTACCAAAACGCCCAGAGGTGAGGCTAGTCTCAGGTGTGGTTTATTGAGGGTTCTACTTTCTTTCTTTGCGATTCCCTACACTTTCCTACCCTAGGTTAGCTTTCTGATCCCTTATGGTCACAAGATGGCAGCCAGCAGAGTACAGTTTTCCCACGATTACTGAGCAAAATTGCTGAGTACAACACAGACTGAACTGCCCTAAAGCAACTCTTTTGTCTAAGATAAATAAATATCTACCTGGCAATAGCCAAAGATATGGAAACTACTTAAGTGTCCATCAGTGGGTGAATGGATAAGGAAGACGTGGTGTGTACACACCATGGAATATTATTCAGTCATGAGAAAGAAGGAAATCCTGCCATTTGCAGCAGTATGAATGGACCTAGAGGGCGCTGTGCTCTGTGAAACAAGCCTATGGAAAAAGACAAATACTGCGTGGTATCACTTATATGTGGAGTCTGGAAAAAAAAGCCAAGCTCATAAACAGAGAAATAAAATGGTTGCCACGGGCTGGCAGGAGGTGAATGAAAGAGGGAGAAGTGGTAAGAGTACAAACTTTCAGATGTAAGATGAATAAGGTCTGAAGATCTAATGTAAAACATGGTGACTACAGTTGATAACACTCTATTGTAATATTGAAATTTAATGCGAGAGTAGAACTTAAATATTCTCACACACAGAAAAGATAAGGATGTGAGGTGATGGATGTGTTAACTAGATGGGAGAAATCCTTCTGCAATATATATTTACATCAAATCAGCAAAATGTACATTTTATTTATTATTTTTAAATTGAAGTATAGTTGACATACAATGTTGTCTTAATTACTGGGGCACAGCAAAATAATTCAGATATATATATATATATATATATACTTAACATCTTTATTGGAGTATAATTGCTCTACAATGGTATGTTAGTTTCTGCTTTATAACAAAGTGAATCATCTCTACATATATATGTATATTCCCATATCTCCTCCCTCTTGCATCTCCCTCCCACCCTCCCTATTCCACCCCTCTAGGTGGTCACAAAGCACCAAGCTGATCTCCCTGTGCTCTGCGGCTGCTTCCCACTAGTTATCTGTTTTACGTTTGGTAGTATATATATGTCGATGCTACTCTCTCACTTCATCCCAGCTTACCCTTCCTTTCCGCCTTTCCTGAAGTCCATTCTCTACGTCTGTGTCTTTATTGCTGTCCTGCCCCTAGGTTCTTCAGAACTTTTTTTTTTATATTCCATATATATGTGTTAGCATATAATATTTGTTTTTCTCTTTCTGACTTACTTCACTCTGTATGACAGTCTCTAGGTCCATCCATCTCACTACAAATAACTCAATTTCGTTTCTTTCTTTTTTTTTTTTTTTTTGTGGTATGCGGGCCTCTCACTGTTGTGGCCTCTCCTGTTGTGAAGCACAGGCTCCGGACGCGCAGGCTCAGCGGCTCATGGGCCCAGCCGCTCCACGGCATGTGGGATCTTCCCGGACCGGGCCACGAACCCGTGTCCCCTGCATCGGCAGGCGGACTCTCAACCACTGTGCCACCAGGGAAGCCCCAATTTCGTTTCTTTTTATGGCTGAGTAATATTCCATTGTATATATGTGCCACATCTTCTTTATCCATTCATCTGTCGATGGACACTTAGGTTGCTTCCTTGTCCTGGCTATTGTAAACAGTGCTGCAAAGAACATTGTGGTACATGACTTTTTTTTTAATTAATTAATTTATTATTATTACTTTTTAACATCTTTATTGGAGGATAATTGCTTTACAGTGATGTCTTTGTTTCTGCTTTATAATGAAGTGAATCAGCTATACATGTACACAAATGCCCGTATCTCCTCCCTCTTGCGTCTCCCTCCCACTCTCCCTCTCCCACCCCTCTAGGTGGTCAGGAAGCACTGAGCTGATCTCCCTGTGCTATGCAGCTGCTTCCCACTAGCTATCTGTTTTACATTTGGTAGTGTATATATGTCCATGCCACTCTCTCACTTTGTCCCAGCTTACCCTTCCCCTTCCCTGTTTCCTCAAGTCCACTCTCTCTGTCTGCATCTTTATTACTGTCCTGCCCCTAGGTTCTTTAGAACCTTTTTTTTTTTAGTCTCCATATATATGTGTTAGCATACAGTATTTTTTTTCGCTTTCTGACTTACTTCACTCTGTATGACAGACTCTAGGTCCATCCACCTCACTACAAATAACTCAATTTCGTTTCTTTTTAGGGCTGAGTAATATTCCATTGTATATATGTGCTGCATCTTCTTTATCCATTCATCTCTCTATGGACACTTAGATTGCTTCCATGTCCTGGCTGCAATGCAGCTCTGTAAATAGAGCTGCAATGAACATTGTGCTACACAACTCTTTTTGAATTATGGTTTTCTCAGGGTATATGCCCAGTAGTGGGATTGCTGGGTCATATGGTAGTTCTACTTTTAGTTTTTTAAGGAACTTCCGTACTGTTCTCCATAGTGGCTGAATTTACATTCCCACCAACAGTGCAAGAGGGTTCCCTTTTCTCCACACCCTCTCCAGCATTTATTGTTTGTAGATTTTTTCATGATGGCCATTCTGACCGGTGTGAGGTGATAGCTCAATGTAGTTTTGATTTGCATTTCTCTAATGATTAGTGATGTTGAGCATCCTTTCATGTGTTTGTTGGCGATCTGTATATCTTCTTTGGAGAAATGTCTGTTTAGGTCTTCTGCCCATTTTTGGATTGGGTTGTTTGTTTTTTTGATATTGAGCTGCATGAGCTGCTTCTAAATTTTGAAGATTAATCCTTTGTCAGTTGCTTCGTCTGCAAATACTTTCTCCCATTCTGAGGGTTGTTTCCTTGTCTTGTATATGGTTTCCTTTGCTGTGTAAAAGCTTTTAAGGTTCATTACGTCTCATTTGTTTATTTTTGTTTTTATTTCCATTTCTCTAGGAGATAGGTCCAAAAGGATCTTGCTGTGATTTATGGCATAGAGTGTTCTGCCTATGTTTTCCTCTAAGTGTTTGATAGTGTCTGGCCTTACATTTAGGCCTTTAATCCATTTGGAGTTTACTTTTGTGTATGGTGTTAGGGAGTTTTCTAATTTCATTCTTTTACATGTAGCTGTCCAGTTTTCCCAGCACCATTTATTGAAGACGCTGTCTTTTCTCCATTGTATATTCTTGCCTCCTTTATCAAAACTAAGGGGACCATATAGGCATGGGTTTATCTCTGGGCTTTCTATCCTGTTCCATTGATCTATATTTCTGTTATTGTGCCAGTACATACTGTCTTGATTATTGTAGCTTTGTAGTATAGTCTGAAGTCTGAGAGCCTGATTCCTCCAGCTCTGTTTTTCCTTCTCAATATTGCTTTGGCTATTCGGGGTCTTTTGTGTCTCCATACAAATTGTGAAATTTTTTGTTCTAGTTCTGTGAAAAATGCCTTTGGTAGTTTGATAGGGATTGCATTGAATCTGGAGATTGCTTTGGGTAGTAGAGTCATTTTCACAATGTTGATTCTTCCAATCCAAGAACATGGTATATCTGTTTGTAACATCTTTCGTTTCTCTCATCAGTGTCTTATAGTTTTCTGTATACAGGTCTTTTGTCTCCTTAGGTAGGTTTATTCCTGGGTGTTTTATTCTTTTGGTTACGGTGGTAAATAAGAGTGTTTCCTTAATTTCTCTTTCAGATTTTTCATCCTTACTGTATAGGAATGCAAGAGATTTCTGTGCATTAATTTTGTATCCTGCTACTTTACCAAATTCATTGATTATCTCTAGAAGTTTTCTGGTGGCATCTTTAGGATTCTCTATGTATAGTATCATGTCATCTGCCAACAGTGACCGCTTTACCTCTTCTTTTCTGATTTGGATGCTTTTTATTTCTTTTTCTTCTCTGATTGCTGTGGCTAAAACTTCCACAACTATGTTAAATAATAGTGGTGAGAGGGGGCAACCTTGTCTTGTTCCTGATCTTAAAGGAAATGGTTTCAGTTTTTCACCATTGAGAACGATGTTGCCTGTGGGTTTGTCATATATGGCCTTTATTATGTTGAGGTAAGTTCCTTCTATGCCTACTCTCTGGAGGGTTTTTATCATAAATGAGTGTTGAATTTTGTCAAAAGCTTTTTCTGCATGTATTGAGATGATCATATGGTTTTTCTCCTTCAATTTGTTAATAAGCTTTATCACATTGATTGATTTGCATATATTGAAGAATCTTTGCATTCCTGGGATAAACCCCACTTGATCATGGTGTATGATCCTTTTAATGTTCTGTTTTATTCTGTTTGCTAGTATTTTGTTGGAGGTTTTTGCATCTGTGTTCATCAGAGATATTAGCCTGTAGTTTTCTTTCTTTATCTGGTTTTGGTATCAGGATGATGGTGGTCTCGTAGAATGAGTTTGGGAGTGTTCCTCCCTCTGCTATATTTTGGAAGAGTTTGAGAAGGATAGGTGTTAGCTCTTCTCTAAATGTTTGAAAGAATTCACCTGTGAAGCCATTCAGTTCTGGGCTTTTGTTTGTTGGAAGATTTTTAATCACAGTCTCAGTGTCAGTGCTTGTGATTGATATGTTTATATTTCCTATTTCTTCCTGGTTCAGTCTTGGAACGTTGTGCTTTTCTAAGAATTTGTCCGTTTCTTCCAGGTTGTCCATTTTATTGGCATATTGTTGCTTGTAGTAATCTCTCACCATCCTTTGTATTTCTACAGTGTCAGTTGTTACTTCTCCTTTTTCATTTCTAATTCTATTGATTTGAGTCTTCTCCCTTTTTTTCTTGATAAATCTGGCTAATGGTTTATCAATTTTGTTTATCTTCTCAAAGAACCAGCTTTTAGTTTTATTGATCTTTGCTACTGTTTCCTTTATTTCCTTTTCATTTATTTCTGATCTAATCTTTACGATTGCTTTCCTTCTGCTAACTTTGGGGTTTTTTTGTTCTTCTTTCTGTAATTGCTTTAGGTGTAAGGGTAGGTTGTTTATTTGAGATGTTTCTTGTTTCTTGAAGTAGGATTGTATTGCTATAAACTTCCCTCTTAGAACTGCTTTTGCTGTATCCTGTAGGTTTTGGGTTGTCGTGTTTTCATTGTCATTTGTTTTTAAGTATTTTTTGATTTCCTCTTTGATTTCTTCAGTGATCTATTGGTTATTTAGTAGTGTATTGTTTAGCCCCATGTGTTTGTGTTTTTTACAGATTTTTTCCTGTAATTGATACCTAGTCTGATAACATTGTGGTTGGAAAAGATACTTGATATGATTTCAATTTTCTTAAATTTACCAAGGCTTGATTAGTGACCCAAGATATGATCTATCCTGGAGAATGTTTCATGAGCATGTGAAAAGAAAGTGTATTCTGTTGTTTTTGGATGGAATGTCCTATAAATACCAGTTAAGTCCATCTTGTTTAATGTATCATTTAAAGCTTGTGTTTCCTTATTTATTTTCATTTTGGATGATGTGTCCATTGGTGAAAGTGGGGTGTTAAAGTCTCCTACTATGATTGTGTTTCTGTTGATTTCCTCTTTTATAGCTGTTCGCATTTGCCTTATGTATTGAAGTGCTCCTATGTTGGGTGCATATATATTTATAATTGTTATATTTTCTTCTTGGATTGATCCCTTGATCATTATGTAGTGTCCTTCCTTGTCTCTTGTAACAGTTTTTATTTTAAAGTGTATTTTATCTGATACGAGTATTGCTACTTCAGCTTTCTTTTGATTTCCATTTGCATGGAATACCTTTTCCATCCCCTCACTCACGGTCTGTGTGTGTCCCTCAGTCTGAAGTGGGTCTCTTTTAGACAGCATATATATGGGTCTAGTTTTTGTATCCATATAGCCAGTCTATGTCTTTTGGTTGGAGCATTTAATCCATTTACATTTAAGGTAGTTATCGATATGTATGTTCCTATTACCATTTTCTTAATTGTTTTGGGTTCGTTGTTGTAGGTCTTTTCCTTCTCTTGTATTTCTTGCCTAGAGAAGTTCATTTAGCATTTGTTGTAAAGCTGGTTTGGTGGTGCTGAACTCTCTCAGCTTTTGCTTGTCTGTAAAGGTTTTAATTTCCCTGTCAAATCTGAATGAGATCCTTGCTGGGTAGAGTAATCTTGGTTGTAGGTTTCTCCCTTTCATCACTTTAAATATGTCCTGCCACTCCCTTCTGGCTTGCAGAGTTTCTGCTGAAAGATCAGCTGTTAACCTTATGGGGAGTCCCATGTATGTTATTTATTGTTTTTCCCTTGCTGCTTTTAATATTTTTTCTTTGTGTTTAATTTTTGATAGCTTGATTAATATGTGTCTTGGTGTGTTCCTCCTTGGATTTAGCCTGTATGGGATTCTCTGTGCTTCCTGGACTTGATTGACTATTTCCTTTCCCATATTAGGGAAGTTTTCAACTATAATCTCTTCAAGTATTTTCTCAGTTCCTTTCTTTTTCTCCTCTTCTTCTGGGACCCCTATAATTCGAATGTTGGTGCGTTTAATGTTGTCGCAGAGATCTCTGATACTGTCCCCAATTCTTTTCATTCTTTTCTCTTTATTCTGCTCTGTGGTAGTTATTTCCACTCTTTTATCTTCCAGGCCACTTATCCGTTCTTCTGCCTCAGTTATTCTGCTATTGATTCCTTCTAGAGTATTTTTAATTTCATTTATTTTGTTGTTCATCATTGTTTGTTTACACTTTAGTTCTTTTAGGTCCTTGTTAAACATTTCTTGTATTTTCTCCATTCTATTTCCAAGATTTTGGATCATCTTTACTATCATTACTCTGAATTCTTTTTCAGGTAGACTGCCTATTTCCTCTTCATTTGTTTGGTCTGGTGGGTTTTTTCCTTGCTCCTTTACCTGCTGTGTTTCTCTCTCTTCTCATTTTGCTTAACTTACTGTGTTTGGCGTCTCCTTTTCAAAGGCTGCAGGTTCGTAGTTCCTGTTGTTTTTGGTGTCTGTCCCCAGTGGCTAAGGTTGGTTCAGTGGGTTGTGTAGGCTTACTGGTGGAGGGGTCTGGTGCCTGTGTTCTGGTGGATGAGCCTGGATCTTGCCTTTCTGGTGGGCTGGACCGCGTCCGGTGTAGTGTTTTGGGGTGTCTGTGACCTTATAATGATTTTAAGCAGCCTCTGTGCTAATGGGTGGGGTTGTGTTCCTGTCTTGCTAGTTGTTTGGTATAAGGTGTACAGCAGTGTAGCTTGCTGGTCATTGAGTGGAGCTGGGTCTTAGTGTTGAGTTGGAGATCTCTGGCAGAGCTTTCACTGTTTGATATTATGTGGAGCTGGGAGGTCTGTGGTGGACCAATGTCCTGAACTCGGTTCTCCCACCTCAGCGGCACAGGCCTGACACCTGGCTGGAGCACCAAGACCCTGTCAGCCACACAGCTCAGAAGAAAAGGTAGAAAAAAAGAAAGAAAGAAAGAAAAAAATAAAATAAAATAAAATAATTAAAGTAAAAATTTATTTTAATTATTAAAAATAAAAAAATTCAAAAGTAATAAAAAAAGAGAGAGCCACCAAACCAAAAAACAAATCCATAAATGATAACAAGCAGTAAAAACTATACTAAAAAAAAAAAAAAGGACAGACAGAATCCTAGACAAATGGTAAAAGCAAAGCTATATAGAAAAACTCACAAAAAGAAGCATACACACTCATAAAAAAAGAGAAAGAAAAAAAACCTATATATATATAAAAAAGGAAGAGAGTAACCAAATCAATAAACAAATCTACCAATGATAATAAACTCTAAATACTAAAGTACGATAAAGCAGAAACAAATCAGATGCAGAAAGCAAACCCCAAGTGTACAGTTGCTCCCCAAGTCCACCACCTCAATTTGGGATGATTCGTTGTCTATTCAGGTATTCCACACATGCAGGTACATCAAGTTGATTGTGGAGATTTAATCTGCTGCTCCTGAGGCTGCTGGGAGAGATTTCCCTTTCTCTTCTTTACTCGCACAGCTCCTGGAGTTCAGCTTTGGATTGGCCCTGCGTGTCGGTCGCCTGAGGGCGTCTGTTCTTCGCTCAGACAGGATGGCGTTAAAGGAGCCGCTGATTCGGGGGCTCTGGCTCACTCCGGCCGGGGGGAGCGAGGGGTACGGATGCAGGGCGAGCCTGCGGCGGCAGAGGCCACCGAGATGTTGCAACAGCTTGAGGCGCACTGTGTGTTCTCCCGGGGAAGTTGTCCCTGGATCCCGGGACCCTGGCAGTGGCGGGCTGCACAGGCTCCCTGGAGGGGGAGGTGTGGATAGTGACCTGTGCTCGCACACAGGCTTCTTGGTGGCGGCAGCAGCAGCCTTAGCGTCTCATGCCCGTCTCTGGTGTCTGTGCCGATAGCCACAGCTCGCACCCGTCTCTGGAGTTTGTTTAGGCAGCACTCTGAATCCCCTCTCCTCGTGCACCTGGAAACAATAGTCTCTTGCCTCAGTAATTATACCTCAGTAAAACTGAAAAAGAGAAAACAAAAAAAATTTTAATTGATTTATCTGGAAAATGAACTTTGACATAGGAGTTGGGATTTCTGCAGTTGGTTTGCCCCATGAGATTGTGCCCTGGAGCTGGGGTTGGGGAAGCAGAGTAGACATTTTTTGGGTTCACCACAATACAGGGTCATGATGATTTTACTTTCCTCTTTGTATATTTTTTTCTCTTACTCTGCCTTTTTTTTTCTGATTTTCTTCGTATAACTAATGTCTTTAACTTCTCCACAATTTTCATTCATTAAATGTCTTGCCACTTGGGTGTTGCAGCAATAAAGAGCATTCTAGCTAGAATTCTTTCATCCCAAGCTGACTGTGACCTGCGGACTTTGTACACTGCCCCTTCAGTCTCATTATCAGCTTAATCAGCTGGTTTCAACGGAAGCTAGTTTCCTTTTCTTCTACTGTGTGAACACAAGGAATGGGAAAAGCAAAAGCACGTTTTCATGGCTTTCTACTCTTGCTCCTTCTCATGCTACCCAGATGCGGTGGCAAAGCAGAAGGAGGTGGGATGAGCTCCTGTCAGCAACCTTCCATCCCTCAAGGACCAGCCATGTCAGCTTTAGCAACTGTGCCAGTGGGTTGTGAGTGAGCTGGAGAAGGAGGTTCTATCTATTCTCAGGGTGTCTGGGGGAGACAGCGCCAGGGGGCTTGCCCATCTCATAGGATAGTCAAGGAAAGCCAAAATTGTTAAGAATGGCCAAGAACTCAGGGAGTACCCTGGGAAAGCAAACATAATCCAACAGTCCTGTCAGATCACATTACTAAGGGCCGTTATAGTCTTACATTTTGAATATATCACTTGTTGTTAAATAAAAACAGGTTGCACCCTTCTTCTTGTATCTTAATTCCGGTAGGCTTTGACCAGTTGGGATCCAGCATGGCGACTATGCATCTATAAGTATCCCATAAGCCATCCAGTGAAGCTGAATGGTTAGTTTTACAATATTAACACATTTAATTTACACATTGCTATATTTTATTATAAACACTACCAGCCGTATTGTTCTTTTTAGACTACAGACTCAATGAGTCCAAAGATTAACCCCTTTTTAATTTAGTTTTTAAAATAGTTTTGAAATCAAATAATATTGCAAGTCTAATAATCCAAAAGAGAGACCGTCAGATCCTCCCATTCTCACCTCTGAATCGAGCCACTATCAACTCTTAGATTTTCTTTGGATATTTATCTCCATATCTAATATAATTATACTGTTACCTTTTGATTTTCTACTAAGAGAGAATTTTATTTTCTTACCTGCTTTTCCTGACCCCCGACTAAGACACAGACATGTTCTCTCTTTGTTCCTCTCAAACTGTCTCCCTCCTCAACCCTCCTAACACAGGACATTCAGATCATAATATTCTGTTAAATCAATAGTGTGTGTCCACTGTTATACCTGTGTAAATAGTACTCCCTGCCGAGCTGAACTGTGTAATATGATTGCATTTCCTTTCTTCTACCCCCAGGTATTTTCCCCTGGACATTTAATGATTTCTTCATTTTCCCTGTTGCTTAATCTTTTGCTGTCATTAATTCTGTGCTTCCCCCCATCTCTGCCCTGGATGTACAGCTCTCCTCCATGCGGCCCAGCACTGCAGCCGCCTGTCACCTACATTTGCTCTGAGGAAGTCTGTGCTGACTGTGTCCTCTTGCTCCATCCAGGACTTGTTCCTGAGGTCGCTGCCCAGCTGTCATCCAGGGACTGTTTTCTTCTGACCCTGGGATTCCTGGGAGAGCAGAATATTAACAATATCTTGGAAGGTAAATGGATTCTTTCAAAACTCTCTCCCTGTCATTGTTGATGGTCACTGAGAAGGCTCAAGACCTAGACCATAAATACTAAAAGCATGTTTTATCAGAGGCAGTAGGACATGTTCATTCATAGTTGAAATGGACAGAAAAGAAAAACCACCCTCATGTTATACTTTTCCGTATTATTATAGCTTGTTGACCATCTATATTTAGTATTTCTATTGGGTTTAGCCAAGTGTATTTCTCCTTTATTCTTCCTTCTGATCTTTCTTTTATTTCTTCAATGCTGTGTGCCCATTTTCTTTTATATCATTTCTGTGATCTATTTGATCTCTCTACTAAGACCTCAAGGTTATCAGACATCTTTTACACTCCTTCAAACTTTTCAACCATCGATTAAATTAGCAAAGCTGAAAATAAATGAAAAGTTTAATTAAACATGCTTGTATATGCATACAATGAATATAAACATTTTATGTACTATATTGAGTTCAAAATAGCATGTGTTTAAATAAGCATATCATCAACATTCCAAGTTGAATTTTAAAAATTTAGAAAGATACATACTCAGAAATGCATACGTCCTTATAAAGTTATTCCTTACACCTATTAATGTCAATGTTTATCAATCAACAGATTTGACTTTTAGCAATATCATTGGATGCTTACCTGCCCATTGACTGAAGTGCTCATATGAAGTTCACCCCTGGCTGAATTTACAAGAGTACAATTAAACTATACCAGTGCGTACAAATGTATCAGTATGGAGAGACAGGCTTGACAGGCATCACACTGATGAAGCATTTACTATGTGCTGGGCCTGGTTCTGCTGTGTCTATGTTAACATAATGAGCTCTTATTATAATCTTTTGAAGTAAGTATTGTTATGGCCTCCATTTTAAAGACAGAAAAACTGATGCTTAAGTGACTTGTCCAAAGCCACATAACTAATAAAATGGTAGAACCAGTGTTCTAATCCCTGTCAGCCTGACCCACATTGGGAGCTCTGGGTAGACTACACTCCAGAGAAAGTGTCAGAGGGACAGGAACCTGGGACTCGTGACGGGGTCTGGTATGCAAAATGTTAATTTTCAAAGACCACGTCATGACCCATGTAGATACGAACACGCTTTTACATGTCTTTTGGGGAACATATGCACACATTTCTGCTTGGTCTACCAGACAGTGAAATTATATTAGGTCATATAGAAAAGGTACATTCACATTTGCTGAATGCTGCTCAAGATTATCCTAAAGGACCAATGGATACTCCTTTCATCAGGAATACTTGGAATTGCCAGTCAGGCCCCATCCTTGTCAGCAACCGAGACTGATTTGTCGACAACTGATTTACAATGTCCGTGTCAAATGCCTTTCTCATGTTACCCATTTTGGTGGATTGTCAATGCTGTCTCTTTGGAGTTTTAGTTTGCATTTCTCTGATGCCTTAATGAAATTGAACATCTTTTCACATGTCTGTTGGCCACTTGGACTCCTGCTTTTGTGAAGCGTTTGTCCTGACCTTCTGCCTATTTCACAGTTCGGTTGTCTGGATGATAGTTAATTGATTCTAGATTATAGTCTGGGGCCATATTTTTAAGAGCAAGGAACAATCCCACTACTGTCCGGCTATACATCTTCCCTGTATATAGTAGTTGCAGCTTATTGAGTATAACTGAGTCATTTCACAAAGTTGCCTAGGGAAAAAAATGCCTCTCCACCTTCCTCTAGAAATTAAAAGCTGTCATAAATAATATATATTTTTGGCAAATGGTATTGAACACCTGGCATGTTAGTGGGGCATTTTCTTCTATCCCAATGGCCATATGCTCCCAGGTGACAACTTTGCGAAGGCTTACCTCTTAGACAAATGCTGACCTGTCCCCACTTGACATATGGTGAGTGGTAGGTGGACCCTTACTGCCCTGTGGGGCCTCTGCTCCCCACTGCTTTCCTGGAGCAGTCAGCATGCCTCTGGGCATATGCCTATGGAAGCCTTACAACAGTGACACTTGGTTTCCTAAAGGCAGCAAGGAGCCCAGCCCTTGTCAATGTCTATGCCAGAATTTCTTTACATGGCACACATTGGGAAATGACCTTATAAAATCAGAGGTTCAAGTGTTGTTTTATCATTAAAAGGCAAGAGTAGAAATAATAAGGACATTGGTGGTAAATCTATATGAGTTGCTCAACCTCTGTGAAACTCAGATTCCTTATCTGTGAAATGGAGATAATTCTACCGGACTGACTTTTCAAGGTTGTGGTGAAGCTAGAGATGTTGTATGCAGCATGCCTAATCTGGGGAAGTGTTCCAACGGTGAACAGAGGGCACAGGTCTTTTTTCAGTGATCTGTGCTGCATGACACACCGCACCAACACTTAGTGGCTTTAAAGGTCCTCAAGAAGCCAAAGTCAAGGTGTTG
The DNA here is from genome assembly GCF_963455315.2 of Globicephala melas. Taxonomy (NCBI): domain Eukaryota; kingdom Metazoa; phylum Chordata; class Mammalia; order Artiodactyla; family Delphinidae; genus Globicephala; species Globicephala melas. The sequence continues at coordinate 145,184,070 of NC_083317.1, forward strand.
GCTAGCTGGCATCTATCTGGAGGCTTGGGGGGAAGAAGCCACTTCCAAGCTCATTTGTGTTGTTGGCAGAATCTGTTTTTGTTTTCCCTCTCAGCCCTCAAATTGCTCTTCTTCTGCTCCTAGTCTAGAGAGCTGAACTTGATCTTGTAGGCAACGGGGAAGTGGAACCCAGCCCGTAGACTACGTCAGTGTGCTCCCAACTGCCGTATTTGTATCTCTACGCCTGGGGACTCTTCTGGAGCCTAGAAAGGCTTCTCTGGCTGTGCCTGAAAGCCAAGAAGAATTACGGGTATAAGTCTCCTTAGCCACTGGTTGAGCAGCCCTCAACCACTGACTGATGGTAGTGTATAAATACCCCAGATCCTTATGGAGTGTCTCAGTTTCCTAGGACTTCCACAACAAAATGCAATACACTGGGGGCCTTAAAACAGCAGAAATGTATTCTTTCACAGTTTTGGAGGCTAGAAGTTCAAGATCAAGGTGTTGGCAGGGCTGTGCTCCCTCTGAGACTCTAAGTAGAATCCTTGCTTGCCAGTAATCCTTAACTTGCAGCTATATCATTCCCACCTCTGTCTCCATCTTCACAGGGCTTTCTTCCCTGTATCTTCGCGTCGCCTTCGTGTAATGACACCAGTTACATTGGATCAACAGCCCACCCTGTTCTAGTAGGACCACGTCTCTACTTAACTAATTCCATGTGCAATGACCCTATTCCCAGATGAGATCACAGTCAGAGGTCTTGGGGGTTAGGACTTCAGCATCTCTTTCTGGGGACGTAATTCAGCCCATAACACCTAAGGTGGGAACGTTCTTTGGTATGAATGCTATACTGTTGCCCAGAGTCTCCACAGTGGTGAGCTCTGGTTGCCCCCTCTGGTGACTTGCTGTATAACTCTCTTGTTGGCAGTCTTCCCTTCCCCCATCACTTCCTACTCCCCCGTAGATGTTTTCTTTGTGTCCTAAATAAACTTTGTATACTGGAGTCCTTATCTCCGAGGACACACACAAAAATAATTTGTTTCTGGGGAAACCCAAATAAAAATAATAAAAATAATGACTTTTTTTTTATGGTGGGTTGACCCATTCAAAACTCGCCTTTTGGACTTTAGTTGACACTGTAACAATGTTTGGGGTTATATGGGCAGCACTTAGAGTTTACTGGAGTTAAACAGAAGCAGAGTGATGCCATATTTATTTCCATTCTGGACTGGAGAGAAGAGAAACAGGTCCTGTTGGTACACAGGATGGTGTCTTGTTCCCTAGAAATCCTGTCGGTGCCTGCTTCTCTAATTAGAACACAAGGTTGCACATCTCCAAGCACACTGACGAATGGCTTTGAGCCCTTCGTTATATTATCTGAGATTTATTCTGTTTATAAAAACAGCCCTGTAGAGGTTCAGCTGTGGTTAACTTAAGGATCATGCATTTCTGTGGATTAGCCTCGGAGTTTCTTATCCTCTTAGCCTACCTACAGATTGCTAAACATGTAATTTCCAAAAAAATCTTCCTGGTTGCAATCCCTCCGTCAATTTGATTTGGCACTTACGAAATACACTGCAAGGAGTTGTTATTTCAAAGCAAGAAAGCAGAAAACAAATTCTTATTCCTTAAAAAAAAAAAAAAAAGCAAGAACAAGAATAACAGGAATAACCATTGCACCATCAAAGGCGGTCATGGTGTGAAATCCAAGTGTGGAAAGGGAGTGGCAGGTTAAGGGCACAGTGAGGTTGAGTCCACAGCTTGGCCTCTGTCTCCTGTGCCTGTCAGAGAATTACTCAGGACTCATTGTGAATGAATGGTCAGAAATCCCTTTTGGTCAGAAATAGGAGGAATCGTTTGTGACAACCTTGAAACTAAGATCTAGAGGAGTGAAGAAATATGTAGTCACACTTTGACCCCATGTGATGGTTCTTTCTGATTTGCTTAGCAGCAAAGGCCTTGAGAAGCTGCTCCTGTTTCCTTAGCCAGCTCTCCCGCCATGAATGGAGCCCTGTACCTGTAAGCTCATGTCTGTCGGGCACGGTATCTGAGATCACGACTCTCTCATTTCCCAGGTGTGCGGCCTTAGCTTTGGAGCAGGGGTGCAGGGCCTGCTCAGAAAGTTTGGTTTCTGATGAAATGTGCTGGTTCTGTACTGCCCTGGCTTACAACTCCTGCACTTGTAACAGCTGTTATATCCTGTGTCGTGGTCCCGTGTGGTTCATTTACATATGTATCCTCAACTCCTAGCAAAGACTCTTACCCTTAGGAAGGGCTCAATACACCTTTGCTAAATAAATGAATTGCTTAATCCCTGTACACAAGCAGCCGAGAATATCTGACGCATTCCTGTCTTGGGTGGTGAGGGTAGATGTATTTAAGGCTGATCCTTTTGCTGGCCACTTGTTGTAAAATTTATGCCCACAGTAGCCCTTGAAATGCATGGAGCTACTAAATCAACAATCAGTGAGACACCCGGGAAACTATAGTTTATGTGTAGATAAAATATGTGTGGAAAATAGAGGTGGAGCAATTTTTTTTTAACATCTTTATTGGAGTATAATTGCTTTACAATGGTGTGTTAGTTTCTGCTTTATAACAAAGTGAATCAGTTATACATATACATACGTTCCCATATCTCTTCCCTCTTGCATCTCCCTCCCTCCCACCCTCCCTATCCCACCCCTCTAGGTGGTCACAAAGCACCGAGCTGATCTGCCTGTGCTATGTGGCTGCTTCCCACTAGCTATCTATTTTACGTTTGGTAGTGTATATATGTCCATGCCACTCTCTCACTTTGTCACAGCTTACACTTCCCCCTCCCCGTGTCCTCAAGTCCATTCTCTAGTAGGTCTGTGTCTTTATTCCTGTTTTACCCCTAGGTTCTTCATGACAGTTTTTTTCCTTAGATTCCAAATATATGTGTTAGCATATGGTATTTGTTTTTCTCTTTCTGACTTACTTCACTCTGTATGACAGACTCTAGGTCCATCCATCTCACTACAAATAACTCAATTTCATTTCTTTTTATGGCTGAGTAATATTCCATTGTATATATGTGCTGCATCTTCTTTCTCCATTCATCTGATGATGGACACTTAGGTTGTTTCCATCTCCGGGCTATTGTAAATAGAGCTGCAATGAACATTTTGGTACATGACTGTTTTTGAATTATGGTTTTCTCAGGGTATATGCCCAGTAGTGGGATTGCTGGGTCATATGGTAGTTCTATTTGTAGTTTTTTAAGGAACCTCCATACTGTTCTCCATAGTGGCTGTACCAATCACATTCCCACCAGCAGTGCAAGAGGGTTCCCTTTTCTCCACACCCTCTCCAGCATTTATTGTTTCTAGATTTTTTGATAATGGCCATTCTGACTGGTGTGAGATGATATCTCATTGTAGTTTTGATTTGCATTTCTCTAATGATTAATAATGTTGAGCATTCTTTCATGTGTTTGTTGGCAATCTGTATATCTTCTTTGGAGAAATGTCTGTTTAGATCTTCTGCCCATTTTTGGATTGGGTTGTTTGTTTTTTTGTTATTGAGCTGCATGAGCTGCTTATAAATTTTGGAGATTAATCCTTTGTCAGTTTCTTCGTCTGCAAATATTTTCTCCCATTCTGAGGGTTGTCTTTTGGTCTTGTTTATGGTTTCCTTTGCTGTGCAAAAGCTTTTAAGTTTCATTAGGTACCATTTGTTTATTTCTGTTTTTATTTCCATTTCTCTAGGAGGTGGGTCAAAAAGGATCTTGCTGTGATTTATGTCATAGAGTGTTCTGCCTATGTTTTCCTCTAAGAGTTTGATAGTGTCTGGCCTTACATTTAGATCTTTAATCCATTTTGAGTTTATTTTTGTGTATGGTGTTAGGAAGTGTTCTAATTTCATACGTTTACATGTACCTGTCCAGTTTTCCCAGCAACACTTATTGAAGAGGCTGTCTTTTCTCCACTGTATATTCTTGCCTCCTTTATCAAAGAGAAGGTGACCATATGTGCATGGGTTTATCTCTGGGCTTTCTATCCTGTTCCATTGATCTATATTTCTGTTTTTGTGCCAGTACCATGCTGTCTTGATTACTGTAGCTTTGTAGTATAGTCTGAAGTCTGGGAGCTTGATTCCTCCAGCTCCGTTTTTCGTTCTCAAGATTGCTTTGGCTATTCGGGGTCTTTTGTGTTTCCATACAAATTGTGCAATTTTTTGTTCTAGTTCTGTGAAAAATGCCATTGGTAGTTTGATAGGGCTTGCTTTGAATCTGTAGATTGCTTTAGGTAGTATAGTCATTTTTACAATGTTGATTCTTTGAGTCCAAGAACATGGTATATCTCTCCATCTATTTGTATCATCTTTAATTTCTTTCATCAGTGTCTTATAATTTTCTGCATACAGGTCTTTTGTCTCTTTAGGTAGGTTTATTCCTAGATATTTTATTCTTTTTGTTGCAATGGTAAATGGGAGTGTTTTCTTAATTTCACTTTCAGATTTTTCATCATTAATGTATAGGAATGCAAGAGGAGTAATTTTTTAAAGTGTATGGAATATAGTTCAAATGTTCTTGCTATAGTGGGTTTTGTTTTTTATTGTGTGATGTCAATCCATACCCTCTTTGTCTAATTGTTCATTATTGCTTTTTTATTTTGCAATAATTCCTTTTGGTAACAGTGAGCTAAAGTAAAGGTTTATGATAATGAAAAAAAATAAATAAATGAATTACTTAGAAATCTCCTAAGGCAAGGTACACGACAGAGGATAAAACCCTGAAGGGTGAGCTTAGAGCTGAATACGCACACAAAAGATGAGGCTGACCACCCAAGAGAACAAGCCCCATAATCAGATGCTAAGGATGTGAGTATGCATTTAGGAAATATGCAAATAACCCCTAAAGAGCCAAAGCTTTGTCTAGGTCTCTTATACTAGAGATGTGCTTGTCAGCTGATTCTATTTACTTTGGGTGGGTAAGTGATGGTATTCTCTGAACAAGCCATCTGGGGAGTTATGAAGAAATAAGAAAAAGGAAATAGGGTGAAGAGGTCTCAGCAAATATGTTTTGCCCAGTAGTAAGGGATGCTCTGTATCAAGTAGAGCTCAATTCCTAGTGAAGGTTGTTTTCGCAAAAGTATCTGTTTTACCCCGAGATGTGTGTGTGTGTGTTTAATTGACTGTTAACATCACAGTAAACAGTTCCACAGCCAACACCGCATCAGGCATGGGATGACTGTCATGCCTCTGGTGTGCTCTTCTGGTAGGATGCTTAATGGTATTACTTAAGGAGCATCATTAAGTGGTCCAGGTCAGAGCCATCCTGGGCCTGGGAGAGTGCTCCTCTGTACTGACTGCAGACTGAGCAGAGAGGCTCATTTTTTTCCTGGGTTAACAAATAAAGCAGGTGGCTAACATTGGCCTTAAAAGTTAGAGAGACAAAGCCTCTGTAAAGATAAGAGTGAAAGAGAATGTTATATGGTCACTGATGCAGAAACCAAGGATTATTTCAAATAGTAAACAGAAACCCTGAAACAATACAACTGCCTCTGTGGGTAGATCTCCCACTCTGCCCAATGTTGCATGGGCCTCACAGCTAAACCTCAGCACAGTTCTGTCAGAGAGCTGTGCCCCTGTTTCAGAGATGAGAAAATAGATGTGAAATATGTTCCAGATCACAAACTTGTAAGAGGCAAAACAAAGATTCAAAACAAGAATCTGCAGGTCTGAAGTCTTTGCGGGATACTGCCACGCAGTGCCTTAGTACAGAAAAGAGCAGGACAAAGCTTTATTTGATGTGTCAGCAAGCTTGCAAAATGGAAGAGGAATCCAAACCAGAAAATTATTACAACAGAAGTTCAGGGTTGTTATCAGGTCCTTAATGATGAGCAACCTGGACTGGTATTCAAATCCACTGAATATTTTTAATGCTTGTAAATTAACAGCTCTATTTTTATCATTTAGGGATGCACACACTTAAAGCATCTCTCTCAGGTCTTATCACAGACACTGGGGATCCAAGACTGTCATCTCCAGAGCAGGCAAATCCGTGGACCAGCAGACGCCGATGCAGACGCTGTCAGCACAGGGCTTGTCCCTCTGTAGATGTTCTAATGTCTTCACTGAACAAAAGTTGCTGTCCTCAAGGAACTTTCACTCTGTGCAAAACAGCTATAAATCTAGGAGAGCAGAGCAGCCTCATCACATTTTTACATGAACTCCTGCAATTTGTCACACAATGAGATCAAAAGGCTGCAGGTTTATAAGGGACACGCAGCCGCTCTTCTCATATCCTGCATAACATGTCATCTGAGGTGGATGTGACAGGATAGGTTCTGTAGAGAAACCCTCAGAAAGACTTTATAAAAGGAATTGGCATTTGAACAAGTAAAACTAGCACCTGTGGTCTCATCAGGGCGACCATACTTTAAAAACATTATCCTTAATTGGATACAGGGTCATTGCAGAGGTAATTAGTAAGATGAGTTCATAATAGAGTAGGATGGATCCCTAATCCAATGTGACTGATGTCCTTATTAAAAGAGGATTGGGACTTCCCTGGAGGTCCAGTGGTTAGGGCTCAGTGCTTCTAATGCAGGGGGTGCGGGTTCAATCCCTGGTTGGGGAACTGAGATCCCACATGCCGTGCAGCGCGGCCAAAAATAAATAAATAATTAATTAAAAAAATAAAAGAGGATCTGTGGACACAGACACGCACACAGGGAGATCACCACGTGAAGGTGAAGGCAGAAATCATGAAACGCGTTCTGTTTGTGGACATAACTTGCTCACTAGCTAAGTCAGGAAGAAATATCGTCCTCCCACTGCAGTGGTGGATATTACAAGTCTCCCTCCCTGCCCTCAACCTGGCCATGGCAGTTAGCAGACCTCACTCTCTCACCATAGGTCAGTGTTTGAGCAGCAGAAAACAGAAAGTGCCTGTAATCAAGCTGGAAGGAGCTGGTCCAAGTCTGAATTTACCCGAGGGGATCTTCAGAAAGGGCAGAATGAAAGCAAAGGTATGCAGATAGAGCCAGGCAGGGGGAAAGATTAAATGCTGCTGTTTGAATGCATAAACCCCTTCATGTTTAATAAGTACTCACAGATCTAGGAAGGAAAGTTTGAGAGAAAATAGTTATAAATAGTGTCTCATCTGAGCAGCTTGTACCCTGAGGCCAGCACAGGACCTCTGTATTTATACTAGAGCAAGAGCCCTTGCTTTGATTTCTGGTCCAGTATCTTCATTTTCCCAGGCTTGGGCTGTTGTACCTGCCCAGAGCCCACTACTACTGCTTTCTGGTATTAGCATCTTGAGTTTCTTTAGGGAACCACTCTGCCTCCCAGTTACTCCAGATACTTTGGGTGAAACTGGCCTGTTCCTTGTTCCCGAATCCAGGAGTGGCGTGTGACTCGGACCTGATCACTTGGCACGATCCACAACTGATCAGTTTCCTAAATCTGATTAGTCTGAGATGAGCCACGATGGTCCAAAGAGACTCAGTTGTGAGGTTTTTTTCTCCCCCCTAGAACTACTGAGAAAGAGACGCTCTCTTCCTGTCAGGCTTGGTTTCTGAGCTAGTGGGATTAGAGCAGGAACGGTGGGGCTTGGCCACCACAAGCAGGGGCCATATCACACAGGAAAGCAGAGTGCAGCAGTGGAGAAAAACTGAGCCCTGATGGTCTTATTTGAGCTTTTAGATTCTCACAGACCTGAAGTGAGCTTATCTCTGGGCTTTTTAGGTCTTATTCTAATAGATTATCTTTGATTGTTCAAGCTACTTTGGGTGAGACCACTTTCAAAGAAAGAGATCCTGAGAGCTATCCTTCCCAAGTCTTTTCTAGAGATGAGATTTGTCCCTAAGCCTCACCCAACCTGCCTGGGGTCCTGCTGTCAGACCTCTGGGATGCTGAGGGTCTCCCTAAATCTTCTGTCCTGGCCCTTTAGATCAGTGGTCTCCACAGAGGGTGATTTTGCCCCCAAGGGGACCTTTGGCAATATCTGGATACATTTTTGGTTGTCATAAAGGGAGTAGGTGGATATAGGCCAGGAATGCTACTAAACATCCTGCAATGCACAAGATAGCCCGCTACAAAAAAGAATTATCCAGCCCAAATGTCAACAGTTGCATGTGATATTATGATTTACGATGTATATCTGGTTTTCGTTCCCATCTTAGCACAGAGCTCTTGGAATTTCTTTTCTTTTTTTTTTTAAATTTTACTGAAGTAGAGTTGATTTACAATGTTGCATTAATTTCTTCTGTACAGCAAAGTGACTCAGATATATATATGTGTGTGTATGTAAATATCCTTTTCATATTCTTTTCCATTATGGTTTATCACAGGATATTGAATACAGTTCCCTGTGCTCTACAGTAGGACCTTGTTGTTTATCAGTTCTTTATATAATAGTTTGCATCTGCTAATCCCAAACTCCCACTCCATCCCTCCCCCAATCCTCCCCGTTGGCAACCACAAGTCTGTTCTCTATGTCTGTGAGTCTGTTTCTGTTTCGTAGATAGGTTCATTTGTGTCATATTTTAGATTCCACATATAAGTGATATCATATGGTATTTGTCTTTCTCTTTCTGACTTATTTCACTTAGTATGATTAGCTCTAGGTCCACCCATGTTGCTGGAAATGTCATCATTTCATTCTTTTTGATGGCTGAGTAATATTCGCAATTTCTTAAGTGCTGTAAGTGATAAAGTGGCCTTTTTTATGTTAATGAGGTGACTTTTGGAAAGCCCTTAGTAAGGTTGGAGGCTGGTTGTGAGGGGAACTTTCAGTCCCTCCCCTACCTCCCAGGCCCTCAAACCTGTGTGTCCCCAGTGTGGGAGGATTTGGTGAGGAGTTTTACAGCAATGGTTCAAGGGTGGGGTTGCTGATAAGGACCAGGGTGTGTGCAGGGCCTGAGCTTCTTTAATCTGGCCTCAGGGGGTCTCCTGATGAGCTTCCTGAGGTCATCAAACTCTGACCTTCTCTGGAATGAAGAATGCTAACATCTTCCTTTTGTTGGGGTTTTAGTTCTGCAGAAGAACTCAAAGATATTTTTATGTGTACCCCTTGAGGGGGAACCAGGGCCCTGCCCCAAGGCTGCACTATTGTGTCTTTGCTGCTCCTCCCTTGTCTCTGCATCCCCTCCCTTCCCTGATCAACAGCTGTTTGAAAGGCTTTGGTGCCCAGGAGCCCCACAGGGTCCTGCTCCGTTTCACTATGTGTAACATATATAAAAACAATAGTGTGTTTTTTCCTTACAATGATGCTGTTGAGAAGCTCCGCTTTAGATATTATAATCCACCTGTCTCGCAGACACTAGAACTCACCACCATTCATTAATACTTTATTCTGCAACCATATGTTAGGGGCCCTGCACCAATCACGTTATGGTGTCAGGTATGCAGCCTGGTCAGGGCACCGTCCTCACTGTAAGGGAGCTTACGGAAGTATTGGACCCCACTGGCCTCTTCCTCTGACTGCTCATCTGAGCTAACCTCCGTGAACCGTAGACCCACCCTGGACCCTGATGAGTCGCAGGGTGTTGGATGTCTTGGACACGGTCCAGAATGGACCGGAGCCTCTTGTGTTGGATCGTGACAAGTAACATTCATCATTCCAAATAGCTATTTTTAGCACAGCAATGCACCACTTGTAATGGCAGTGGAGGATTTATCAGATTTTGAATGGTCTAAAAGAACTCGGCTTTTCCAGTCTTTCCTTTTAGGTCTTTGTGTGTGTGTGTGTGTGTGTGTGTGTGTGTGTGTGTGTGTGTGTGTGTGTGTCTCATGGGGATCTTCCTCTGGAGAAGCAGGCCGTGAGCATGTCTTTTTGTCTCCACGATGTGGTGAGTGATGGACCTCAGTTGAGAGGAGACTGATTACAAATGTAGGGGCGTGAACGCAGACTGGTACTCTGTCTAGAGTATTTGTGGTGCATGATTTTGGAAACTGCTTGCTAGCGTCTGGGAGATAACCTCTCAAGGTGTCCCTTTAACATGATTATGCTAGCAGTGTATTTCAGAGCTCAGAAACTGTATTCACAGCACTGGATTTCTGTGTGTGAGTGAACAAAGGGCAGGGGAGGATTACAGGAGCGTGTGTTTGTCCCAGGTGAGTCAGATGGACAGAGCAGGCCGGGCGTGGACTGCTTTGTGGCTGCTATTTTGGAAAGCTGGTCATGTATTTTTGGCTTGGAAACCTCTGTTCTGACACGGTTCCCCTGGGGGACACACCACGGCTGCTGGGAGAAAGGGAAGCCCCAGCTCTGCTTTCTCATCAGGTCACCGCAGGCCACACAGGCAGGCAGACAGGAAAGCCCTGTTGAATTCTAGTCATAATCTAGAGTTTACATGGCTGAGGACTCCAGCTTAGCAGTTATTTTTTTAACCTGCGACAAAGGTGCCCTGGGGTCAGGCTGGAGGCTACGAAGGATCCAGCAGTGGAGACTGAGGAGAGGAGGCTGCAGGGACTGCAGACTAAGTGGGCAGGTCAGCATCACTGCTTCCGGGCGGCACGTCTGTGATCCAATGGGACAGCGGCGAGTGACCTGCTGGGCTTCCTAATTTGTCATCAGTAAATAGCTCCACATCCAGTGAAATCGGAGAAATAGTTCAGCCTCCCATGATTTCTGCAGAGCTGTAGGGAGGTAGGAAAAGGGGTCTTTCCAGGCCTTTTTAGGCCAGATCATTTGTTATAAGTAAAACTGGGATGTGTCGTATTGCTTTGATCATTTATGAACTCCAGATGCTTCCAGATTTAAAATATCTTCCCTTTTCTTTCCTTCTATTTTGCGCCAGCCTACAGATGACTAAAATGGAGTCTAATTTTCTCTTCTCAAATGCGGAACACTGGAAGGTGCACATAATGACTAAAATACATCTCAGGGAATTCCCTGGCAGTCCAGTGGTTAGGGATCTGTGCTTCCACTGCTGAGGGCACAGGTTCAATCCCTGGTTGGGGATCTAAGATCCTGCATGCCACATCATGTGGCCAAAAAATAAAATAAAAAAAAAATAAAGTAAAATAAAATACACCTCACATTGACTAGGTACCAAACATCGTGTTGTGTGTGCCCTGTTCATTATCCAATTTAATCTCTAGGAAAGAGATGCAGTTATTATTTTTATTGTACTGATGCAAATGCCGTAAGTGTTGTGTCTTTGGTTATGTTCACCACCACATCTACCCTAGATGAGTGACTGTAGTGTAGAGGGATGGTTGCTGGTCACCAGGGGGTAGAGGCAGATGTCGAAGTCTGTGGCCACAAGAAAAAAAGGGACACAGTTTGGGGACCGATGAAACAGGGAGAGTGGAAGAGAAGGGGACGGTCCTGAGTGGCCCTGAGTTGGACTCTATGCTGCCCTTAAATAATAAAGGACTTTTTCCCCCAGCTGCTGACAGTGCTGCCAAAAGATGCCCCTCTGCTGTTGGCCCTCTTTGGGGATGGGCAGCTCTCATTCAATGACTGACCGATGCCAGAATGTAAGGGCTCCGTCCCTGCTAGAACCGTTCTGCAGAATTCCGTCTGTGGTTGGCTGAGCCCTTCGTTGGGGCTTCATCATAGCCCAACTTCTCCCTCTGTCCAGTCGTGCTTGCTTCCTTTCCCCTCCACAGGTCTTGATCCCCAAAGCATACCATAATAAACACCCTACATGCTGATCGTTGTCTGAGAGACTGCTTTCTGGGGAGACCAACCAGAGGCAATCATCTAGAACCCTTTTTGTGTGTTTGAAGCTTACCTTTGTGAGCAATTTGCGGTGAGCTATGAGATGATCAGCTTAAAGAGCAAAGGAGAAACTCAGAGTATAAAGGTGTTTCTTGTAACATGAGCTACAATGCTGAACAAGTACAAAAAGTTTGTCCACATGGGCAAAATCAAGTGTGGGCAGCCCAGGGACTGGCCAAGAAAGGCCCTAATATTTCTAGGTTTGATCACACCCAACCTCAGAAGAGCCATGACCTGGAGCTTGGAGAGGCAGTCAGCTGGATCCTCAAGTGAAGGTGGTGAACAGAAATTGGTTCAGAGAGTGAAATGAGGTCCATAATGAGAAATCCAGTAGGAGGAGAGAGGCACAAATAGGCAAGTGAGGGATGTATGGGCTGGAATCCACTGGGGCGAAAACTCATATTGATACCAAGCAGGACCCTGTGGGGCTGCTGGGCATGGTAGTCTTTCTGCATCCCCCATTTCTTTGATTATAGGAAACAGGCTTAATTCAGCCTCCATGACCTCCCCTGAGTTCCAAAGGGAAAATTCAAACAGTTGCTAATCAGGGAAGGGAGGGGATGCAGAGACAAGGGAGGAGAAGCCAAGACACAACAGTGCAGCCTTGGGGCAGGTCCTGGTTCCCCCTCAAGGGATACACGTAACAATATCTTTGAGCTGTTTTGCAGACACTGAAATCCCCACTAGGTAGAAGAAGTTAAAAGTGTGCTGCCCACAGGCATGTAGACCCCAGACCAGTTGGAACCGGATGGCTGATGATGCTGACTCCCACTTACCTCCCCACCAACCAATCAGAAAAATGTCCACTAGCTGATCACACCCTCCTTGAAACATTACTATAAAACTCCTCACTGCCTTCTCTTCTTCTTCTGGAACCCCTATAATTCGAATGTTGGTGCGTTTAATGTTGTCCCCGAGGTCTCTGAGACTGTCCTCAGTTCTTTTTATTCTTTTTTCTTTATTCTGCTCTGCAGTAGTCATTTCCACTATTTTATCTTCCAGGTCATGTATCCGTTCTTCTGCCTCAGTTATTCTGCTATTGATCCCTTCTAGAGTATTTTTAATTTCATTTATTGTGTGTTGTTCATCATTGCTTGTTTCATCTTTAGTTCTTCTAGGTCCTTGTCAAATGTTTCTTGCATTTTGTCTATTCTGTTTCCAAGATTTTGGATCATCTTTACTATCATTACTCTGAATTCTTTTTCAGGTAGACTGCCTACTTCCTCTTCGTTTGTTAGGTCTGATGGGTTTTTATCTTGCTCCTTCATCTGCTGTGTGTTTTTCTGTCTTCTCATTTTGCTTATCTTACTGTGTTTGGGGTCTCCTTTTTGCAGGCTGCAAGTTCGTAGTTCCCATTGTTTTTGGTGTCTGTCCCCAGTGGTTAAAGTTGGTTCAGTGAGTTGTGTAGGTTTCCCAGTGGAGGGGACTAGTGCCTGTGTTCTGGTGGATGAGGCTGGATCTTGTCTTTCTGGTGGGCAGGTCCACGTCTGGTGGTGTGTTCGGGTGTCTATGGACTTATTATGATTTTAGGCAGCCTCTCTGCTAATGGGTGGGGTTGTGTTCCTGTCTTGCTAGTTGTTTGGCATAGGGTGTCCAGCACTGTAGCTTGCTGGTCGTTGAGTGAAGTTGGGTGCTGGTGTTGAGATGGAGGTCTCTGGGAGCTTTTCACCGTTTGATATTATGTGGAGGTGGGAGGTCTCTTGTGGACCAGTGTCCTGAACTCAGCTCTCCCACCTCAGAGGCACAGCACTGACTGCTGGCTGCAGCACCAAGAGCCTTTCATCCACATGGCTAAGTATGTAAGGCCAGAAATTACTGCAATAAATATCTCAACTCCATGGACAGTTTCCCAGAACACCAGCACCTGGAGATGACCGACGCCCCCAATTTCCCTCTTCCTCCTTTCCTTCCACTCTGCCTCCTCTGGCTGAGGCCACGCTCCAGCGGGAAAAACCCGGTCAGCTCTGAACTTTGCGCAGGGGCTGGCGGGACTCGATGGCTACAGTATATTTGTTTTCTTGATTTTTTCAGGGGAGAGTGAAGAGCTCTGGACATTGGACTTGGTACATTATACTTGCAAATTACTCCTGAGTGTATGTGGTCAGGTCCTGCTCTTGCACCCATGACACATCTTTTCCTCCCTTAAATTCAGCTTATTTCCATGGATATGTATAGATACATTCATTAATAATTTAGGATAGGTCAGATGTCTAAAAGGGATAGTGTTGAGGGCTATAGGAGGATGATTTTAAACAGTGGAGTCTGGGAATGCCCTGGCAGTCCAGTGGTTAGGACTCAGTGCGTTCGCTGCCCTGGGCCCGGAGTTTGATCCCTGGTCAGGGAACTAAGATCCCACAAGTCACTCGGCACAGCCAAAAACAAAAACAGTGGATTCAACCTTTTAGGTACATGAGAGATAGCAAATGTTAGTATGTTTTGCTAGCACAAAATTCAGAATTTCACTGTCCGGACAGAAGCGACTGTAACACAACCATATCCACGGTGCAACAGCATCTTGCAGCATCTATAAAACATCCACACTTTTTGTTTTGTTCCCCTTTAGCCCCAGGTTGTTGATGAATAGAATGGCTTGCTGCCCTGATGTCAGACTCTGATGCTTGGCAGACAGAGTCCTTGTGTTCCAGGGGACACACAGTCTCCCAGCTTGACAGTCCCCAAGCCTCTGCCTCTGGGCCCCATATCAAGATAAAGGAAAGAAAGAAGAAAGGAAAATAAGATTTTATTTGTTGATCAAAAGAACAGCGTGCCAGCGAAAAACTCCAGCTGAAGAATTATACACAGTGTTTGTGTTGACATGTTTAATTCTGCGGGAAAATCTACAACTGCTTCGGAATTCTTGTTCACTGCTGCATCTCTCATCCTCTGACTGTCCTGATTAGTATTAGCTTGTTTATTTTCACAAGTGAAAGAGGGAATGAGGGAAGAGAATGACTTCCTGCGCTGTTCTGGTTTTTAAGAAATGATAACCGTTACATGTTTAATAGAGCATATCCTAGTAATGTATGCATCACATTTAAAAATTCCTCACAAAAGGCAGTATACACATGGTCTGCCCCTAGTTTTTGTTATTTTGCTGAATAATTTTATATCCTGGAGCGAGATCCATTTTGATACATGTAGCACTACCTTAGTTTAAAAATAATTTCGTACTGTTACATTTCATGGAGCTATCATAATTTATTTTATCAGACTCAAAACAGTGAGCATCTAGGTTGCTTCCATACTTTTGCCACTGCAAACAATTCTGTAAGGAATGTTTGTAGGTAAATTTATAGTCTACAAGCTACCTATAAACAAAACACTTGAATTTCCCCAAGACTTATGAAATTCTCCTGTGTTTATAATACGAATTCCTTGGTAAGTGAGGAGAAACTAGGATGGTAGGCCTGGTGGGGGGTTAACCTCCACCCCTCAGGGTTATTTTTTTTAATTTTCTCACTACTTGGTATTTCCCTTAACACACCATCCTGTTTCACAACCCTCTGCTTGCTGCCAGGAGCAATTTTCTGCACTGAGCACCTAACAAACTTCTACTCGTCTTTTAAAATCTATCCACACATCACCACTCCTATTGCAGAATGAATTGATACTGACCAGGATTTGTGGCCTCCTTAATCAGTAGAAATTGATCAGAGGACAGACAAAAAATTCAGGCAAGGCTTTATTGGGTCCCCTGCTGCAGCAGAGGGGAGGGAGAACAAGCAACAGGTTCCCTTGCTCACTCACTCCCTGAGGGGGGGCGAGCTGGTTGCTTGTATGGGGTGAGGATAGGGGCAGGTCCAGGTGCTGGAGGATAGGGGCCGGAGGGGTGGCTGAGGTGGTCTGCCCGCCCCCTTTGGTGGTGTCATGTGCAGGGGGCATGCGCAGTGCCCTGCTTTTGCTCCTGGCTCTTCAGAAGTGGCAGTTGGGTTTTTGGTCTTTTTGTATCTTGTTGTCCATAATTTGCCCCAGCTGTGCATGCACACAGTTATTTTTAGTCCCTTATACTTTCTTTGTATTTTGTTGCTGGATGAGACATTTGTCCAGGTGCAAGCACTGCAGCCAAGGGTTCCAGGTCCCAGGTCCCAGCCTGTCTCAGAATCACTTCCTTTTTTTGCAGTGCTCTCTATCTTATACACTTTATTACAATTATGCTTGTGTGTGGTTGTCTCCCCAAGTGGACCCTGAGCTCCTGGCAGGTTGGGACTGAGACGTATTGTTTTCCCATTCTTAATGCTGAGCAGACTGTCTCTGACATATAGTCCCTCAACTAATGTTTGCTAAATGGCACAGGAAAAAATATAAGTCAATGGCTATATTTAAAAGAGAAAAACTTTTGGGGTCTGAAGTCAAGTGTTAGTCTTAGATCCTTAGGGGTCAATGGGGAGCTTCTTTGGTAGAAACGGCCTTGGGGAGTTGGTGAGATCAGCTTTTCTTCCTGTCTACTCTGTGTGGGTTTTTGACATTTTATTTTCTCTGACAGTCCTCAGCTCACTGGTACTGCAACTTTGAAAGTTTTGTTAACCTATTCAGAAATTTTTAAGTTCTGAGGAGATGTAATAAAGTTAATAGAAGGCATAGCATTAACACCAATGTAAAAATCTTGGGCAAGAAAGAAAGGGCTACCAAAAAAAAAACAACCCTAAAAATATTTAGTATAATGAGGTTTGGTAAGGGACATGTGTCTATATGAGATTATCCAGGGGGAAATCCTTGTTTCAAGGATGCTGAATTATCATTAATTCTATGAGAGCAGGAATAAATGATTTCTGCTCTCAAAGTTTGGGTCAAAGACTCATTTTTTAGTTTTTAGCATAATTACTCTCAAAAATTCCAGCAGTCTCAAATAATATTCTGAAATGATTGCTTTTTACAACCACGGATTATAGGAAAATAAACCCTCAATTAAAATAAATAAATAAATTTTAAAAATTACCTTAAAATGGAATGTTTGATTTTTAAAAAATAGTTTCTACCATGCAAAAAATCAAATTCAAATTAAATAAGTTTTCTGGTAATTAAATAGAAATTTCCCCCAAATAAAAGTATTTTAAAGTCAAAATTTGTAGTTGTTGCTCTAGTGACAAGCAAGAACTTGTAAGCCAGTATATTAATGAATGGCTCAATGTTTTACATTAAGAATCAGAATGGAAAGATTCTATTCTATTTAGCATGGGTCCGGTACTCTCTTGATATCCCTTTTAAGCTTATTCAAAGCCCCCTTTTAAAGATAATTGCCATGCTGTTATTGTTTTTGATTTTTTGCACAATACAAAATTTCAAAAGTACAAAAGAGTAGATGGTGAAAATACGGTTTCATCACTTCTCCATTTTTAAAAGAACTCAACTCCATTGCCTGAAGGCATGTATAGAACGTATTATTAATGCTTTTACTATGCATTCCTGTATTTACCCATACTTCACAAATGCAGGTTACTCTTTGCACAATTTCCTGATTTCACTTTTTAGCACTAGAGATTGCAGATCTTTTCCAGATACCACAAATTGAGCTGTATAGTTTTACAACTTCATTAGATTCCACTCATTGGTTAGATCATAATTTATCTTAGTCTACTGTGGATGACGGACTTTTGGATTGTTTGCAATCTTTTGCTTGAAGCAAATAGAATGTAAATTCATGATTTGGCATCAGTGGGAGTAGGAATGTAATTACTGAATCAAGGAACATGTAATTAAAAATTTTTGATAGATAAAGCCAAATCACTCCCCATAGAAGATGTACCAAATTAATATGGCTCCCAACCATAAATAAGGATGCCTAGTGTCCATATAATTATCTGTCGGGTGTGTTACAAACCGTAATCTTAATCGTGCCTCATATACACGTTTAATTTGCATTTTCTCTTTTTAAGGAGATCAGGCATTTGCCTCAAATGGAGCCATTTATTTTTCTTTTTCATATTATTATTTTGGGGGGGGGTGGTGGTTCGCAGGCCTCTCACTATTGTGGCGTCTCCCGTTGCGGAGCACAGGCTCCGGACGCGCAGGCTCATCAGCCATGGCTCACGGGCCCAGCCGCTCCGCGGCATGTGGGATCTTCCCAGACCGGGGCACGAATCCGTGTCCCCTGCATCGGCAGGCGGACTCTCAACCACTGCGCCACCAGGGAAGCCCTCTTTTTCATATTATTTATTAGTCACTAAAAAAAACCACCTCACAACTTTATTGATGTATAATTTGAGTTGGTTAGTAGTGTTGTTCAAGTCTTCTATATCCTTGCTGATTTTTGATAAAGTAGCGCTATCAATTATTGAATCTTGGTTATTGAAGTCATGTATTACTGTTGAATTGCCTATTTCTTTATTCCTCTCTTCTTTTACTGCCGTCTTTTTTGTTAAGAAACTATTTTTGGCGTACCATTTAAATTCCTCTGTGGATTTTCTAAACTTTTAAAAAAGTTATTCCCTGAATGGTTTCTCTAGGAATCATAAAATGCATCTTAATTTATCACAATCTTATAGATTAATACTAACTTAGTTTTCATAAAACACAGAAACTTTCCTCCAATATAGCTCTATTCTTTTCCTCTTCTTTATCCTATTATTGTTATATTATATTCTTATTGTTATATAGTATATTATATTGTTATATATTTCATCTACTAATATCAATCTGATGACACAGTGTTAATAATTACTGCTTTATGCAATCTGTGTTTAAGAAGTTTAGTAGACATTTCACCAAGGAAGACATACAGATGGCCATGAGGCACACAAAAAGATGCTCAACATCACTAATTATTAGAGAATTGCAAATCAAAACTACAATGGGGTATCACCTCATGCCAGTCAGAATGGCCATTATCAAAAAACCTAGAAACGATAATGCTGGAAAGGGTGTGGTGAAAAGCGAACCCTCCTGCACTGTTGGAGGGAATGTAAATTGATACAACCACTATGGAAAACAGTATGGAGGTTCCTTAAAAAACTAAAAATAGAGCTGCCGTATGACCCAGCAGTCCCACTACTAGGCATATACCCTGAGAAAGCCATAATTCAAAAAGAGATAAGGGGCTTCCCTGGTGGTGCAGTGGTTAGCAATCCACCTGCCAACACAGGGGGTATGGGTCTGAGCCCTGGTCTGGGAAGATCCCACATGCTGTGGAGCAACTAAGCCCCATGTGCCACAACTACTGAGCCTGTACTCTAGAGCCCGAGAGCCACAACTACTGAGCCCGAGTGCCACAACTACTGAAGCCCGTGTGCCTAGAGCCCATGCTCCACAACAAGAGAAGCCACCGCCATGAGAAGCCCACTCACCGCAACAAAGAGTAGCCCACACTCACCTTAACTAGAGAAAGCTTGTGCACAGCAACAAAGACCCAACACAGCCATAAATAAATAAATATTTAAAAAAAAAGAGAGAGAGAGATGTACCACAATGTTCATTGCAGCTCTGTTTACAATAGCCAGGACATGGAACCAACCTAAATGTCCACGACAGATGAGTGGATAAAGAAGATGTGGCACATATATACAATGGAATATTACTCATCTATAAAAAGAAACGAAATTGAGTTATTTGTAGTGAGGTGGATGGACCTAGAGTCTGTCATACAGAGTGAAGTAAGTCAGAAAGAGAAAAACAAATACCATATGCTAACACATATATATGGAATCTAAAAAAAAAAAAAATGGTACTGATGAACCTAGTTGCAGGGCAGGAATAAAGAGGTAGACGTAGAAAATGGACTTGAGGACACAGGGAGGGGGAAGGGTAAGGTGGGATGAAGTGAGAGAGTGGCATGGACATATATACACCACCAAATGCAAAATAACTAGCTAGTGGGAAGCAGCCGCATAGCACAGGGAGATCACCTCGGTGCTTTGTGACCACCTAGAGGGGTGGGACCGGGAGGGTGGGAGGGAGACACAAGAGGGAGGGGATATGGGGACATGTGTATGCATATGGCTGATTTGCTTTGTTGTGCAACAGAAACTAACACAGTATTGTGAAGCAGTTATACTCCAATAAAGATCTATTAAAAAAAAAAGAAGTTAAGGGAAGAAATGTGAAAAAATATGCTTTTAGAGTGTTTACTATTTACCTACGTATGTACCCTTCTGGCTCTTCATTTCTTCTAAGTTATCATCTGTGTCATTACGCTTCAGGCTGAAGGATTTCCTTTTAACCTTTTAAAGGCTCTCTTCCTCTCCTCCCAAGCACTGCAGACAGATGAATAAGTTCATCAGGAACCTCTCACCAAGGATAAATAGAGAGACTTGGCCAAGAAGAGAGGCCAGCTCTTAGCCTGGAAATCACGGTCTCTCCCAGTGTTTAGGGGGAGCTTGATTATGACCAGATGGGAGAATCTTTAAGTCGAATACAAAGTAGGAAGCCGACCAGCAACCGAAATCCTAGGTTTGGGGATGCTGCATTCAAAGTGAATCTTGTCTTGCTCAAACGGGATACGCTTGCTTGTATAACTTGTTTCAAGAAAATAAATAATTCCCTGTGATTGATGATGATTTGGCCCCATCAGGTAAATATGAACAGACAGCCCATGGTTTACTGGCTCAATTTGTACTGTAGGTCGACATCTCAAACCCATGACTCAATTTTATAAGAATGTTGTCAAAGTATTTGATCCAGACATCTAAGGAAACAAAACAGTGTATTTCAAAAAGCATACTTTGAAAATCGTCTATGTGAAAGAACTAAATTATGGAGTAACCAAAAAGAGACAACACATTCAACAAAGGAAAAGGAAAACAAAATGTTACAGTGTGCTTCTTCATTTTTGCATCGTTTACAATAAACAAAACTAAGAGTGAAAAGAAGAGAGGACAGTTGTCTTGATGAGACACAGAATTGATTCTCCTGCTCTGCTTTCCTCTTAAAAGGAAGTATTCAGAGTTGTGGTTCCACTAATGGTGACATTATCCATGAGTGCCTTGCTTGGTACTCACATGCTTTGAGGGCTGACTCTACTATTAATCATCTTGAATATCATCATTACTGTTACCAAGGCATACAAAGGGTTTGTTTTTAAGTTTCAGGAGTTCTATTTTAAATCTTTGGCTCTACATTTTTCTTGGTGACACTTTCTTATTTCTTTGAAACTTATATTGCTCTCTTTTATTTTCTGAGAACTGTCATAAAGTATTTTATGTCTGCTAACTTTTCCACGATGTTGGAAAGCTGTAAAGTTTGGTGACGCTGACATGAATCCCTTCTTAATCATTTTAGACATTTCTATAATAACATGTATATTAATTTCCCACTCTCTTGACTCATTGTACTTTAGAAATATTCCTTTCCGGTTAATGGGTGTTAGTCTCATTTTGTGGTAGGAGAAAAGAGTACAGAGGAGTTTGACAGCTATTTTAGTAAATGGGAAAATTTGAGGTATGTGTATGTGTGGGGTGAGCTTAATGAAGGTTTTTCATGAATTCTACTGCATGAGGAGGTAGACGCGCCAAAAATGATGGATCATGAACTTAAGCTTCTACTATTTGTGGAAGAGGCTTCAGGAGCCCTGGGGCTGGATGGATGTTTGTTGAGGGCAGGATACCTTCTCTTTTCCTAGGGGCTCTGTTGGATTTTGTATTAAGAGTTCCCCAGAGTCTTAGTGCCCAGAAAATTAGCTAAACTGATCATTTTCTCCCCATTTCAGTGTTATATTCTGTCTTATGGTAGACATTACTACAGAAGCTTACAACCTACCGAACAGCTAATTCTATTAGTGCCCTGTTTGAAATAGACTACTTAGAATCCTGACCCCATGGCTCCACCAAATATACATCATCAAACAAAGATACATTTAACAGGGGAGTAAAGTTGGGTGTATACGATATATTACTTCACAGGACTTAATAAACATTCATTTATAGACTGTTCATTTTTTGCTTTAGCTGGTATGGTTGGCTTGCTCTCTGAGAAAATGCCAGACTATTGATGACTTTTCCAAAAAATGAAAAATATTTATTCATATAACAGGTATTTTTTAAAAAATATATT
This sequence comes from Globicephala melas, assembly GCF_963455315.2. Taxonomy (NCBI): domain Eukaryota; kingdom Metazoa; phylum Chordata; class Mammalia; order Artiodactyla; family Delphinidae; genus Globicephala; species Globicephala melas. The sequence goes on from NC_083317.1 coordinate 145,205,734, forward strand.
GAAGTAGAGTTGATTTACAATATTTAATTTAAAATTAAAAAAAATTTATTTTATTGAAGTATAATTTACAATATTGTGTTCATTTCTGCTGTACAGCAAAGTGACTCAGGTATACATATATGCATTCTTTTTCATATTCTTTTCCATTATAATCACAGGATATTGAATATAGTTCCCTGTGCTATACAGAAGGACCTTGTTGTTTATCCATCCTATATAAATAAAGTAGTTTGCATCTGTTAATACCAAACTCCCATTTCTTTTTTCCCCTACCCCTTCTCCCCCTGGGCAACCACAAGGCTGTTCTCTAGGTCTGTGAGTCTCATTTAACAGGTATGTACTGAGCTTCTGTTATGTGTGTCAAGTACCATGTTAGATGCTGCATCTCTAATGATAAACTAAACAGACAATCTCCGTTTTCTCATAAAGCTTTCACACTTGTGGGGGAGATAAATAATAAAATAATTACACAGATAAATAATTGTATAATGTAGACATACGAAGTTGTGTGAAGGTATAAAACCAGGACCAAATACTGGTCTGGTCTAGAGGCTAAGGGAAAACTTCAGCACCAAAGAGGGGTCTGTGGTGGAAGCAAGTGATTCAGGAAGAGGGAGTGGGTATACAGACCACCCGTGGCCCAGGAACCCTCACCCCCCAAAATCTAAGATGGCACGGTGGGAAACACAAGGGGCAGAAATGTAACAAATGAGGCTAGAACGGAAGGCAGATGGAAGATACTAAAAGGTATAAAGGGGATCTGTCTTGAATAGAACTCCCAGCCTCTACAATTTGAGAAAATAGTTTCAATGTTGAATCACCAGTTAGGCACATTCTCAGCAGAATTTTCAATAATTGAGACTCTCTCTCTTATGGGAATACTAAAATCAGTGATTTGTGCATTGCTGTACATGACTCAAGAAATATCCCTAATATCCACTGCAGGGGAAGAAAAGAACAATTTTGCCTTTTAGTGTGGTGCTCTATTATCCATTTCTGGATGCAAAGTCAACTGTTTGTCAAATTAAAGGCTATTATCATCAGCAGCAGTATTACCACTTGGAAAGAATCTACCGCCTTGGTTGTAGGGCTCTGGCGTAACACTAGAGAATAAAAGTTTTCAGGTTCCAAAGGCTTGTGATAAAAATAGTTTGGTGGATTTAAACATTAGCTTTAGAAGTAGAAGTATAAACAGAGCAAATAAGCTATTTATCTTCTGTTCTTTCCTGCTGTGGCTGTTAGCGAGCATTAACGTCAGAAAGCTCTGAACACATACATTCCAGTAGGCATAGCTTGGTGATGTCATCTTGGTCTCCATAACAAGAGAAAAATTATATAAAGTGAATTGTTGTTTGTAGATGGGGTAGCTTCTGTGGGAGTCCTTGTACCCGTCAGTTGCCTAGACAGGGTAGCTAAAGGTGATTGTTATTTTCGTTTAATAATTCAATGAAAGTAGTAAGGAAACTTAAACGTGGCTCGTAATATTGGGTCATTACATGGTAACTTGCCCTGATGTCTTTGATAAATTTGTTTCATCTTTAATGTTAAGCAAAATGTATCCTTCCTGTCTCCCATTAGGGAAGTTCAGGAGAAACCCCTCTCCTCCACCCTCACCGCCAGTGCCACACTTGGAAGAACGATTTCATGGATGTGGATGGGGGGACATGAAATGTGCCCTTTTCGGGAAGCCATTGCTGGTTGCAAGACTCTCGGTTTAATCTGGATGGAGAAAAACCGAGTGTTGCGTGAAGCTCTTTGACTTTCCCTTGTGGTGGACTGTGTCCCACTGGATTGGTTCTGACCCTTTGGAGACCTCTGTGCATTTGCGGGTGGGGCTTTCGTGTGTCCATTTTGTGGGTCACAGGTCTCCTCCAGGGGACCTTGCAGCACTGGCTGAATGGTGATGTCTGACAACAGGCCCATCATGTGTGTGGCTGAGCTCATTTGAGGTTGTGTCTCACTCTTGCACTCACACTCCCCTCAGCCACCTTGCCTTTCCAATCCCAACCCACAAGTTTTCCTAGTATCTAGTAACTGAGGTGCCTTGTTTTCTGTTTTCAAATCCTACATATGGTGCACATGTATTTGTCTCATCCCACAAAATTCACCGTGTACCCACTTCATAATAATAAAGATTATTGAGCATATATGTGCCATGCATTTGGACAAGATTTTACAAGCATTTTCGTTCGATGCTCTCAATAACCCCACAAGGCAATATTACTGTCCCTCTTTTACAGACAAGGAAACTTAGGCAGGAGAGATGAAACAACTTGACAGTTATGAGGAAGTAGGAGAACCCAGATTTGATGCCAGGAAGGTCAAGTTCAGAGCGTCAGCCCTTAACCACGTGACATACTGCCACATTGAGCAAAGGCTCTCTACTACATCAACAATAATACTGAGCATCTTAGTTTCTGCTTAGTGGAAAAATAGAACTTATGCAGCATACAATCTCTCAGGAACTCACATCTGGGCTTCTTCCAATAGGCCCAAGGAGAAGGCAGGCTTGGCACGATGAAGGGGAGCCCCTGTTTCCAGTTTCCCCGTTTCCAGCCCTTGTTTTCCTTTTCACGAGGTAAGAAAATCACAGAGCAGAGCAGTGTTGTAGAGAAGCTGACGAGAGGAACTGTGAGATGCAGCACCGAATATTAGCTCCATTTTTCTTTTCTCCAATATGGTACTTAAGCAAATGGAGAAGAAAAAGAGGGTTCTGGGTTTCAGAGTGAATAGATTTAGTGTGGAGTCGGCATGATGGAAAATCCACAAGGAACGGAGGAAAGAGGAAGCCTCTAGGATCTGGTCTCCATTCTTCTGGCCAACAGTGCAGCCTTGAGCAATTCAACACCTGCCTCCATGCCACCTTTAAGTTGGGATAAGAAAAACAGAGAGCCAGAGAACAGTGTGGTGGTTGCCAAGGAAGAGGTGCTTGGCGGAGGGATGGAGAGGAAGGCTGGGGTTAGCAGGTGTGAGCGTTTATATAGAGAATGGATACACAACTAGGTCCCACTGCATAGCACAGGGAACTATATTCAATATCCTGTGACAAACCATCATGGAAAAGAGTATAAAAAAGAATGTATATATGTGTATAACTGAATTACTTTGCTGTACAGCAGAAATTAACACAATGTTTCAATAAAAACAAACAAAAAAACCCCAAACAAGTAAGCAGCAAGAAGCTCATATCTGTACCAGACCCATGTTTGAGGCCCCTCTAAGCCTATGGGTCTATGAATTTTCAAAGCAGACAGGACAGCCACTTGAACACATTTGTAAAGGCTGTAGACCAAACCAGGTGAACAAAAGGCAGAGAGAACAGAGTGTTCTTGTTGCCCTATACTACATAATCCCTCTTCCATATGCATGTGCAATTACAGTGAACTTAGTTTAAAAAAATAGCAGCAATCATTTTGGAAGAATTTGGGCACAGGAACTTTTCCTGATAGGGAGGGCGACTGGGGGCTAGTTGCAGCTCATGAGGGAAACAAACTATAATGGTCACGGGTGACCTGCCTGCTGAACATTCCTCCCATTATCTCCCGATTGCTCATCTGTAATTTCAGATATCATTAAGCTTTCCATGGCAAATTAGCTTCCAGTTATTCTTGGTCTATCTGAGGCCACAGCATGTCTGCTCAGACAGGACTCTCAGCACCATTTGATGAAACAAGATGCAAACAAGCCATCGAATTGAGTGTGGTTATCATTGCCTGTCTTAGGTGCAGAGCACAAAGGTGGCAGAGACTGTGTATCCTTCCATAACTGTTTTTGGCATGTGCCCCAGAGGGTCTGGCTAAGTGATGTTCTTGGTGGCATCGAGCATTTCTGGGCTTGATACCCCCAGTGGTGAAGTCATCTTTTGATCTGATGACTGGTTAGAGCCACGCTATTTTTGAAAAATAAGGCTCAAGATATCTATGGCAACGGTCCTAGTCAGTTCCTCCAGTTTCTTCAAAGTAACTGCCCCTTCAGGACTCCACCAAAAAGAATCATCAGTGAATTGAAGCTTGTTGCATGAGTAACAGCAAGAAAACAGCTATATTGATCTCCACCATTTCACTCAGGTTCCACCATGTGGTGGCAGGACAGTTAGAGGGCCAAGCCATGGGAGACCTGCTTCTACCACTGCTCCTTGCTTTACTTATTCAATTAGTCTGGGGTTGTCCCATGTTGTGATGGCCCAGATTTTGTATTTCATCACAATTTTATGTGTTCCAGACAATGAGTGAATATAAATATATCACTGACAATGAGACATATTGTCACAAGCAAGAAGAATAAAAGAAAGGAAGGAAAGAAGGAAGAAAAAAAGATAAAAGAAGCACTTTGTCAATATACAATAGCAATAAATGAGCATGGTGCTGTTATAAAAGATTTACAAACCTACCCTTACAAGTTTGCCGTCAATGCTTTTTAAGGCTTGGATTTGAAATTTTACACAAAAACTTATACTATGATTCAGTAATTACATGCAGTCTGAAAAGTGGAATTTGTCCTTTTACCACATACTGGAAAACAAATATCATTATGTATGCTTTTGGAATATGCACTTATATATTTAGAATTTGTGGTGATTTAGGAACTGGTCTGAAATTTTGCTGTCTTTCAGGGGATAAACAGATTATTCATTCTGTGTATAAGCTCTCGAATATTACTTTTTCTGTTGGCCCAAGATCATTGGCAGTATTCTCAGGAAATGGATGTGTTTCCTTGGGCTTATTTGTAGTGCATAATCCATCTGTCAGCATCCCAGGTGATGAGATGCTGAAAAGATGTGGAGAAAACAAGGTGAGATCAAAAAGAGAAGGGGGTAGAAGTGCGTCAGCTATAAGGCAGCAGTAGATGTGAGAAAGCAGTGGAGACCTCTGTCTTGTAAGGATCATTGTGGCTTGCAGTATTGATGCTGAAAGCTCAGCCTCTGTGCACCAGTGCCAAATCAAATCTTGGAGACAGAGTTTCGGGTGAAGTAGAAAAGAATAGCTTTATTGATTTGCCAGGCAAAGGGGGACACAGCGGGCTAATGCCCTCAAAACTGTGTGTCCCAACCCAGGAGGATTTGGTGAGGAGTTTTACAGCAATGGTTCAAGGGCAGGGTTGCTGATCGGATTAGAGTGTGTGCAGGGCCTGCGCTCCTTTAATCTGGCCTCAGGTGGCCTCCTGATGAGCTTCTCTGGTTCTTGAGGTTATCAAACTGTGACCTTCTCTCTGGAATGAAGAATGCTTCATCAAGTAGTTAACGTCTTCCGTTTGTCGGGAGTTTAGTTCTGCAAAAGAGCTCAAAGATATTGTTATGGGGGCTTCCCTGGTGGCGCAGTGGTTGAGAGTCTGCCTGCAGATGCAGGGGACACGGGTTCGTGCCCCGGTCCAGGAAGATTCCACATGCCGCGGAGCGGCTGGGCCCGTGAGCCATGGCCGCTGAGCCTGCGCGTCCGGAGCCTGTGCTCCGCAACAGGAGAGGCCACAACAGTGAGAGGCCCGCGTACTGCAAAAAAAAAAAAAAATTAAGTGATAGATATGTATGTAATATATGTGTTAGCTGCTAGTGTTATTTTTACTACTACTACTGTTATTATTATTACCGTACCCAGGGGTAGAACCAGACACCTGTGACTCGGTTCGAGCCCCCTTTGCTACTCAGGTGTGGACCATCCACCAGCAGCCTTACCTGGGAGCTTGTTATAAAGGCAGAATCCCAGGCCCCACCCTGTTCTCCTGATTCAGAATGTGCTCTAACAAGGCCCTCCGGCTGCTTGCTGTGCACAGTGAAGTTTGCAGAGCCTGGGTCTTGATCAGAGAACAGGTGGACAGAAGGGCCTAGGTGTCGGGTGAGGGTTACAGGGTTTAAATCAGTGTCCTCATCTAACACTGGGACAGCTGCTGGCAGAGGGATGGTTTGCCTCGGATTCCTGCAGGAAGAGGCACAGGAGGGATGATGAGGGCTCGTAGAGCAAGTCCTGGGGGCCCACAGCTTCTCTTGGACTCTCACGCTTCCTTAGGAATGAAATGAAAAGCTCTCATGATTGGAATCCTTGAGCAGGGACAGCCCTCCACCCCTTCTGAATCCCACACAGCCGTTTTGAGATATGGCTGACCAGGGCCTGGGTGAAGATCATAGCTGACTGTTTCCCAATCATGCTTGAGAAAAACAAAATGTCCTTTCTCTTAAATTGTCCACCGTTTTCCTCTGAGCTCACTAGAGGATTCATGGTTAGAAAAGATAGGATGCTGTCTAGAAAATCTTTGCTGCTGTAAAATATATCCCTGCCCAAACCAAAAAATGCTGCAGCAGTTAATGAAAGAACACAGAAAGAAACCCAGACAGTATCGCTGAACTGTGGCCTCCCCTCGCACCTTTTGTGCAAGGATCTCACCAGTGGAGAAGTGGGGGTGGGATGAGCAATGTGAATCCCGCCCCCCAGCCCTGCCGCTACCAGCCTTCCTCTGAAGGGGTTCAGAGAATTAGACAGGTGAACAAGACTTTTTTTTTGCGGTACGCAGGCCTCTCACTGTTGTGGCCTCTCCCGTTGCGGACGGAGCACAGGCTCCGGATGCGCAGGCTCAGCGGCCATGGCTCACGGGCCCAGCCGCTCCGCGGCATGTGGGATCTTCCCGGACCGGGGCACGAACCCGTGTCCCCTGCATCGGCAGGCAGACTCTCAACCACTGCGCCACCAGGGAAGCCCAGTGAACAAGACTTTTAAGAAGAATGTTTAAACTGCTTAATAGGACAAATTGTTTTTTAACACCCGTTAAGCAGCTGTTGGAATCATCAATTTACATGCAAATAATGAATATGTTAATTGCAAATCTTTCTCTTCTAGTCATTAAAAATAGGTTTCCTTCGGGCCTTCTAAAAGACAGCTCATTGTTATTCTGCTCTTAGTTAACTATATATACTTGACTACTCATTTAAAAATCTTTCAAATATATGTATTTTTGCTAATTAGGTTAGGTCTTCCACACTCTTGTAGTTGAGTTTATGAGATTCTAGTACATGAAAGCAACTAGAAAGTTGGAAATAAATTTTAAAATCCATTGTCCTGCAAAATAATTTAACCAGTGTATGACTTTTTCACTGGACTTCCCACATTTTCCTAGTTCATCCTGGTTATAATATATCCTGTGGAAGTAAACATTAAGAACCCAGAGAATTACAATATTATTGCTTTGGGTCATAATTGCAATTATTACTGATATTCCTGTGCTCTCAGAATGTAATTTATTTTAGGTGTAACCAATTTCCTTTGGATCCTGAACCCCTGGGGCTTATTAATCCGTAGGGCTAATTTGCATTAATATGAATGGGAATACTGATTATTTCTGAATTTTTCATCACTTATGAATGTTTATCTAATACTGATTATTTCTGAATTTTTCATCACTTATGAATGTTTATCTAAGTACAATTGCTTCCTTGAAAACATCAGACACAGCATTTCTTTTATTTGTTTTGTACGTGAGGCAGTTCCTACACTTTATAATAATTAAAAGTGAGCCTAAGAAAACAGAGGCCAACAGGCACCTATGTAAGATGGTGTTGAGGAGACTTTTCCTCTACCTTCAAAGGCTTTTTCAGCTGGTCTAATAATCATATCAACAGAAGACAGAATAACAGGAGAAAGACAAACTTAATTTCGTATGTACGGAAGCCCACATACGTGAGGTTCAAAGACAAAAAGGTAAAATGTGGTGTATATGCCACCCTGAGCTAAGGGATGTGACAGGGGGCCTGGGGCTTCGAAGGGTAGGGGGACAGTGCAGTTCACAAGAGAAAAAGAAGAGCAGAGATTGGGTGATTAGCCCTTTGCCCTGCAGATAAAATTTATCTGTGCTAATAATTCTCATTTGGGGAAAGACTGCCAATTTAAATTCTTCTATGTAGTTAGGGGAGGGGTATATGTTTCTCTCGAGCCGACAGGATCTTGACTGCCTTTAGCTCAAAATAATCCACGTGCAAAGATGGCACATTTTGGGAGGCTCCTTTTGAGCCCCAGCAGTGGTGACCTCAATTTGGTTCTGAGTATGACTGTAAATTCAAAGTGACTGAAGAAATAAAACGAAGTCGTCTTGGATTACATGGTCATATCATCATCCACTTTTAATCCTTGATTTAGAGCTTTGCGTAAGAAACCGCAAAGGTGCTAATAAATTATATTTGTAAGAAACTTAACGTGGCCTGATTTTTTAAATTCAACTAGGAATGTCACCAAGTGACCATGGTGGTGACAGAATTCTGAGCTGTGACAGTAATGTAGTTACTTTAATGATTTAGGTAAAATCAACTTCTGGAAATAATTCAGTGATTAAGATCTTATCCAACTTTGCACAAAATCTAATCATGTATAATTTCAAAATGCATCTTTATATAATAATTAACAAATAACTGATTTTAAAATATCAGAGAATGAAAAACATTAAAAAAACTAAAATTGTTTCTTACTTCGTTTACACTAAAATTTGTCTCCAAAAATGACTCCGTATTCAACTCAAGCCCCTTGCAAATCTGTTAATGAGCTCTCCTGACCCCTTTTCCTGGTCAGGATTAGAGAGGTTTCTTTCCACTGTTTCATTTTTTTCTTAAGCCAATTAAGTATCACTTTGGAGAGTGGGCTAAATATACTGTTTTTGGATCCTCATCAATTTAGTCTGCAGATTCTATTTCTTGCAAACTAACATTTTTTTAATGACTTTCTTTACAACTCTCTCTAAATTCCCCTTTTTATGTTTTTTTTCCCCTACCTTTGCTCCTTATGTAGAAAATAAACTAGCGTTGTCTTAAGTTTCGCACAGTGAAGGATATTTTAGTAACAAGCCACACTCTCCTAATCTGTCCTTAAAAGCCTCTTTCTTCCCCTTCCCTCACCTTTCTCTTTCCTTTCTTTCTTTTGTCAACCTATTTGCACATGTGTTGTACAATCACACATAGGTTTATTGAAATTGACTATGAAAAACTAACATTTCATAACTTAGGCAAGTGCTGCAAAATATTGATCTGTAAATAAACATTGAAACTAAGTATAAAGATGGATTTATCATATAAATACCAGGATAAAGGATGTTGGGTAACACAGTGAACAGTATCTTGACTTAAAAATTTGTAAAAGGTGTGAAAATATTGTGCAAACAACTTGTTGTTCTAGTGACCTTATAAGAGCATAGGTTATACCATTAAACGTTAGCTCAGTAAAAATATTTTAGATATGGCTGATGGTCTAATTTAATAAGGGGATGAGACTTGAGAAATCAAGTATGTATCTTAAGCAAGTATTCAGCAAATTGAATGAAATCATAATCACATTTTCTAAGACATGTCTGTAACGAGCCAAATCAGAGTATTTAATTGATCTTAGAATCTCTTCTGAAATTATTAACAGAAAAAAATAACATGTTGCTACCAACATAGTATCAGGGTACTTACCCCATGCATACATACATGTATATTCAGTGTGAATATAAATGTACATAAACTGCAGTGTGGTATATAAATGTATACTCCTGTCAGAATTAATATGATAAACAATGTCTTTTCTTGCAACTAAAAATAAGGACAAAATAAAGGAAGGAAAAATGAAATTCTCCCTGGCAAGCTGAGATTGATAATGGGGCATTAAGAAGAACAGAAAAGACATTTTCAAAAAAGCAGCATGAAGTCTAGCCAGCCTAGAATTTATTGCTGATAACATATCATTTGTAATATTCTGTCTTTCATCTCTACCTGCAAGACAGACTCCTACAAACACCTTCATCTCAGTGTTGCTAAGTCAGCCAGAAAACTCTATGACTTCTTTGCACCAAATACAATTTTTCCCTATTCCTTCTCTACAGGGGTCACCAAATATGGCAAACAATTATGAAACTTAAGGTGAAAACAGAATATCCATGCAGAGCTGAGCACTTTTTACCTCTGGGGATTATTGATTTGTGCAGTGACTTCTGTCCTCGGAAAATCCCGATTTTCAATGCAGTGCAATTGTGTAAGTACAAGCCAAACCCCTGGAGCCTTTCTTCGATTAATACATACTTCACTGGGAAGCTTGTCTTTCTCCATAGGACTTCACTCTAGACAAAATGAGATTTTGAAAAAATAAATATACCAAAAGGATGAGCTAATGTCAAGGTCAAACTAGCTTTAGATTAGCCGAGGAATTAGTTTTTCTTAAAACTGGAAACCAAATTTTTATTATGGGTGGTTACATAATACTCTAAAACAGTGTCTCAATCTTGTTACAATTAATCTTTTGAGCTGGATTCTTTTTTTTCCCCATGGGGAGCTGTCTTGAGAATCATAGGACATTTAGCAGCATCCCTAAGCTACACCCACTAGATGCCGATAGCACCTCAGCTGCCAGTTTTGACCACTAGTATCTCCAGAGAGTGTCAGATAGCCCCTGGGGGCAAAACTGCACCTTGGTTGAGAGCCACTGCTCGGAAATATTCTGTGACCTTTCTTGCAAGTTACACAGAAAATTACGTATCGTGATAGCTGGAAATCCTGTTCATCTGATCCAGGATCCCTCATGGGGCAGGTTTGTTTTTTTGGGTTTTTTTTAATACCAAACCTCAGTTTCCCCACTGGTATGACACCAAAGTGATCTTTAGTTCTTCTGACCCAATATGCCTGCACTAGGCTCTTCTGATGGTGAAGCTCAGTGGGATGACAGTTCGGTTCCTTCCAGACTACGGCTGTGCGTCTCGCACAAGCAGGGCTACACACTTTTCCTGGCACCCCTCTATCTCCAGCAGCCCAGATGGGGCTCTCCCTGCTTCTATCTCTCTTTCTAAATCTGCGGTTTCTCCCAGTCAGTGAACGTGGATCACCAAAAGCTCGGTATATATTGGTTAAGGTAATGCTAGCTGCTGCAAAAAATGCACCTTCAAATCTTAGTGTGCTGTTCAAATAGAATTTTGTTTCTCATGCACATCATTGTCTATTCACATGTATATTTCTGTTTGGCACCTGCCATGTGATCCAGGGGACCTAGATTTCTTTCATTTGGTGGTCAGTCCCAATCTTCTGTAGGTCCTTGGAGTGCTTGCTCCTAAAATGATGAACGGGCCAAGAGACCATGGGGGTGGGAGGTGTGGTACACTCACGTCTCAACCATCTCAGCTCAAAAGGGCCAAATACACCCCACTCTCATCCCATTCTCCAGAACTCGGTCCCCTACCACAGCTAACTCTAAGTCAGGTCGCGAAATGGAGTCTAGCTGTGTAGCCATTTGAAAAGGAAAGCTGGTCCTGGTAATAGAATCAGCCAACTCAACTCCTCCAGTTCTTCTTGTCACTCCGCTTTCTTCTGGCTCTTCCGAGCTCCTGGTTAGTCTGGAAAGCAGAAAGGCCTCCATCAAGAGCTCTTCTCCCTGGATGACACAGATTCCCTTGCTCTAGGGAGTATCTGCTGTACTTGCTCCTCAGTTTTTGCTGCTCTAATCTGGAGTCTTGCTGCTCTCCGCTTGCAGAATCAAACTCATAAACCTTGGTAGAGGTTTAATCAGAACGCCGGCAATCTCGGGAGATGGTGGACTCAGAGTCCCCCAAAGAGCCACCTCTGAAGATTCTGCTCGGCCGTGAAAGTTTTAAAGGAAAGGAGGGAAGTAATCTTAGTTAATCACTGAGACAGGGAGTCAGAGTCGTGCCGTCCCCCACTGAGTGTAGGCTTGTCTTTTTTTTTTTTTTTTTATGTCTTTATTGGAGTATAATTGCTTTACAATGGTGTGTTAGTTTCTGCTTTACAACAAAATGAATCAGTTATATATATACATATGTTCCCATATCTCTTCCCTCTTGCATCTCCCTCCCTCCCACCCTCCCTATCCCGCCCCTCTAGGTGGTCACAAAGCACCGAGCTGATCTCCCTGTGCTATGTGGCTGCTTCCCACTAGCTATTTTACATTTGGTAGTGTATATATGTCCACACCACTCTCTCACTTTGTCACAGCTTACCCTTCCCCCTCCCCATATCCTTGCACGGTTGTTGACTCCCTGTGATTTTTCTTTAGATGCTATCTTGTTCACACAGTTTGTTCACAAGATTACTGCAGGGGAAGCTAGGGAAGAGATCTGGTCATCTGTTATTTACTTATTCTTCATTCCTACTTCTTTGATCTACAGAAAGAACTGACAAGTTAGGCAAGGTATTGTGTGATTAAAACATTTGAAATGTGTGCTTGGCTGGAGATGAGTAGGGCATATCGGCGCCTGATTGAAAAGTAAGTCATGCACCACAGTGTTCATCGCTGCTCTGTTTGCAATAGCCAGGACATGGAAGCAACCTAAGTGTCCATCGACAGATGAATGGATAAAGAAGATGTGGCACATATATACAATGGAATATTACTCAGCCATAAAAAGAAACGAAACTGACTTATTTGTAGTGACGTGGATGGACCTAGAGTCTGTCATACAGAGTGAAGTAAGTCAGAAAGAGAAAAACAAATACTATATGCTAACACATATATATGGAATCTAAAAAAAAAAAAAGTTCTGAAGAACCTAGGGGCAGGACAGGAATAAAGACGCAGACCTAGAGAATGGACTTGAGGACATGGGGAGGGGGAAAGGTAAGCTGGGATGAAGTGAGAGAGTGGCATGGACATATATACACTAAGCAGCCGCATAGCACAGGGAGATCAGCTCGGTGCTCTGTGACCACCTAGAGGGGTGGGATAGGGAGGGTGGGAGGGAGGGAGACGGAAGAGGGAAGAGATATGGGGATCTATGTATATGTATAGCTGATTCACTTTGTTATAAAGCAGAAACCATTGTAAAGCAATTATACTCCAATAAAGATGTTAAAAAAAAGTTAGTTACAATGCAGCTTTGGTAGAGTGACAAGAAAAGGGGCTTCCTGCTGAGGGTGGTTTCCTGCAAAGAGCTGCTTACATAAACTGGAGTCATCTCCAAGGTCTCCTTTTCCCTTACTGTTCCCAAGCTGCAGAACAAAGTAATGGCTGCTGGAAGTGGTGGTCTGTGGCTGTGAATCCTTCTATTTCTCTGACATCATTTTTACAATGATTTTTCCCACCTTTTTTAAAGCCCAAATCCTCCTTGCCTTGGGTCTCTTGACAGAATATATCTCATCCTACTTTACTTCTAAGCCAAAGGTTATTAAAAAGAACATTTTAACCCACTCCTTTCTTTACCTCAGAGCCTTGTTGTGGCTCTTCCATCTTTCTTCTTCTTTTTCTTTTTTTTTTTTTTTTCTTGTCAGAGTAAGAGGTGCTGCCCTTTTATGAAAGCGTACTTTATAAAACAGACACATCACTGAATACTTGCTAGGACCACTTCACACACCCACACAGAGTCCCAGCCCTCTTTCCCCAAAAGACTTTTTCTATCCTGCAGTGTGACTCTCCTGTATCTCTCTAGCCTGATGTCCTGCGCTCCTGGCACTTCACACACACTCCCGCTTCTGTATTTTTCCATCCCATGCACCACCCTTTCGAAGAGCCAGGAAGGCATTACAAGTGTCCTTCTCCAAAAATACTGTATCCCGGGGGTTCTTCTCCTCAAACGCTGATTAATCTCGACTACTGTGCCACTGATTTCCCACCTATTTAACCACCACTTAGTGTTATTTTGGGGTTTGAGTATACTAAGCTTCTTCTAGCTGGGATTGAAATAATTTTCACCTCTCACTCTCCTGAACAGCATGCCATGCACTCTATTTGATAACCCACAAATGTATCTGACATTTACTGAGCAAGTATCACGCACTAGTCACTGTATTTGGTTCTGGGGATACAATGATAACTAAATCAGCTCTGGTCTCATCTTCATCACAGGGCCAATCTAAGAGTTTGCCAGACCTTCCAGTTCAAACATACCCTAAACATCTATATTTCCCCATAGGCTCAGTTATGGACTTCTGTCACTCTACCCCTTTGTTAAGACTGTTTTCTGATAGACTTATTTCACAAACCAGTGAGAACATGGAAATTCAATGAATAAGCACAGGTCGATCCATTAATTATGAAATTTAATTCTGCTTTATCTGACCTGTCCAGTGTAATAAATAGAATTGCAGTGTATTCAAAGAATAGCAGGGATGGTGGAGCCCAATTTCACAGACAGCTTCTCAAAGTCAATTCTGTGGCTGTCCATGGCAAGGGTTATTGTATTTTAAAGAAAAATACACATAACATCTTCTTATAGTCTAATTTTCTAGTGGCAAATAAGATCTGCTAAATGAAAGTAAACATATATTATGCAAAAACATGCAAAAGTAAATGGAACTAGAATACAGTTGTGAAGGATTACGTACGGTGAACCGCAAAGGCAACGCAAATGTGATAGTCTATTTTTAGTCCCCAAAATACTGGAATGGATTCAGTTTGGATGGTGTCTCAGCTCTGAAAAGTCCTTTGGTTAAGAAAACTGAAAATCCCCAGTCTTTGATGGGTGCTATTAGATTCTATCCTGCACTCTGAAATATGTAATTTTGTCCTGATCATAAATCTAAACTTTAAGAAAATATCTTTATATTTAAGAGAATATCTTAATGAAAGTGTAAGTACTGAGGTCTCCCTGGGTCAGTAATTTCCTCAAGTATCAAAATCTCTAAGAATATGAGCAGCAAACATTGGGGGTGATTAGAGAGATTTTGTCATTTCATTTGTAATGATTCACAGGGAAAGAAAGGGGAAATCTCACAAGTAAGGGGATTAGGCAAAAATCCAGTTAGGAATATAAATGACCATGATGTTCCCTTTAGCTAACCTGATAGTAAACTCAGGCGCAAGAAATTAGGAAATAGAAAACATCTACACTGTTAATAAAAGAAGAAAGAAAAGAAGCAACAATGATGATTTATGCCCAAGTTCCCAGGGATTTAATAAAAATTTTTGGGGGGCATAATAAGATGATCTTTCTAATCAAGATAAGCTAAGGAAAAGTGTAAGAATCAAGACAATTAATGAACGTTTTGTAGTTTCAACACTTTACATCTAAAATTTTAAATGATAATTTAAACTGGGGAAGACAGGTTTTAAAGGTAGGATTGTTATTTCTTTTTTATCTAATTCACTGGAAAGTTAGAAAATTTGGCATTTTAGAGAATAGTTTCTGAAAACACAGAGGTAACATAATTATGTATAATTTTGTATAACTATATAAATATATATACAGTTATATATTTACAAACAGTAGATGGGTCCACCCTACTTAGGCATAAGGAAAATTCTGTGCTGATGTAATTTGCTGAATCTCTACATTTGCTCTCTCCTCCCTCACAAAGCCTAGAGTATTCCACGGTGTTCTGAAGTTTTCAGAAGTTTCTGTACAACTTTTATTGTTATAATCCTTGAACCTCAGTTTCACTTTATCTTCCCAGTTCATGTGTTTCCAAGAATTAGTATAGCTTCCTTCATGATTTTTGTTGTACTTTGTTTTCTTCTCGAACTTCTTGCTAATGTCAGTTTGTCTATCATTGGCAGCCAGTCTCTTCTACCTCATTTCTAAAAATAAAATTTTATTGAAGTTTGGTTGATTTATAATATATTAATTTCTGCTGTACTGCAAGGTGACTCAGTTATACATATACATACATTCTTTTTCATATTCTTTCCCATTATGGTTGATCACAAGATACTGAATAGAGTTCCCTGTGCTATACAGTAGGACCTTGTCGTTTATCCATCCTATATATAACAGTTTGCATCTGCTAATCCTAAACTCCCAAACCTTCTCTCCTCCCCCTCGGCAACCACAACTCTGTTCTCTATATCTGTGAGTCTGTTTTTGTTTCATAGATAGGCTGATTTGTGTCGTATCTACCTCCTTTTCATTGCCATTTCTAGTCTGGTATGAATGAGAAACCAGATAAGCAAGCTTTTAGAAATTGGCTCCAAATGGCAGAATTCTGCCTGAAGGCCTTGGTGCCTCCTGAGTAAATTGCACAATATTCAATGTTCTGATGTTGTGGCAGTTCTTTTGGAGGCTCAGAGTTTTTTCCACTTCCTTTCTGGTTCTTGTTTCTCCCTTGGACAGGTGGGGTTGCTGGATGAGGCTCAGGGACTGAGTCAGCACTCACCGTGTTTGCCTTTGTAAGAAGTACACATGGAGGGACTTGCAGCTCCTTATTCCTTTGCTTCCCTTTAATTGGTATTAATTTGACTTGAAGAGCTAGATATTTTTTTAGAGTCACTAAATTATCTTTGGTTAACTGCAGTAGTCAGGCCGATTCCTGAATAGGTCTCAGATTTACTCATGGGTATTTCTTCTCTTACGATAACTAAAAAATCCAACCATAATGTCTTTTTCCTCGTTGGTCCAAATCTACGGGGATAGTTGGTTGTTAATACCAGCTCTATTAAATAAAATTCTTTCAGGGGTGAATACTTTTCTGAAGACTTTATAATGCTGTGAGGTGAATATTATCAGTATTTTTAACAATGGTAGCAGGATAGAGGCCATAGCTCACAAAACAATGTCCAGTTTACTACAGTTGTAGTAAAATAAGGCCATTTTGGGATTATTTATAGAATGGACTGGAGAAGCTGTATGAGGACTTCTCTGGGTGCATAAAGAAGGATGACAAGGAAAGGACAGGTTTTCCTGGCCAGGATCACCATGTGCTACAGGTCATCACTGAGCCTATCTAGCTGCTGGCAGTTAAATAATAAGATCGAAGGACAGACTTTCTTGACGTCACCTTTCAAATCATTGAAAATAACTGGACTGACCCTCTGATTGGCTCAGAAGAAATTCTGAGAGGTGTGTTGACCCAATTCTCTGTAGTCATTTTCTGACAGTGGTTGGGTTGCTTGTATTTAATTGGATTGGAGAGATGAAAAAAGTGGGGTTATATACTTAGAACCATGTCCGCCTTGAGATGCGCTCCCCACTGGCATGTGTGGGCCTGGGTTAGCCTCAGGGTGACCACTGGGAAACGATCCAGAGTCGGTTTTCAAACATTGCTTTTAAATATTATGGTCTGCAAACTTAGGGTCCTAGATAACCAGACATTACAATGACCATGAGCTGTTTTCACAGTTTTGAGTATAAAACAGCTAACTCACTTATTTAAGAAAGGAAGGGGAGTCTGCCTGACCTTGTCTGTCTGTGTGTGGAGCGCAAGAGAGTAAAGAAGCAACACCTTCACATTACAAATGGAAATGACAAAAGTATTTTTGACTTTAGTATCAAAGTTAAATGATCAGCTACAAAAATGTCCTTTAAACTTTCTTAGTGTTAAAAAAAAATGGGTTGTGGGTACCTGGGAATTTTCATATACTAGGGAGAGGAGAGTAATAAATAATATATTTATTATATATATATTATATATAATAAATAATATAATAAATAAATGGTATAGACACCTTGGAGCTCAACTGGGGAGCCCTGATTAGAAATAAAAATGAGTGTGCTTTGTTGTTTCAGAGATCTATTGCTACATTTAAAAAACTCAGAACTTCGTGGTTAAAAGTTCACTGTCATTACTCATGCTCTGTGGGTTGACTGGGCTCAGCTGAATGGCTCTCGTTGGGGTTTCTCATGTGACTGTGTCAGACGGCGGCTAGAGCTGTAGTTATTCAAAAACTTGGCTGGGCGGGACATCCAAGGTGGCGTTTTCACTCACGACATACACGGTGCCTCAGCTTCAATATCTGGTCTCTCTCTCCTCACATGACATTTCCAAAGAGTTAGCTTAGGGTTCCCCACAGCATGGCGTTCTCAGAGCAGTCATACTTCTGATAAAATGACAGGCTTTCCCCAGGTGGAAACTGCAAGGCTTCTTAGGACCTGGCGACAGACGTTCAAGAACATAGTTTCCACTGCACCCTCTTGGTCAAATATGAAAGGGAAACTCATTTTCAAGGAGATTGGAATTAGACTCTACATACTGATGTGAGGAGCAGCGTGAGTTTACAGGGGGGTAAGGGATTGGTGGTAGCCGCCTCTCAGGCTATTCACCACTCCCATGCACCGCCAATGCCGAGTCCTTCTAACTGCCCTACAGAAAGGCACGCACAGTACTCAAGAAGACTTGTCGGAGAATATTCACTGCGGCATTGTTTATGTTTCCTTCCCCAGATTACATTAAATACCTATCAGTAGGTGAACGTATAAATAGACTGTAGTAAATTCATGTTACTACTAAAAGGATCGTGTAACATCACTATACCTCCAATATACATCATTGAAGGACAAAAAGAAGTTTCAGAATTACGTGAACAGTACAGTTCCTCACTATTTATGTAATAGTACATAATTTCCATGACATCTCCAAAATACGTGGTTATATATTCAAAAGCCTGGGCAGATGTCCTGGAAGGAGATGTGCCCCCAAGTGGGATGTTTGTTGATATGAGGATGGTTGGAGCTGTTCCTGGGAGGGACTTAGCCTTTTATGTCATGTCTCCATTTATTTTGGGAAGAAAATCAGTTTTTACTTGACAAGTAAAAATTAATTAAGAACATACAAAATACATTTGAACAATTTCAGTACTAAAGCCCATTTATACACAATGGCTTGCATTGGGAAAAACTAAGAACTTTCTTTGGTAAGGAGTTTCTACACGTGTAGATGGGTAGATAAGCATACACCCGGAGAAGTGAATAATGCCCTCTTCACATGCATAGACGTGGATTTTCTATAAAGTGGCATGCATTTCTTTGTGAACAGCCAAGCCAGTATCCAGCTGAGGATAATTTAAGACAGAGTGCTTTAAAATGTTTCCATGGCTTAGATCTAGGGACATCTTTTTCAAGCAGCCCAAAAAAGAAAAAAAAAAAAGAAAAGAAAAGGCACTGCAACTGCCACAGAGGGAGAGAAATTGGCTTCTCATTTTCCTCCACTTTTCCTACCTCCAATTGTGTCTTTCTCAGAAGCTCTCACCCAAATCCAAATTTCTGTCAATGTTTAGAGGCCTAATCATTGGCTGGAAATACGGAGACCTGAAATTCAAGCAACAGTAGGTGAAAGGTGGAAGGGTTTTGATCCTGCTTTCCCCTTTTCTCTCATTTCCCAGGAGACACTACCAGGATGTGCACAATGAAACGTACTTTTCAGAAAGTTAACCAGCTCTGACCCAGTACATTTCTTCTCACAGGGTCCTCCTGTGGACATGGGATATGCCTCTCTCAGGATCTATTAGCCTCTCTTTCCCCCCCTTTTCTGTCCCACAGGTTGATGTGTCTGGGATTCATCACAGTGTTCCCATACTCTCTGGGTTCTGATTGGATTTAATCAGTGGGGAGACTCAACCCAAAGTCAGAGAAAAGGAGGAGAGTGAGGCCCAGGTATTAAATCTTTTCAGGAAAAATTGCCTGGGACTTGTTGTGTCCATCAACTGAAGGTCACTCCAAGGGCATCTTTCTCGGCAGTATTTAACTGTCCCCCATTTCCTTCTTTCTGTCCTCAGGGTGGTCATGACTTGGCTGCCCCTGCTCCCAGGCACTGTATTATCCCTCGGTGTTACCCTGCCCTTACACCTTTGTCATAGCCTCTTATAAACCCTCCACGAAGTATCCCATTTTATGTCCAGTTCCGGGCGTGCCATTTGTTTTCTGCTGGGATCTGACTCATCTATGGGGTAGGTATGTGTTGGATGACACCATCCCCCTCTCACCCCCAAGTCTTCATTTTTTTGTTCCATCATGATAAAGATCAGGACCTCTTGCACTGTGGTGGATGTTTGTAGGAATGATAGTAGACTCAGCATAAGATAGTAGGTACCTAAAAGTCTAGGAGTGAGTGGATGGAGCATCTGAAACTTTGACAACATATCTGGAGTGTTACAGAAACAGGAGATGCCAATACGTCTCAAGAAGAATATGACAATTTGAAGACATTCTCTCAACAGGCAGCATCAACCCACCCCAACTGCCTCTATCCTGAATGTACTCTTTACAAGGGGATGTAAGTTGGTGAGATGTGGCGCAGGTGAAGAAGGGCATGAAGAGTTTGTTGACTGAGTTCACTCAGAACCAGCTTCTCTGAGCTGGGTTTGACACAGGGCACAACCTCATAGGTTTCTACCATGTCCCAATAGATTCATTATACATTGAAAGATTTTACAAGTCAGACTGACCATTGTTTGCATTGTGTTTCCATGGAGTTTTAGAGAGCTAGTAAGGAAGTGAGTGGGGGAAGTGGATACCTGGTACTTTTTTTAACCTGTTTTCTTAATCGACAAAACAGTCTTGGCTTATGGAATTCCTATTTTGTAAGTAACACCAGGGCAAATATGAGATGATTTCCAGCAAGAGCCTACTTCCTTGTGGAAACTGAGACTGTTGAGAGAGCAGTAGTGCCGGCTGAGATGGTGAATACTAGCGCTACTGCTACTAGTAATGAATAGCTAGCATCTGCTAGAGTCCCGTTATTTAGGAACTTCCCCCCTTTCAAGTAACAGAATAGTCAAGTAAAGTGGCTTAACAGTAAGGACATTTAATTTCCTCACATACTAAGATGTCTACATGGACGTGGTTTCAGGGTTTGTTAATACAACAACTCGAAGATGTCAGGTTCCTTGAGTTGGCTTCTCTGTAACTCTCTTAGCTTTCCTGTCATGGTAGCAAGATAGAGGCCACAGCTCATAAAACAGTGTCCATGGAAGACAAAAGGGGACAGTCTTTTTCCTCCTGAGACTGCCTTTTATTGAAGAGGAAAATCCAAGAAACCCTCAGAGCTTTGTGAACTGGGACTGAGTCTTCAGCCCCCTCCTAAACCTGTCATTGTCAAGAGTTCCCCATCTGGGTGTGAAGGATGGGCACACCTTCTCTAAACACGTGTTATCACATACTGGTGTAACATCTAGCATTTATTAGCAAGAACGATGGTTTGGGGGTAGGGAATCAGCATCATCTAGGCACACTCCTTCCACGGGCCAGGATTACCAATAAGCATTTAATTTTTAAATCCTGTCCACAATCCAGTAAGGTCTATATTATCAGCCACATAGGAGGGAATTGAGGCATCAGGAGATTACATAACTCACCCAGGATCACAAAGCTAGTACGTAACGGAATGGGGAATCATTCATTCATCAGGCATTTATTAAGCACCTGCTGTGTGCAATGAGAATATGAAGATAAAACAAGGACAGTCCCTGTTCTCTCAGTGCTCATATGGGGCAGCAAGGTAATGATGTCCCTGCACATGGTAAGAGCAGTACCAAGTCCATCAGTAGCCCCAAAGACAGGTCATTAACTCTGCATGAGTGGGTCTGGAGAGGATTCCCAGGAAACCTGACCCCAACAGGGTAGATCAACTAAAGCCACACAGAAAAATGGGCCAGGCAGAAAAGGCACATCAGGTCAAGGAACAGCATTGGAGAAGCCAAGGAACAGCATTGGAGAAGCCAAGGAACAGCATTGCTTACCATGGGAAAGAATGTTTCTTTTCTGTCTGTCAAGATTTCCAATGTTAATTGGAAATTGTTTTTCTCAAGGAATTAGAGCAGATAGAAGACACAGTGATCCTAACCCGATTTAGAAGTGTGCTCCTTCATCTTTGGTGAAACAACTGCTTTCAAACACATTAAAAGTAACCTCTCTCATATTCACAGCTAAAAAAATGCAAAGAAAGGGAACATTTCTTTCCTAGATAAACTCTTTGGACAGCTCCAGTCTGTTTTCAGAGAGTAAAATAATTAGTTGTAAACTCCAAATGGCACACAATTTTATCATTTCTTCTATGGAATAGATTTCCTTGAAGAGGAAATTCTGATTTTTCGTTTTCCCAGCTGATTTGAGAGGGACTGAGTAGGGAGTGTGATTAGGGAGTCAGAGGAAAGGTCAGGGAAAGGTCAAGGTTAATGTAAGAAAACCAAGAACACATCTTCAACTAAGATAATTTCAAGAGCGTGAAATAACCCTTCTTTAGCAGGATTTAAAAGACTATCGTATTTCTTTCATATGAAGTAATACCCCTTGGTGATGAAAATCGTTTAGTTAAACACTACTAATGACTACCAGGAACAATCGCATTTCCCCTCTTACCTTTCCGTTCTACAGAATGTTCTGTGTGATAACCTTTGCCTTTTCTCTACTAGAGTTAAGGACTTCTAAATTACTGCCATAGCACTCTGTCCTCATTGCCAGCCCTTCCTACCATTTTCTTGTTCCAATCCATCCTGTAGACGGGCCAAAAGCATCTAGTGTGTATTGGTTGGCAGCCTTCGCTTGGAGAGTTTGATCTTTAAGCATGAACAACTTTAAGAATCCAAGGAGCAAGTGGTGGTTGGGTGGAGAAGGGATCAGGGATTAGAACTCTGGCAGGCATTTTATATTATAATTAACAAAATGGTAATCTAGCTATTAATTCATTGATAGACCAAATTTATTTTGCACTGTTGTTTTTTTGTCTGTTTTGGGGATAACGGATTTAGAGCTGGCTAATGAAAGTCAAGCCCCTACATCTTTCCTGAGCGCTCTGTCCTTACTGAGATGTCCGCTAGCCGAGGGGGCCTGAAGCCATCACCAAATGAGTACACAGCTGATTTCCTAGCGCTCGTATAGCTCTAAGTGAAATTGACATGCTTTCAATCCAACTAGAAAATCGCCAGTCATGAAGGATAGTTTAGAGACAACACAAGGAGTGGGGAAGAATATATGAGCTGTAGTTTCAGCACATCCCAACCTCATGAAGACACAGATGATTTAAGAGAACATTCATAATTTAATAGCCATAGAGGAGGATCCTGAGAAAATACATTCTATTTCGTTCATTGAAATGACAATGACATATATTCACGTTCTTTTTTGTTCAACACAGAACCCTTCAAGGAAAATATGTAATTGTGAAATGTGGGCAGGTTTGTACTAGTTTATCCTGTCTATGATATGGGTTGAATAAGGATGATATAACCTACTGCAAAAATTAAGTAAATAATCATGCCCTTCAATGATGAGTGTTATAATCTTTCCTCAATAAATGTGAGAAATACCATGACTTTTGATTTTAGAATGAAGTCTCATCTCAGGGGTTCTGGCCAGATATATTCAAAGAGCTAGCAGTGGCAATGTTTTGGGCACCCTGTTGCTTATACCATACGCCCCAGCAGAGCTTAATTTGCCCTAAATTAACTAGAGTTTGGGGTTAACTGTGTAGTAATGGCGGATATTCACCGGAAAGACTATTTATTCTGTCATTCCTGTCCTGGTCTCTTCTGTTCTACCTGTGCAACAATCCACAAGCAATCAGGTAGTTTCTGAGATGAGACAGTATCCTTCCTGGCCTTTAGGCACCACAGAAGACCAGATATTAAAAAACATCTTTACTGTCTCATGGACCTCTGATCCTATCATGCAAACAAGACCTAAGGTAAGAAATATTTAGAGACCCAAATAGTACATAATAAAATGCCAGATGAGGATGGCATGGAACTTTTAGAACTCAGAGAAAGGAGAAATTCACGTAGACTGAAAGAGCTTCTTGAAGAAGGGAGTATTGAATTACACTTTTTAAAGTGATGGGAAATTGGAGTAGAAAGAACATGGAAACTTGGGGAGGGAAAAGGATGGCAGCGATTGGAAATGGGGCATGAAAGTCAGGTCTTGCTGGGGACGGAGCTGAGCCTCTGAGTCCCAGCACTGGGGAGTCTCTGAGCCCGCACAGTGGAGGCGGAGTCACTCTGGGTAACGGCGGGTCTTTCTCCAATCGAGGCCTGTGATCCCGAGTTCTCCTCTTTCTGTTAGAGAAGATCAACATCCCTGATCCGCTCAAAGGGCAGATTCACTGGGCTCTGGATTCCATCTCTCTCCCATTCTTAAGTAGTCATTTCCTCAGCTCTGCCCTCCGGTCCGTTCACAACAAGTGTGTCCTGCTCTACTGAATTCTTGCTCTAGATATACAAAGAATAGCAACAACAAAGACCATGTTGTAGACCTGTAGACCATGATCCTCCCCTAACCTACTGCAGCCATTTTGTGCTCTCTTTCACAGATAAACGTGTTGAGTTAATACCACCATCAGTTTCTTTTCCTCTCACCGACCACCCCCCCCACCAGCCTCCTCAACTCACTTCAGTAGACCAGTTCTCCGAAGCGGCTTTTGTGTAGGTCATGGATGACCTCTAGATTGCCAGAAGCGGTGATCACTTGCAGTCCTGATCTTTTGCAAACATCCAGTGGATTTTGTCTCCACCTGCCTTTCTGAAACACCTTGTTCCCCTGGTTTACGGGACACCATACACTTGGTTATTTTTCTACTCCTCTGGCTTCCATATTCAGTGTCCTTTTCTATCTGTATTTCCTTTCCTTCTCTTCTTCTAGACGGTTCCATTGCAGTTATAGGTTCTTTATTCTTTTCTGTCTCTGTTCTTAGGTGACCTCATCAAGTCTCATGGCTTTAAATTTATAAATATAAGCTATACATCTGACCTGACTTCCATCTTGAGTTCCAGATTCATAGACCAACTACCCCTTGCCTGCCCTTATTTACAAAAAGCCCTTGAAATTTAACATGACTAAGTCAGAACTCTTGATGGAATCTCTCTTCTCCTTTCATCCCTTTGGCCTCCCCGTCTCAGTGTAGAGTACCACCAACTACTTAACATTCTACAGCCAAAGCCTAGGAGTCATTCCTTATTACTCACTTTCTTTCATACACCTAACCAATCCTAAACAGTTCCTTTTTCCTCTACCTCCAAAGCATATCTGAAATTCATTCACTTCCCTCCATTTCCACAGCTATCACTCTATTACAAGCCACCATTAGCTCTCCCCTCAGCTCCTACAATAGCCTCCTGACTGGCTTCCCTAGGACTGTTCTTGTCTCTCCACAATGAATTCTTTACTCTGCAGTGATCTTTTAAAATGTCAAATAGATCACATCACTTTCCCACTTAAAATGCTCCAGGTGAGCTGCCAGTTGCACTTGGAACAAAAGCTGAACTCCTGATCACATCCTGCATGGCCCAGACCACCCTCCACTCCCCCCCAGCTCTCCCCTTGCTTACCACACTCCAGCTACAGAAGTCGTCTTCCTGTGTGTTCAGCACTCTAAGCTCATGCCTTACAATTGGTTGCTGAATATTCCAGACACGTAGCTGGCTCCTTCTCATCATGTAGAATCAACTCATAAGTTATCACCTCACCAAGACCTTCCCAGATGAATGATTCTGTTTGTTTGTTTGTTTTTTTACAGTAGGTCCTTGTTGGTTACCTATTTTAAATATAGCAGTGTGTACATGTCAATCCCAAACTCCCAATCTATCCCTCCCCCCAACCCTTGCCCCTGTGGTAACCATAAGTTCATTCTCTAAGTCTGTGAGTCTTTCTGTTTTGTAGATAAGTTCATTTTGTATCTTTTGTTTTTTTTAGATTCCTCATATAAGTGACATCATATGATATTTGTCTTTCTCTGTCTCACTTACTTCACTTAGTATGATCATCTCTAGGTCCATCCCACCCATGTTCCTGCAAATGGCATTTCATTCTTTTTTCTGGCTGAGTAATATTCCATTATATATACATACCACATCTTCTTTATACATTCACCAGATGACTGATTTTTAATGAGTTCTCTGCTTGTTTCAATTTCCCAATTAACTAGTTACTACCTCTCATACCACATAAAAAAATTCTTCAGAGGTTAAGTTAAGCAATGAAGAGGAAGAAGATTGACAGTGACATATACAGAAAAGAGGAAATTAGTCTACCGTTTGCTTTGGTTTAGTTAATTTATATTATTTGTAGTAACTATTATCAGAGACTTTGAGACACTATCAGTTTGAGGGCCTCTCATGTTGGAAGTAACCTTTTGGGGGAAGAAAGAATGTGCCCAGATGTCCCATCCTCCGATGACATCAATAAAAGTAGTCTGAAACTCTCTGCTTAATCTGCTTCACTAGTTGGAAACAAACTATTGAGGCATCTTAGTGCCTTTTTCAAAGGGTGAGATAATGTTCACCTCAACCTGCTGGATTCTCCACAATTATGGAATGAGCGTGTTGTAACACTGGGAAGTCCCAAATGCTGCAAAATAGGTAAGATGGAAAAATAATGGCTGTAACATCATAGAGTGTTCATCAGATGTTTAATAAGTGGATTCGCAGTTCTCATGGTAATGCTTCATGGTCCATCTGGTGAGTCCAGAAAGCCCCAACAGCATGAAATGTCTGTGGCAGGGTCTCTAGATACACTTTTGCTTAGTGGTCAATTACGTTTTTGCATGGTTTGTGTACTGATGAAGGGAGATTGTCTACATTGAGCAAAGTTGTCCCTGCAGCTGAGTGTCACTCTTGATTGTCAGACTAAGTTAACTAAGTTTGGTTGACAAGTTCCATGATTGATGAGTGTGAGTGCATCTGACAGCGTTACATTAGAGGTGGTCTGGGTTGGTCCAGCCCGTCACTTGACCAATGCTCTCTCTCCACCTTCGGAATCAGCTAATTGCTCAAGGATGATACTAAAACCACTTTCTAATATACCCAAAACACACTGGTCATGGTTGCAAACTTGCTAAGAAAATTTCTAGCAAAAACTCAGGAGCTGCAAATTCAAAGGCAAGGAGAAGAAAAACTACCATACAAGGTTCTCCTTTTTTTCCAGCATGATTTTGAGTCTTCTCCTTTTTCTGCTCCAATGAATAGAGACAGACATATTTTCCATTCATCTAAGATAGGATCTTGGGGATGTAAAGCCAGCCCTCTCAAGACTATCTCCCTGATTCCATTTTCAGAATCTGTTTTCTTCTTCCACTTCAGTTTTTTAATTTTCCTAACTCATGAGAAACTTTAAGTGTGTTTTTACAACACACCTTGGAAGCTTAAGGGCCGTGAGTATGAGGGGTCTGAGACCCAAAGTTCTGCATAATTCTTTCAGCTCTTTCCCTTTGTATCAATAAATATCCAAATTTAAGGGTCTAAAGCAAAAGAAACACAGCTCTAAAATGTTATGGAAGAGACTTTGCTTAGTTTATCAACTACTTGCCATGAACATAACATGTTTCTTGTAACACAATGAATTCCAGGACTCAGCTGGCAGGTTTTTGTGGTGGTGGTAGTGGTTTTCAAAAATCAGTTATCGTGGCACAATTTTTGTTTTTTTGCTTTGTTTTTGTTACATTTGAGGTATAAAAGATTAACTCTGCTATTAAATTAGTTAAAGTCAGGATCAATCCCTTAAGATTGATGAGTTGGTTACTGCTGGAACCTCAGCTGGGAGCCAGCTGCTGTCTGTCTTCTGAAAATAATAAGAAACAATTCAGACCTTAAATATAAGCACACCAAACACCTTAGCAGAGGTGAATGCTGCTGTTTCATCCTTCAGGAGAGAGGAGAAAAGGCATACGAGGCACAGTAGGCTTAGTCTAACTGTTACTGGTCTTGAATGAAACCTAAGTTTATCTCATGACTTGGAAGAAGTTTATCTTAAACATTTTCACAGACTTTGAGCAAAACAGGATTGCATGTTAAAAGAAGTACAGCCGGGCTTCCCTGGTGGCGCAGTGGTTGAGGGTCCGCCTGCCGATGCAGGGGACACGGGTTCGTGCCCCGGTCCAGGAGGATCCCACATGCCGCAGAGCGGCTGGGCCTGTGAGCCATGGCCACTGGGCCTGCGCGTCCGGAGCCTGTGCTCCGCAACGGGAGAGGCCACAACAGTGAGAGGCCCGCGTACCTCAGAAAAAAAAAAAAAAAAAAAAGAAGTACAGCCGTCTGAATATTATTCGAAAATAGATAACGTTCAGATGCATTTTCAATTATGAAGTTATTCATTACAGGATTAAATTAAAAGAGTGAAAGATGAACAAAAATGTAAATTTCTACCGATAAGTTATTAAGTTGTGGAATATCCACTTAGAGGTTTTGATGATCATTAAATTCTGTTCACAAGAATATGGAAACATGGAAAAAGTACTGTAAATATCAAAAGGAAAGCAGTATAGAAAACTATGTGTTGTATAAACATACCTTTATAACACCCTCAGTTATAACACTCTTGCAAGAATACAAGAACCATGCATAGAAAAAACAAACTAGGGGAAATAATTCATATATTCAACAAATACTTATATAGAGCTTATGTATTATTTGGGGTACAGGAGGAAGCAATAAGAAATAACCCCCAAAGTGTAGTGGCTTAAACGTCACAGCTCCGTGCAGACATCTGTGATTGGGAGAGGCATCGCTTCACACAGTGATCCAGGTTTCTTTCATTTCATGGCTCTGTCACTTCCTAGGACCCCACTCCTCCCTAGTCAGTGCTGACTGGGAAGAGAGTACTGATATGGACAGAGTAAAGGGACAAAGAGGGTGATTCAAATGTTAATCCCACTAGGGGATCACAAGTAAAGGAAAAAGTATGGGACACCCTGTAAGTTAATGATCACTCAAGAAAGCAGGTTGGAAATACTGAGAACCATGCTGCAGCTGGTATTGATGGTCCACAGCTCCTTTGTTGTGGTTTCTGTGTTAAAGATTTTGGTACACATTATTTTATTTGATCTTTGGAAGAATTCTACAAAGCAGATGTTATTTCCATCATCATAATCATGATCATCTTACGGATTGAAAAACTGATATTTGAAGGGAAGAAGTAATTTGCTCAAGGTCACACACTTCATAAATGGAGTCCATCTAACTTCAAAGCCCATGTTGTTTGGCTAAATTATTTGTCATTGTAATTTGCCCAGAGTCCACCCTCATTTCTCTTAATATTCCAGTTCCTTTGGGGATTTACCTGTCTTACATCTTCTTGGAGTGAGGCTGCTCATTTCCTAGTATGAAAATGAAGGGAGTTAATCTTTCCATTCCTTCCTGCTATCTGCAGACCCCAAGAGTAGATGTGATCTAAGCATGGCCAACAAGATATTAAATCTTGAGTAAAGAACACAAGAATGAGGAGGGAGCTGTTTAATTAAGACTGTAACACTGGTGACACTCTTATGGGTTCCTAAATCATGGCCGTCTATAATGGCCCAGGTTTGTGTTAATTTCCAAATCTGATCTCTCAGACTCTAATCAGTCCTGTGATCCCTCAGGGATCTGTCTAATATATTTTCTTCTGGTTAAGTGATCCAGAGCTGGACTCTTGCTTTTTTTTTTTTTTTTTTTTTTGCGGTACGCGGGCCTCTCACTGTTGTGGCCTCTCCCGTTGTGGAGCGCAGGCTCTGGACGCGCAGGCTCAGTGGCCATGGCTCACGGGCCCAGCCGCTCTGCGGCATGTGGGATCCTCCCAGACCGGGGCACGAACCCGTGTTCCCTGCATCAGCAGGCAGACTCTCAACCACTGCGCCACCAGGGAAGCCCTGGACTCTTGCTTTTAATTAAGAACACTATATTATATATTTGGATACTATTAGCTACAAGTACCAGGAGTCCCATACTGAAACTGGCTTAGACAAAAGGACAATGTATTATCTCTCATAAAGGGGGGCAGAGAAGATTTTGGGGGTTTCTCCAATCCTAGTAGACCCCAAATCCACTATTGCCCAAATACTGATTATAAAATTCTTCTGCTTGGCTTTCTTACTTTCTTGTCTTAAAGCCTGTGGGAATGATGAGTCATAGTTGGAGTCAGTGTTCATAATTAAAAGTCATAATATGGAACACATATCATTTTAATGAGAAGTTGACTTATACTGTTTTCTCTAGTAACAGTAGGCCCTGTAAAACCCAAATTACACATCTTTACAGTCTTACTTCACAGGGGAAATGGCATTTAGGGTTTAGAGTTGGAGATGTTTAAAAGAAGTTTTATACTAATGCTTTTTCTAAAGCATTGCATCATAAAAATTCAGTACAAGAGCATATGTTCAACATGCAGAAAAAGAAAATAAATCATTCTATACAGTCAGTAAAATAAAACTCTAATTTTTAAATTAACAAATATGTGGAAATGGCCCTCATGTCCCAGATTTTCCCAGCAAGAGTTGCCTGATGACTGCCTGATCGTTCTCCCCCCTGAAGGAACTAAATGTGGTTGATTGTATTCTCTCTTGGGGAGGTTTTCAGTGTGGGGAGGAGCTTCTTTTTCTCTTTTTCTTTTGAAGTAAAGGCCTCTGGGAAAGAAATACTTTAAAATCATGCAAGTGAAACTACTTTTTCTCCCTTCCTCCCTCCCTCCCTCTTTCTTTCTTCCTTCCTTCCTTTCCTTCTTTTTTTTTCTTTTTTTCTTTCTTTCTTTCTTTCTTCTTTCTTTCTTTCTTTCTTTCTTTCTTTCTTTCTTTCTTTCTTTCCCTTTCTTTCTTTCTTTCTTTCTTTCTTTCTTTCTTTCTTTCTTTCTTTCTTTCTCTCTTTCTTTCTTTTTTTCTTTCTTTCTTTCAGAAATATAAAGCAGTATTCACTTTCCAAGATGCAGAAACATAAATGCAAAGTGGGAAATGCAATGTTCCCGTTTGAAAGTTTGAGTAGTTACAGAAAGAAATTGCAGAGGAGTAGGGGAGGGAAGGTGACAGCAAAGGGAAATGACAGCCAAGGAAGGCTACATTTATGTAGAGGCACAGCCATGGTGACCCATAGCATTAGACAAGAGACATTCTTTGGAGTCACATTTGCCATCTCGATCATTTTCAGGCTGTTGCTACTATTTACTTGGAAAATGGGTTGTGTTTTTGCAACCCTGCCTATACATGGCAACAGGGATGGTGAATTTCATGCTACCCCCTTTGCTGATATCTATGTGAAGTTTGGAGGAACTCACTCAAAAAATAACACCCCCCTCATCAACTTCTTGATATCAGAGTTCATCAATGAGAAGAAACGAATAATACCTCCAGTATATGGTTGACAATTTGACACGAGTATTTGCAAACAACTGAGGCTAAAATAGGTCCCAACATTCTGCAAAACAATATTCAAGTTTTGTTCTTTGAAAACCAGAAGTTCTGGTTGAAACCACGAAGGAATAAGTTGTAGCTATTTGCCAGTGATCCAAGCCTATGGGGCAGAGAGGTAGAATACAAATTAATATCAGGACTAAATAGTCACTTGTATTTGATTTGCAAGATGAGCAATTTTTACCTTCCTCAATGTGCATAGCTTAAGATGTGAGTAAAATCTGTCAGAGATCTGATGTGGTCCTGAAAGGTATTCCATGTCTCAGGAAATTAATGCTGCTTTAAAAAAAAAATGGTTGCCAAAGAAACAAGAGTGGGTAATTTATCCAACAGTAACTGAAAACTATAGACTTTTCCCATGTTGGTCTTTCCTTTTCTTATTTCTCTCTTATTTATGCCAACTAAGATAATTTTGGGGTATGTGACAGAAGATGAATGCCTTTTTTTCATTGTAAAGGAAGCATAAAATGAGCTGTTTCTTAAGCAACAGAATTCTGTTTTATAATAAATACACAGCTCTCTTAGCACCAGAAAGTGTCCATCTGCTGCCTCTGGGTTTGCCTTGCACAAAGCAGGCTTTGAAAAAACAGCATTAGATCATGAATTTAGACATGCTGTGGATGTGAATGCTTATAAGCAATTGTCTCTACGCTAATCGAACAATGAAAAGCTATCTTAATTAATAGAAAAGGATGGAAGGAGTGATTTTAGGTCACAGCAGTCACGTGACAGGCTGTAAAGGGAGATGTTTTAGTGGAGACTTTTAGTTGGCACTGACATTTTCTCCAAGTGTCAGCTCTTGCTTTCCATCTGTGCTGAATAGAGGGAAAGTTTTATCCCTATTGACCTCTCCTATCCACTTACCCCAATGAAAGTGAAAGAATTTAGAAATCCTAACTTCACCAATGACATCCCCAAAATGAACAGAATCATTTTCAGAATTCTACAATATATTGTCTAGAAGGCATATTTAATTACTGTCCATTATCAGCTAAATGAATAAGGTTTAACATGATTTGTGGTGTCACTGTTTCCTGAAATGCATTAGAGAGTCTTAGGAGGACAGGCTTAGGGAATTAGATTTATTTAGGAAGGGGACAGCTTTAGCAAGCTCTCACTGATGAGGGTATATAGGGAGAACAAAACAAATCTTGCGTGTGGATGCTATCTGGTGTTATTTCAAAAAAAGTTTGAAAAGGATAACTCCCCCAAATATCTCCCTTTTGGCTAGGAATTCCTTCAGCTGTTCATCCTTTCGGATTTTGAAGCTTTTTTCATTTTTCCAGATGTATCTTATCATAGCAGACATTCTTCATTACGTCATCTTTCTAGTAATAATATTCTACATGTATAAGGTTTGCTTTTTAAAGTACTTTTTGGTGACATTGTACTTCTACCACAGTCCTCTAATTTAAGGTTGTTATTACCATTTTACAGCTGAGCCTCAGAGTGGCTGGGAGTTGCTTGCAGTCCAAAGCCTGCTATAAGGACCCTGGCTTTGGCCCAGGTTTCTTTCCCTCCACAACTCATGGTCAAGGTCTCCATGAAGGAGACTTGGGATCGACACACGGAATTCGTGAGAGCAAGAAGCAAAAAGAGAAGAGGAACCGAGAGGATGGGAAGCAGAAGATCAACTTCACTTCCCACGTGAGTCTTCAGCCACCCCTTTGTTTGAACTTTCTGTGCCTATTATTGTTCATTCATTCAGGAAAAAGTGTAATTTTTTTTTTTTTGGTCTTTAGCTTACAGTTCCTGAAAATTATAAGTTGAAATCTCAGCTCTTCATTCCCTAGTGTGTGACCCTGTGCAAGTCACATAATCTCTTTAGCCTCAGTTTCCTCCTTAATAAATGAGGATAATGCTACAAGAATCAATTCAATGAGATAAGGTCTATAAGGCAATTTAATAGCAGCCATGATTGGAACAAGGTAACTGCCCAGTAAATGTTAACTATCATTAATGTAGAACAGCTGACCGTCTGATGTCTGAATCCCCTTCATATATTTGGGAACTCACCATTACACTATTCATGAGTGCTGCCCATCAAGTATTTCTGGTTCTTTTGCTGAGCAAATGGTAGCACTGTATTTTCCTGCATCTCCCCATCCTCTTGAACTTGGGTGTGGCCACAGAGCTGGCTTCGGCCGCTAAAGGATAAGCGGGAAGGACATGTGTTCCTTCCAGTTAGAAGCTTTAAGTGCTGGTGTATGTTTCACCATGCTCTCCCTTTGCCATGATGACCTACAGCTACACACAGAGGTGGTACTGTCAGTCCATGTCCTTGAGTGAGAACAAGAGAGCGACATAGAGCAGAGCTCCCAGCTAATTAGTTGCAGATATGTAAGTGTGACAGAGAAAAAAGAAAGAAACAAAAATGTTTTTGACAGAGGAAAAAGAAAGAAACAAAAATGTTTTATGTTAGGGCCACTAAGATTTGGGGTGTTGTTGGTTACTGCAGCATAACTTGGCCTCTCCTGACTGTCACCCCCCACCCTACGAGTCTTGGTGGGAGGAAGAGCCTTGTTCACATAACAGAAGAGCAAAAGGGTACATAGTTGCTTTTGTGAACTCTCTTGTAGCCACTTGACCTGAAGTTGATCAGTCGATCCACTGAAGTATTGGGAGCTAGAAGTGCAAAGGAGTAGGAACAGTGTATCATTCATTCCCATTTATTCTGGTGGCAGCAGCAGTGGAGGATATATATATTTCTGGGACACTTTCGGGTAGCAGGTACAGTAGTAACGTCTGGGGTCTGGGACCATTGGGGGACATTTTATAAACTATTGGGTTTGGTTTTCAAGGACATCAGAAGCAGAGTCTCCATTGGGTAAGTCTTGTGGTACAACCCTGACCCTGGTTGGAATGTGGTCTATTATCCCCTTTTCCTGATGGATTTCCATCCTTCCTAGCAACTCAACTCTGCAAGAAGCTGATATCATTTCAATTCATTCATTTTCTGATTGCTTGCAAATAAGATTCCTGACTAATACAATATATAAATTAATTTTCAAATTTTCTTTGTTAATGTGCAGAATTATTTTAGCATATTTCTGGCAGTTTGAATTAGTTGCTCTGAATGCCACTGCTTGTCTATGCCAACAGTATACTTATTTTAGAAATGCCCACACTTTATTTCAGCCATTTTTTCCAAGGTATTAAATTCGTGGTTCTTTAAAAGATTCTTAATGAGTTAAAGTACAAATTTCACTTAGGGTTTAAACTGTATTAAACATCTGATCGTCAAAACCATTTCTTTTCCTCTTTCTCTTGGAAAAATAGAAGTGAATGATTTTTTGTATTAGTCTACTGAAATAAGCATTGAATTACTAAAAAAAGACTAATGAATCTTTGACTGTTTTAAGTAAAGATCTCATTATTCTCTTTATTTTGAACTTGGTTCAATCTAAATGTGAAGGTGACCTAGGACATCTCTTAAGTTTCTTTCCAGCCCCCTGATTCCTAAGACCATGGATTAGCCACGTCAAAATTCCCACTGAGAGGGCTTCCCTGGTGGCGCAGTGGTTGAGAGTCCGCCTGCCGATGCAGGGGACGCGGGTTCGTGCCCCGGTCCGGGAGGATCCCACATGCCGCGGAGCGGCTGGGCCCGTGAGCCAGGGCCGCTGAGCCTGCGCGTCCGGAGCCTGTGCTCCGCAGCGGGGGAGGCCACAGCAGTGAGAGGCCCGCGTACAGCAAAAAAAAAAAAAAATTCCCACTGAGGGAGATTCATTCAGTTAGTTGAGTAAGACGATTACTCTCCTAAAGGGTTATTAATCTTGATGTGACTTGACAACTAAATTGAACTGGAACCTGTGTACTGGATACTGAGAAGAGATGGATTCTGAGATGTAATTTTCCATATTCTAAGTTGATGCTTTGAACCTGTCAAGAAATAAAATAGGAAGGGCGAATTTATCCTGGTGGGGACGCCAACACTGTAATTTCCTTGCTGAGGTTCAAACCCAAGAGTAACGTCTTGGTTTGCGTCTCTGCACTCTTTCAATCTGCAATTCACCCAGCCTTAAAAATTAAATGCTAGTGGACATGATTCAAAATAGAGAAGGGGTTCATAATTATTTCCCCTGCTCTGAACTGTTTGTTTCTGGAAAGGTGGAGGAGACAACAGTGAAGGGGGAAGAGGAGGTTTCCCCCGGAATCACAGGGTCGTTTCTATCAAAGGCTTAAACAAGAGAAAGCAAATTTGTTTGAGACAATGGGACTGGAATCTGTCATCTAAGTGGGCTAGATACCAACATGTAGGATACAGCAACTGCTCTACATGAAAACAAGGGCTTTTGAGTGCTAGAATAATCGGTTAACTGTGTTTCACAGTATTCTAACTTGTGGGAGGTGAAGCAAAAGGAACAAAAACAACAACAAAACCGACTAACAAATATATGACATGTAAATGTAGAAACTTCAGGTGGCGAGAAGCCTTCAGTGTATGACAGCACAGGGCCCAGTACCAACTTCTGGGACCTGACTACTTGTCTCACTTTTCTGTAGAGTTTGTTCTGCCCATATAAAGGAGCTGGGTTGGAAATCAGCAGATCTCCATGAAGAGTTGAGTGATGTGAGAATGGTCACAGATACTTTTTGCCCCTTAGGAAAGGAATCTTTCCTTCATTTCCAGATAGACTAAGGCCTGGCAATCTCAAGTGACTTTCCCAAGGTCACATGGCTTTTTTCTTTAATTAATTAAGTTATTTATTTATTTTTGGCTGCGTTGGGTCTTCGTTGCTGTGCGTGGGCTTTCTCTAGCTGTGTCGAGAGGGGGCTACTCTTCGTTGCGGTGTGTGGGCTTCTCATTGCGGTGGCTTCTCTTGTTGCGGAGCACGGGCTCCAAGCATGCGGGCTTCAGTAGTTGTGGCTCACAGGCTCTAGTACGCAGGCTCAGTAGTTGTGGCGCATGGACTTAGTTGCTCCGTGGCATGTGGGATCTTCCCGGACCAGGGCTCGAACCCGTGTCCCCTGCATTGGCAGGTGGATTCTTAACCACTGCACCATCAGGGGAGTCCCCACATGGTTTTTCAGAATGGAATCTGTAGTGGTACTCAGACTCTGAGGGTGAACACGGAGACCCTGGTGTCATGGGCCTGTCTTGGTTTCATTCATCTTGGTCCCCCAGTGGGGGAAATTGATGCTCTTCCAATGGCTGTCTGTGGGGATTCAATACCAGGGGCCCCTCCCCTGCCCAAGGGAGTCTGCAACAGCCCAGAAAGGCCACTTTAAGGAACAGGTAAACCTTCACCAGGTTTCCTAAACTCATTTCTATTTCAAAATAGCAGTTTAAAAAGGAAATTCTAGGGATGCAACACACTGGAGGACTTAGCACCTGGCTCTGGACTCAGTCCTTCCTGGGTTTGGGTTCCACCTCTGCCACTTGCTCTCTGTGTCATCCTGGGACTGTGAATTAATGTCCCTAAGCCTCAGTTTTCTTACTATAAGATGGAGATATAACAGTACCTACCTCCTATAGTTGTTGTGAGAATTTCTTCACACAAGTGCAGAATGGGGCAAAGTATGAAATGAGAATTTAATTAACTGCAAGAGAAAGGAGAGATCCAGGTATGAAAAAATAAAGAGTTTAATACATATTAAGAGAGAGAGAGAATATTTTTCTTCATATGTATCAACCTCTCTCTTTGTTTTAATACTTATTAAACTCTATTTCTTTTTCCCTCCTCCATTGCTGAAATGCACTTTTCTCACCTGTGCTTACTTTGTAGGCACCAATCCCACACCCAGTTCAAAAGAAGAGACTTTAAAAGTGTTCTAATCAGTAGAAGTTTGCCCTTGGGAATGTCAGCAGGAAAAAATGTACCCAGAGATTAGGAAGAGGTGATTAGACCCCCAGGGACTCAGTACATCTAAGAGAGGAGAGGCACAGACTGCAGGGAGAGAGACACAGAGTTTTAGAGCTGGAATTGGCCGTGGAGGTCATCCAGTTGACTCATTCATTTTAAAGCAGAGAAAAGCAAAGTCCAGAGAGGTCACTCAGTTCCCCCAGGTCTCACAGCACTTCCACTTAGAGAACATCACTCTCAACTCTCCGCTTCTCTATTTATCTTCCTTATTTCCTTTTTCTTTTACATCCTCTTGCATGTTTGCCATCCCAAACAGGTAGGGGCATATTGGGGCTTCTTCACGAATTGGTTCCCACCTAGCCAACCACTGCACAGATGAGAGCAGACACAGGGGACCACTTCATCCTTGAGCGATGTGTTTGGAGGTGAGGATTTGACTTTCTCTTTAAGGCCTTAAGGCTACAGTGAAAAAAACCCTGTAACTCAAGCTTTACCGGGTCTGTACCAGTATTATACAGTCTAAACCATTTACCCCATAACACCTGGTGTTTACGGCAGGGCGGCAGTTGCTCACATGCTCGGAGCAAGGTTCTATGAGAGTCACACCTTAGACCAATGACTCTCAAACTTCAGCATTCATCAGAATCACCTGGAGGGTTTGCTAAACCACAGATCGCTGGGCCCATACCCTGGGAGGTCTGGGCTGGGACCCCAGGATTTGCATTTCTAACAAGCTCTCAGGCGATGCTACTGCTGCTGGACCACACTTTAAGAACCATGGCTCTAGGAGAAACACACCTGTCTTTCCTGACCTTTCAACCTGATTTCCTGCCCAGCCACACTTTCTTTTGACTTTAAGCTGCTCAGACCTGCCTTCCAGTGCAAATCTGCTTGCACATTTTCTTTGCACAGTCATCTCTGCGTACAGACCCTGTCCTGTATCCAGCACCCTTCCCAGGATCTCTTTGCATCTATTGATGTAGAGGGGACCTCCTGATATGTGTAACTGAAACAGGTGTACGGGCGTGACATTTCTTGCAGGTGGGCTTCTCAGAGGGCAAGGGGTGTGCCCTGGAGAGTGGCATTTTCACTCTCCTCCAGCTGGCTCCTTGGCCTGGATTTGAGCCCCCATGCTTATTAGCAGAAGGCAGAAAGAACTGTTGAATGAAAATCTCTGTGGAATTCCAGGCGCAAACAGACTGATCTTGGAGCCTGGACAAAGCTGACACCTGTCAGTCATCGGTTCGGGGTTCTCCAAGGGACACATGAATTTTCAAGTGTTTCAGGCTCTCCCTTCTGAGAGTCTGAAGGAATCTTGAAAACACTTGCCGGTTTTTGGAATGTAAAACACACCAAAATATAGGAGGGACATACACCAAGGTAAAATGACATCCCAGGGACTCTGGGTGTAGCCCTGACCTTGTCTAATGCACTTTAAGCAAGTAGGTAAAACAGTTGGCAAGGAGGTGCCTAAGGATGCTAGAAGCCATGTGTTTGTTTGACCGTAATGATAAGGCATCCTGCTTGCCCTTTGAAACTGTGCTCACGATCTCTGTGGTACAGGGGGCTGGCTGGTCTAGCACTGTCCTCCGAGGAAGCTTCCTTTCTGTGGTTCTTAGTGGCATGCGATACCTGGCTTCTTCTCCAAGTCCAAGTATTTTAGTGAGCACTGCCCGCACAAGGCTCCCTGAGGCTGAGGTCAGCCACTGAGCATTTAAATCCACTTGTGATATTGCCCAGTTCTTTCAGGCAAGACGCCCAAGCGTGGTGTGTGTTCTGCGACAGCCCGCCAGCTTCTTTTCATGCTTCCGTTCCTTTATCCAGGGGAGCCAAGTGCTGCCCTCAAGCAGCGGGCTGGGAATTCAGACGCATCCATGGTCATGAGTTTTGTGGCCTCATTTGCATGTTTACCCTTCCTCTGCTTCTCTTATTCTCAGACAGATGCGGGCGAAGCCATTTCTGTAGACATTTCCATGCTGCCGAAGAAAGCTGGGATTTGATGAAATAAATAATTGTTAGGACTATTGGAGTCTTAACCTCCTCTCCAGGTCTCTTTTAAGAAGGGCATTTTGAGCAACTGTGTTATAAAGACATTTCATCAGTGTATATATCTTGGATTTTTATTTCACCCGTGACTCAAGGGCCATATTATAGTTAGTCGTCTACATTTATATGGAAGCACTGAAGTTGTGCTTTTCTATTCTGTGGGAACAAAACCGTCAATGAAACCGGAAGCCCTGGCCTTCACCTGTGGCCTCCCACTTACAAACTAGTGAGCTCCCCTGTGCCTGGGCTGGCTTTACTTAGTCACTATGGTCACTGCGAATGTCCGAAGGAGATGAACCTGTTTGTGGGACTGTTAGGAGCAATAGAAAATAAAAAATCCATAGAATAGAAAATACTATATAATTATTGATTACACCGGGCCATTGTGATCATTATCAGCACACCCATCAGAAAGGGACCACCCTCTGCTCTCTAGGTTTTCTATCGAGATAGATTTGTATCATATCCATCCAATTCCCCTACAAGCTAGTGGATCCTGAGATAGGTGTTGCAGCTCTCTGAGTCTTAGTTTTCATATATTTGCCTTTTAGGACATGGTGAAAATTATAGCTAAAACATGTATATGGAAGAGTTCCTGCCACCAAATCTATGATTTTTTTAAATTAATTAATTAATTTATTTTTGCTGTGTTGGGTCCTCGTTTTCTGTGTGAGGGCTTTCTCTAGTTGTGGCAAGCGGGGGCCACTCTTCATCGCGGTGCACAGGCCTCTCACTGTCGCGGACTCTTGTTGCGGAGCACAGGCTCCAGACGCACAGGCTCAGTAGTTGTGGCTCACGGGCCTAGTTGCTCCGCGGCATGTGAGATCCTCCTAGACCAGGGCTCGAACCCGTGTCCTCTGCATTAGCAGGCAGATTCTCAACCACTGCGCCACCAGAGAAGCCCCAAATCAATGATTTTTTATTATCATTTAATTTTTTTTTTTTTTTTAACTTTTGCAAACTTTAAGGGAACTCTTTGGTACTAAAAAGAACAAACTCTTGTCTGGCACTGAGTGCTGTTACCAAGATATAAGTTTCAATTATGGAACCTCTTTGGCTCAAGTACGAGATTTCGTATTCATAAAGAGGTGCTGAGATGCCCAGAGGAAAAAATAGCTCAGTGGCAAATCATCACTGACTCACAAATATTGACATTCCTTTCTGTTTTTTGTCAACAGGGACCTACTTTTTTTTTAATTTAATTTTTTATTTTATATCGTAGTATAGTTGATTTACAATGTTGTGTGAGTTTCAGGTGTACAGCAAAGTGATTCAGTTATACATATACATGTATCTATTCTTTTTCAAATTCTTTCCCCATATACGTTATTACTTATTACAGAATATTGAGCAGAGTTCCCTGTGCTGTACAGCAGGTCCTTGTTGGTTATCTATCTTATATATAGTAGTGTGTGTATGTCAATCCCAAGCTCCTAATTTATCCCTCCCCCAGCTCCGCTTTTCCCCTTTGGTAACCACACGTTGTTTTTGAAGTCTGAGTCTGTTTCTGTTTGGTAAAAAGTTTCATTTGTATCATTGTTTTTTAGATTCCACATATAAGTGATAGATCATATTATATTTGTCTTTCTCTGTCTGACTTACTTCACTTGGTATGATAATCTTTAGGTCCATCCATGTTGCTGCAAATGACATTATTTCATTCTATTTGAATGGCTGAGTAATATTCCATTGTCTATATGTACCACATCTTCTTTATCCATCCATCTGTCGATGGACATTTAGGTTGCTTCCATGTCCTGGCTATTGTAAATAGTGCTGCTATGAACATTGGGGTGATGTATCTTTTCAAGTTATGGTTTTCTTCAGATATATGCCCAGGAGTGGTGTTGCTGGGTCATATGGTAGCTCTATTTTTAGGTCTTTAAGGAACCTCCATACTGCTCTCCATAGTGGCTGTGCCACTTTACATTCCCACCAGCAGTGCAGGAGGGTCCCCTTTTCTCCACAGCCTCTAACAGGGGCCTCCCTTTTATGCGCCATTACCTATTTTTGCCCACCTGGGCTTGCCTGGGCCTGGCCTCCCTGCAGAGCTGCCTGCTCCTATCCTAGTGCCATGGATAACACAGTTTTTGTAGCACCGGCTACAATTAATAGGACAGAATGCCGTCTGTTTTGTGAAGCCTTCCCTTGACAATAAGCACACATTGGGCTCCTTCCTCCAGAACTCATTTTGCAATTATTGTCTGTAACTCAGGTAGCACCTTACTGGTTTTTTTTCTCCAATCGTTTGGACCACACAGTGGAGTACTACAAATACATATGCACACATCTTGATCTTTATTTCTTTTTGTGTGTGTACTGACTTCTCCAGATATATTCTGAGTGCTTTCTGGGTGTGGGTCCTACCTTTTCTACCCCCTGGTTCTAATGCAGAGCTGGCAGCCCCGTGGGGGACACACAGCAGGCATTTGGTGTGAATTTATTACCTGATGGAAAGGCATCAATGGTGTCTGTGGTGAGTATCTGCTAATTTCATGCTTTAGGCTGCTGCTAAAATTTAGAGGGCTTTCTCATACAGTAGGTCAATCGCTTTGCTCTACTGAATACTTTTTAATGGTTTGATTAATAACAGTATTCCAGGAGAACAGAGGGTACCAGATGGGCATTCATGTATTACAAGCACTTATTTTGAAAGATACCAGGCACAAAACAGCACAGGTGACATTATATCTTTTATAAGGGCCAACAGTAGGCAAAACCATGCCCTTGCCCCTACCCTGGGCGGGTCAGTTACTGGAAGCGTGTAAGAGGTGGTCTCCGGGATCCTGTGATATCTCATGTCTAGGTATAGAGGATGGTTACAGAGGTGTGCTCAACTTCGTGAAAACTCACCCAGCTGGGTGCTGACACTCTGTGCACTTCTGTTTCTGGATCTATTCATAAATGGAAGAAAAAATCCTGTTTAGGTGTTCATTTATTTTTATAAATTTTTTTAAACTAATTTATTTTTGGCTGCATTGGGTCTTCGTTGCTGTGTGCGGGCTTTCTCTAGTTGTGCCGAGCTGTGGCTACTCTTTGTTGCAGTGCGCGGGCTTCTCATTGCAGTGGCTTCTCTTGTTGCGGAGAACAGGCTCTAGGCACGCAGGGTTCAGTAGCTGTGGCGCACAAGCTCAGTAGTTGTGGCACCACGGGCTTAGTTGCTCCGCGGCATGTGGGATCTTCCTGGACCAGGGATGGAACCTGTGTCCCCTGCACTGGCAGGCGGATTCTTAGCCACTGCACCATTAGGGAAGTCCTGTTCATTTATTTTTGTAGAACAAGAGTGAAAGCAACGTCAGTTTGGGCTCAAATAGAGATGATGTTATCGTGACTTCCCCTGAATGCCTCTGCCCCACGAATCTTGGAAAAGAGAAATCCTGCTTTCGTGGGGATATCTTTGACCTGAGAAATAAGGCTTGTAAGAAGTGACAGTCAGCTGCCTCTGCAAGGTGGATAACCTAGAACTTCTCTCGCCCAGAAACACAGACACCCGAGCCAACGTGTCAGGTGAATTCCCCATGATCCTCTGTGGAGATGGAGTCAGTGGTTGGACAGCTCAGCTCCCAGTCTGGGTCTTCCAGGGCCCGGCCATCTCACTGGGCTCACAGATGGAGGGAGTGTTTATGGACAATATAGACAAGGCATTGGCATGTAATATTCCAGTCTCATGGTGTATTAGGGGAGAAAAATATGTACTTGTGGCCTAACTCTTTTGTTTGTTTGAGAAAAGAAATCTTAGTTAATACATAAACTAAGCTTAAAAATCTGACAACATATTCTTGCTGAGCACATATTTTTTGGTGAGCAGTGTTGCTTTTTATATGTCCCTTCTCTTTTTGGAAGGATTTGCATACAGGCTTTGGTACCACAGTTTTATGTTGCTTATCTGCTGATTCTGTCCTTGGAGAGAGAAGTAGGAAATACCAAGGTAGAATAAATTTTGTGCCCATATAACCAGGCCCCAGGAACAGGGTTTTCCTAGCTTCACCCTGAGACACCTAGGATGGTGTTTCTCAACGACGCA
This sequence comes from Globicephala melas, assembly GCF_963455315.2. Lineage (NCBI taxonomy): Eukaryota > Metazoa > Chordata > Mammalia > Artiodactyla > Delphinidae > Globicephala > Globicephala melas. Next base: position 145,248,338 of record NC_083317.1, read on the forward strand.
TCAAAATCACTTGTATTGCTTGTTAAAAATGTGAATTCCTGGGTGCCATCCCATGCATAGTAAATCTCTGGTGGACAAGTTCCAGGATGATACATTTGAAATAAGCTTTCCTGATGATTTCCAAGCACACTAAAGTTTGAAAAACATTGGCCCAGTGGCTACTGGCAGGTGTCTAACGTAGGCTGGGTTGGACCCAGGAAGCTGCCGAAGAATCTCTGGGAAAGCGTTTGTGGTGGGAACTTTTACAAAGTCAGGATCTCGATGCCACAAAGAGGAAGGAAGATTTTCTGAACTTTAGTGGGAAAGATACACAGCATGTCTTCCAGGGCGGACGAGCAGGCACGAAGCTCTTTGTGTATCAGTAGCGATTCTGGCAGCCTTGCCTCCCTGTGCTCTGAGTTTCTGTCCTTCTGTGTTGGCAGGAATTCTGACTTCTTCATTCCCTTTGGATCACAAAATTGTCCTTTTCTGTGTGTTCCTTTTTTGCCACAGCAGGCTATTTCTAAAGGAACAGTGTTGGCTTTCTTTTTGTGGATTGTTTTCTTTCTTCCCAAAAGACATTTGAAAGCATCCTCCCCTCTGGGTTTTGCTCAGTTGACTTTATTACAAGGACACACCACCAAAAGTACATCTAATGATGGGCCAGTTAAGGTTCAAAACAAAACAAAACAAAAAAACCAAAACAACTTTGTTGGAAAAGTATCTAGAAATGAACAACGAGGAGAAAAGATTACCTCTGGTGTAAATCAGCATTTCTTGGAAAGTGCCTGTAAGGAGGAGCCAAGGCGAACTGGTTGGTTTCTTTCATCCCAGAATCTGTGGGGGTGTTAGAATTAGAAACATTGAGAACTTCAGGGTATTGTCTCATGATTTCACTATTTTCACCTGAACCCTGCGATCTGAGAAGCTCTAGGAGGAGTAAGTATTCAACTTTTTCTTTGCTGGACTAAAAAATGACAGACATGCGAATGAAGTAACGGAGATGTCAGATGTGAGAAGCAGTTTCTAAAAGCTCTAGATTTGGGGGTCTTGGTCCCCCAAGGAGGGTTCCTGGTATGCCTACATACAACCCAAACTGCATGGATTTGTTGATAGCAAATATAAGTATGAAACAGCCTAGAGGCACCAAGGGGCACTTGCCAAGGAAGGTTACATTACAATCTAAAAGGTTTTTTTTTTTTAGTGTACAGTTTAATGGCATTAAGTACATTCACATTCTTTTGGTACCATTACTGCCATCCATCTCTAGAACTTTTTCATCTTCTGAAACTGAAACTCTCTACCTATTAAAAATAACTCCTGATTTCCCCTCCACCCAAGACTTGGCAACCACCGTTCTTTTTTCTCTCTCTATGAATTTGACTATTCTAGTTATCTCATATAAGTGGAATCATACAATATTTGTTATTTTGTGTTTAGCTCATTTCACTTAGCATAATGTCAAGATTTGTCTATATTGTAGCATATGTCAGAATTTCCTTCCTTTTAAAAATTCTGTTAAAAAGTACATAACATAAAATTTGCTGTCATAACCATCTTTACATGTACAGTTCAGCAGTGCTAAGTATATTCACGTTGTTGTGAAGCAAATCTCTAGAACTTTTTCACCTTGCAAATCCGAAACTCTATACCCATTAAATAACAATTCCCCTTCCTTTCTCCCCTCAGCCTCTGCTAACCTCCATTCTATTTTTTGTTTCTATGAATGTGACTACTTAAATAACACATGTAAGTGGAATCATACGATATTTGTCTTTTTGTGACTATCCTATTTGACTTAGCCTAATGTCCTCAAATTTCATCCATGTTGTGGCATGTGACAGGATTTCCTTCCCTCATAATCTAAAAGTTTTGATATATGGTTCTAAAAATTTCCCCAAACTAGCATGTCAACTGGGGGCAATGTCTGAAGGTATCCTCAAGTTGTCAGAACTGGGGTGTGGGGTGTGTGTGCCACTGGCATCAAGTGGGCAGAGGCCAGGGATACTGCTAAATAGCCTACATGTACCAGACAGCCCCACTACCCTCCAACAAAGAATTATCTGGCCTCAAATGTCCAATTATCAAGGTTGAATTTGAAAGCCCAGCACAGGACTGTAAATATTAAGTTAAAAAGGACATTCCCAGGGTTTCAGTGACTCAGAAAACTGTTTTGGCTTTGGAGCAAGAGGTTACTACCATTGAAGGAAGTGTCAAGCCTGAAGCCTGAAAAAAAGACTTGTGTGTTAACATAATGGAGAGAAGGGAGAGCTCACCATTTCTATTTTTGTTTCCTTTGACTAGAAAGGAAAAACATTTCCTAACAAAAAAGAAAAAAAAACACTAAAAACAAAATATGTAAGTATTGTGGCCAGTGAAAGAAGACAAAAGCACTGAAATTGAAACTGTGATTAGAAATCTTCCAAGAAACAAAAGCCCAGGACCAGATGGCTTCACAGGCGAATTCTATCAAACATTTAGATGAGAGCTAACACCTATCCTTCTCAAACTCTTCCAAAATATAGCAGAAGGAGGAACACTCCCAAACTCATTCTATGAGTCCACCATCACCCTGATACCAAAACGAGAAAAAGATGCCACAAAAAAGAAAATTACAGGCCAATATCACTGATGAACATAGATGCAAAAATCCTCAAAAAAATACTAGCAAACAGAATCCAGCAGCACATTAAAAGGATCGTACACCATGATCAAGTGGGGTTTAATCCCAGGAATGCAAGGATTCTTCAAAATATGCAAATCAATCAATGTGATACACCGTATTAACAAATTGAAGGATAAAAGCCATATGATCATCTCAATAGATGCAGCAAAACCTTTCGACAAAATTCAACACCCATTTATGATAAAAACTCTCCAGAAAGTAGGCATAGAGAGAACTTACCTCAACATAATAAAGGCCATATATGACAAACCCACAGCCAACAACAATCTCAACGGTGAAAAACTGAAAGCATTTCCTCTAAGATCAGGAATGAGACAAGGTTGTCCACTCTCACCACTGTTATTCAACATAGTTTTGGAAGTTTTAGCCACAGCAGTCAGAGAAGAAAAAGAAATAAAAGGGATCCAAATCAGAAAAGAAGAAGTAAAACTGTCACTATTTGCAAATGACATGATACTATACATAGAAAATCCTAAAGATGCTACCAGAAAACTACTAGAGCTAATCGATGAGTTTGGTAGAGTACCAGGATACAAAATTAATGCACAGAAATCTCTTGCATTCCTATACACTAATGATGAAAAATCTGAAAGACAAATGAAAGAAACACTCCCATTTACCACTGCAACAAAAAGAATAAAATACCTAGGAATTAACCTACCTAAGGAGACAAAAGGCTTGTATGCAGAAAACTATAAGACACTGATGAAAGAAATTAAAGATGATACAAACAGATGGAGAGATATACCATGTTCTTGGATTGGAAGAATCAACATTGTGAAAATGACTCTACTACCCAAAGCAATATACAGATTCAATGCAACCCCTATCAAACTACCAATGGCGTTTTTCACAGAACTAGAACAAAAAATTTCACAACTTGTATGGAAACACAAAAGACCCCGAATAGCCAAAGCAATACTGAGAAAGAAAAACGGAGCTGGAGGAATCAGGCTCCCTGACTTCAGAATATACTACAAAGCTACAGTCATCAAAAGAGTATCCTACTAGCACAAAAGCAGAAAGATAGATCAATGGAACAGGATAGAAAGCCCAGAGATAAACCCATGCACATATGGTCACCTTCTCTTTGATAAAGGAGGCAAGAATATACAGTGGAGAAAAGACAGCCTCTTCAATAAGTGGTGCTGGGAAAACTGGACAGCTACATGTAAAAGAATGAAATTAGAACACTCCCTAACACCATACACAGAAATAAACTCAAAGTGGATTAAAGGCCTAAATGTAAGGCCAGACACTATAAAACTCTTAGAGGAAAACATAGGCAGAACGTTCTATGACATAAATCACAGCAAGATCCTTTTTGATCCACCTCCTAGAGAAATGGAAATAAAAACAAAAATAAACAAATGGTACCTAATGAAACTTAAAAGCTATTGCACAGCAAAGGAAACCATAAACAAAATGAAAAGATGACCCTCAGAATGGGAGAAGCAACTGATAAATGATTAATCTCCAAAATATACAAGCAGCTCATGCAGCTCAATATCAAAAGAACAAACAACCCAATCCAAAAATGGGCAGAAGACCTAAATAGACATTTCTCCAAAGAAGATATACAGATTACCAACAAACACATGAAAGGATGCTCAACATCACTAATCATTAGAGAAATGCAAATCAAAACTACAATGAGGTATCACCTCACACCAGTCAGAATGGCCATTATCAAAAAATCTACGAACAGTAAATGCTGGAGAGGGTGTGGAGAAAAGGGAACCCTCTTGCACTGTTGGTGGGAATGTAAATGGGTACAGCCACTATGGAGAACAGTATGGAGGTTCTTAAAAAACTAAAAATAGAACTACCATATGACCCAGCAATCCCACTACTGGACATATACCCTGAGAAAACCATAATTCAAAAAGAGTCATGTGGGCTTCCCTGGGGGCACAGTGGTTGAGAGTCCGGCTGCTGATGCAGGGAACACAGGTTCGTGCCCTGGTCCGGGAAGATCCCACATGCCGTGGAGTGGCTGGGCCCGTGAGCCATGGCCGCTGAGCCTGCGCGTCCGGAGCCTGTGCTCCGCAGCAGGAGAGGACACAACAGTGAGAGGCCCGCACACCGCAAAAAACAAAACAAAACAAAACAAAAGAAATAAAAGAGTCATGTACCACAATGTTCATTGCAGCACTATTTACAATAGCCAGCACAGTGAAGCAACCTAAATGTCCTTCAACAGATGAATGGATAAAGAAGATGTAGCACATATATACAATGGAATATTACTCAGCCATAAAAAGAAATGAAATTGAGTTATTTGTAGTGAGGTGGATGGACCTAGAGACTGTCATACAGAGTGAAGTAAGTCAGAAAGAGAAAAATAAATACCATATGCCAACACATATACATGGAATCTAACAACAACAACAAAAAATGGTTCTGAAGAACCTAGGGGCAGGACAGGAATAAAGACTCAGACATATAGAATGGACTTGAAGACACAGGGAGGGGAAAGAGTAAGCTGGGACAAAGTGAGAGAGTGGCATGGACTTTTATATACTACCAGATGTAAAATAGATAGCTAGTGAGAAGCAGCCGCGTAGCACAGGGAGATCAGCTGTGTCCTTTGTGACCACCTAGAGGGGTGGGATAGGGCGGGTGGGAGGGAGACGCAAGAGGGAGGGGATATGGGGATATATGTTTACATATAGCTGATTCACTTTGTTATACAGCAGAAACTAACACACCATTGTAAAGCAATTATACTCCAATAAAGATGTTAAAAAAAAAAGAAGACGACTTAGTAGATTTAAAAGAACTCAAGTACCTGAGAATAAAAGGAACCAGGTCTCTAAAATGCTAATGGAACTTAGAAATGTGATTTGAGTCTCAGCGTTATTGTCAATAACCTCTGAGGGCTCATAAAGAAGTTCCAGAAAAATGAGGACAATCAAATAATTCCCTTATTCTCATAAAGGCTATCTATCTTCTGGTTGATATAAACTGGGAGCCTTGACGTTTACAACCTTGCAACATCCTGAAATAGATCATTAAGTTGCTTATGTACCTTAGAAGAGGCAAGGATCCGTAGCCACTTGTGCCTACAGTTGGCCGTCTGTATCTGTGGGTTCCACATCCACAGAGTCAACCAACCTGAGATATGCTACTCCATCTTAGACGGAGGACTTGAGCATCTGTGCATTTCAGTATCCTCAGGGATCCTGGAACCAACCCCCCGAGGATACTGAGGAACAGCTGTATTCATTGAGAGGAAGACGACTAAAGCTGACTTCAGTTCCTTTATAGATACCTCTGAGGTTGGTAGATGCAAGGAGCTCTCCAGTTAAATTTTTTCTTGAGGTCAGCAAAGCATTTGATAGGATCAGACTTGTAGCTAGTTGTATGGGTCTGTGTCCATCCTGGTGGTGGTCTCTAGTGGAGTTCCATAAGCTTTATTATTATTATTTTTTTTTTTTTTTGCGGTACGCGGGCCTCTCACTGTTGTGGCCTCTCCCATTGCGGAGCACAGGCTCCGGACGCGCAGGCCCAGCAGCCACGGCTCACGGGCCCAGCCGCTCCGCGGCATGTGGGATCTTACCAGACCGGGGCACGAACCTGTGTCCCCTGCATCGACAGGCGGACTCTCAACCACTGCGCCACCAGGGAAGCCCATAAGCTTTAACACTTGGTCCTGCATTTTTTTTTTTAAGGCAATGTCTGAATTAGATGACACAAAGCAAAGAAGAAGAATGCATATATTGATTACAGTGAAAATTGTATTTATTACCTCAATAAGTTGGGATGATGATTCCAAAGTCTCCAAAACAAAATTTAAGAGTGGTGAATATATGGTCCTTAATTTGCATCAAAAAATTAAACGCGGATGTAAAAATAGGGAAGACGCAGTTTGGTAGCAGTTTCTGAAGAACATCTGTGGTCGTGATGGACCTGTGACATCACAGGTCAAAAGAGCTGTCAAATGATAGGCACTACTCATAAGACGTTAGACTGCTTAGGAGGAGATCATGGAAATGATTGCTTGTGTTAATCAGGCCAAACAGAATTTTATTGTGTTCTAGTGTGATCTTTCAGGGAGGACTGTTGTAATTGACCTAGTGTTAAGATGGGGAGGAAGATGCTAGTGGGTTGGTTAGAAACCATGTCCTAGGAGAAATATTTGAAGGAACTAGAGAAGAAAAAAGATACACAGCAGGCATGGTGATTTTAGATACAGCAGGCTTAAGATTTTAGAAAAGTTATTACATAGGAAGGGTTGTTTCATACTAAGATGTAAGTTGGGAGCTTAGAAATTATAAGACTTTTGGACCTCGTTGGAGAACACTTGTCTAACAACTGGACCGACACAACATAAGATCCTCTCTACTTAAGAGCACTGACGTGCCCTGAAGAGGCTGGAGCAAGGGTGTTGAAGAGGAGATTTCTTCATTTGGAGGAGAGTGGATTAAATCAGAAGGTACCACACCTGGTGTCTTACCAGAATCACCCAGGAGCTGTTTTTTCAACACACTAATATCAGGAATCCATTCCAGAGATTCTACTTGAATAGATGTGGGGAAAGTGCCCAAGAATCTAGATTTTAAAACAGAAAGTTCCTCAGGTGATTGAGGTGTGCAGTCACATTTGAAAAGCACATGGTCCCTAAGCTCCCCCTTTAGTTTCACGATTCCGAGTGAAGATATGGACCATGTGGAGAAGGTCCCGGCAGCACCTCAGTGAACTTGACCTGCTCTCCATCTCCTTATGTTTGTTCAGGGTCTATCAAAGCCAGGCACGGTGGAGAGATGTTTACACTGATCATCTCACTTAATCCTCACAACAAACAAATGAGCATCCTGCTGTTTTGTGGAAACTAAGGTTCAGAGAAGTGAAAAGATGACTTAGCAGCAGAATGAGGATGCAAATCCAGATTGTCTGATGGCAAAGTTGGTCCTGTCCACTGATTCACTCTTCCGTCTTCCATTGTGCTATTCTGCAAAAAAAAAAAAAAAAAAAAAAGAGTATTAGGGCTTAAGATACATAAAGGGATGTGTCCAGGAAAAGGTAGAAAGATGGTAAATCTTGTTTTTCCTTTCTTATGAGCCCCTCCTCAGACCCATGTCAGTTCTGCAGGTTCATCCTCCCTTCTGACACATTAGTGAAGCATGTTTCTTTCATTTATATTTTTTTTGTATTGCGTTGTGTTTCATTTTTTTTATTTTATTGGAGTATAGTTGATTTGCAGTGTTGTGTTAGTTTCAGGTGTACAGCAAAGTGATTCCATTATACATATACATATATCCATTCTTTTTCCAATTCTTTTCCCATTTTGGTTATTACAGAGTATTAAGTAGAGTTCCCTGTGCTATACAGTAGGTCCTTGTTGGTTATCTATTTCATACATAGTAGTGTGTGTGTGTCCATCCCAAGCTCCTAATTTATCCCTCCCTGCCCACATTTCCCCTTTGGTAACCATAAGTTTGTTTTCAAAATCTCTGAGTCTGTTTCTGTTTTGTAAATAAGTTCATTTATATCATTTTTTTAAAAATTAGATTCCACATATGAGTGATATCATATGATATTTGCCTTTGTCTGATTCCTTTATTTCTTAAATTGTCAAAACCTTTCTGGATCTTTGCTTTTTTTCCCAAATCAACACTAACAATATGTTGTGGTCCCTTGAGAGCTGAATTTGTTTGTGTAGAACTTACCTGAGTGGGTTGAAGGAAAGAAGTTGTTTCAAGGAATAGTCCCAGTAGGCAGGACCACCATGCCTTGTCCTCACAAGCATCTTATGGAGGGAAGAATTCAAAATAGGGTGCATGTCACATGAATGCAGTTAGGAATATATAGGAAGAACCTGCCCAGCCAGTCACACCATAATGTGAACATTCCTTCTGAAAATTCCCCTACAAACTAAGCACAATGTGCCTGGATGCATATCCTCTCTTTGAGCTTTATTTTTTTATTTTTTTTATTTTTTTGTGGTACGCGGGCCTCTCACTGTTGTGGCCTCTCCCGCTGCGGAGCACAGGCTCCGGAAACACAGGCTCAGTGGCCATGGCACACGGGCCCAGCCGCTCCGCGGCACGTGGGATCCTCCCAGACCGGGGCACGAACCCGTGTCCCCTGCATCGGCAGGCGGACTCTCAACCACTGCGCCACCAGGGAAACCCTTTTTTTTTTTTTTCTTTGAGCTTTAGAATAACACATGATCTGCATTATCAAGCAATTGCTCAGAAAATCATGCTTTTCAGCTATAACAATACCATATCTATGTATCATCCATCCATCTACCTATCTATCTATCTATCTATCTATCTATCTATCATATCTATGGACTTGAAAACACTTGAGTTGGGATTCTAATTTCTTCAAGCATAACTGCTAGAGGAGTGGATATTCTGAAAATATCTATAATCACCATGCTTTTAAATAAATCTTCATTGATGGGGAGAGCTGGGCAGAGAGCAGAGATCCTACAACACAGATAGCTGATGGGGAAACTGAGGCACAGAGAGGCTGTATAGTGGAGCTGAGGTCACACAGCAGCAGCAGTGCCAGCATGTATCTGGGGTGGACCAGGGCCAGGCTCTGCCCTTCATCCCTATGCTCTAGGGTCTCTCAATACTTTTGAAAATACATGTTCTCAGATGAGGTTTAATCAAGACACTATATTCTAAAACCACGATAAATGAATAAATAAGTAGTAAATAAGTAAATAAAGCTTTATTAAACACAGAGGGAAAACTGCGCTATTATTTGTCAGCTCTTAACCCCTCTCATCACAGGGCGTGGTGACCAAGTTTCATAGAGCTGATGACCTTTGAAACACGAATCATACAAATCAAATGGCTCCTTCATTCCAAGCACAGGTTGAATTTTTTTTAAAGCCTCTTTAAAATACAGTCAATTTAAATAAAATCTCCAGGCAGGCTGTTCAGTTATGTCTGACCTTTTTGTAAACAGGATGAATCAAGTTCCAGTGTAAACCCTGCTCCTGGTAAAAAGTCCTGCTGTGTGGAATGGCAGGTCTCCAGACAGGCAGAGTAGTGTTTACTGAACTGGTTCAAAAGAAAGCTGAAAGGTGCAGGCCGACTGTCAATCAGGTGCAGCCTTGCCAGGGTTTTTCATAAACCATGATTAGGCTGTAGAATCCTTTGCAGGCTTTGGACTCTGCTCACATTTAACTGATCACATTCCCTCTTCAGAGCTGCTTCTCACAGAACATCCTTAAGCATTTGCTGGAGACAGAGTGAGGTTGAATTTTATCCAAGCACTGGATTTCCATTCAATTAAGGAGAAAAAGGCAGGAGGGGAATGGTGTACTTGGCGGAGATTGGGTGCACTGTCTGATTTCCATGTTATCTGGGAAATCCTGCTTTTTATTTATTTATTTATTTATTTATTTATTTATTTATTTATTTATTTATTTATTTATTTATTTATTTTTGCGGTACGCGGGCCTCTCACTGTTGTGGCCTCTCCCGTTGCGGAGCACAGGCTCCGGACGCGCAGGCTCAGCGGCCATGGCTCACGGGCCCAGCCACTCCGCGGCATGTGGGATCTTCCTGGACCGGGGCACGAACCCGTGTCCCCTGCATCGGCAGGCGGACTCAACCACTGCGCCACCAGTGAAGCCCTGGATAGTACCTTTTGGAGTGTGTCTACTCGTGTGGTCCTAGAGTTAACAATTAGTTATCTTCTCCCATCAAAATTTAATTTGGAGACTTGCACCAGACTATGTCAACATGACATAAGTACTTTACATGAAGCACACTTGGTAGGTCTTAGACTGAGCCGTTTCAAGGTTTGGGCTGCCCTTGGTTTAATCAGTCTGGCTGGGCTTGCTCCATATTGTATATGACATCGTTGTAAGGCTCCATAAAACTATACTCTGTCCAGCTCTTCTGTGGTAGCCCTTGAGAGGCCCCATTACCATTCTCTCTTGCATTCTCTGCTCCAGTGGAAGAGCCACGTTTATCTAACTTACTCATTCATCTCCCCATAGGGCCTGGCTCTCTGGGGACCAGAATGGCACAGCTGGACAGATGGGACGCAAGGCACATCTCAGAAAACAGTTGTTGTGGATGACAACAAGCCACCAATACCGTGCATTTGAAAATAATTATTATTTTTTTTTTTTTACAAAAATAATATATTGTTATTGTAGGCCTTTTAGAAAAGGGAGGAAAAAAGAAACATCCTACTGGGAGACAATCATTTAAAAAATGTGGTTGTGAAACTGTCAAAACCTATTCCCTCCCCTTCTTTCCTCTCTTTCTTTCTCTCTTTCCCTTTCTTTCTTTTCTTTCTTTCCTTCCTTCTTCCTTTCTATACACAAAAATACATACACAAAGACTTTTTGTAAGAATGAGGAAATTGCATCAAAATATTTCTGCTATCTTATATCCTAATTTTGCCTATTTACATATGTATTCTTTCCCCTTATACTTATTTTCAAAGGTTGCATGTGCTCTGTCATCAGTATGCATCATAATTTATTGCATCTATTTCTTATTTTCCTATTGATGGAAATTCATATCATTTTCTACTTTCCTCCATTATAAGCAATACTGAAGTGAAAATCCTGGTCCACTACTGCACATCGTCCTACCATCACCTCCCAAACCTATGAGAGTCAATGGAGAGACTATCAGAGAAAACAAAAGCACTGAGCAAGGTGGTCAGTTACAAAACGAATATATCAAAATCAGTAGCTTTTCTAATATACCAACAGGAATCGATTAGAAATTTTAATGGAAAAGGAGATTCCATTCGCAATAGCAACAAAAGCACAAACTACCTAGGAATAAATAATTAAAAGTATCTGAAGACATATGTGAAGAAAATTTTAAATTCTATAGAGAAAATACATGAAGACAAAGAAATGTGTCTGTTTGTGTATTGGGAAAATCAGTATTGTAAGGATGTAAATTCTCCTTAATTTAATTGATTTTGCCAACCTAATTCCCGCGGGAGTCCCCTCTGTATTTTGGAGGAGGGTGTCGGAGGGGACTGAACCTGTTTCCACGACACGCCTCAGAGATTAGATCAGCAGAGTGAGTGCATCACACACACCTGCCCCCGTTCGCGCTCCAGATTCCTGGAAGTGACACAAAGCATAGCACTTCAGAAAAGATCTACAGTGATGCTGGGAAACCAGAAGGGACCCTCTAGATGGACACCTATGATGAGAAATCCCTGGGAGAGTCGTGATTGGATTGAAATGGGAAACCCGCAGTTTACAACACAGAGGAGATTTTCTTCACAAAATAGGAACAGATTTAGAAGAGGTTCAGAGCTGGGAGAGGTGGATAGAGCAGGCCAAGGACCTGGAATAACCCTCAGCAGGACTGTAGGTGCCACAGGACGGGCCAGGAGACTCAGTAATACCTCACCACCCCCCACCACCAAAGTGTGCCAAGCAGCAGGCAGCAGAAATATCTGCCCGTTCCCGCGCCTGGCAAAGCAATGAGCGAGGTCACCAAGAGAAAGGCCAGGGTCCCAGGTACCTGCTGACGTCACGTGGAGGGGAGGGTTCCGAGGCAACAGAACAAGCTGCGGCCCCACCTTGCTCCCGTCCCCGCAGGGAATGGTGACAAATACAGTAGTCACAGGCTAAGATGCACAGTGACCAAGAATCACTCGGCAGTTTGGAAAAGCCAACACTGTGAAAGAAGGCCCCCAGCATCAACAAATAGAAGAACGAACACAAATGGTCAGCATTAACAGGAAAAAGAAAAGAGAAAGCAAGTATGCTTCAGAGTTTTCTCATAAGAGTAAATTTAACTCTACCTTGTTCTTTTTAACGTAAGTGTAGTTTTCAAGGAGGTGCCACACCTTATGTAGCCATTACCTTGTTAAAGGACATCAGAGTACTTCTGATTTTCCATATTATATACGATGTGCAAAGATGACCCATGTACAAGCCTCTTTGAACATAATATATATATATTCACTGTATTTAGTGAATATCTTCAGAGAAATGTGATAAGATACTGCAACCATTAAGAAATAAAGTAGCTAAATATATTTCCTAAAGAGGAGACATACCAACTATTTTTTTAAACACTTATTTTATTGAAGTATAGTTGATTTACAATGTTGTATTAGTTTCTGCTGTACAGCAAAGTGACTCACCTATACATATATATATATATATATATATTCTTTTTCGTATTCTTTTCCACTGTGGTTTATCTCAGGATGTTGAATATAGTTCCCTGCGCTATACAGTAGGACCTTGTTGTTTATCAGTCCTATATATAATACTTGGCATCTGCTAATCCCAAACTCCCACTCCATCCCTCCCCCATACCCCCTCCCCCTTGGCAACCACAAGTCTGTTCTCCATGTCTGTGAGTCTGTTTCCATTTCATAGATAAGTTTATTTGTGTCATATTTTAGATGCCACGTATAAGTGATATCATATGGTATTTGTCTTTCTCTGTCTGACTTACTTCACTTAGTATGATAATCTCTAGGTCTGTCCATGTTGCTGCAAATGGCATTATTTCATTCTTTTTGATGGCTGAGTAATATTGCATTGTATATACATGTACCACATCTTCTTTATCCATTCATCTGTTGATAGCATTTAGGTTGCTTCCATGACCTGGCTATTGTAAATAGTGCTGCTATGAACATTGGGGTGCATGTATCTTTTTGAATTATGGTTTTCTCCAGGCATATGCCCAGGAGTGGGATTGCTGGATCCTATGGTAGCTCTATTTTTAGCTTTTTAAGGAACCTCCATACCGTTCTCCATAGTGGCTGTATCAATTTACATTCCCACCAACAGTGTTGGAGGGTTCCCTTTTCTCCACACCCTCTCCAGCATTTATTGTTTGTGGACTTTTTTGTGTGTGTGTGTGGTACGTGGGCCTCTCACTGTTGTGGCCTCTCCTGTTGCAGAGCACAGGCTCCAGACACGCAGGCTCAACGGCCATGGCTCACGGGCCCAGCCGCTCCGCAGCATGTGGGATCCTCCCAGACTGGGGCACAAACCCGTGTCCCCTGCATCGGCAGGCGGACTCTCGACCACTGCGCCACCAGGGAAGCCTTGTTTGTCTACTTTTTAATGATGACCATTCTGACTGGTGTGAGGTGATACCTCATTGTAGTTTTGATTTTCATTTCTCTAAGAGTTAGTGGAGACATGTCAACTATTCTATGCTAGAAAGTATTTGGGGATGACATTTCTTAAATTTTGATTATTTATTACATCCTAATCCATACAATAGTGACCTAATCAAATAACTTGAGGATGCCTTTGAAAATATTTTTTTCCTTGGATAAAATTAACATTATTCTAAATTAGACACTCTTATTCTCAACTCTTATTTTGATAAAGGTAAATGTCTTGTCATATATGCCTCAACATTTTAAGAATTATGAGTATGGTAGCCATATTCCATAGGGTAATTCAGTGTGGAGCAGGGTTTCGGGACTTGTTCACTTACCTGTGACACTGAATTGTTTCAAAACTATTTGCTGAGGAGAAACTTGACCAGCCTTACCTGTGGGCTAATGGGAAAAAGGAAATGCTGTAAGTTACACAATTCTTCCTGAGCAGTTGACTTGCTTCCCTTCCTGTGGACATTGTGAATTGTGTAGCTGACCTGGCCGTCCTTTTCCCATTGGCTTCCTGCCACATTGTGGGTCACAAGTTCACACTATGAGGTGTGTTTTAAGCTTCATTCCTGTTCTCTGTTTATGTCTCTGATGCGTTTTGCTTTTTAATTCTTCTTTTTTTTTTTTAAATAAATTTATTTATTTTTGCTGTGTTGGGTCTTCTTTTATGTGCGTGGGCTTTCTCTAATTGCGGCAAGTGGGGGCCACTCCTCATCACGGTGCGCGGGCCTCTCACTATCGCGGCCTCTCTTGTTGCGGAGCACAGGCTCCAGACGCGCAGGCTCAGTAATTGTGACTCACGGGGCTAGTTGCTCCACAGCATGTGGGATCTTCCCAGACCAGGGCTCGAACCCGTGTCCCCTGCATTGGCAGGCAGATTCTCAACCACTGCGCCACCAGGGAAGCCCTTTAATTCTTCTTTTACTTGACTTGTACTTTTTGCTATTTCTTGTATTTTAAAGTCTCCTTATAAACCCATTTAAATTTTTTCTGAAACAAAGTATGAGAAAGATGAATAAGTAATATGAGTGGTGGCTAAATAAAAAACGTCCAAGCATGTCACATCCAAGCTCAAAGTTATACTTCCTAATGGATATCAGCACCTTCAAAATATTGACCTTGAGGGACCATAGACTTGTTTGCAATTGACGCTGTTACCGATGAAAACATCTTTGAAACTTCCCTTTTAGAATTTCCTCCTAGCTTTTGGCACAGTGTGTAAACATTCCCATGATTGTAAGACTTTGGGGTCATTTCGGCTTTTGGAAAAAGGCCAGAGTGTTTCATGGTGAAGCCTGATGACCTAGATGGCTCATCAAGCGGGGTCATCAAGTTGGCTTTTCTTTCTTCGAATATAACATATAGTATAAAGCGATAAACTGTTGTTTGAAATGTAATCAGTAAACTGGCACTGAAAGTGTATCTCACGGAATAGCTTCCGCGGAGCTTACGTTGTTAGGGGAAGGGCATGCCTTTTGAGGAAGTGCATTCATGTGGATGTATTTGCTCTGATGTGTTTCTTCAGAAGTATCTCACCACCTCAACCCCTCCCCACCATCTGAAGCAAAAGACAAAGTTCAATAAATTGTTAGTCGTGGTGGTGAACACATCACAGGGAAAGTACATGTAGGGGATAGAGAAAACCGCTCAGGGTCCTGGGCATCTTCCCACCAGTCTGCAATTCACCTAAATGCCACAGGAGAGATGTGAGTTTTGTCACACATGCCGGGGGCATAGGGCTTCCTTCCTACCTTTCGATGGCTGATAAGACTATCATATAATTATATATGGGTGGAAAATCTGACACTTTGCCTGTAGTGAAGGACTGTTTTTGAAGCTCTGCTCATGTTCTGGTCCTTTAACTGCTGCTCACACACTGCACGTCTCTTTTGCTGTATGTTATATGTTTAACACCTTTGCTGTAGCATCCAGGGCATTATAGAATATGTAACTGGAAGGACCCTTAGAGATCACATGGCCTGTCAGGCTACAGGTAGGTGTAAGACTACTGGGTACATGAAGGAGAACCACTGAAGGCCCTATGCTTCACATTGAACTGTATGCTTGTGTTGAAGTTGCTTCAGGAGCTCTGAAACAAATTCAAAATTAATAGCCAAAAAAAACAACACTAAAAAAAAATACGAAAAGATTCTTTAAGAGAGAGGGATCCCCATTTCATCATAGACAAGCTTGGGAGGCCAGTGGAAGAGAGAACAGGGACTGACAGGGCCAGAAACCATGTTGAAAGTGATGGGATGATGTTGTGTATGATGTGACCCCAGATGACTTACATGTCTCATTTGAAGGATAAGATGCAGCTAATTAAACACCGGATTAAGAGAGGGTCAGGCAACACCAGTGCTTGTGAGGAATGGGGTCAAGTGTGAAAACAGGGAATTATGAGCTGTGACACGTGTGGGTCCACTGGTATAAAACCTCTTCTATGCAAAAGACGTCTGGGGTTTCCCTGGTGGCGCAGTGGCTGAGAGTCCGCCTGCCGATGCAGGGGACGCGGGTTCGTGCCCCGGCCCGGGAAGATCCCACATGCCGCCGAGCGGCTGGGCCCATGAGCCATGGCCGCTGAGCCTGCGCGTCCGGAGCCTGTGCTCCGCAACGGGAGAGGCCACAACAGTGAGAGGCCCGCGTACCGCAAAAAAAAAAAAAAAAAAAAAAAAAAAGACGTCTGGAGCTGCAGGTAAGGCTTCTCCTGACCAGGTTGTATGGAGTTGCCAAGAGCAGTGCTCAACATCTCTCTGGATTAGACTAAGTCTGAGATGTCCTTTGGTACCAGCACCACAGTCTCAACCCTGGACCGTAGGATATACCAGGGAGAAGGAGTTCAGTGGGCAGCATAATTCAACACAGAGTTTTAGAGTTTAGAAGATGGAGACCAAAGAGATGAATAATTAAAATGAATCAATTGTGGGGCAGAGCTGGAGCCATTAGCCAGTCTACCTGTACGTCCATTTCTTCTCAGGGCTTCCTGTCCAAAACTGGAAAGTCCTTGTTGGTAATTATCCTGTGTTTCAGATCTTCTGTCTGCAAGCTCATTGATGTTAATGAGCCCCCTAAACTACACTTTGTTGAGATTTCCTTGCAACACTGAAATACTTGGAATCTGCAGTTGCTTTTTCTAATTTCTGTGAAAGCTTCCTGCCTTGTATAATGCTGGTACCCTGAGCATTATATTCCAGGGCAATTATCTAGTCCACCCTTTGCCCTCCTGCTTCATAAGTATCAACTGAAATGGGCTAAATTGAATAGGAATGAATGATGATTAACTCTCACGTACTCTTTGTAGTATTTTGGTTTTGAGTTAATTGATTGTCTCTACTTACTAACAATTCATTATCGAAAAATATCTCGGTGGCTTTTTCTTTATTCCTAAAAGAAGGATGAGGGAGGAGATGAGCTGTGGAGTGTAGGGGTAGGGAGACAACTGCGGAGAAAAGGGAAAGGAAGAGCCATATTTACTTCTGTTGTTTCTTTGCTGGCTCTTCAGTTTTGAGTCCTGCAAAACCACTTGTAACATGTGTCCATGGATTAACTGTAATATCGAAAAGGCATGTTTTGAATTCTTTCTGCCTGACTGCTGAGCTAGGACATCAGCCTTTTCAGGACTGGAACTGAAACATTAGCCCTTTTTGGGTCTTGGGCTTGCTAGCTTTTGGACTGGAACTTAGACCATTGGCTTCCCGGGTTCTCTGACCTTTGGACTTAGACTGGAACTAACATGAGCTCTCCTGGGTCTTCATCTTGCCAACTGCAGATTTGAGGACTTGTGAAACTCCCTAATTTCGAGAGCCAGTTCCTTATAGTATCTGTTTATCTATCCATCTTCTATTAGTTTTGTTTCTCTAAGGACCCCAAGGCACTGGGGTTGTGCCTGGAAAGTGCTTTCCAGTTGGGTTATTTTCCCTCCTTCATATTTACTTGGGTAAATCACTGCCTGCTGCATGTACTTTATAAAACAGGAAAGTAATCACGCATCTCAAAGGCACCAGAATAAGATCTTAGATTCTGCCTGGAGCTGGCTAGACAGCCCTCTCTCAGTATTTCTCACCAAAACATCCCTGTCAATACTTTGGGCTTGATGATTACCACGGAGAAAGACAGCTTCTGAAAAAGAGCAGAGCCAAGGTTGAGGTTCTGGGCCTCCTTGAGGGTCAGAGTTATATAAACAGTGATTACAGCGGAATCGTAACATCATCCTGAAGTGCCTTGAAGGATTCTGCCTCTCTCAACTCACTTGGAAGTCATAAAATCTAGACACAGGCTTTTGGAGTCTCCAGGGGATATGAGTTCAAAAGAAAAAAAATTGATACCTCCAAGGAACATAAACATCACAAAAGAAAGGCCAGAACTGGCCAACATATGCCAGAAGAAGCAGAATTAATGAACTGGAAGAACAGGAATGTAAAAAAATCTTAATGAATATCTTCAAAACCCTAACATAGGATATTGGAAACATGAAACAGGATAACTTATGAATATGAATCAAATGTAAATACTGAGTATGAAAAATATAGTAGTTAAAAAATTCAGTGGTTGGATTGAAAAAAAAAAGACACGTTTTTAAACCCCAACCAGATGACCTTGGGCAAGTCATTTAACTTCTCTAAGACTTTTTCCTTCATCTGTAAGATAGGGGTAACAATAGTGCCTATTTCCTAGGGCCATTGTGAGGATTGAGTGACATGAATGAAAAATGCTTAGATCAGTGCCTGGCATTTAGTAGCTGCTCAATAAGTGTTAACGATTATTATTATCTTGTGTCCTGAACAAGTGGACTTGCTGCACATATTAAAAATGTGCTTGAAATATGAAACTTGAGGACAAAGAAAAAGAGAAGATATATATTCCATTAAAACAATTGGAATATAGAAAATTATATTGAATGCATTTGGCTACAAAAGAGTCATGAGGCCTCATTTGAGTCAGGTAAAGAAGCTCATATGTTTGCTTTCCTGCTATAATTTGCATGAAATTGACACACACTAGGGTACAGCTCCGTCTCAATGACTCTTACTGACCATGTCTGTGGTCAGTTAGAGTCATTCTCAACAGAGGGGGTTTTGCCCCCATAGGAGACATTTGACAAGGGAATTTATGGTTGTCATGATTGGGGGATGCCATTGGCATGTAGTGGGGAGATGTCAGAGATGATTCTAAACATCCCACAATGCCCAGCACAGACCCTCACAGCAAAGAGTTAATCCAATTTAAAATGTCAATAATGTTGCTGTTGAGAAACCCTCCCCTAAGGAATTCTTTACCAACAGCTGGTAGATAGGGGAGCTCTTATATCCCAACACTGTAATATTAGAGAATGATGTTCCTGGGACCAACCCTTTACCATCAGGAGAAGTCAGTGTAGAGAGAAGGAAGAAAAGAGCCTTGACTTTGTTCAAGTCCGTGATTCCAGTCATTGTAAAAGCTGTCCCAACTCTTTTCTCTTAGGCTTTGTTTATGGGAATAAATAAATTCTCCTGTTTTGTTTAAGCTAGTTTGAGTTGGGCTTCTGTCCCTTGTAACCTAATAGCTCTCATGTATTGGATGTGTGAATTGAGAGCAAGTCTGCATCAAATCAGGGAAGGAAGATACAGTCAAATTTAAGTCACCTCTCATGTAGGGGGTTGTTTCAGCACCACCACCTATCAGCGCTCACACTGGGACTAGTCAACCTTTGCAAGCTTCAGTCTCTTTACTGAAAGTGAGTATAGTAATACCGTAGATGACAGGTCTTGAAATATTTTATCTCATGTGCTGAGCATAGTGAGTGCAATCTGGCAGGTGTCTATTAAATATGACTTCTTCTCCTTTCCATCAAGTTACATATTAAGCAGTGATTCATTTGAAAAGAAATGCCTTGGAGCATTTCTTGGTTGCTTGTTGTAGGATATTCTTGGAATTCAGGATTTTAGATCTAAGTCTTGAGATTTAGAAAGAAGTCGGACTCGAACTGTCAGAAATCGAGATAAAAGAGATAGGAAATGCTGAAAATATTTGAAATGGTAAAAATGCGAAAATCTATAAAAACGTGTGTCCAGTTGCAGCAAACAAGTCTGCAGATTTTTTTCTTCCGAGGACGGTATTGTGAGAGAATTGACTGTATACATTGGATAGTAACTCCTAATGTTCAATATAATAGAAACTTCCTTTTCCCATGAGGTGCATTGTTTCTGGAGTATACAAAGTAAACAATGTGATTGATTTTCTTTGTTGTTGTTTGAGTTTATTTAGCTAGCAAGATTCCTATGCAATTTATATTCAACAAGCCACCAATCTTCCTTTTAGTAGCACAGTGTCTCTTCCGTAGGGATTCCTTATGGATCCTACAGGAAAGCAAGATCTGATAAGGCCAAACGGCTTCCCAAAGAGACTCATATGCTTTATAGCAATGCAGTAAAAGATAAATGTACATATTGTTGGAAAATGAATTTAGGCATTCTTTCCTGAAGATTTGTTCACTTTGGGAATCTTAAAATTGTAGCTCACGGTCCTAAAAGGTGAATTTGCAGCAAGAGGTACCTTGATAGAGTACAGTAATTTCAGGATTTTTTTTTTTCTTTTTAATACCACCAAAGACTTGTGACTTGAAAGATTTTTTTACTAAACTGAATTCACTAAATAAGAATTAATTGGTTCCATCAGGGTTATGACTGGTTTTTCACTTAAACATGACCCCAGACTTAAACCAATGATCCAAGTTTACCATAATATTATGAAAATGCATAAATCATTACTTTAATTGTAATGCTACTGCATAATGAAGTTATGTAAGTACTGATATGTAGGCAGTAAGCACCATTCATTGCTACAGGTACCTGTTTTAGCTGTCTCTCTGTAGTTTGGTCTGAGTGAGTAGGTTCTTTTTAAAGAGGGATGTGTTCTGGGCTTGGATCAGAGTCAGGCCTACCAATTATGTCCCAGAAAATTCCATGACGAGGTAGTTTGTCATAATGCAGTAATTTTTGGAATCTTTTCCAGAATCTTCTTGGAGCTTTTGGGCTGCATGAGAACATCAGTGTCACCATGCTGAGTTTACATAATTCCAGGTAAAGCAAAGAAAATCAAATTTTAAATTTGTCTTCCATCACCTTATTATGAGCAAATTACCAATATATCTCTAGAAATACTGATACAAACTTCTAAGCCTGCACTTTCCTCATCTGCTAACCTGGCACTTTAGGCTGAAAGTCACTGGTTTAGCAGAAACAGACAAACAAACAAAAGTTGAAAACTGTGGTTCTTAGCCCAGTTATTAATAAACCAGGGACCTATGGCATCGCTTCCCCGCTTTGAGCAATTTTAGTTCCACTAAATGTAAATGAAGACCTTGAACTAGATGACATCACCAGGTCATGCCCAGTGTCCTAGGGCTGTAAATCCATCCTGAAAGCTCTCACCTGTTATTTTCTAAGAAGAACCTTTTGTAGATGTTCTGCTGATTACAGATTATCCTCACTTATTTCACTGTATAATGGAAAAATCACACAGAAAGATAAGTATCATATTCCTTAGCTGGGTGTAGGAGGAGAAATTTCCTCTCTTACAAATGGTATATGCTGAATTAATTCGTTTACAGTGCTGTTCTTAATCTCTTTCAAGATGGCCATCCATGGAGTTCTGTTAGGATTTGTTCAAGTAGTTACAAGTATTTTTCTGTTTTATAAACATCGGAGAGCATGGTTTATATCATTTCTATTTTTTCTCAAAGTGTGCGTTATCTGCCTCAGAATACCCAGAGAAGTTAAAAAACAATGCGTATTCCTTAAAGTAACTGATTCAGATGTTTGGGAACCTTTATTTCCACTGACCTATCACTAAAAGACTAGCGAACGAGAAGTGCACTCATTTCTGTTTCCTGAAACTGTTTTTGGTGCATTCTAATAAAATCATGATTTACTATTGAAAGGGTTGATACATATTGGCACAGCTCCCTGGAATGTACAGAATGGAAGAGAAAAAAATAATTCATCAATTTTTAAACAAATATTATCTGCCCCTAGTGTGGTAAAAACTTACAGTATAGTAGCCCATAAAATGACTTGAGCTACTGTTTATGAACCTTTGTTACATGCTAAGCGTCGTGCCAGTTGCTGGGTGTACATTATCTCCATTTAGTTGTCTCAGCAACACTAAGGGGCAGATGTTATTAATTTCTCCATTTTACAGCAGAGGTGACTGAGGCTAATGTAGTTTAATTAAAGTGGTTTGCAAAAATCCTCACAGCTAATGAAGTAGTGGAGGCCAGTACTTATTCCTGTTGTAGCATTCAGACTTGAGTCCAGATTCTATTTTACTACGTAACTTGCACAGTCGACCCTCTGTACCTGCGGGTTCTGCATCCATGGATTCAACCAACCACTGATGGAAAATATTTGGGGGAAAAACCCCAAATCCCAGAAATTTCCAGAAAGCAAAACTTGAACTTGTTGCAGACTGGCAACTATTTATATTGTATTTACAATGATTTACATAGCATTTATATTGTATTAGGTATTTAAGTGTCTGGGAAGATATGTAGGTTATATACAAATACCACGCCATTTTTTTTTATTTTTTGTTGTTTTTTAACATCTTTATTGGAGTATAATTGCTTTACAATGGTGTGTTAGTTTCTGCTTTATAACAAAGTGAATCAGTTATACATATACATATATCCCCATATCTCCTCCCTCTTGCATCTCCCTCCCACCCTCCCTATCCCACCCCTCTAGATGGTCACAAGGCACCGAGCTGATCTCCCTGTGCTATGCGGCTGCTTCCCACTAGCTATCTACCTTTTACGTTTGGTAGTGTATATATGTCCATGCCACTCTCTCACTTTGTCACAGCTTACCCTTCCCCCTCTGCATATCCTCAAGTCCATTCTCTAGTAGGTCTGTGTCTTTATTCCCATCTTACCCCTAGGTTCTTCATGACCTTTTTTTTTTTTTTCTTAGATTCCATATATATGTGTTAGCATACGGTATTTGTTTTTCTCTTTCTGACTTACTTCACTCTGTATGACAGACTCTAGGTCCATCCACCTCACTACAAATAACTCAATTTCGTTTCTTTTTCTGGCTAAGTAATATTCCATTGTATATATGTGCCACATCTTCTTTATGCATTCATTCGATGATGGACACTTAGGTTGTTTCCATCTCCGGGCTATTGTAAATAGAACTGCAATGAACATTTTGGTACATGACTCTTTTTGAATTATGGTTTTCTCAGGGTCTATGCCCAGTAGTGGGATTGCTGGGTCGTATGGTAGTTCTATTTGTAGTTTTTTAAGGAACCTCCACGGCATTTTATATAAAGGACTTGAACATTTGTGGATTTTGTTATCCACAGGTGTCCTAGAATCAATCCCCCATAGATACCAAAGGGGTGACTATATCATATTCTGCTTATCCATGGTGGGAAGAGTAACAAACGCTCATGTTTCTTTCTACATAGACTCCTGGTACGGTTTTCCATTGATCATGCGGTGACAGGTACCATCTTTAGAACCTCCTGCTGTCATGGTGATCAGCCTCAGCAGAGCTGCCCTGCTGCTACCTCTCTGACATGGCTTTTATATTTGCTATGACCTTAATATCTATGCCTGTCATCCCTGCTTTCTTTAACCCCACGCTGTTTCCCCTACCAAAGTTATTTGGGGGCTGGTTGTTTGTTCTTTGAGTCATCCTCTCAGAAGCCCTTTGCCTCCTGAGCACCCGTAAAGGGGAAGAGTAACAGAATAAGTTTTAAAACTGTGAGAGAAACAGTCCGATTTTATATCTGACCCCAATTCAGTGGTCCTGATAAAATGTGAAAATCGACTTTCAAAACTGGAGAAAAAGATATTTTGCTTGTCTGCCCTTGGTGAAGTCTTCTATTTATACAAAGCAAGTTTGCACTCAAATCTATGCCTTTCGATTCAGAGCCTGGATGGAGTTTCATTGACATCTGCAATATGTAGGCTAATTTGCTCGGATGAGAGTCTGTGATTTAATACTTAATGGGAAATTTACAGCACTAGTCCCCATCTCAAGCTAAATAAATGAACTCAATTCAGATGAGGTGTCTGCTTTGTACTCATCACCCAGGGCACTGTATAACTGCAATGCTCTGGTGGTTTTCTCTCCATAACAAACCTCATTTATGTTTTCTTGACTTTACTTTAGAATGTATATTTTTTATTAAATGATTCTCAGTATGCTTACATTTGTAGTAGATTGAATTATTGGCCCTAATTTTTTGCTTTTTGTCGGTAACTTTGCAATGCCTTCCCCTTGACTTCGAACTTGGCCATATGACTTGTCTTGGCCAATGGGAAGTTTATCACATTCAACCCAAGGAAGGGCTTTAAATATGCCTGTGCAGTTGGGTCATCTTTTTTGCACCCCTTCCATCTCCATGAGAAGAACATTTTCTGGTGACCCTATGATCCAAGGAAACTGAGAGACCTGTAGAGCGGCCCCACAGAGCTGCAGCCTGAAGGAGAGGCATCCCAGCCAACCCACAGATTTAGGAGAATAAATAATGTTAAGACAATGGCTTTTGAGGTGCTTTGTTACACAACAATAGCTGACTGATTCAATATTTTTCTAATCTGTTTTCATGGTGTACTCAGGAGAGCACTGGATAAAGAAACTAGACTTTTATCATCGTTTTGCCACTCTCATAGCGGTTTTATGTAAGTTACCTTTTTGAATTTCAGTGTATCCTGATCAGTGAAATAATTGCATTGAGGCAGGGGCAGGAAACAGAGCTTTATTCAATTCAGAACACCTCTGATGTGGAAATATCACCAACATGGTATTGGAGTGCAATTTCTAAAATAATGAACCGGCACACAAATCAATGGAACCTATCCTTCTGGTAATAAGGAATTTGTATATCTTCTCAGTAGGAAAATAGGAGTGTTTGGAAGATTTTATTGATGTAAAAGGAGGGATTTGATATGTAGCTACTATTCTACCTCTCATCACTCTGGCTAGTTAGAGTCACTGAATAATGTGATTACGGAAATCACCAGAGACATGGGAGATATTTCTCTGCTTGTCTTATTCCTTTCATTGTTTAGGATTCACTATTAGAAAACTCTAACTAAAACGAATTATTACTTTCCCAGTCATGGATAGAAGAGCCCACATCACTGCCCTTTATTACCTCAGTCCTGCCAATTTCACATTTCTGTTGTCAAAATCTGAATGCTAAAATGTTTTCAGTTCAAACTAATTAACAAATTAGATTCCAGAGGTGGAGAAGCCTTTGGGCATAAACTAAGGTCCTGATCTGTTTCTCAGCAATTCTCTTTGCTTTGCCTTCACTGTATGTTGGATTAATCCCCAGGCTGACTTCTTCATGGTCACATGGTGGCTGCCAGCAAGACTTCGGAACATGTGCTTCTATGTTTATACCAGGGATGGGAAGAACATAGCTTCCCACAACCATTTGGACAAACACTGTCTTCTCTTCATCACTCTCAACTCAATCATTCTGGCAAGAGGTATGGAATTTCCTTAATTGGCTTGAACCAGTTGAGATGCATTCTGGAGCTTGGGGTGGGTCAATCCTATACAAAATCACATTGCTGCTGCACGATGGGAATGGCATGGAATGAATGTTGGGGAGATTAAACACATTGTGGTCTACAAAGCAAAATATGTATGTTCAGTTTATTTCAGTGTGTGAAATAGCTAAACACATGTGTTGTAGAGATTCAAGGGAATGGTTCATGAGCTAAGCCTTCAGACAAGAACATTTTCGAATCTAAGGGCTGCAAATGTCCAGATTTGCTGGGTTTCCCAGGACTTTATATGGTTGAACCTTGACACCGGACTTGAAAATGCAGGAGGTCATGAAAAACATTGCTATCTTCTTCAACAAAGGGCCTTTTGCTGAAAAGGCAGTCTTTGTTTCCAAAGAGATTTATTCATTTAACAGACACTTATAGAGCATTTCCTATTTGCCAGCCACCCTTCTCAGCACTTTACAAGCATTCACTCAGAGATTTGTTTTCGTAGCTGCTTCAGGGTGGATCTAAATTATTAAACCTCATTGTAGTTTGAGATATCACCTCACGACAGTCAGAATGGCCATCATCAAAAAGTCTACCAACAATAAGTGCTGGAGAGGGAATGGAGAAAAGGGAGCCCTCCTACACTGTTGGTGGGAATGTAAATTGATACAGCCACTATGGAGAACAGTATGGAAGTTCCTTAAAAAACTAAAAATAGAGCTACCATATGACCCAGCAATCCCACTCCTGGGCATATATCCAGAGAAAACCATGGTTCTAAAGGATACATGCACCCCAATGTTCATTGCAGCACTATTTACAATAGCCAAGACATGTAAGCAACCTAAATGTCCATCGACAGAGGAATGGATAAAGAAGATGTGGTATATATATGTACAATGGAATATTACTCAGCCATTAAAAAGAATGAAATAATGCCATTTGCAGCAATATGGATGGACCTGGAGGTTGTCATACTAAGTGAAATAAGTCAGACAGAGAAAGACAAATGTCATATGATATCACTTATATGAAGAATCTAAAAAAAAATACAAATGAACTTATCTACAAAACAGAAACAGACTCACAGACTTAGAGAATGAACTTATAGTTACCAGGGGACAAGGGTGGGAGGAGGGATAGATTGGGAGTTTGGGACTGATATGTACACCCTGCTATATTTAAAATAGATAACCAACAAGGAGCTACTGTATAGCACAGTGAACTCTGCTCAGTATTCTGCAATAACCTAAATGGGAAACGAATTTGAAAAAGAATAGATACATGTATATGTATAACTGAATCACTTTGCTGTACACCTGAAACTAACACAACATTGTAAATCAACTATACTCCAATACAAAATAAAATTTTTTTAATTAAAAAAAGAATTATTAAACCTCTACATTTAAGAGGACTGGCACTAAAGCATGCCATGCCCACAGAGTAAATGTGGTTTACCTGGGATTCTAGAAGCAATAATTTTGAATCACAGAATTCACGTACTTGTTTTTACTAAGTGGGAAAGTTTTTAGCGATACTTGAGCCCACCTGGCTCTGTGGAAGTACCTTCCCTCTCAGGGCATCACTGAGATGGATGAAAAAAGTCAGCATCACTGACTTGACCATTGAATCAGAACAGAGGTGTGCCCAAGGAATAAATTGCAAATTTTTTGAGAATAATTTTGTGTACTAAATATGAATATCCTCTATGAATATATACTTTTACACACATACCTGATATATAAAATATTCTTTAAAATAAATTAAGATAAACTGATCTTGTGCTTTTTAATTCTAATTTTAGTATTTTGGACCTGAAACATTGGATAAATTAAAATTCTTCATTGATTATCCACTATATTTTTAAAAATTTATTTATTTTTATTGAAGTACAGTTGATTTACAATATTGTGTTAGTTTCAGGTGTACAGCAAAGTGATTCAGTTATATTTTTTCAGATTCTTTTTTTTTCTACTTTACAAAACTGTTTTTTTTTTTTTAATGGAAGTATAGTTGATTTACAATGTTGTGTTGATTCCTGCTGTACAGCAAAGTGATTCAGTTACACACACACACACACACACATATATATATATACATTCTTTTTTATTAAATATTCTTTTTCATTTGATTATCCACTGTAAACAATGAAACAGATACAGCACTATTTATTTATGTATTTATTTCATAATGTAAGAAGTATCTATGAAGCTGACACTGAACCCCAAAACCAATTCATTAACAAATCTACCTATGTTTCCCTTTGCATGGTATCTCCCTGTGTTTTCTTCCTGGAAATGATCACTATCTTGTCTCTGTGATTATTATTGCCACTATATATTTTTTTTCAAGATATGGTTTTGGCACAAGTTTTTCCTCTAAATTTAAACGTTGTTTTTAAACTTGAAAAAGATCATACTGTTTGTAGTATTCTAGGACTAAATATTATGGGTCCGGCTTTTAAAATGTTTAAAATCTACTAATGTGGGTAACCTTAAATTGCATAGAAGCTTGAGTGAGTGCGTTTGTGTAACGGCGACCCCAAAGTGAGGGCTGTGCTGGCAAAGTAAAGCTCGCCCAATTCACAGGCCGTCTGGGGCTGCTGGCTCCTGCTGGGTTTCACAGTAATGGTCAACGTCCCCGCGATTATCATCAGGTTTCATAATAATGGTCAGCATCCCCGCGATTATCATCATCGACGCGGCCCATCTGCATGAGCACCAGCTAAATCCCACACTTTATGATGTGTTATGATGACTTGCATTTTTATTTGATTCTTCCATCGTATCAGGAAACGATTAGGTTTATTACCGTCTTATAGATAGGAAAAGTATGTCACGGTGACAGGAAGTAACTTTCTCAAAGCCATACAACTAGCAAATGGAGGATCCAGGATTTAAACCTAGGTGCTCTGAACAAGACACGGTTCTCAGAGGACAGATAAACATACATACCCAGGAACGAGGAAGACTTGCTGGGGAAACTGTCCAAGTGGAAGTGCATTTGTCGTTTGGCTTGGGAGGTGCAGTGTAGCAGAGAAAGTGCTAGACAGAGTCTTGAGTCCTGGATTCTGGTCCAAAGTCATTAACCAGCCTTAGGATTTGGGGTGAGCAATTAAACCCTTTGAAACCCAGTTCCCTTATCCCTAAAATAGGGGATGAAGATATCTGTCCTGCCCACTTTTAGGGGGTAGTTCCTAGGGTCAGTTGATACACTGCATGTGGAATTACATTATGAAATAGAAAGGTCTCTACAAATATTAGATGGACAGGGACTTGGGGCATAAATTATCATGTTGAAAGAACTAAGCTCTTTACTTCAGATAAAGGAAGATGTTTAGGACCTTCCCCATATACCTTCTCTTTCATCCATTCTAGTTTTCATCCTCTTGCCTTTTATTCCGACCAATTCATAATTAAGGGATGTTTTTGCGTATGTAGGAGAGGAGAGTTCTGAGAATGTTAACAAAGGAAGGGAAGAACTCAGGCTTTCACTGAGAGAATTGATTCAGATTAGAATGAACGGTTGTGTAAAGTCATCTCCCAGTCAGCATCTTCAGTGATTTATCAATACTTTTAGCAAAAAGTAAAGACAACTGAAATTCAGAGTGCTTTTTTGACCCTCAAATGCCTGTAAAAGTTTCTAGCTGTCTTCAAATCATATCACGTTGGGGCTGGAATTTCAAGTGCTTTCCTGGAACCTCCTACCTTGAAAACTCTGGGCAGCCTCGTCCTGGCACCGCCTCAGTGTGATTTGTATATGCTGATCTCCCGGCACTGGGAGTGAATGAGGAAATATTCATGCTGGTGACCATTCATTTTCCCTCCACTAAAGCCTCTGCTCTCATCCTCCTTAAAAGGAGTTTTGGAATCTGCCTGCTGCTAAATAGCCCCGTGCATTTGTGAAAAACAGAATGAAACAAAACAAACAGATCACAAAATCAGGTTTCCACTTTGAATCTGATGCTTGGAGTAGATCATAGGTGAGGCTGTGTGTGCCTTTCCTGTGACCTTCTTTTGCTGTTTCCAACCTCCCAGCTGAGGGCTCAGTTTTCTGTTCCTGGAGCTTTGCTGGGGTTGGAGACATGTCCTTCTCCCACAGGTAACAAGTGTGTCCACTCACATGCAACACAGATAGTTTTCCATCCCCTTTCTGACATCATAAGACTCATTTGGACATCACCGTGGGACAACAGTTTAGAACTTCCAGATTATCCGGGAGGTTGCCCTCATTTAAAATGACAAGACCAAAGTCACAAAAATCAAGTTGATTTTAAGTAAGTAAATTTGTCACTCAGATTGAAAGCCACCTGTTTTGTCTTTAGAGCTGTGAACACCTTTGGAATCTCAAGGAAAACTGGCTAATATACATTCTGCTATTTGCAAATCACTGTGCTGGGGGCCATTGCTCCTGAAACGTTGCCTGTGACCTTGGATGAGGATTTAAGGAAATCGTAGCTGGGACTGAGCTGTGTGTCACATATCAGTTTGGGTTTCTGCCACAAGGATCTCAATGCAGATAGTTTATTTGGGAGATGATCCCAGGAAACAGGGTTGAAATAGAGGTGGAGTGAGACAAGGGAGAAAGATAAGCCAACAACAATAAGAGTAATAAATAAAGGATGTGCTGCTGGCGTGGTTACCACTGTGGCACTTGGGTTTCATCCCCCAGCACAAGGAAGCCTACCTCCAAAGAACGAGACCCTGGGTCAAGGACCCACCGAATCCTCTTTCCCATATTTTAATGGTGGCCCCCGCGAGGGTAAACTGCCCTGTCGTTCCGGCTGCTCCTGAATTGGGGATGGCACATTTTCTGAACTTTGGAGGAAGCCTGAGACAGAGAAGTAGAGAGAAGCTGTGAGACGTACTTGATGTAATTCTCTGTTATGTGCATGGAGCCCTCTACTACCACTGTCCAGATGCAAGGGGTAGGCTGAATGGATGTGATGGTGCCCCAGAGGCATCTGCCACAGTCCCAACGGCTCTTCATAGAAGGGATGGTCAGATTGTCCGAAGAGGAAAGAGCAGTGAGCATAAAAGGGCAGAGAAGTAGTGAAAGAAGTAGCTACTTTCCAGGTATGTAGGGGAAGGAGGGCCAGTAGCAGAGTGGCTTCTGCTGCAGAGGCAAGGCAGAGGCCGGGTGCCATCATCCATGCCCACCTGGCGGTTCCTCACTCCCCACCATACACAGCTCCTTTCCCTCCTCCGTGCCCTTGCCTTGCTGTTCTCTTAGCTTGGAAACATCTTCTGAACCATTTTCTGTACAAATCCTATCTGACCTTCAAAGCGCAGGGCAACGAGGTTCTCCCTCTTTCTTCCAATGGTGCACTGTAGCCAAAATGAATGCCCCCTTCCATGTTCTCACATGCTCTATCCCTCCTATATTTTCATTCATTTATTTGTTCATCCATTCAACAACTAACTATTGAACACCTATGACATGCCAGGCACACAAACTATCTTGTGTTTGGATTAACTGTATCTTGTACTAAACCTTTTGAACTGAGGGCTGTGTTTTAGCCACCCATGGCAGTGGTTCTCAAACTATGGTTTCCACACCAGCAGCATCTGCATTCCCTGGAAGCTTGTTAAAAATACCATTTCTGGGTCTCATCCCAGACCTACTGAATCAGCAAGTCTGGGGGTGGGACGCAGCCTTCTGTGTTTTAACAAGCCTTCCAGGTGATTCTGAGGCACACAGTATTTTGAGAATCAGAAGGTCTCCAGGATCTGGCCATCATAAGGAATCAAGACATTTTTATTAAATTGGATTAGATTGAATACACTGTCAGGGAGGTCCTGGTCTAAACACTTTGGCTCTTAAGAGTAATAAATTCTTTTTTTAAAATTTTTATTAGAGTATAGTTGATTCACAATGTTGTGTTAGTTTCAGGTGTACAGCAAAGTGAATCAGTTACACATACACATATCTCCACTCTTTTTTTAGATTCTTTCCCCATATAGGTCATTACAGAGTACTGAGAAGAGTTCCCTGTGCTGTACAGTAGGTCCTTATTAGTTACCTTTTTTTTTTTTTTTTTTGGTGATACGCGGGCCTCTCACTGTTGTGGCCTCTCCCGCTGCGGAGCACAGGCTCCGGACGCGCAGGCTCAGCGGCCACGGCTCATGGGCCCAGCCGCTCTGCGGCATGTGGGATTCCCCCAGACCGGGGCATGAACCCGTGTCCCCTGCATTGGCAGGCGGACCCCCAACCACTGCGCCACCAGGAAAGCCCTAGTTACCTATTTTAAGAGTAATAAATTCTTTTAAAGTGCAAAAACTCAAATGAAAAAGGACCCTTCCATTTACCAGAAGAATGGCTCACTCACCCGTGAGGCAGTTGGCAGCCTGGACTCTTCTCAGAAAATCTGGTACAGAAGCATATAAACAGAGCTCATCACTGCTACTCAGAGCAACGTGAGGCTGCTTCCTACCCCTCTCCCCACCCAGAGGTCCCCAGGACCACATGCCTGTCCAAGGTGAATGACAAGGTCTGTATGGGTCAGTGCTCCCGTTGACCTCTTTGGACCCTGTCGACCATTTGGAGGGAATATCCATTTCATACAGGGACAGGGAGAAGCCATCGAGGTGACTGTCAAATCTCAATCCTCAGTCATTCTCTGGTTGGGGGGTCAAGCTCTTTGGGCAACAGCAGCAAAACTGGTGGTGAT
Organism: Globicephala melas; assembly: GCF_963455315.2. NCBI lineage: Eukaryota > Metazoa > Chordata > Mammalia > Artiodactyla > Delphinidae > Globicephala > Globicephala melas. The sequence continues at coordinate 145,280,273 of NC_083317.1, forward strand.
GATGCCAAAGCCTGTCAAAGTGTCCAGTGAAGCCCAGGTTTGCACATGGTCTCCTTAGATTTAAGACCTGCCCTGCACGGTTGCTTTAGTTTGTGTCTCCTCTTGCACCTCTGGATTCACTCTCCTTTACACCAGGGGCTGAGAAATCACATCGGCTTTCACACTCTCACACCATTTATGAACCATTTTGCAAAGTATTTCATAGATGCTTTCAAAAAAAGAATTAACTGGAGAAATTCCAAGTCACCTGCGTTGCTTGGTGGGGCAAAGTTCAGGGAAGAAAGGAAACTTTCTCCCGAGTCACAGCCAGGGAGGTGCTTTTGCTGTTGAAGAAGCTGTCTTGGGGTTCAGCATTGGTGGCTACACTGCATCTTGGAAAATACATGTGAGCACAGCGGGAGGAACGCTGGTGGCTAAGAACGTTGCTGTCGGTCAGGCTCTCATATCTTGCCCGGAGAGTGGAATCCTAGCTGTCTGTGATTATCGTAGCACTCATCTTCAGAGGGCATTTGCATCCTCTGCCTTTTAAGGGGTTTCCATCAAGTGGCAGAAGCAGCTTACCAGATGTGGGGAATTAAATCTCGCCTTCTTGAAGAAATGGCTGGGGGCAGGCAGGGCATGAATAGGTCACATTCAGAGGCAAAGCTTGTTGTGCCATCGCACATAAAAAACACTTAAACGGGCTTCCCTGGTGGCACAGTGGTTGAGAGTCCGCCTGCCGATGCAGGGGACGCGGGTTCGTGCCCTGGTCCGGGAAGATCCCACGTGCCGCGGAGCGGCTGGGCCCGTGAGCCATGGCCGCTGAGCCTGCGCGTCCGGAGCCTGTGCTCCGCAACGGGAGAGGCCACAACAGTGACAGGCCCGCGTACCGCAAAAAAAAAAAAAAAAAAGCACTTAAGCATCCTCCTCAAACACTGACCTCTGGACTCCCGTACCCTGTCAATATAATTGGTTTGTGTTCGACATCCTCGCATTTGTGGTTTTCATAATAAGGTAGATTCATCTTTACTAATAAATGAACTGAATGCAGTACTCTTTTAGATTGGTTTGGTGAGAATTGAGTCCTGCTGAGTAACTTCAGTGTGCAAAAGAAAGCTTAACTTCAACGTGCAGAAAAAAAACTTAACAAGTTATTAAAACTGCAAGTGATCAGACTCTACCTAAAGCTACTGCAACGGAATTTTGATAGGAGGTGGTGGTGGAACTGGGGGACGAGAGAAGCTTAAAGTCCCAGCCTCCTCAACTTTAATCCACGTGATCCCAACGCAGTCTTGGTATCAGATGGTGGGAAACACTGTATCAAGTGACCATCATTTTAATAGTGATCTTTTGGATCCAAGAGGAAGACTCTACTTAGCATATTCAGATATTGCATCAGGAGAGTATGTATGGGCATACAATGCAGTTCTCTTTATCTGGAAATATTTAGTTAGGGAAACAGGATACTGTTCTCCTTGGGAGAATAGCTTCACTAGGAGTCTTGCTCTGACATTTACTAGTTGTGTATTCTTGGACAAGTTTGCTTAATCTTTTGAGACTCAATTTCTGCATCTGTGAAATGGTGATGAGATAATGCAGGTAAAAATGATTGGCACTTCCTTATTTGGGAGCTATTCTTATTGATTAAGTGTAGACTAGAGATGAGTGAGAGACTGTTTAAAGTCATACTGGTGTGTGGTCAGTAAAGGATCACCTCTCATGGCCCATCATACAGAGATCTCAGGGTTAACAGAAGGCAACTGGAAGGTTGCAGTGAGCTGCGAGCTGAGTCCCTTCAGGGGAATCCTGACAGAGATAATGTAGGACTTCATTCATTCAGTCATTCCACCCATCAAACCCTGGCAGGGGCAGGTGGAGGGCCTTTCTTCACATTATTCCTTACATTTTAAATCCAACCATATGTTGAGAGGGAAAAATGGAACAACCTTTCAGGATGGACACCATGGTTAATCATTTAAATGATTTCCTTGCCTTTATTCTTTTTTTAAAAAAAATTTATTGAAGTATAGTTGACTTACAGTGTTGTGTTAATTTCTGCTGTACAACAAAGTGACTCAGATATATATAACAATATATATCCATATGTATGGATATATATATATACATATATATGTATATATATATATATTCTTTCTCATATTCTTTTCCATTATGGTTTATCAGAGGATATTGAATATAGTTCCCTGTGCTATACAGTAGGACCTTGTTGTTTATCCATTCTATATATAGTAGTTTGCATCTGCTAATCCCAAACTCCTGCTCCTTCCCTCTCCTACCTCCCCTCCCCCTTGGCAAACACAAGTCTGTTCTCTATGTCTGTGAGTCTGTTTTTCTTTCATAGATATGTTGATTTGTATCATATTTTAGATTCCACATATAAGTGATATCATATGGTATTTGTCTTTCTCTGTTTGACTTACTACCCTTAGTATGATAAGCTCTAGTTCCATCCATGTTGCTGCAGATGGCATTATCTCATTCTTTTTTATGGCTGAGTAGTATTCCACTGTATATATGTACCACATCTTCTTTAGCCATTCATCTGTCAATGGACATTTAGGTTGTTTCCATGTCTTTGGCTATTGTGAACAGTGCTGCAGTGAACATTGGGGTGTAAGTATCTTTTTGAATTAGAGTTTTGTTTGAGTGTATGCCCAGGAGTGGAATCGCTGTATCGTATGTCCTTGGCTGTATTCTTTAATAAAGGCTTTAATCAGATGGTTTTATGATATGCTCTGATAGAACTATATTCCTTTTCTTTCATGGCATTTGTCTTAGTTTATATCCATTAATGCTACTGCTCGATCTTCCCTCCTAAACAATAATTGCCATGAGAATGAGGACCATATCTATTTTTTGTTCACTATTATTTCTCTAGTGCCACCCACAGAATAAGTCCACAATAAATATTTTTTGAATGAGTGTATGAACGTTTGCCTAGAAGCCCACTTGTGTGTTAGGGCCATGATCTTATGTAATTTTCATTCTGGTCTTTTTGTCACTGATAATTCTACGGTTATTCTGCCATGGGCAGACATAACCCCCTGACTCACTGTCATTTCTTTGTTGCATGGGAGTTTAGGGACATTTATGAAGAGAATTGCTTGACAAAATGAATAGCACTATTTGGAAAGGCAGAAAGAAAGAAATATAAAAATAGTCACTCTTTGAAAATTCAGAGTGTCCAGTTCCTGACACCTTGGTGGAGTGTTCAGAGAAAAGCATGCTTTAATATAATCAGCAGAGACCCAAATTAGATGTGAGGTTTTATAGTCTACAAGAGCTAAAACAGACAATTACCTGTGTTTTAAATTTCGCTTTCCTTCTGTTTTGAGGGAAACCAGCATTCTATCTAGACTAGACTTTTTAATGCTTTTTCAACCCATGATGGAGGAAATAAAAGTTAGTTCATATCTACCGAGCACCCACTGTTTTTAAAACTTTGTGCTAGTTATGTTCTTTTGATGAAAAGTGGCCCTTGGTTGTGATTTTGAGAGCTATTTTGACAAGCCCAAAGGTCCCTTTGCATCCTCAGTAGGGTAAATGGACTACAGAGGAGTAACTGCTTGAGGAAAGCATGGCATGACATTCAGAAAATGTAGCAATTTTTCCTGGCAGTGAATGAATTACACCATCCAATTGGTCCTCTACTTTGACAGCAATTTAATCCCCAAGACTCAAGAATTCAGTTGTTCTTTCTTTTTATTTTTTGAATTTTGTTTTATTTATTTTTTTATACAGCAGGTTCTTACTAGTCCATTTTATACATATTAGTGTATATATGTCAATCCCAATCTCCCAATTCATCCCATCACCACCATCCGCCCCCACCACTTTCCCCCCTTGGTGTCCATATGTTTGTTTTCTACATCTGTGTCTCTATTTCTGCCCTGCAAACCAGTTCAGTTGTTTATTTTTAATTGAAGTATAGTTAATTTGCAATATTACATTAGTTTCAGGTGTACAACATAATGATTCAGTATTTTAATAGATTATACTCCATTTAAAGTTATCACAAAATAATGGCTATATTTCCCTGTGCTGTATAATATATCCTTGTTGCTTCTCTATTTTATACATAGTAGTTTGTATCTCTTAATCCCATACCCCTCTCTTGTCCCCCGCTTCCCTCTCCCCACTGGTAACCACTATTTTGTTCTCTATATTTGTGAGTCTGTTTCCTAAGGCAAAAGAAACAAAAGCAAAACTAAACGAATGGCACCTAATAAAACTTAAAAGCTTTTACACAACAAAGGAAACCGTCAACAAAATAAAAAGGCAACCTACTGAATGGGAGAAAATATTTGCAAATGATATGACTTATAAGGGGTTAATATCCAAAATATATAAACACCTTATACAACACAATATCAAAAAAAAAAACCCAATTAAAAAATGGGCAGAGGGCTTCCCTGGTGGCGCAGTGGTTGAGACTCTGCCTGCCAATGCAGGGAACACGGGTTTGAGCACTGCTCTGGGAAGATCCTACGTGCCGCGGAGCAACTAAGCCCGTGCGCCACAGCTACTTAGCCTGCACGTCTGGAGCCTGTGCTCCACAACAAGAGAGGCCGCGACAGTGAGAGGCCCGCGCACCACGATGAAGAGTGGCCCCCGCTCGCTGCAACTAGAGAAAGCCCTCGCACAGAAAAGAAGACCCAACACAGCCCAAAATAAATAAATAAATAAATTCACTAAAAAAAAAAAAGCTCAGTTTAATGTCAAATTTGGACATTGACATCCAATGCTATGCACTCTTCCTTCAAAATGATCACAAAGGTAGCAAATTTTCATGGATAATACAGTGTTTCTTTTTTTTTTATTCTTTAAATTAAAAAGAATTTTTGGAGTATAGTTGAAATACAATGTTGTGTCAATTTCTTCTGTATGGCAAAGAGGCTCAGTTATACATATATATACAATCTTTTTCATATTCTTTTCCATTATGGTTTATCATAGGATCCTGAATGTAGTTCCCTGTGCTGTACAGTAGGACCTTGTTGTGTATCCATTCTCTATATAATAGTTTGCCTCTGCTAATCCCAAACTCCCAACACTTCCTTCCCCCAACCCCATGCCCCCTTGGCAAACCACAAGTCTGTTCTCTGTATCTGTGAGTCTAATACAGTGTTTCTTGAATCAAATGATTGGTTTGGACCTATTTCTTGCAAGTCATATAGTCTTAGGAAACTAAGAAATGACACTGAAATAATAAGCATCAAAGCTCTTCGTAAATTGTGCAGCCTGATTGGAATTTAAAATATTTATCGTTATGATTGTTCACCAGACTGCCACTTTTTTTGTCTTCGTTTTATTAGTTATAATGCTACGAATTGGTCTCTTACAGGTTCAGCACTAAAATGTAAATTATTTGAGCTTAAAGGTATTGTTAAGTGTTATTGTAGAAAATCAGGGCTGGAAGGGATGATAGCAGTTTTAGAGTTCAGAAGCTTAATTTTTTAGAAGCTGAAACTAGTGCCCAGAAAGATGAAGTGTCTTTCCAAAGGTCACCCCGCTACTTAACGATTGCTGGATCAGAGTTTATTCCCTGATATAAATTTTCTTTGATTTCTAGGTGAGAGGGAATTCCATTCTTAGGCTTGTCAAAGTTATTCTCCGTCAAACAAATGAAAATCAAACAGAACACAATAGACATGTCTCTCTTCTTGGACGTCACCTTTTGGAATTGGAAATTTAGCCATAACATAGGTCTAGACCCAGCTTAACTGCCTTTGTTTTTAGCTTCACATGGCCTCTAGAGACTTGAGACTTCTTCCAGCATCCCATGAAGCCCCCATCAGACAGGCTGAATAATTTGCTTTCTACCAAATGATGGGTTTCTGGTTTCCAGTAGAAATAGGTTCATTCTTTTATTTGAGAACATTTGGAAGCCAAGTATTTGAAACTCTGTGTTATGCACTATTATACCTTTGTATAAAAATAAGATAAGAAAAATTACCTAATGTCCAAAACGATGAAACACAGACCCTTGGTTTGAAGGTAGCTTATTTCAGCAACCATGTGTCTGCACTTCTAGTTGAGGCTAAGGTTGAGATGAGGGAACCTCGTTTTGAGCCCTAATTACTTACTTTTGCTTCAGCTCATCTTTCTTATCATTTATGAGTTTCAAAGTGACATCAACTTTTCCTATAACACTGAATTGTGTCAATGGAAGTGCCTCTTTCCCCAGATTAATTAGGAAAACTCTTTAGGGAACACAAAAATTAGTTCTGCACAAATTAGTTTAAAATACTCGAACTGAAAATGAAATGACTAGTGTAACACCGGTACCCTTGAGTACTAATAAACATTTTCCTCAGGCTTTGGTAATGTCTTTAAAGGACTTTTTTCAGCCATACCCAGAATAAAACAATGCAGATGAGAGTGCAAAAAAGAAGCTTCATGAAAGTTTATGACTTAAGCATAAATGCCTTATAATATCCATACAAGGAACAAGCTTTGAGAGGCTAACAAACAGTTAGCCTTTGAGAGGCTTTGCAAACAGTTGGGACATTAAAGAAAAAAAAAATCCTGAAAGAAGCATCACTCGATATATTTTGGCCTCTTCAATGGGCAAACAAGCGTTCTTTAAGTTTCTCAAAACTGCTTGTCCCTATACTTCCGGATTGACAGAATTTTATATACAAAATGAGAGGGTTGATATAATTATATAGGAATATCAGGGGAAAAAAGAACTATTTCCTGCCCCCCCAATCCCAATTAAAAATAAACAAAATTTATAGCAAGCAAAATGCAATCCATGGCTATTTTATTTTGGGGGGTACTTTCCTCTAATGTCATGGGAGATGGCTTTCTCATTTAAAGAAATCTTAGCCACTAATCCCCTCTATGTGCTGGGGAACTGGAAATTTCTCTTGCCTTGTGTTGGTAAAATTGCAATACTGGCCCTCTGGTTAGTGATGTGCATACTCAGGTATTTGGGGGAGTGTACTGATGTCATCAAGTTACTCTGAAATGCCTCAAAAAGTAAGATGTATTAATGGATGGATAGCTGTGTGCTAAAGCAAATAGTGTAAAATATTAATTGCAGACTCTAGGCAGTGTGCATATGGGTGTTTAATATAAAATTCCTTCAACTTTTCTCAATATTTGAAAATTTTCAAAATGAAATTTGGAGGGCAATTGCAGTATTTTCACTGTGGTTTAAAGCTGGAGACACTTGATAGGCAAGATAGTGTGATAAAAGAGGACAACGCTAGTCTTCAATTTGTAGCTTGTTTGCTTTAGGATGGAAAAACCCCTCACCGTAAAGTTGCTTTACCTGAAAAGTATTATAGTAGTCAATCAATTTCTTTATTTCCCAGATGCAGCCCTTCTCACCAGGGCACACTTTCCACCACAGTTGGGGTGAGTTCAGGCATTAGATGCCACTGTACCACAAGTCCACCCTCTTCCTGGATTCTTAATCTCTGTTCATGATTCTTTCCCATTGTGCCAGATATTTTAGGGCAATTTTTATCCTCAAGTCTCATTGTCCCTTTCTGTAGTCTCTCCTCCCATGTGGCCACCTCTGTCTATCAGATGTTTGAATATGTCTGAGTCCTATCAGTAGGCAGAACTCAAGTCTTCCTGTAGAAGATTTTGGACATCTTGTACATTAGTGGAAGCAGATGATTAATCAGGAAAGGAATGTTGCCAATGGGTACATGTTGGAGAATCTGAGTCCTAGGTCTTTCCTAGATAAAATAACCTGTTACAATGCTAGAAAAATGGGCAAATTACTTGAATAGGCAATTAACAAGAGATCATATCCAATGGCCAATAAACATGAAAAGGTGCTCGATTTCATAAGGTGCTGGAGACAGGAAAATTAAAACCACAAGGTGAAGCCACTCTACACCCACAATAACATTTAAAAATTTAATACTGAGTGAAGTAAGTCAGACAGAGAAAGACAAATATCGTATGGTGTTGCTTATATGTGAAATCTAAAAAAATGATACAAATGAACTTATTAACAAAACAAAAGTAGAGTCACAGATGTAGAAAACAAACACGGTTATGGAGGCGGGGGAAGGGGAGGGGCAGGAATCAATTGGGAGACTGGGATTGACATATACACACTACTATATATAAAATAGATAACGAATAAGGACCTACTGTACAGCACAGGGGACTCTGCTTAATACTTTGTAATGGCCTGTATGGGAATAGAATCTAAAAAAGAGTGGATAGATGTATATGTATAACTGAGTCACTGTGCTGTACACATGAAACTAACACAACATTGCAAATCAATTATACTTCAATAAAAATTTTAAAAAACGAACAAAAATATTCCTTGAAAAATACTTCAAAAAATAAAAGAAAATAAAAATTAAAAAAATAAAACAAAATCTTGGCAAAGACGTGGAACAAGTGAAACTCATCAACTACTGGTGGGAGTGTAGATGGGCACAGCAATTTGGAAGACTGTTTAGGATGTTTGGTATACAAAACCTGGTTTGGGGCAAGTTATTAACCTGCTGAGTCTCTGTTTCTCACTTAGCAATGGGGAAAATAATAGGCACATCACAGAGTTGCAGTAGGAATTAAACAAGGTTATGTGTGCAAAAGCAGGAGGGAAGGTAGAGCATGTGGACCCAGGCACAGGCAGGAGGTAGATGTAATGCCGGCAGCTGTGAGTAGAAACATACTTAACAAGATACTGTTGTGTGGCAGCTTACGCCTATGTTAAATTTGGGGGGAAATGTTAAAATCTCTGAGAAAAGTTAGTCTTGTACCTATTCAAAGTGTTTGTTAATAGTCGTTTTTGGAAGAAAATAACCAATAACTTATAGTAAGGCACACAGCAAATGCCAAGGTTTTACAGTGAAACATTTTTCAAAATTTTTATTTTTATATGTAAAGGTGTTAAAGCATCTTCCCAGTTAGAAAACCCAGACAACATCCCATAAAATGATGATGATTCTGCAGACTGTGGTTTTCACATTGAGTATACAGGTCAGTTTCAGGGAAAAACATGATTTTCTACAGAAGCTTCAGTAAAAAATACTAAGTAACACATTAGGTTTATATAAACATTTCTCCTTTAGGTTATTTTATATATTATTTTTGCTAACAAAAATCAAATACTACACACACACACAATTAAAATTCCCCCATACTATCATCTGCTGGTCCAGCTTCCTCTCCAGAGATAACAGCTGTAAAAGTTTTTGGATATATACTTCTGGTTATTTGCCTGTGTCTTGTGCCCTACCTGTGTGTACAAAGTACATAATTGCTTCTATAGAAATACACAATTTAAAAAATGTGTCTTCTTAAAAAAAAAAGATATGGTATCGTAGCTTATGCATTATTCTCCAACTTAATTTGTTAACTTGCTGGTATGTCCTGGAAATCTCCTCATGTGAATCTGCTTAGAACTACCCAATCTTTCTAACCGTTTGATTTTTGGGGGGGTTTTTTTGGTTTTGTTTTTTGTATTCCAGAGTATAGAGATACCATATTTTGTTTTAACTAGACTTCTTTTGGATGTCACTTAGGTTGTCCTCATATTTCCTTGTTTGTAACAGTGCTGTAGTAACCTCATGCAACAAACTTTATGTAACCTTCCTTGGGCACTTGTGCAAGGTTTTCTCTGGGTAGCTATTGAGGCATGCAATTGCTTGTTAATCATTAGATTATGATTAGCTAATGCTGAAATGCTCTTCAAAATGAATGAATGAATGAATGCTCTTCATTCTCACCAGCAATGTAAATGTAAATAGTTCTAGTTTTCCCATAGCTTTACCACATTTGATATTCTTTTAAATGTTGTCAGCCCAATGGTGAGAAGTAACATCTCAATGTTGCTCGAATACGTATCTATAAACACTACTGAGCTGAGCATCTTGGCAAACGTTGTTCTTTTGCCTTCTTGATGGCCGCTGCCCCCATTATGGCTTTTGACTCTTTTTACCCCTTTCAGTGGGCTCTTGATGGTAACCAAAGCCTAGAAGAGTTTCTGAGTCAGTAATTCCAGGCCTAAGAACTAGTCTCCACAGCAGGAGAATAAACTCTACTTGCTTCCAGTACTGGGTTTCCTTTCATGAATCAATGGATCAGGATGTTTTGGTCTCAGACTTTGGTGCAGTCAGGAATTACCTGCAGATCTTGTTAAAATGCAAATCCTGATTCAGCAGTTGGTGGGTGGAGCCTGAGGGTCTACCTTTCTAACTAGCTTACTGGTGGTCCCGAGGTGGCTGGTCCATGTAATGAGGAATTACATGATTTGGACATACAGGTCATGTCTTTACATTAAATGACCAGGTCATCTGGGGCTGGTACAGATCGGGTGGTACTTCTCCACAGTGCAGGGTCAGTAGACTTTCTTGTATCTACAAACTCAAGACCATCCCTCTGATACCTCACTCTTTGTGTTAGACCGTTAGTCACTGTTAATGTGTCTCACTATGACATTATTGTAATAGGAATCGTGGGGACAGGAGTGGGAAATGAATAAATTACTCCTGGTGAATATCTTTGCCTCACATTCCCCTGTTATGACAGTGACTACTTTTGCAGTCAAAGTACTGAAATCATTCTGTAGCCTCCTTTTCCTTGTCTTTCTGAACAAAGAATTTCCACAAAGCATGCACTTCTGTGCACAGAATTGCCTCCTTATGCTTGACAGTACTTCTTGCCAAAATTAACTATATCTCCATTCTGTATCTATCTCTCTACCTGTCTATCCATCCATCCATCCTCTATCATCTTCTATCACTTCTTGTTCATTATAGTCCTTATTCTAATACATTGACTAGATTTTCTTCTTTTTCATCAGATCCTTTTAATTTCATTTAATCTTTACATTTAATATCACTTAATATTTCAAAGTAGGTTGTGGTCAGTTTTACAGGTGATGGAAGTGGGATCACCTTCCTGCCAGCTAGTGGCAAAGACAGCATCTAGAAGAGAAGATGTGTTTGGATCGAGCACACAGGTTCTTTTTATCACATCATGTCGGGCAATTTAACCACCTCTCTCTCTCTCTCTTTCACATTCTATAATTCACAACTATTTTCAATGACAAACTCTTAATATATTACCTTCTTGATTGCTCTACTAACATTGGTCCTTTGCTCTAAATGAATCCCTTTTAAGTATTTTAATCAACTTATTGAAGTGTAATTTAAATAAACTAAAATGCTCTCATTTTGAGTGTACAGTTTGATGAGTTTTTACATGTTTATACCTGTGTAACCAGTTAAGATATAGAACATTTTCATCACTCTGGATGTTTCCCTCATGTCCCTTAAAAGTCAATCCCTCCCTCTTAACTTCAAGTAATCCCTGACCTGTTTTCTGTCACCATAAATCAGTTGCCTTATCCAGTATTTCATTTAAATGGAGTCATATAGTATGTTGTGTTTTGTGCCTTGTTTCTTTATCTAAACATAATGTTTTTGATATTCATCCATGTCAGTAGATAATTCTCTTTTTATCGCAGAGTAAAATTCCAATGTATGAATATACCACAATTTATTTATCCATTCATCTGTTGGTCCACAAGTAAAGCTGCTATAAGCATTTCTGTTCCAGTCTTCTGTGAATATATGATTTAATTTCTCTTGAGTAAATACCTAGGAGTAGCATTGCTGGGCCATATAGCAAATATACTTTACCAACACTAATTAATAACTTTAATAAATTCTCATATCTATTTTAATCTGAATTCTCCAGTGTTGCATAGCACTGTATATTGTCTTATATTCTCTAATTTCTTATTTAGGTCCTGCCTCCCTGCTAGGTAATAAACTCTCAGATGATAAGAGTTAAAGTTGTCATCTATTTCTTTTTTAACTTAAACAACTTAACACAGGGCTCTGGGCATATAGAATAAAGCTTGTCAGATTATTATGTGTTTTATTAACAGTACCCCATTAAACACAATGAGCCCAAGTTTTAGTCCTCTTTGAGTTGAATTTGTAAAGTTAAGTTTCACTGAGTGTGTTTCAGATAAACATAAATAACTCGTCCTTTTCCTTGTGGGTGAATTTGTGACATAATAGGGCCACCTAGATTATTCTGAGACTCTTGCTGGAAGCATCAGGAAATAGGTTCTAATGTTCCACTGGGGTAGCTAAGTTAAAGAAAGCAAAGCTAGGTTTGCTGTTGCTGTCTTTGCCACTTGGAGAGATTCTACCTGAAAATAAAGCCATCATGAATAATGCTGTAAGATATACTTGAAAGTTGCTAAGAGGGGGAATCTTAAAAGTTTTAACCACACACACACATAAAGATGGTTACTATGTGAGGTGATGGATGTATTAGCTAACTTTATTGTGGTAATCATTTTGCAGTATATACATATATCAAATCATCACCTTGCATTGTGCTTTCAGCTCTGCACTCACTAGTGCAAAACCACAGATAAACTTCAGCCCTTTCATTGCTAAACTGAAGTCCCCTGCAGCTCTAATTTCTGGAGTATTATCTAGAAAACTTCTCTCTATCCATCCCTTCCAGAGGGTAGGATTGACTAAAAGGGGCCCTAGGGAATTTTCTGGGTGTTGGATGTGTTCCATATTTTAATTGGTTGGGGGTTACACGGGGGTATATGTTTGTTAAAACTCATCATGCCATGCATTTAAAATCCATACATGTTGCTGACGGTAAAAGTGCAAAAAAATGTAAAAAGAAAAACTTATTTAGTTACTCTTTTGACCCATATTCTACTCATGAGACAAGTGAGACTAAGAATGAGGTGATGGTTTGCCCACAGTCATGGTGGGAGTTGGGAAACCTGTACTATCCGATGAGAATTGCGATTTTATCTTGTGTACTTTTGTAGTAAGATTTTCACCATAACATTAATTATGAGCCTAATGCACTTTGTATTCAGTACATTAGGAGAAAACAAAACAAAAATGAAAAGATGTATTCCCCGCAATCAACTCTGTTTGTCTGCATACTTAGATTTTGCAGAGAGAAATGGCAATGAGTCTTTGTTTTTTCCCTGGGAAAAGCAAAGGGAGGCTGTCCAGCAGGTGAGGTCATAGTGATGCCAGTCAGTCAACAGTGTTCTGAGACTTCTGACAGAGTCCCGATAGGTGTTTTTCTTTAGAGACGTAAAAAATGTGACATAACAGCTTTCAGTCTGTGAAGTAGTTCCTAGATAAACAATCCCTAAGCAAATCACCTCTCGTCTTGTTAAAAACGCAGATTCTAATTTAGGGGGTCTAAGGTGAGGCTCGCCAACTTGAAATTCTAATAAATTCCAAGATGGTGATGATGTTGCTGGTCCTTGGGCCACACTTTGAGTGGCAAAGATGAGGTTAGTAAAACTGAAATTGAATCTGCAGTTTACCTAAGGTCTCAAACTCAAGAGGTGAGCTGAAAACAGGACCTGTGATGATGAGTATCTATAGATTTTCTGCCGTCCTATAAGAAACAAGATGAGAAGGTATATAAATAAATATAAACATGTGGGACTGGGGAGAAAATCTGTTGTAGCCATTTATTCAAATGACTTGTCTAGAGTATCTGAATGCGAGTAATTGGTTCCATTTTTATCGCTCTGATTCTACGTACAAAGCTTTAGGTTAGTGTTTTTCTAGACACTTCTAGACAATTTCCAATCTAGAAGTTACTCTTGTAATCAAGGATACATTTGTAATCTGGGAAATTGTAGAATGAAGTAGTGACCCACAAAACTGTTTGATGACCGCAACACACGCACATGAAAGTTCCTTATTGACGTTGTACCCATCCTCCTAAATGGCCTTCAATAGTCGCTGCCTCTTGGTATCCCTACCGTTGTGTAATCCTCTTCCACATTAAGTGGGGCTGACCCCTGGGAAACCAATGAGATGATGATGTGTGACTTCCAAAGACAGATCATAAAAGACATCCTGGCTCTGCCTTGTTTGCTCTTGGACTGTTCACTCTGGCAGGAACCAGTCACCCACCATGTTATGAAGATTCTCAAGCAGCCCATGTAGCCCCACGGGAAGAACTGAGGCCTCCTGCCAACAGCCATGAAGGGAGTGGATTATCCGAGACATGGATCCTCCAGCTCCAGAACTTTGAAGCACTCAGCAACTAAGATAGTACTGTATTTGTAATATAATACACTATTTACAATAGCCAGGACATGGAGCCACCAAAATGTCCATCCACAGAGGAATGGATAAAGAAGATGTGGTACATACATACAGTGGAATATTACTCAGCCAGAAAAAAGAATGAAATGATGCCATTTTGCACAGCAACATGGATGCAACTAGAGATTATCATACTAAGTGAAGTAAGTCAGACAGAGAAAGACAAATACCATATGATACCATTTACATGCGGAATCTAAAAAAATGAGACAAATGAACTTATTTACGAAACAAACTCACAGATTTCAAAAAAAACATATGGTTACCAAAGGGGAAACACTGCGGGGGAGGGATAAATTAGGATTTTGGGATAAATTAGGAGTTTGGGATAGCACACAACTACTATGTACAAAATAAATAAGCAACAAGGACCTACTGTATAGCTCAGGGAACTCTACTCAATACTCTGTAATAACCTATATGGGAAAAGAATCTGAAAAAGAATTGATATATGTGTATGTATAACTGATTCACTTTGCTGTACACCTGAAACTAACACAACATTGTAAATCAACTATACTCCAATTAAACTTAAAAAAAAAAGAAAAGAGGGAGAAACTCTGCATTTGGCAGATATGACTTGATTTAGAAAAGTAGCCTCTGTAGTAAGTCCAAAATATGTTATCTAAATGTAATCACACCCTATCTGAATCAACCCTAAGATTTCTTCTGATTTCATGGTTACCAGGTTCCAGTCCCAAAGAAATAGATTTTTCAGTGGAGGAAACAAGAAAAAACTGTAAAATTGGAACATTTACATTATGGTAATGAATAAAACCAGTAAGTTATGTGATCTATTATTACGTTATGTTCTATACTCAGGGATGTCTTGATGAAGGCTTAGGTTAGGAACCTAGCAGAGGAAATAAGGAAGAACAGAGATGAATTATTTTGAACTGTTGATAGGACTTCATGATAAATTGAGTTGGTATATAAAGAAGAAGAAAGGAGGAAGACACCTTTAAGAATTTGTGCCTATTTGATAGAAGAATAATGACACACACCATTGAATAAAATAGATTTGCTGGGAAGATAAGCCAGGATTTTAGAGATGGGGAAGAGGATGGAGGGTTTTATTTTGAGATGCATTGAGTTCCACATAGTAAGAAACCCTAGGAGAAAATGCTTTCTTCTTGATTTTTACTGTCCTCTTGTACTACATATTGGTGACATTTTTTTTCTCATATTGAAACCCCATCCCTGAAAAACAAGATAGCCAATATATTTATTATACTTATGAAAAAAAGTTATCAAGTAAGAATCTTAGCAATATGTTCAATACGGAGAGTTAGGGATTGTCTAAAATCCAGCTTTCCCCAAAACCAAGCTATGGTTCTTTCCAGCTGGAGTATCCTGTGATCACTGCACAGCTTTCTTCATACTGGCTCTTGGTCCCTTGGTGTCTAGAATTAGTCATTGTTTTGAAATAGGAAAGTGTTTGGCTAAATGTTTTTGATAGGGGTTTAATTCAGTGTCTGTCTCTTGGTGGGTTCCTGGTAGGTTTTAGCTTTTAGCTTTGAACAATTAGAAATCCAATGCTGTAAATTCACCAAAAATGGTAAGGCTTTGGGAAATCCGTCAATGCAGCCAAACTCACAGAAGACTGATTTGCGAAACTGAATGCCAAAGTGTTAATTACCATATATGATTCTAACAACTGGAACATCCAGTAAAGGATATTGTTAGTTGTCAGACTTTTTTTTAGTTGTCAAACTCTTTTATCCTTACACCACTTCCCTTAATGATTTCCAGAATCATGGTTTATCTTTTATTAACTGCATTTTTAGAGTGTCTTCTCAGTGAAATTTTAGAAAGATAAGTTAATGTAATGGACAACATATTTACAAATAATACTTTTGAGCTAAGTGACTTGGGTGAACATGACTTTTTTGACTCGTATTCTTATATTTTGTAATGATAGCTTCTTAGCTTTCTCTTTAGCGGGTAGACAGTTGTTCCATTTTAACAAGAAAGGGACCTGAATGAGAAAAATATAGCTAAACAAATAGCTGAGTTATAACTACTGTAGCATTAAGTGTAAACAAACCTATGATAGATTCTCAACAAATTGGAGGAATTTTAATTTGACAATAAACTTCAAGCAATTTACTTCAAAGACATTTGAGGCTAATAGGCTATTTATATGTTGCCTGAGGGGGGAAATATTTCCTTCAGCTGACTTATTGATTTGTTGCCTTGCAACAGAAAACTATGCTGATCTAATTACGAAGAAGTGTTAAAAGCTAATAACTTCAGTCCATAATGGCACAAAATGACTGATGGTCTAACAGGAGCAACCGCGCATGAATCTTTAGCCAGAAACTTGAAATACCATCTCAATAGCGGGAGTGGGGTTTGAAATACTGCCAGCAATTTTTCTTTCTACATCAAGTGATGTTAAAATAGCTAAATGGTGTTGTAATTGGACCCGTGGTGTAGCAGTCACTTATGACAGAGTCTTTACATTTTGTTTGCTTATAGTCTTCTGATTTATTAATTTTTCTAAAACAAAATTCCTGTTATGCTAATATGCGCATCAGTGAAGTGCTATGCCACAAGCTTCTTCAAAAACCAATTTTTTTTAAGTCAGTATGAGGGTCCTGAAGGGGCCATAATCAGTGGATCAACCTCAGGAATCCTGCGGAGTCAAGGCAGATCACCAAGTATCCATATGAATCCTTCCCCCCAACCCTGCCAATGTGGGAATTCAAAAAGGAAAGTGAGAGCTTATGGTTGGGACCACGTAAGTTGGTTTTAAGACTTTCATAGAAAGCCCTTGAGATGGGAAAGCTATATAGGTACCACTGGGTACCATTTTGAGACATGAAACCCAAACAAGTGTGTGAAGGCTATTCACTATTTACAAGATTTTCTGGTCTAGTTGAGTCTAGCCTCGAATGACTGCTACACTTAAGATTCAGACTTCTTTGCCCTGGGAAGAAAGAGCTGTGCTTGTAGGTCGAGCTGGGGGAGCTCTTGGGTGGTGTTGGAGCCCAAGGTTAGGAGAGCTTATCAGTAGCACCAGATAGTCCATTAACAGCATGAAGCTGGGGTGCAGGGGGCATCACTGGCTCTTCGTGACCATAGGTGTTGCTGGTAGCAGAGGACCAGAGACTTGAGAAGGCCATCGAGAGCAGCTTAATTAACCCCTGGGCATTGAGACTAGGACTCAGTAAAGTTTGAGACCTAAATATTTTGTTTTGAGGAAGAGAGTGCAATTTCTATTACCTTGTCTCTACTAAGAAGAAGATAAAAATCAACAGTTCAGGGCTTCCCTGGTGGCGCAGTGGTTGAGAGTCCGCCTGCCGATGCAGGGGACGCGGGTTCGTACCCCGGTCCGGGGGGATCCCACATGCCGCGGAGCGGCTGGGCCCGTGAGCCATGGCCACTGAGCCTGCGCGTCTGGAACCTGTGCTCCGCAGCGGGAGAGGCCACAACAGTGAGAGACCCGCGTACTGCAAAAAAAAAAAAATCAACAATTCCACCCCTTCCCCAGACATAATGATAAATAATCTGCAGGTGTATATACTCTTTTAAAAATATATACATATTGAAGTATAGTTGATTTACAATGTTGTGTTAGTTTCAGGTGTATAGCATGGTGATTCAGTTATATGTAAACATATATTCATTCTTTTTCAGATTATTTTCTTGTAATAGGTTATTACAGAATATTGAGTAGAGTTCCCTGTGCTATACAGTAGGACCTTGATGGTTATCTATTTTATATAGAGTAGTGTGTATATGTTAATCCCAAGCTCCTAAGTTATCCCTCCCCCTCCATGTTTCTTCTTTGGTAACCATAAGTTTGCTTTCGAAATCTGTGAGTCTGTTTCTGTTTTGTAAATAAGTTCATTTATATCATTTTAAAAACTTAGATTCCACATATGAGTGATATCGTATGATATCTGTGTTTCTCTGTCTGACTTACTTCACTTACTAGGCATATATACTCTTGAAAGTCTTTCTTTCTTGCTAACTTGCTTATTTACTTTTTCCCTTCTATCCAGCCTGCTAGATTTTTTTGAATTAAAGCTACATCACGAACTTCTTTCCATATCATTACTTCTTCTTCCATAATATAATTTTTAATGGCTATTTAATGTTTAGTTGTAAGATTTCACTATCATTGGTAATTAAGGTCATTGTCAAAATTATTTTTATTGTAACCTATATCCTTGTTTTGCTTTGTTTTCTTGCAGTTGAAAACTATGCCCCAAAATATCTTCAACTCCTCAGTTCAGTTGCCTTTACTTTCTTGTTTCTCACTGTTGTGCAGGCCAGGAGTGAACTTGGGTTCTTCTTTGCTTTTCTCCTGGCCTCCACCAGGGCTCTCCTCCACTTAGTTTAGAGAATGGGCCTCAGTGCTCTAACCAGAGGCCTGATACTAGAGGCAATTTCTGTATTTATGGGAACTGGAGGGGGCTGGGGTAGGGGGATGGGATTGTCTTGTCTGTTTCTCTTTAGTTCCTTGCTCTTCTAGCAGTGATCCGTGAACCAGCAAGGTGGGCAGCCCCTGGAGATGGTTAAAAATACAGAATCTCAGGCCCCACCCCAAGCCTGTTGAATTAGAATCTGCGTTTCGCATGATACTCTAGTGATTCACGTGTAGGTGAAAGTCTGAGAAGCACAGCTTTAGTTGGTTGCCATTAATTTTCCTTTGATTATTCCTACAGCAGTGGTTTCCAAATTTGTCTTCATATGGGAATCACCAGGGAAGCTTACAGAAATGCTCACGTTGCATCCCTCCCCTAGACACTGTGATTTAATTGGTCTGGCGTGTGGCTTGGACATTGGAAGGTTTAAAAAAAATGCCCAGATTCAAATGTGCAGCCAAGTTTAGGAAATACTGCTCTATGCCTCATAAAGTGATTCTGTCTTGTTTGAAAATTTTTCCCAGGGCCTCATCCTACCCTATTTTGTTTTTTTTATTTTTTATTTTTTGCGGTATGCGGGCCTCGCACTGTTGTGGCCTCTCCCATTGCGGAGCACAGGCTCCGGATGCGCAGGCTCAGCGGCCATGGCTCACGGGCCCAGCCGCTCCGCGGCATGTGGGATATTCCCGGACCGGTGCACGAACCCGTGTCCCCTGCATCGGCAGGCGGACTCTCAACCACTGCGCCACCAGGGAAGCCCCATCCTACCCTATTTTGGATTGTAGTTTTCTCTATCTATCAATTCTATTCTATCTGCTTCCCATTTTTCAGAAGTTCCTATAAAATTTTGTTCCATTAACGATATGTGTTCCCTTTATTCTTTTTTTTTTTTTTTTTTTTTTTGTGGTACGCGGGCCTCTCACTGCTGTGGCCTCTCCCGTTGTGGAGCACAGGCTCCGGACGCGCAGGCTCAGCGGCCATGGCTCACGGGCCCAGCCGCTCTGCGGCATGTGGGATCTTCCCGGACCGGGGCACAAACTCGTGTCCCCTGCATCGGCAGGCGGACTCTCAAGCACTGCGCCACCAGGGAAGACCCCTTTATTCTTTAATGCAGTTATATATTTAAACTGTGTGGCTTAAGTCTTTCCAAAGGAAAATATAATCCAGGTAGAGTAGAGTAGTCATATGTTGGTTATAGGTTGATATTTCTTTTACTCCATTTTCTTTTTTGCTGCTGCTGCTTCTTTCTGGCATGGCCAGATTCCTCCAAATCCAGCATGGCTATGCCATCATCAACCCTTTGTGCTCAGCTCTTGGTCTATCTTTTTGAGTCCTCATTTTCTCTGTTGGTGTTCCCGAGGACTGTCGTTGCAACAGGGTTTCTCAGCAGTGGCACCATTGACATTTGGAGCCAGAGAATTATTGTACATGAGTGACTGTCGGATGTTCAGAAGCATTCCTGGCCTTTACCCACTAGAAGCCAGTAGTACTTCTCACCCCACCCACTCCATTTGTGACAAAAATAGTTCAAAGATTGCCAAATGCTCCGCAGGGAGCAAAATTCCCTCTTGGTGGAGGACCACTGAGCTATAGGATCGTCAAGAGTTCTCCATGGTTAGTACACAGTGCAACAAGTACATTTAAAAATATCATTTTTGTGTAACAGTCTTTACTATCTTCATGACACGTACTATTTTTTTCCATCAATTTTATTTCATCTACCTATGTTCTGGGGTAGTCCTGAGTTCATGAAATTATATTCTTTACTATGAAAATGGTTCAGCTCATACAGAATGAAATGTATGTAATTATTGAGTTTGTAAGATTTCGAAATGAAATTCACACACACACACACACACACACACACACACACACACACACAGAGCGCGTGGGAGAGATTGTAGAGATCATAGCCAAAGGGTCCCAATATTAGAATAAGGAAAAATGATTGCTCCACTAATGGTCTGAATGGACTGAATTGTGGCTAAAATTACCTTAGTTTGGAAAATAAGAACACATTTCCCCAACATGCTGATCCCTCACTTCTAGCCCAGAGTGAAGTTGCGAAGATTCCCTCTTTATTATAGTCCTTTGGAGATGAAAGGAGTATATGTCAGAATGTGTCTTTTATTTCATACCAGGGAACCTAGCTCAGCCTATGCTTTCTTAAATACTCACAGCTCTAGTGAACTAAAGGCCCTACATGAACACATTCTGAAAACAGATAAGAGAAATATAAATAGAAGCACACACCCCCAGCTTCCTCCTTCCTTTCTGATGGGATCTGCTGGAGATAAGACATATCCTAAGTCTACCAGGCACAGGGCACATGCAGGAGTAGTCATGGAAATGAATAATTCAGTATTTCCAAAGGGAATTTCATTTTAGGTACACAACTGTATTTCCTTCAAGCAACATTTGGTTCGTGCTTAATGGTCTTCCATTCAGTTGAAGAAGGTTGCACATCAGCAGGGAGTGTTTGAAACAGGTTTCCAACTGGAAACTAAATTGTTGCCTGGATGAGGCAAGCTTTTGCTTGGTGTAGATTAAAGTGGTTTCTGTTTTGCTTTGCATTTCTAAAGCCTGTGTTTGGGCACCAGGTTCTTTCCCCCTTGAGCTCTGCAGGGAATGAAACCGAGAAGGACCCTGTGGTGCTCCTGGGTATGGAAGCCTTTCTGTGTCCCTGATTTCTTGTTTGTAGGGAACAGACTCCAGCCTCCACTTCACCCAAAACTCTGTCTCTGAGATTTGATTCGGCACCAGTTCACAGAGGCCGAGTTTTCAGCATCACGAAGAGGGGCCTTCCTTTCAGGGTGGCTCACTTCCCCGGGCCTGGCCCTGAACAAGCCTGGCATTGAGTTTCTCTGGACACTGCTGACCTTTAGCAGGGGTGTTGCCGAGTGCATGGGCAGAGCTGTCCCTGAGTGGTCTGTCCTCAGTGTGTCAGAGACACCAGAAACTTTCTTTGGCCGAGTACAAGTGGAGCAAATTAAAAAGAGAAAGTTTGTGTCAGAACTTATTTTATTTCAGGCCATACTTTCGTTTCTTTGGATTGGAAAGGCCATAGATTCCTTCATTTCATTTCATTTATTTCACTCCCTTCAGCTTTTCTCTCTTGTTCGCTAAACTGTCATGAACAGTTTTGGAAACTAGCAGCAAACGGACTTGCCCCCATCGCTTGGCTTGCAGCTCTGCATGTTATCAGTGTGGCCTCTGTGGGTGGCATTCTCTTAGCAACCTGAAAACTTCCCTTAGTTCACCTTTGTTTTGGCCTGAAATTGTCAAAACAATTGAGTCAAAAGTACAGTTGGATTCTGAAGTCTCCAGAAAACCCTTCAATCCTTCACGTTCTTTTTTTATCTTGTAGGTTACATTAACCAATGCTTCCCGTAGTGTCACGGGCTTTTACAATAAGCATTCTGGAATAAATGGATGCCTATTAGCTATCATTAAAAACAGGAAAAATTAATAGTCATAACGGTCATGATAATAATCAGTGGTCTGGTATCACACATTTGTCTGATACTTTCTACGTGCTGGAACAAATGCTTTCTACATTTTACCACATTTTTATCCTCACGACAACCCTGACACTATAAGGCCATGTTAGAGCCAACGTGTCTACCACCTTCTGAAATTCAGCTCTGGAAACTGTGACAAGTGATGTGGATCTTCAGTCATTCTTTGTTTTTTTTTTTTTTTTTTGCGGTACGCGGGCCTCTCTCACTGTTGTGGCCTCTCCCGTTGCGGAGCACAGGCTCCGGACGCGCAGGCTCAGTGGCCATGGCTCACGGGCCCAGCCGCTCCGCGGCATGTGGGATCTTCCCGGACCGGGGCACGAACCCGTGTCCCCTGCATCGGCAGGCGAACTCTCAACCACTGCGCCACCAGGGAAGCCCCTTCAGGCATTCTTAAAAGGGACATCACCAGCCAACTTCATGCAAACCCTCCCTAAATGTCTCTCCTTCTCTCTAAATTTCCTCCTGAGATGGAGCAGGACGCTATGGTCCTTCCCCTCATGTGCTCAGCCTGCTTTTTGTCTGTGGAAAAACTTTAGCCAAACAAAAGTTTAATCAGAGAAGTGAGCAAATGCAGAAACAAAGGAAAACAGTCAAAGGAGACCAAATAATAATAGTTTAGTCATTAAGCAAAGTCAAGGCCCTTTAGTACCTCCTCAAGGGCTATAGGTAATGTTCTGAGCCCTCTCCTGTGAGCTGTCTTGTAGATACTAAAACCCCCACCAGGTGGAAGACGTTAACTACATGATGACCAGGCTGTAGGCATGACATAAGCTGCCACAATTCCGAGAGCTGGCCTCAAGGAAATGGGAACCAACCGACCCTGGAACTGAAGACTAACTGTACTTAAAACAATCAAGATGACACTGATCAGACCACTGATGACCAATTTCAAGTTGACCATCAGAGCTGCCTGTGCTGTTTCTGCATGTAGCCCGCTCCCTCCGTCTACAGAAGCTCTCGCCCCCTGATTGTCATGGCGGGAGTCGGCCTTTGGACAGGTGTCCACCCTCCCCCCTGGTTGCTGGCCTCCAAAATAAAGCAAACTTTCCTTTCCACCAACCTTGTCTCTTCATTGGCTTTTGCGCAGTGAGCAGCCGGACCCTCACTTTCGGTAACGCCGCCACAGTGGGAAACTGACATCACCCCCTTCACTCACAAACCCCCCTGCTCCCCCAGAGCCCCTAATGGTCACCCCATTTCCCCTGCATATTTCTCCCTTCCTTTAGTGCCATTTTCATTCTTCTGTCACCTGTCTGCTACCCCCTGGAAACACGGTTTGCCTTAGGTTACCATCTTTCTCACTAGAATTCTGGTGAACAAATTCTGTACCTTATTTCATGTCTATGAAGAAATGGAGACAAAGAAACTGAAGTAATTTGCCCAAGATCCCTCAGCTCATAAACAGCAAATCCAAATCTGAACCAGTGTCTTTCTGACTTGTAACCACTGTGTTCATTCCTTCTAATCAGTTTTCCTTGTAATTTTTATCATTTGTTGTTGATCCTGTTTATATCGAGGCTTAAAGTCAGACTTTCTAGATTTCTAATCAACATAATTTGAGCAGAGTGATGACTTGGAACCACAGCTGACAAGTCCAAGGGTGACCAGAGGAGTTTACAATGGGTTGGAAAAACTTGTTAACTGGGTGGTTTATTTAAAAAGGAAAGAAAAATCCCTTAGGTTGTAAAGTTGGAGACACCATAATTAATCAGGCCTTCCAAGGTGCAGTCTTGAAAAACACTTTCTAGACTAAAAGTTTTCTTCTAGTTTCTCAACATTTCAGTGTCTACAGATGTCACTGGCCCCCCAGCCTTATCTTTTGTTTTGCCCCTACTGAGTGAGTGACAGTGAATTGATGAGATTTTATAGTTGTTGTTACTGTAATGGAAACCCTACTTGGTTGACTCCTGCACAGGCCTTCTCGTGGCCTGACAGGGATTCTGTGCCCTCTGTTGTTTCCTTAGCCTGTCTTCCAAAAACACAGTTCAGGCTCCACATCTCACCCCACTAGTCGATGCTTCTCCATCCTGGCTTCATGTCGGTACCACCCAGGGAAATTTCTTAAAATACTGATGCCTAGACCCCGTTGCTGAGAAATTAAATCCCAGGGGGTGGGAGGGCTCTAACCCCTGGGCTAGATGACCTTTATACTAAACTAAGTTCCTAAATTACCATTGGGGTATGATTACAGGACGGATATTTCAGAAGGCTGTTATAGAGATACTTTACAGTTTCAGCAAGGAATTTAGCTATGGCTTATGATGTTCTGGCTTAAAATAGAGAGTACATCAATCAGATTAGCCACAAACGATGTTGCGAGAAAAACTATCCCCAAACCCAGTGGCTTACAGCAAGGAGCATTTATTTCTTGCTCATGGGTCTGTACGAGAGTGTGGTATGGCTGGTCCAAGCTGGACTCTGCTGAGCTGTTGTGTGTCAGGCTGCAGGTGAGATGGCCTTTACTTCAGGTGGAGGTGTGGCTCAGATCTTGTTCACATGCTTCTCATCCTCCTTGGACCACCGGCTGCCTGGGCTGTGCACTTCTCATGACAGGTCACTGGCAGGCAGTAGCCAAGCTTAATGGTGCTAAAGGCCTCTGCTCATGTCATGGTCACTATGGCTCTGGACAAAGTCATCCATACAGCCCAGACCAACCCTAGTGGTGTGGAAACATACACGCTGTCTGTGGTGTCGGGGAAGAGGATAAATCACTTGACCACAGAAGCCCACACTCTCACAAGGATGAATTTGTGGACAGTATCTTAGCATACAGATGACTAAAGAAGGGTCTATATACTATTATTCCAAAATAAAAGGTTTATCAAAAAGTAACAAAAGGCTGGATTGCCATGAGAATTGGGGAGATAGTTTTAGTCACCAGAAGTTTTGAAGTAAAGTGTAGATCATCCTTTGGTGGGAAAATTGTGCAAAGGACTCAAGCATTAGTAGATTATTGGGTTTATTGGCTAGACTTGCAGTTGTTGTGCCATACGGAGAAACAGAAAGAATGGGGCATGAAGATTAAAGATTCAAATTGTCATACAGGCTGAAACCAACAAGAGAAAATTTCAAAGAGATAAACATAACCTCACACATTCAGGTTTACAATCTCAATTGTTTGTATATGCTAAATAAAATTCTAGACATACGAAACTGGTATATGGTTTATATTTTATTGGATTATTGATTAAATATAGCATTAATTGGAATTGCTAAATAACCATGGGCATCCCCTGTCAGGATTAATCTGGAGGGTATACTGTGGTCAAAGCCTCTAGCTGGCCATAGAACAGGGGCTGGCCGGGGTTAATCCTAACTTTTTTTTTTAATTAATTAATGTATTTATTTTTGGCTGCGTTGGGTCTTCATTGCTGCATACGGGCTTTCTCTAGTTTCGGCAAGCGGGGGCTACTCTTCGTTGCGGTGCGCAGGCTTCTCATTGCGGTGTCTTCTCTTATTGCAGAGCACAGGCTCTAGGTGCGTGGGCTTCAGTAGTTGTGGCGCACGGGCTCAGTAGTTGTGGCTCGTGGGCTCTAGAGTGCAGGCTTCAGTAGTTGTGGCACACGGGCCTAGCCGCTCCACGGCATGTGGGGTCTTCCTGGACCAGGGCTCGAACCCGTGTCCCCTGCATTGGCAGATGGATTCCTAACCACTGCACCACCAGGGAAGCCCCAATCCTACTCTTAACAGTAACATCAGGAGCAGCGGCTAATGTTTGTGGAGTGTTTACTAAGTGCCAAGTACAGCTAAGTGCTTTACGTGGATCATTTCATCCTCAAAAACCCCTGTGAGGTAGGTACTAATGACATCTCCATTTTACCCGTGACAAACCAGTACGTCAAAGTTAACCTGCCCACGGTCCCACAGTGCACGAATGGTAGTACTGAGAGTTCAGCTCAGGGTATCTGATCCTATAAAGTGTGAGTGTAATCATTACACACTATTGCCTGCCTCTTCAGTCTGACACGCCATTCCAGTTACTAGCACTTTCCTCGGAGCCCATTCCACCATGAGACAGAGGAGCACTGGCACATTTCCAGAAATACCTTGAAATGTTGCTATGTCTACTTTGACTAGATCTCCTCTGTGGTACTGCGTCATAAGTTTCTGGAAATCTTGTATTCCCAAAGCTGCCATACATCAGGCTTCCTTCCCCAAACCCAAGGGACTACCCTCACTGTCACCCTCAATCCATGGGAGACACAGTCTGTGTGATTGCTACTGCTTCCCACTTCGTTATTGATTGTTTCTAACTTGCCAGAGGGAGCTGTCAGCCAAATGGAAGGCTGGGATTTCCCAATCAATAGTCATTAGAGCTGCATTTATTATACATGAGGTGACTTTCAGAGCCAGGGCGATTACCCTTAACAATCAAAAGAAAAAAAATGGAGAGCTTATTTTGGTAACATAAACGTAGCTCTCTTCTGGGAGCAGCCAGATTCCGCCAAAGAAATGCATTTGCAAATGTCCCTTTTCTCTTTCTTATTGTTGCCTCACATAAAAGCACATCCTGGACTTCTCTTAAGAGAGTGTGGAGGGCTTCCCTGGTGGCGCAGCGCTTGAGAGTCCGCCTGCCGATGCAGGGGACGCGGGTTCGTGCCCCGGTCCGGGAGGATCCCACATGCCGCGGAGCGGCTGAGCCTGTGCGTCCGGAGCCTGTGCTCCGCAATGGGAGGGGCCACAGCGGTGAGAGGCCCGCGTACCGCAAAAAAAAAAAAAAAAAAAAAGAGAGTGTGGAGTCAGACAGGCTGTGTGTGTGTGTGTGTGTGTGTGTTTATTTGTTTTCTTTTATAACTGAAGGAAGAAATTTAAGACACCAATTTTATTCACCAAACTTGAATGTGAGTTCAATTTTATTCACCAAACTTGAATGTGAGGAGCAGGGAGAAAGACCTAATGATAATAAATCTGAAAAAAAAAAAAAAAGAAAAAAATACAGTCTATAAGTGAAAGTGAGTGGCTGGAGGTAGGGGAGGAGCAGAAAGGAGGTTAGAGAAATCCAAAACAGAGAGAATTTGTCGGAATGGGAGTTAGAGCCAGCACATGGTGCTTAGTAGGGTAATTTGTTGTGAAAAGCAAGATGTCCCCAAGCAAGTAGAGCCCTGCTAAGTCTTCTGAACTGATCAGGAAAGAACAGACTCATTTTTATAGAACCCAGTGCTTGTGATTCATCAGGCAATGGTGTATTCTCACAAGTTTCTTTTCTCCATTTTCCATTATCAGCAGTCACTCAATTTTCCAGGCTTACCTTCTGAGCTCTAGTAGGGAGCGGGCCGTTCTAAGTTTGGCTGGTCGATACATTTACTGAAACAAAAGAGACAGCATGCCTTTACAGAGGAAAGGTTCATGGTTTCCTGGAAGGTTATCTTTTAGTTCTCGATGAATTAGCTTTGCACTTCTTATCCCCCTTGGCAACTTGTTGGCTTCCTATCCTGTGTTGTTGCAACCATTTCTTACACAGCTAACTACCTTTCATGCTCTTTCACCCTGAGAAGTCTTCGGGAGGTGGGGCCTTGAGAGAGGCCTCCACGTTGGAGTTATACAGTCACCCACTCCTCTTTCTCAGAAACGTGTCCACAACCTGTCCTACCAGCCTTGCTTGAGATAAGCTCGGGAAAATGGGAAAACCACCCTTTTGCCCTCATCGTTCAGCAAACATTGCTATTGGTGAGCAGGGACAACACCTCCAAGATAGGATTGGCTTTGAAGTCAATCAGACCAATTTTTAGAAACAGCAGAAGGAGGAAACTCTGAAAGCAAACTCAGCCCTTGGGAGTGAGTAGACTAAGACCTGAGCCTGCCAGTTACAAGTTGTGCACTTTTAACCCTTGAAGTATTATCTACAGATGGAGAGAAGTTCTGTCTGTACTTAAGTCATCAGTTAGTGTAAGCAAAATATGGTGATAGGACTAAAATGTTTTGCATCCCTTGGGAGGCAGATATTTAGAGATGAGGTATCTTTTTAAAAAAATTTTATTGAAGTGGAGTTGATTTACAATGTTGTGTTAATTTCTTCTGTACAGCAAAGTGACTCAGTTATACATATATATATGCTTTTCCATTATGGTTTATCACAGGATATTGAATATAGTTCCCTGTATTATACAGTAGGACATTGTTGTTTATCCATCCTTTATATCACAGTTTGCCTCTGCTAATCCCAAACGCCCCATCCATACCTCCCACATGCTCTTCCCCCTTGGCAACCACAAGTCTGTTCTCTATGTTTGTGAGTCTGTTTTTGTTTCATAGATATGTTGATTTGTGTCGTATTTTAGATTCCACATATGACTGACATCATGTGATATTTGTCTGAGGTGTTGTAATTATTGTACATTTTTGTATACAACTGCTTCTTGATACCACATTTGTACACTCCATACTTCCAGGCTATTTTTTTAAACCACATATGATAACAAAAAAGCGGGGAGATAGGTAACTGGATGAATAGGTACGGGAACAAATGGATAAAGGCAGATTCCTTAAGCATGAGTTTTTAAATGTAAATCAGGGTAAGTTGATGCTCTGAACTCAAATCAGGAAAAATTCAGCTTTAGAAAAATGTGAGATGAAAATAGAAGAGTGTATAAGAATGGACTTAAAAAATCTCAAATCCCAAAACCTCCATGAAACCCTCTATCTAGTAAAAGCAGTAGGGAGGGGGCCCAGGGACAGAGCGGCAATCAGGAACCAGGAACCAGGAAACAGTTTCTTGGTTTTCTGAACTTCTTGCCCCACAATGGCTGCTTGATAAATGGTCATTGTTTGAATAAAATTCAGAGAAGACAAACATTATTTATATTAATCAAGATAGAAACTAGATGGTCTAAGTACTAGTAATAGTCAGATATTACCAGAAAAAGGAGAGCCGAGTTCTGATGGCAAAGTGTATGCAATAAGAGACTAAAAATGATTGAAAAAGCCATTCTGTCATGTTTGGGAGAGAGGAAAAGGACTTTGGAACAGGACCTGGCTGAGAATAAGTAATAGGATTATGGGTGAAGGAGATAATTGTTCCAAAGAAATTGTCTTGAAAGAAGATCTTGCATTGGCTGATGGGTAAGAAAGCCTCTAATGTGTGCATTTGTAAATACACGTGTGTCACAAAGAAAAGATGAGTGAGTGAAACACAGGAAGACAAGCTGGAAGGGACTTCCCTGGCAGTCCAGTGGTTAGGACTTTGCCTTCCAATGCAGGGGCGTGGGTTCCATCCCTGGTCGGGGAACTAAGATCCCACATGCCTCGGGGCCAAAAAAACAAAACATAAAACACAGAAGCAATACTGTAACAAATTCAATAGACTTAAAAAAAAAAAAAGGAAGAGAAGCTGGTTGCTGCAAGTAATTCAAGACTAAGAAGAGTATTTCTAAAAATTAAATCAGCCTAGCCTGAGAGTAAAAGTGACTGTATCAGGAGAAGAGAGGGTTCAGCATCACTGGAGGAATTCACACAGAGGCCCGAGAGCCATTACGGATGGTGGCTGTCAGGGAAATCCAGGCCTCGCATCGCACTGAGATTCTTGGCCTGTGAGTTCCCTCTTGATGCTGAGATTCTGTGACTCACGGTGAGAACCTGGTACTCAGTGATGCTCCTGGGCCCTACACAGGCTCTCAGCAGCAGCGTGCTGGCCTCTCCGCGAGCACAGTCAGTCTAACAGACCCCGCAACTGGTTTAGCAACTGGCTCCCCAGGAAAAAAGAAGTGCCTCAGTTGGTAGCATTTGCTGATTTCTGAGGTGTCAGGACTGCCACCATGGCTAATTCTCCGTGTGATGTCACTGAACCTGGGGTTGGGAAGATTTGCCACAGTTGACTCACCGGAAGTTGCACGAGCAGGGCCGGTTTCTCCGAGGACCTTGCTGCAGGATCCATCATTTTATTCAGGAAAGTGTGATCGATTTCCAAGTTGTTAGTGGCTTCCAGGTGGCTCAGGAAGGCTGACCGGGCGGGAGGAGAAGCCTCCATCCACTGGTACTGATGGTCAGTCTGCAGACACCCTGGCTTCTCCCCACCATTGGGATTGTCAGAGCAAAAGGAGAGGGGTGTCCTCTTCTCATCACCACACACACTCTGGACTTAGCTGTGCTGACTTTCCCTTGATATGCATTTAAAAGAATGTGGAACTTAAAAAACAATACAAATGAACTTATTTACAGAACAGAAAAGACTCATAGACTTTGAAAACAAATTTATGATTATCAAAGGGGAAAAGGTGGGGAAGGAATAAATTGGGAGTTTGGGATGAACACACACACGACTATATATAAAATAGATAACCAACAAGGCCCTACTGTATAGCACAGGGAACCATATTCAAAATTCTGTGATAACCTATATGGAAAAGACTCTGAAAAAGAATGAATATATGTGTACGTATAACTGATTCACTTTGCTGTATACCTGAAACTCACACAACATTTACATAGTTGTAAATCAACTATACCCCAATATAAAAATTAAATTTAGAAAATAAATTAAAGGATGTAAGTGAATGATAGCCTTGGTGCAGTTTCCCTCTCCTCCTCTCCCAAATTGATCCCTGCTTTCCTGGTTCTTGGGTGCTGATAAGGCAAATTTTTTTTAATTAAATTAATCAATTTATTTATGGCTGCGTTGGGTCTTTATTGCTGTGCACGGGCTTTCTCTAGTTGTGGCGAGTAAGGGCTACTCTTCGATGCGGTGCTCAGGCTTCTCATTGCGGTGGCTTCTCGGCACGGAGCACGGGCTCTAGGCATGCGGGCTTCAGTAGTTGTGGCACACGGGCTTAGTTGCTCCACGGCATGTGGGATCTTCCCGGACCAGGGCTCAAACCTGTGTCTCCTGCATTGGCAGGCGGATTCTTAACCACTGCGCCACCAGGGAAGCCCCTGATCAGGCAAATTTTAATGTAGCTTGTTGAGTTTATTTATTTCGTCATGCCTTCCACAGGACCTAATGCTCATTGAGCACTTAGCGTAAGCCACTCGCTCCTCTGAGCCCTCAGGGGATGGGTAACTAGGAATATCCCCAGTTTGCAGATGAGGAAACTGACACAGAGAGGACCTTGCTGCAGGTGACACAGCCAGGCAGTGTCAGAGCTGGAATTCAAACCCAGATAGCAAGATGTTTTCTCAACAGTGCATCGAGTTCTCTGGAAAATCACATAGAAATCTGACAATGTAAGAAAGGTACTGCTCTGGCAGATAAAGCACAGAAAATGAGTTGCTAAAAGAATGGATCAGGTTTGGGGAGAACTGTGGCTCTGCTGTGGGGAAGATCATGGGTCAAGTTTCTCATATGGTTAGAACCCCATGGAAACGGGATGATTTGTTTCTACTCACTTCATTTGGTGACCCAGTCTCTCACCTGGGTATGAGATGAAGCCCGCCTGATTCACTTTTTTTTTATTAAGTAGAAAAATACAACAAGAGATTATCATACTACGTGAAGTAAGTCAGAAAGAGAAAGACAAATACCCTATCATATCACTTATATGTGGACTCTAAAATACAACACAAATGAATCTATCTATGAAACAGAAACAGACTCACAAATGCAGAGAACAGACTTGTAGTTGCCAAGGCTGAGGGGGAGTGGGGGAGGGATGGAGTGGGAGTTTGGGATTAGCAGATGCAAAGTATTATACAGAGGATGGATAAACAACAAGATCCTACTGTATAGCACAGGGAACTATATTCAATATCCTGAAATAAACCATAATGGAAAAGAATATAAAAAAGAATGTATATATGTGTATAACTGAGCTACTTTGCTGTACAGCAGAAATTAACACAACAGTGTAAATCAACTATACTTCAATAAATAAATACATACATACATAAATAAAAGAAAAATAGATTTTCATTGAGGCTTAGGACTTTAATGGTTAGGTATCTTTCCAAATTTAAATACACATATAACTGACCAATGTATCCTATCAATAGGACATAGATTTCATTAGGAAGGCCTTTAATCACTGTGGCAGTAGAAAATATCTATGTTTGAAAACGCAACCAATAACAGTATTTATGGGGAGCAATCACTCAATTCACTGGACAGTTCAGGCCAGATTATAGATTCAGGGATTAGCCCAGTCCTGATGGCCTTTAACTAAAAAAAAAAAAAAAAAAACTACTTATACAGAAATATAAAGAAGAGCAAAATTTCCCTTATGTGTAACTTAGTTCCCAAGCACTGGGACTTACCTGAAACTTTGCTGAGAATAGTGAGATGAAACCACTGTATTCGTTAGAATTAGGATCAACTGCATATCAAGGAAAACACAACATAATCATGGCTCAAACACACAAAATTTCATTTTTATTTCACATAAAATAAGTCTGGAGGGAAGCAGTTTCAGGTTATTAGTGGAGGTCCATGGTTATTAACATCTCAGGCCCCATCAAACTCTCTGCTCCATCATTTTTAGCACATGGTCATTTCAAGGTCCAGTGTGGCTATTGGCACCTCAGGCATCATATCCAAATACTAGAAAAAGTAGGTAGCTGGGGAAGGGCAAGAGGACACATGCTAGCCACCTACCTGATTTTTGAGAACCATTCCAGAAAGACCCATTCAACACTTCCTCTTCTATCTCCTTGGCCAGAACATAGTCACAGATGGATAAGATCTTACCTATATACAAGGCAGGCTGGGAAATGTGGTGTTTTACCTTAGTGTTGTCTTAAATAAGACCAGGATGCTGTTTCTTTGGAAGAGGAGGAGAATTGATAGTAGGTAAGGATGTGCTCTCTGCCACAGCAGAAATGGCTTAGCTGCCATAACTAATGTGACACAGGCTGTGCACGCTTCTGATTAAAGAACCCTGAGGCGAAGGTGCAGAAACGACTCACTTCTTTTATTGCGCTTTAACCACCTTGGCATGTACCTAGGATTAAGGCACTCATTTTCCAGTTGCTAGAGTGAAACTAATGCGGGCTCTTTTCCTTTTCAGTGAGAGAAAACAGACTCACTTTTTGTAAGAAAAAACACAAGTGAACTTGGCTGTTATCTCCCCAACCCTCCCAAGGTCCAGGGAGGAAGAAAGGGGAGGGGTTTAGGCCAGAGGGGTGTCCAGAGCCTGAAAGACTAAGTTACAAGGAAGGGGAGTGGGTCTCATTCTCATGGCCTGCAGGTTCCCTGGAAAACTGGGCCCCAGTCCATCAGGGGTGAAGAGCAACACCACCTGTGAGTGGCAGTGGGGACAAGGGCAAGGGCAGGGCAAGCTGGGGCCCCTTGTGCTCAGGCTACGCTGGTGTGATCCTGGATCTTATAAAAGCAATTGCTCAACAGCTGACAAACTCTGACACTCCGTTACGCATTTGTGCCTGAATTCAAATGGCACCCCTATATTAAGTGGCACCAGTGTTTCATATTTAAGGCCCGTGGGCTTTAATCAACTTGGGACATACTCTGGTCACCAAAGGAGAATGTTTCATGAAAAATAGCCATTTGTTTGAAGGGGTCAGAGGCACCCAAACAGGTTGCCCCAGGCACCTGTACCAGTCCACACAGTTGTAACAAAATCTTGTTGCAGTAGTTTAGTGTAGGAAATTAAGAGCAGGCTTGCTAGAGTTAAGTACATCCAGAAAGCAACTGTGAACACTGATTATTTGATACCAAAAGATGTGACAAAGTGACAAAGACGTATAAAAATAGCTAACGTCTATCTTTGAAAAATTTCATAATAAACTGTTGGAAAACTGGGCAAGTTAAACAAAAATAAATTTAAGTTTGGGATCATTTAATGTTGGGACCAATTGTCTGTTGACTTTGAATCATCATAATAAAGACAAAA
Source organism: Globicephala melas (assembly GCF_963455315.2). Lineage (NCBI taxonomy): Eukaryota > Metazoa > Chordata > Mammalia > Artiodactyla > Delphinidae > Globicephala > Globicephala melas. The sequence continues at coordinate 145,314,052 of NC_083317.1, forward strand.
ATTGTTGTAGACAAAAATCACTTCTATTGATCAATAAAAGTTTAAATTATATTCAATACATGCTAATAGAGAAGACAGAAGTATTTTAAATATTAGGAAAATTCATCCAAAGTTGTTAAAGCATATTTTAAATTATCATTTGAAGGCATGATAAATTCAACCATAATTCATTCACTAAGAGCTCTAGTCTGATAAAATTCTACTGCAGTATTACAGTTGTTTTTGAGGAGCTTAAAGAAATTTATAATGCTGTTAAGTCACATTACCCGCTCTGCAAACTTTTGACGGATTACGCTGTTGGATAGCATTATACTTATTTGGTTGATGGAAACTAATGACCAGTTTTTTTTACACAATTTTGTTAAAATCATAGAATGCCATGATGTTCTGTAGAACCAGAAATCACCTCCTTGGAATGACACCTGGGTATGTCCTGAATTTTCTGACCAAAGTACTTCTTTTTTAAAAAATAAATTTATTTATTTATTTTTGGCTGCATTGGGTCTTCATGGCTGCGTGTGGGCTTTCTCTAGTTGCAGCGAGCGGGGGCTACTCTTCGTTGCGGTGCGCAGGCTTCTCAATGCGGTGGCTTCTCTTGTGGCGGAGCATGGGCTCTAGGCGCACAGGCTTCAGTAGTTGTGGCACATGGGCTCAGTAGTTGTGGTGCAAGGGCTCAGTTGCTCTGGGGCATGTGGGATCTTCGCGGACCAGGGAGCAAACCCATGTCCCCTCCACTGGCAGGGGGGATTCTTAACCACTGCGCTACCAGGGAAGTCCTTGACCAAATTACTTCTGAATAGATGTATTGATTTATCAGACTTTAGAGACAGAAAACTGAATGTCTGAAACCAAAGTTATTATTCCTCCCCTATACTTTTTCTTTCCTGCTCTAGCTGGGGACCTGAGAATTCCCCACAATTCATCCTTCTTTTCGTCCCACACGGCCAGTCACCTAGTGTCATAAGGATGCCATCTGAACAGCTTCCAAACCCTGCTCTTGGTGTCTTTCTTGAGGCTTTCATGTTTTCTTGCCTGCTGTTGCTCTAATCCCTAACTCCTTGTGAAACTGAGCCGGACCCTGTGGGGCTGCTGGGCATGGAAGCCTTTCTGCGTCCCCCATTTCTTTGATTATAGGAAATAGGCTTCATTCAGCCTCCATGACCTCCTCTGAGTTCCAAAGGGCAGGTTCAAACAGTTGCTGACCAGGGAAGGGAGAGGATGCAGAGACAAGGGAGGAGCAGTCAATACACAATAGTGCAGCCTTGGGGCAGGGTCCTGGTTCCCCCTCAAGGGGTACATGTAACAATATCTTTGAGCTGTTTTGCAGATACTGAAACCTAGTACCTGCAAAACAGCTACTGTTTTGGGAGAAGTTAAAGGTGTGCTGCCCACAAGCATGTAGACCCCAGACCCTTTGGAACCGGATGGCTGATGATGCCGACTCCCGATGACCTCACCACCAACCAATCAGAAGAGTCTCCACGAGCTGACCACGCCCTGCTCCTTGAACATTATAAGACTCCTCACTACCCCGTCCAGGTCAGGACACACAGTTCTGAGGGCATTAGCCCTCTGTGGCCCCCTTTGCCTGGCAAAGCAATAAAGCTATTCTTTTCCACTTCACCCAAAACTCTGTCTCCGAGATTTAATTCAGTGTCGGGGTACAGAGGCCGGATTCAGCTTCACTCTCTTCCCACTTCACTGTGTTCTTCATTTTACTGCTAACATTATTTTCTCTAAGACTCAAATCTAATCATTTGACTCCCTCACTTACAAACCTCCAGGGCTCCTTGCTGTCTATAAGGGAAACTCCAAACTCTTAATACGATCTAGGAAGCTTTCCCCACATTGCACCTAGCCTGCCTCTCCGAGTCTGCTGCTTTTGGATGTTTACTTGAAACCAGGTCCCCCTAAAACTGAGTTCCTCTGCCGACTTTATAACCTCTCTATACAAAACAGAACATTATTCCCTTTCTTGTCCAATACCCGTTCTCCTCAAGATTGAGCAGTATCAAAGAAAAGGGGGAAATTGTAACTGATCAGGACCCAATGGGACCTTCCTGGGACGGACCCGTCCCTCATATTCTCTGCTGTAGCTCCTCTCTTAAGTACCTATACCTGGAGAGTAGTAGCTCATGCATGTTTCCTGAGTTTTTCAGATGCTAAAACCACCACCAAATGGAAGAAATGAACTACTTGATGATCATGAGCCCCCAGACCTACTGGTGCCTAAGGATTGATCACCATTATCCAGAGAATTGTGCATGAGCTGATCACAGGCCCTGGGACACCCCTCCCTCACCTTGCCATTAAAAATGCTTTGCTGAAACCTTTCAGGGAATTCCAGGTTTTAGAGCAGAGATTCTTATGTGGTAATCATTTCATGGTGTATGTAAGTCAGATTGTTATACTGTATACCTTATATAGTGCTTTTTGTCAATCATATCTCAATAAAATTGAAAGAAAAACTTAAAAAACTTAAGCAAGGAAAAAGAAATGCTGCAAGTATCACATCTCTAATTATTAAATCTGAGTGATGTGATTATGGAGTTCATTATAATATTCTTTATATATGATTGAAATTTTTCATAATAAAAATTTTCCAAAGCTAAAAACAATGTTAAAAGCATCCATGTTTCTTCATTCTCAGCTTTCTGTGATCATCAGGCTGATGGAAGTGAGCTGATACTGCTGCTCTGTGATAGCTGTGTTCCATAATTGGTCTGAAATGTCACATTTTATTAACACAATTTGCTGCACCTTTCCCAATAGCATGAATTATTAAGTTTTTGTATTCATGTCCCATATGCTCAGGAAAATTATATTTGGCATGCCCAGAAAAGTCAGACTAAGATCTCGGAGTAGATTAGAATAGAGTTAGAATGAGTGAGGGTATTAAAATATGCAACACATCCGAGTTCATTTCCTAAAAGGAATCGTAAGACCCAGAATCTCATCCAGTTATTCTAACTATAGCACATAAATCATGTTACCTTTCGGTTTTTAAGCATCAGGGGAAAATTAGGATCTGCTAATATTGGATGGTAAAAAAATTTCTTTTTTGTACTCATCCTGAACGAGCTAATTTGACTTACCTCAGGATATTCAGGGCATGGTTAATGGCCTATGAAAGATAACAAAGAGAAATGTTCTGGATCTGGAATGATAACAAATTTCAGTTGATTAGATTAGGGATTTTTCATGGTATTACTTTAAAAAGAATCTGTGGATTTTTAAGTGCCCAGGGAATACAGACATATAGTTTACATGCAGAATCATTGGATGTCTTTTTTTAATCCTCTCATATTCTCAATCAAATACATTTTTATATGATTTCTGCTCATATCTTGTTATGTTTATTCCTAGGATGACTGGGGTGGTTGGATGGATGGACAGGTGGGTGGATGTTTTATATCTCTCATGATTATGCTCTAAATGGGACATTTTCCTTTCTTTTGTTTTTTCAAGTTGCTTTTTAAAGTGTAGCATACTCATGAATTTTACTCACGGTAAATTCACATGCGCATAATGTAGATTTTAAAAAATGATTGGGATAACTAATCTGGTCGTTCTCAAAAGCCCAGACTTGTTTATCATGGAAAAATAATAATTTTAATTCTTTAAGTTAAAAAATTTGGTCTATTCTGCTACCTAAGTTGTCCTTTTAAATCATGCTCTTAATTTCCAGATCTGTCTCTCCTGGCTTCTTTCTAAGTGACATCTGGGGCTATGGCCTTGGGGAAAGCGAAGGTTATGTGACCCCATGAAGGAAATAGTCAGGATTCTGCAATGTGTTCTCCTAGGGCTTTATGGTTCTCAAAGGGAATGCTTCTGTATATCTGCTTGTTGTTCATTCCGGGGCATTCCCTACTGAAGTCAGCCACTAGAATTTATGATCTGTCTCTCTCAGCTTGGTGAAGACAACTGATAACTCTCCTAGTGACTGGGCCAAACTTTGGCTTGGCTGCCATGTTCACCTCCAGCTTTTAGGTCATCTCATCCCTCACATGGTAGGTCCCAAAGCAGAGATGGTGGCTTTCAGCTTGACTGACTTCTGATCCACCTCAAGGATCTAAAGGAAGTTCTATATCCCACTGATGTAACCTAGAAATCAGAAAAGAGAAATATCAGGGATTTTACCTGCCAAATTTAGTTTGATGGTTATAGAGATGGGGGATACTCTTATTGAAATGGGTTTCCTGATTTCAGTGGGAATAATAGGATTCTGAGGATGAAGACAGGGCCAAAATCTGGCAAAATCCCTAGAAAAGAATGGTACCGTAATAGTAGTGAAGCTGGATTAATAACCAGAGTGAATTGACCCTCAGAATTTAAAAGCTATACATTGAGAAGTCCCCTAGACCAAACTCAGAGGCCAGTCTGTTAAAGTCTTTCCTGGTCTGAATAACTGTGGGGAAAACCTGAACACAGATGATTTGCAACACTATACTCAACTGGGTCCCCTTAAAGAAGGACCATGTTATGACCTCTCAGGTTTGGAATGTGATTCTCCAGACATCTCCAAGGACACCTGAGACCATTTACTAATGTGATTCTGACTTGGGGCAAGGGGCGTGTTTAGACATTGGGAGCAACACTGAATATTCACTTTGAATTAGTGTTTTTTTGGATTTGCAGTGCGTCTATGGTCCACTGGTCATTGGGGGTTCATGAAAATCCAGTGAGAAATGGAGTTTTGTCCCAAGTCTATCTTATGGTAGGTTCAGAAGGTCAGTGAACCAATCCTGTAGATATTTCCGATCTTCTGGGTATATAGTTGTCAGAATCCCCACATTGACTCTCTGATTAATGAAGTTAGGACTTTTCTATTAGGTAGGATCAAGTGAAAGACACTGGAGTGTCCCTTCCCTATAAAAACCATAACAAAAAGTGATACAGCATCCATGGGCGAGTCATAAAAATGAATGCAGCTTTTGAGTACTGGAAGATTTAACGGCATGGGGGCACTCTCTTTCATATCCTCATTTGAAGTCCACGCTTGCCTCAGTTGAAAGTAGATAGATTTTTTAAGAGCGACAGGCTATTGAAAGCTTAACAGTGACTTTAGCAATAGCAGTTGTTTCAGTTGTTCCAGATGTTGTTGTTTTTTAATCCTGGAAGGAACTAACACAGACCCTGGCATCTGTGACTTCAGTCTGGATGTTCTATTGGTGTGTATTCCAGTTAACTAATCCCCTCTTCTGCTGTGTCAGACCTGCTGTAAGAAATCTATAGAGTTCTCAAGTTTAGTTGCTGTGTTTTTAATTTCTAGAATTCCCATTTAATTCTTTTTAAAATAAATTTTATTTGGTTCACAAAATCCTCCCAAATGTACTAATCACAGCTATTTTAAACTATATGACTAATTATTAATAACCAAGTCACCTGTGGGTATATACTACTGCCTACTTTTTTCTACTGGTCCTGTTTCTTGATATGCCTCATAATTTTTTATTCAAGTTTGTACTTTGTGGAAGAAACATTGTGGGTGCTCTGGGTGATGTTGAGACAGGTCAGCTTAATCTAGTCAAGGACTGAACTGACCCAAACTTGGTCTTCAGAAGCTCAGTCTATTTCTGATTTCCCTTTACTTTTAGGGTGTAGCCCACCAGCATTTTCAACAGACAGCCTAGTATTGACTCCTTGGGAGGCAAGTCCCAAATTCCAGATTTAATCTGGTCAGCACCACGAGACTGCCAGGAACCTCTCTCTGCATTACCTGGGCTTTCTGCATGGGTTTTTTTTTTTTTTTTTTTTTTTTTTTTAATGCGGGCCTCCCACTGTTGTGGCCTGCATGGGTTTTTAACCTCCTGGTCTGGGCAGCTTGAGAATTCAGTAAATGTCTTTGGAGGAAACCAATAAGTTTCACATCTCTGCATTACCTTTCTCTGGGATCTCAGACCTTCTACTTTTGACTGCCTCTCCAGCGCTGAATTCTGATTTTTTCCCCTCAGCCCTGTGAGATTGCCAAAGCCTTGCTGATTTTTCTGCCTCTTTGCAGCGTTAATTTTCTTGTATTCCCAGCCTTTTGCTTCTGCTCCATGAATCAGCATATTACCCCCAGAGGAAAGGCAACATGCAGAAGATCAGCTCACATCTTGGGCTTTCCTTCCCTCTGGCCTCACCTTTAAGGTCTGACTGCCTGTCAGCTCTTCATTAACTTCATAAAGATGTACTTTCTGTTGTCATCTTATTTCTCTAACCCTTGATGGAATCATTGTTTCCACATGTTACTTCATCACAGGTAGCTGCAGAAGTTCTGATTTAGTCTAGAGTCAGTTCATCACCATTTTAAAACATCCTAGATAATTCTCAAGTGAAGCCCAAGTTGAAATACACTTTTTTTTTCTATTTGTTTCTCCATATTACATAAGGATAATTTTATTACATTATATTTTCATTTAAATATTTAATTTTCATGAACTTTCAAATTGATATACATAGAGTTGAATAGACTTATCCCTTACAATTCCTTTACTTTCCTTTTTATCTGCAGTTATTTTCCTGTTATCTTGTTTTTAATATTTATATTTGTACCTTCTTTTATTGCTTAATAGTCATATAGATACTTATTCATTTTACTTTCTAAATATCAGCTCTTTGATTCATTTATTATCTCTATTTTTTCTTATTTGTTATATTCTAATTTTTAGCTTTGTTAAATCTATTTTTTCCTTAGTGTGTCTACTTGTTTTCCATAATTACTTTAATTGAATATTAATTAATTTATTTTTATTATTTCTTATTAATTAACGTAAGCACTTAAGGCTATGGACTTTTTTCTGAACGTGAATATAGCCATATCCCATAGGTACACTTACATAGTAGTTTCAATTATCATTATTTTCTCTAAAATTTGAAACTGTGGTTATTTGGCCCTTAGCAATCTGTCCAGTGGGTCTACATTAAGAATAACATTGGGGCTTCCCTGGTGGCGCAGTGGTTGGGAGTCCGCCTGCCGATGCAGGGGACGCGGGTTCGTGCCCCGGTCCGGGAAGATCCCACATGCCGCGGAGCGGCTGGGCCCGTGAGCCATGGCCGCTGAGCCTGCGCGTCCGGAGCCTGTGCTCTGCAACGGGAGAGGCCACAACAGTGAGAGGCCCGCGTACCACATTAAAAAAAAAAAACATAAAAAACAAAAAAAGCATTGAATGATTTATGAATAATGTTTTGTTTTAATGGAACTTTTGACAGGGAATAGTTTCTATAATTTTGTGAAACAGAAATTAGTCCAATTTTTGAGTAGCGAAGGGATCCAGAATGACACAGTCTAAGAAGATTCTCGGTTTTGATTTTAGATGTTCTTAGAAAATGTGATGCAGGCCACCATTTAAAATATAAATTGAATAATGTTAGTCTTATATCAGTGCTGGGAACTGGCCATCGCTGCCCAGACGTTGTCCCGTCACAGGCCAGGGAAGTGAGCTTCAGCATCCTCTGGAAATCTCAATAACCCTTGTCTTCAAAGAACTGGCGATAAAATACAGATTTGAGTTGAAAGTCATGTTTATTTCTCACTATTGTTTAGTCCCTGTCACTCAGTGACTTACAGCTCTCCAGAGATGAATGTTAATAAAAATATTTTTTGCAAAAAGGAACACAGATTTCTTTGAAAGGAAGAAGTGAAGGTCGCAGAGAGACTTTTCAGTCCTTGAGATTTTCCTTTGCTTTTTTTTTTTTCCCCACTAAGTGATTTGCTGCCATAGTTCCTCACTTTCCTTCTTCCTACCAAAGCTTTCCACGTGCTTTTAGATTTTAGTATTACCTGATGATGGCCATTCTGACCTGTGTGAAGTGATACCTCATTGTAGTTTTGATTTGCATTCCTCTAGTAATTAGCGATAATGAGTATCTTTCCATGTACTTTTTGGCCACCTGTATGTCTTCTTTGGAGAAATGTCTATTTAGACCTTTCAAGCATTTTTTAATTGGGTTGTTTGTTTTTTTGATATTGAGCTTTTTGTATATTTTGGAGATTAACCCCTTGCTGGTTGCTTCGTTTGCAAATATTTTCTCCCATTCTTGTGGGTTGTCTTTTCATTTTGCTTATGGTTTCCTTTGCTGTGCAAAAGCTTTTAAGTTTAATTAGGTTCTATTTGTTTATTTTTGCTTTTATTTTCATTATTCCAGGAGGTGGATCAAAAAAGATATTGCTGTGACCAAGGTGATTCTGGTTATTTTTAATATGTTGATTGCTATGAAGGGCCTGACATTAGGATATAGGAAAGGAAAAAGCAGTTGTCTGAAAGTAAAACAAAGCAAAAATAGCCCTTCAAATGAATTTTTCTTATCTAGGGGTAAAACAAAAATATTTGCTGCCTTACTGTGATCTAAGGCCCATCCATAATTGACATTGGAGTGAAGGCCATTTTTGGTGGGTTGCAGGTGGTTTCCTTTTGAACACTTAATTGGGGCAATAATGTATTGCTCACTTTCTGAAGCATGCTTGGTTTGAGCTGTGGTCAATAAGGAGTGAGGCAGAGAACAGAGTCCTTGGAAGGACAAATCTTTTATTTTTAAAGCTATCTTGACATTTAGATATCCTAGCTGTCATTATATTCATTCCTGAGGAAATCACACAAGACAACCACCCAATTTACTCTTTTTATTTATTTATTTTTGACTGCATTGGGTTTTCGTTGCTGTGCGCGGGCTTTCTCTGGTTGCGGCGAGTGGGGGCTACTCTTCCTTGCGGTGTGCAGGCTTCTCGTTGCAGTGGTTTCTCTTGTTGCGGAGCACGGGCTCTAGGTGCACAGGCTTCAGTAGTTGTGGTGTGCAGGCTCAGTACTTGTGGCTCGTGGGCTTTAGAGCACAGGCTCAGTAGTTGTGGCACATGGGCTTAGTGGCTTCGCGGCATGTGGGATCTTCCTTGACCAGGGCTCGAAATTGTGTCGCCTGCATTGGCAGGCGGATTCTTAACCACTGAGCCACCAGGGAAGCCCCCCAGTTTACTCTTTAATTTACTCTCAAGTCACTCTGGAAGAGGCTGAAGGGGATCACTGGGTCTGCAGAGCACGGGAAATCACAGCATAAAAGAAGCAAAGTGATTCTACTCAACAGGAAGTCTTCATGAGCTGTTTCAAGATATTGTAACAAAAACGAACTCTGTTATGTGTTTGGGATAGATGTAAGAGCTTGAAAGAAGTAATTACAGAAGTCATTTCTGGAGGACTTAGGACACCCAACTACCAGCTGGACTGCTTTGCTTCCTTTTCATTTCTTGATAGGCCAATCCGTATTATACGTAGATGATCTTCTTTGCAAAACAGAAATAGAGACACAGACATAGAGAACAAACATATGGACACCAAGGGAGGAAAGGGGGAGTGGGAGGAGTTGGGAGATGGGGATTGACATATATACACTATTGATATTATGTATAAAATAGGTAACTAATGAGAACCTACTGTATAGCTCAGGGAACTCTACTCAGTGCTCTGCGGTGACCTAAACGGGATGGAAATCCAAAAAAGAGATGTATGTATACGTATAACTGATTCACTTTGCTGTACAGTAGAAACTGACACAACATTGTAAAGCAACTATGCTCCAATAAAAATTAATTATAAAAAAAGAAGTTAAGAAGCATACATGATTATGACAAAAATAGAGGGAGTTGAAATAAGTTGTTGGTAGACAGAGGGTATTGTCTTTGTACATCTACAGAATATTAAAAAAATAAAAGAGACTCTAGGAGAACCTCCAAATTCTGGCAGACTCTTCTTTGAAACCTTGGTTTTTCCTTTTGTTGTCTGTCCTTTCCACTATGGAATTTGAGAGATTCCGGTGACAGAGAGATCAGGGTCAGAGGTGAAATGTTTTAAGGTGAAAGTACGCAGCTAAAGAGGACCTATCTAGGCTCTTGGGAGGAGAATCCGTTGGTTTGCAAGCAATATAACTTGCTTGTCTCTCGCTCTCTCTCTCTCATTACCTGTCCCCCACTCACCACCGCCTTCTGGTTTTCTGGACAATCTCCTTTCCACATTCGAAATTCCCAAAGGAGATGGTAAACTTGTAGACTGATGGGCTTCATTCTTTCCCTAAACTCCTCTCCCCCTTCTTACCCTCATCCTCCCCTTCCACACCCCCTTACCCAACACCTAGAGAGCAGTAGGAACAAACAATCATTATTTTTTCAAATGATCAGATAACATATAACTTTTACATTCAAATGAGTATTTTGACCTTCACTGTGACTCCTCGTGGTGCTACAGATGTTACAGTGATGATGGTGGTGCTGAAGTCATTTTGAATCCTCCACTTTATGGACCTCCTTCTGCTCCTACAGCAGGGTTTTGAACAGTCCTTTCAAGGGGCAAAAATCTTCACTGACTCAATACATACCTACAATGAACCCACTATGAAATTGTACTTACATCGATTACAAGCATCGTCTCCACTGCCTGCAGCCGCCCTGAAGACCTGGGTTATACTTTTGCAGAGAGCTCAGAACACACTACTCCACTGAAGTGGTCCCATTCTCTCCCGCGTGCCTGTCCTTACAACTCTTGAACACAAAATTCTCTTAACATATCTATTATGGAGCTTATAATTAGAATACACGCATACCTGAGAGTCTGTTACACCCCCAATGGCTTTTGTGTTACATACAGCGAAAATGGTGTTTTTCATTCTCTTGCCAAAAAGTTAAATATTTACCAAACCAACACTTCTGACACCTTCTAATTCACTTTGATTTTTTAATCACTTGCACTTGCTTTGAAAGATAATTCAAATAAAACGGGAGTCGATTTAAGTAGACCTATTGCTTTGGGGTCAGCTACAGCTCTGCAATCCTTATACTGTTTTGCCTTTGTTGCTGTTGTTGATAATGAGATGATTCATGGGAAGGGAGGAATAGGGTAATTAACCCTCTGCTTTGGGACATTTGCAAACTGGAGTGATTTACCTGGGCACAGAATTGTTCTTTCCCTCACACATTTGAGGAAGAAATGAGGAACAGGTAAGCGAGAATGTTAGGAGCCATAAGAATTATCCTGACTGTTGGGTTATTTCCATACTCTGCTGTTTGGTAGAGTGTTCTTTAATTGATTACTGGAAGTATATTCAGACCTGTGTCAGTCTGGATTCTCTGAGAAGCAGACTCAGTAATGAGCACAGGATGTTTTTGTAAAAGATCAAGAGGGAGGAAACAAGGATGGTGCAGGGCGAACCTCAGACTATTGTGCAGACTTGACAAAGGTTCAGTCAAGGGTCAACCCGATGGGGAGCCCCACAGCAAAGGTCATCCTTAGGAGGAGTCTTGTTTGGGGAAGAAATAGTTGAGCCCTAGACAGCCACGATGATCAGTCATTGGCTAGAGGGTCTACAAGAAGCCCATGGCCTCAGCTCAAGCTCCTGTAGGTATCACAACTGGAGTCTGTCAGCCAACCTCCTCATGACTGGATGGTAAAGTCTTTCTTTTTTGTTTTTTGCAGTACACGGACCTCTCACCGTTGTGGCCTCTCCCGTTGCGGAGCACAGGCTCCGGATGCGCAGGCTCAGCGGCCATGGCTCACGGGCCCAGCTGCTCCACGGCATGTGGGATCTTCCCGGACCAGGGCATGAACCCGTGTCCCCTGCATCGGCAGGTGGACTCCCAACCACTGCGCCACCAGGGAAGCCTGGTAAAGTCTTTCTTGAAGGAGATCCGAGCAGAGCACCTCCATGGCTGCCATGGTCCCCAAGTATGTCCTTAAGCTTGTCATCCTGCCTCCTCTGCATCCCTCACCTTAGGTAAATACCGTCACACAGAAACACAGAGAGGAAGGAACTGTACAGTCTTGACTTCTGAGTTCCCAAGTAATCTCTTTTTTTTTTTTTTTTTTTTTTGCAATTTTCTTTCTTTTCTTTCTTTTTTTTTTTTGACCATGCCACATGGCTCGTGGGATCTTAGTTCCCTGACCAGGGATTGAACCTGGGCCTCCTTCATTGGGAGTGCAGAATCCTAACCACTGGACCCCCAGGGAAGTCCCCCAAATAATCTTTTGGTATGCATGGCTGTGACAATTACTTGAGAGAAGAGTCATTGTGTATATCAAAAGCCTGTCATACCCAATGAAAAAGAGAATAGGACAATTCTGTGACCAGAGAACATTTTTGCCCCCTTCAAAATGGGGAGGAAGGAAAGTGAAAGAAACTAAGGCACGTGGCTGTTTCCTGGTCGGGAGAAGGACAAGTGGGATAACCCAGACAGAGGAGAGGGCTGAGAGCCTGACCTAGGACAGCACCACCCAGGCCCTCGGACTCTTGCCAACAGACTGAGAATCCAGCTTGCACACTGCCCCACAAGCCTTCAGACCAAGGGAAAAGAAGTCTTCTCCTAATTGGTCTGCCCAGAAGAGGTGCATCTTGGCAGTTCATCCACAAAGAATGGACACGTTTTCTCTAATTTGCACAAAGTTCCTTGTACACCAGCAGGGGCCAGTGCATTGCTTTCTGGATGGAGTCTGAGAAAATCACAAGGTCTCAGAAGCCTCTCCATCCAAGCAAGTCCAGGTGAGGAGAGAATGAATGCCAGATAGGCTGTTTATGATCCGGGACCTGAAGCTTCCTCATCAGGTCCTATAGCACACTTCCGGGAAGTCTAAAATTTCTCCCTTCCATGCCCACTGCAGTACTAAGGTTGTCCCGAAGCTGGAAGACCTGGAGGGGTCTTAAAGGAGAAAAAGGAACTTATTCTGGAGGAGTAAGGGACCAAGAATGAAAGAGCATATGAGAATTAGTGGATCACAAGTGGATAAGTAGTATTGATCCATCATTGTTCCCTCCAAGTATTCCATGAACCCTGGGGACTCAGCAATAGCTCTGGGGAGAAATGGGAAGGATATTATAGGGACAGAGACTCTCTTATATGAGTGTGATTACTTAAATTCAATGAGTTTAGGGACTTCCCTGGTGGGCCAGTGGTTAAGATTCCGTGCTTCCACTGCAGGGGGCACATGTTCGATCCCTGGTCAGGAAACTAAGATCCTGAAAAAATAAATAAATAAATAAATAAATAAAATAATAATAAATTCAGTGAGTTTAAATGTCTGCCATCCAGAAGAATAGGGACCCAAAGGAGTTGAGTGGTAGAAAAATTAAAGATATACATTTGTCTTCACACCTGCGTTTGTGACCTGAAAAATCAGAGCCTCCTAGTAATTAATAACCGAGGTTCCAAGTTGATGTGAATTGCCCAAGGTCTTCGAAGTAGTTAAGTGGAAAAGCAATACTCACACTCAGGCTTTTTGACACCAACCGCAGTGTTCTTTAACTTACCACGTTCTCTCTGCAACCTGTTAGGAAACTGAACTAGCACTTGTGCAGGGTTCGGCACACAGCAGGCGCTAGATAAGTGCATGCTGGTGAATGCTAATTGACTCACTTGTAGCATCCCTGAAGTTCCAATTAACTGCACACACAAAGCTGAAAGGCTTTAGTCCCGAGTTTTAATTAGCAAACCAGGGTAAGCCTAAGTACTTTAGAGCAGCGGTCCCCAATGTTTTTGGCACCAGGCACGGGTTTTGTGGAAGACAGCTTTTTCTATGGACGGGTGGCAGGACGGGTGATTCAGGCGGTCATGCACGTGATGGGGGGCGGCAGATGAAGCTTCGCTCACTCGCTGATGACCTCCTGCTGTGCAGCCAGATCCCTAACAAGCCGCAGAGCAGTACCGATCCGTGGCCGGGGGCTCGGGGACCCTGCTTTAGAGAAAGGGAGAAAGGCAGCTGAAACTGGAATTTTAAATGATCAGAACCACTGATCTGTTTACACACATGATGCCACAATCTGGCTGGTGAATATTACAGGAGCATTTTTTATAACATCTTTATTGGAGTATAATTGCTTGACAATGGTGTTAGTTTCTGCTTTATAACAAAGTGAATCAGTTATACATATACGTATGTCCCCATATCCCCTCCCTCTTGCGTCTCCCTCCCTCCCACCCTCCCTATCCCACCCCTCTAGGTGGTCACAAAGCACCGAGCTAATCTCCCTGTGCTATGCGGCTGCTTCCCACTATCTGTTTTACACATGGTAGTGTATATATGTCCATGCCACTCTCTCACTTCGTCCCAGCTTACCCTTCCCCCTCCCCGTGTCCTCAAGTCCATTCTCTACGTCTGCGTCTTTATTCCTGTCCTGCCCCTAGGTTCTTCAGAACCTTTTTTTTTTTTTTAGATTCCATATATACATGTTAGCCATAATTCAAAAGTAGTCATGTACCACAATGTTCATTACAGGGGCATTTTAACAGCCAAAGTGCTGTACACAGAGCTGGAACCCTGAAACTACAGCTCTGAATGTCCATCTCTTTCCTGTGAGAACATCACCTACCACCAAGCCCAGACAGCAGGCCTCTCAGTTCTGAGTCTATTTTGGCTTGGAGTCCCCCCTCCCACCCCGCCACTGCTGTTTACCTCCCAACCATGAAGTCTGGGAACCAGACCAATTTATTTTATATTTCAAATGCAAAGGGTTTAGAATAACTACATTGATTCACAAAGTCAATTCTACTTTAACTCAGACACATACACAAACATACACAAAGGAAAATGTGCATTTGCTGAAAGATTTCTTAATTTACGGATTCATTTTACTTTGTTTTATTTTTTTATAAATTTATTTATTTTTTATTTATTTATTTTTGGCTGCTTTGGTTCTTTGTTGCTGTGTGCAGCTTTCTCTAGTTGCAGCGAGCAGGGGCTACTCTTCGGTGTGGTGTGCGGGCTTCTCATTGCGGTGGCTTCTCTTGTTGTGGAGCATGGGCTCTAGGCGCGCAGGCTCAGTAGTTGTGGCACAGGGCTTAGTTGCTCTGTGGCATGTGGAATCTTCCCCGGCCAGGGCTCGTACCCATGTCCCCTGCATTGGCAGGCGGATTCTTAACCACTGCGCCACCAGGGAAGCCCCTACGGACTCATTTTAAAAGCTACAAATTTAGTGCTTAAAATGAAGCTGTACAGAAACACAAACAACCCAAATGTCCATCAACAGGGGAATTGATAAAGAAACAGTGGTGCGTTCAGACGTGGAATGCTACACAGAAAAGAATACACTACTTATCTATGTACATAATAGTATATAAGTATATAATAGTACAAAATAGCATGGATTAATCTCAAACAGTTGTGATGAGCAAAAGAGGCCAAGTTGCAAAAAGCAAAATAGTACATTTATATAAAGTTCTAGAACAGGCAAAACAAGTATTTGGGGAAAAACAACAAAAGTGGTTGCTTCTAGGGTGAAGGCTGCCTGAAAAAGGGCAGGAGGGAATTTTCTGAATGATAGAATTGTCTGTTTAGGATCTTTGAATATTACTGTATCTAAATTATACCTCAATAAAAAGAAATTAATTGAATTTTTAAAAATGAAGCTCTAATATAGGATTGGAGAAACAGTTGCAGGTGAAGATGTCACAAGACAGCTACAATGGTGATTGCCATGGTTTGCATTGTCTCCAAGGCCACATCTACTTTCTCTGGCAATGCTGGACTCTGTTGAAGAAAGTGTTGAGTAGTTTTCTTAGTGGGCAGATATTAGGTAAAATAACATTTTGGATAATCTGTCACTGGCTATGTGGAGGATATTTTAAGTCATTTTTAATATAGAAAGCTGATTATAGTGTACTTTACACAGCTAAGAATATGAGATCAGAACAGGTGTTTGCCATAAAAAACAACTGATTATTGTTTTTTTTCAAATCACTCACCCCCTATTTTATTTTTTGTCTCTAGGGTGATTTTCTTAAATTGAGGTATAGTTGATTTACAATATTATATAAGTTTCAGTTTATTATAAGTTATATAATTATGTGAACCACATAGATTCACAGTTTTTAAAGATTATATTCCATTTATAGTTATTATAAAATACTAGCTATATTCCCTGTGTTGTATAATGTATCTTTGTAGTTTATTTATTTTATACATAGTAGTTTGTACTCACCCTCTCCTTTTAAAAGAAACTTGGCTTCAAAGATTGCAGCTGAAGTTGTGGTATTTTAGAGTTTGGGGTTGACTCCTGCTTTGTTATTTAACTTTCTGATCTTGCATATAATAGTACCTAGTCAGGGGTTATTATAAAGGATCAAAGCAAGTGCGATATATATAACGGTGCATTGTAAGTCATAAAGCACCATACAAATGTATACTGTTATGGCCATTATTACTACTTAAATTAATATGGAAACCTCAACTGGAATTTTTACCGTTAAGTTAGAAGGCTGGGGGTACCTTAATTATGACATGTTGAATAGACATACTGTGCTCCTACAGTGACTTCAACTAATTTTATGGAAAAATTGTAACTTGTTTACATTTGACCATATATATTTCCTCATCCTTACCCCACACTCCAGCACAGTTTCCATCTACCCCAATCTTTGGCAGTAAGCCACAGAAAAGCACCATTATGTCTTCCTTTAAAACATATTTGGATAAGGACCAGGGTGGGAGGGGTGAACATGGAGGTGCAGCATGAAGAGAAGGATGCTTCGGCCCTTTAAATCACTGCCTTGGCTTGTTTCAATGTCAGATACTCAGGATTTTCATTTTTGCTGAGTCAGCTCATTTGCTTTTTCCCCCCCCCCCCCTCCAGTTTTTTTTTTTTTTTTTTTTTTACACGGGCCTCTCACTGTTGTGACCTCTCCCGCTGCGGAGCACAGGCTCCGGACGCGCAGGCTTAGCGGCCATGGCTCACGGGCCCAGCCGCTCTGCGGCATGTGGGATCTTCCCAAACCGGGGCATGAACCCGTGTCCCCTGCATCGGCAGGCGGACTCTCAACCACTGCGCCAGCAGGGAAGCCCCCTCCAATTATTTTTTGATAGCTGCATTCACTGAACAAATTTTACTTTAGCTCCATTAAAAAAAGGAGGACCAGGTAAATAGAATTTGACACCATCTGCTTGGAAAGTAGTCATGATGTATCAGTGCCTTTTTCTAGATGATAAAAACTTGGAAATGCTAAATGCAGATTGAAAGAAACGTTGTTGTAATTAATGCACAGGCATCTAAGGCACTGCTGGTAAGATGGACAAGGAAATATGAAGGCTGCATGTCACTGCCTTAGGCTTTAGAAAATTAAAGAACTCCAGTGAGAGAAGATGTTCCTCTAGGTTTCTGGCTTTTCGTTTGTAATCCATGTGAAGCGTCTGAGCACATTTAGTGCACATTATTTGCCAAATACTTGTAGGAATTGTAGAATTAATTAAAGAGAATGTGTCTTGTAATGCCTGTGTAAGCATAGCGGTTCTCTTCATAAGAGGAAATACTGTCCAAATTCAAATTTTGTAGGCAGGTATGGCTCATAACTTGATGTTAAGATGAGAAGCAAAATGGCATAGTGTTTTCCAGTGTGGGCTCTGTAATTTAGTAGAATTCTGTTCAGCTATCTATTCTATCATTTCCTTGTTATGTGATCCACAATTAATTAAAATCTTATAAGCTTCAGTTTCTATATCTGTAAAATGGGTATATTTGCAGTAGCTGTTTCAGTTATTGATTGCTGTGAAGCAAACCACTCCACGACTTGGTGGCCTAAAACTATAATTTATTATATGATAACGTGGGATAACTAGGTGGCTCCTTTACTTCACGTAGTATTAGATGTGACGTCAGCTTAGGTCTTAGGAAGGCTAGTGTCATCTGGCGACTAGACTGAGAACTCAGAGTTATTGAGCTGTTGACTGGGAATCTGTGGTTCTTCTCCACATGGCATGGCATCTGAGTTCCAGGAAAGCATTCCAAGAAGAAAGTGGAAGCTTTCAGGCCAGTTAAAGGCTAGGCTCAGAGTTGGCACTGCACCATTTCCACTGTACTCTACTGATTGATTGTGAAGATTAAATAAAATTTGAGCATTTTACACAGACCTTAGTTCCTACCAAGCATTTATTCAGTTGTTGCTTTTTTTTTTTTTAATAAATGTATTTATTTATTTTTGGCTGCACTGGGTCTTCGTTGCTGCGCGCAGGCTTTCTCTAGTTGCGAGAGCAGGGGCTGCTCTTCGTTGTGGTGTGCGGGCTTCTCATTGCAGTGGCTTCTCTTGTTGTGGAGCACAGGCTCTAGGCACGCGGGCTTCAATAGTTGTGGCTCGCAGGCTCAGTAGTTGTGGCTCGCGGGCTCTAGAGCGCAGGCTCAGTAGTTGTGGCGCATGGGCCTAGTTGCTCCGCGGCATGTGGGATCTTCCCAGACCAGGGCTCGAACCCACGTCCCCTGTATTGGCAGGCGGATTCTTAACCACTGCACCACCAGGGAAGTCCTATTCAGGCGCTGTTAATGTTGATATTACGCCAGTACAATTATAATTTAAATTATAGGAGATGGCACTATGGCATCTAAAATTAAGGCTTGGGAGACTGAAACTATACAGTGATGACATATTTAAAATCATTTAAAAAATCAAAATGGAGTAACTGTGGTTCAGACACACAAAAGGGAGCCAGGTGGCCATTGTGGAGGTGCTTTCAGACACATTCCTCCATCATTTAGAACTTGTATTTTCTGAACTGTATCAAATTTAGGGACACGCTAGCCATTTTCACAACAATATCTGCTAGCACCTGCTAGCTGCAACCCCACCCTTGGCTTTTGCAACTATGTAATCATTTTGAACCCAAACCCATCCTTGCTTAGCAAGCACCTTTACTTCTTGCCAGCTCCAGTCTAACTTTTGACAGTTTATGTGAGCTTGTGATGTTTTGTCACCTTTCTAAGCCTTCCGCATTTTGTATTCCAGCAGAATATAATTCAAGTGCTTTTGAACTGGTGTCTCCTGGGCTGCAGTCCTAACAAACCTCAAATAAATGCCTCTTTATTTCAATCAGTCTTCGTTTCTGAAATTCTGGTTAACAATAGGCACCATGAAAGTAGGTCTTTAAAGATTACCTGGTCAACCACCCTCACTTGATAATTAGAGACACTGAGACCCAAAGGTAAGCATAACTTTCTGAAGGTCACACAGCTCATGGTAGAGTTCAGTTTGAAAACGATTAGTAGGAGATTTCCTACCTAGTCCATTATTCTTTACAGCAGGCAAATTTCTTTCCTTCCCCAGGGCCTCAGTTCCTCCATATGTAAATTGGGGTTAACAGTGAAATGCTTTCCTTAAAGTGCCATTGTAAGGATGCAGTGAATTAATTAATTAATTAACCTTAAAAAGTGCTTGTCACAATGTCTGACAATGAGTACATTCTCAATAACGGCTCCATACTACTTCTGCAACAGTTTTTCTGTGGCTGTGAGAGTGACTGGGATTCAGTGGATAACTTCAGACTTCCACCCAACAAGAAATCACCCTGAACTCTTTACAACTAGTCCCTTTCCAATATCTATTAATTTCCCTCCAATATAGCTTCAGAATCCACTCACTTCTCCCCATGCCCTATACTGTGACCTTAATATTCATGTAATTTCAAACTGAGGTCATTGCAACAGCCTCTTAGTTCATCTTCTAAGCCTCTAGGAGTTCGAAGACAATTTTTTAAATGTGAAACAATTCAACACAATAATAAGTTAATAAATGACATTTGTCTCAGGATCAAATGATGACAATATAATATAGTGAACACTCTTGGATGCCTACCCAGCATGGATTGCCAACTTCTTTCTTTTTAATAGGAAAATCCTCTGTTATTTTGTTCAGATATCCACCCTTCCTCCCAGCAGTCAAATGCCTAAGGGAAAGTGAACTACTTCCTGGTCCAAAGAACATTTGATTAGGTTAAGGACAATTTTTCTCAAAAAGGGTCTTGACATTTTAGGTGGTACCATTCTTCCTTGTGAAAGGCTGTCCACGTATTGCGGGACATTTAACTGTCTAGATATTTCCTGCTAAATATTAAGAGCCATCTAGTCATGTGACAACCAAAAATGCCAACTAGTATTATTGTCTAATTTGTGAACCACTAGCCTAAGGGTTCAGACTAGGCATGTGATCCAATTCTGATGATTAAGAGGTAGAGAAAATTCTACTGAGGAATGCCTAGGAAAAGTTTCTTCACATCATCCAAAAGGCCACAAGAAGAGATGCCACTTTCCTCTCATTATGTCATGTCTACACTGATCCCCTGAACTGCTACTTTGTTACCATCCTGAAAATGAAACCATCCCCTGGCTTGGTGGACTTGAGGAATAGCAAAACCCTGGATTCTTGACTTTCTAAATCAAATAACTCTGAGACCCATACTATCTCGGGATTTCTTCTTATACAAAATTTTAGCACTTAAACCAGTTTGAAGTGGCATTTCTGTTACTTGCTGCCGAAAGCACCTTAAATAATTTGTATAATATATACTTGGTCCTTAAACCTACCTAGAAGAAAGGGGAATTTTCAACTGGAGAGCTCATTGTTTTTGACAGGTAAAACCAAATCTGTATTACAAGGCATTTCTCTCTCTTTCTTCTACTAATCCACTCAGAGAATTGATTTAAAAGCAGAGAAGAATCATTTGGAAAAAATAGCATGCAGCTTTGTTGGCTCAACAAAATATATATTGATTTCTTTGCTAGAGGGAAGGAGAAATAAGTTTCTGTCTCCTACAACTTACTGGTCAGATTAGTCCTTTGCTATTTCTGGATTGAGCCATTATCTCCATGATTCCTCTTTCTCACCTCCTCTTTTCTTTTAATAGAAGGTGACTACTTTGGGGGGCACCTGGACTGAAGGTCAACCTCAACTTTTAGGGGTCTTACTCAACAAAATAAGTCAAACAGGGGCTTCCCTGGTGGCACAGTGGTTGAGAATCTGCCTGCTGATGCAGGGGACACGGGTTCGAGCCCTGGTCTGGGAAGATCCCACATGCCACGGAGCAACTAGGCCCGTGAGCCACAACTACTGAGCCTGCGCGTCTGGAGCCTGTGCTCCACAACAAGAGGCCGCGACAGTGAGAGGCCCGCGCACCGCGATGAAGAGTGGCCCCCGCCTGCCACAACTAGAGAAAGCCCTCGCACAGAAACAAAGACCCAACACAGCCAAAAATTAATTAATTAATTAATAAACTCCTACCCCCAACATCTTCTTTAAAAAAAATAAAAATAAAAATAAATAAGTCAAACAGACATTTTGGTTACCACAGGAAGGAAAATTTCTATCCAGAGAAAGAGCTGTCTGTATCTATAAGCAGAAGAAAGGAAGCACTAACTACTCTTTGTAACCAATTTCACAGTTTAGGTTTGTGTTTGAATCACTAGCCACAGGTAGGGACAGTCTGTACAGCAGAAACTGGAAAGAGGTAAGCAGAGAAACTCAGCTGAAAGTAAAGGACTTCTGCAAGGTCAGTCTTTTCTTCTGCATAATTCAAGGTGTAACTTACATGAAAGTGCTGATTATGAAGCTGACTCATTGTTTTAGAACTTGGGCACAAATAGAAAATGCATCCTTTGATGTATTCCTTTGGGACAAGCCATTGTCTAGTGGATCACAGTGGATGAGGGTTTCAGTGCCCCAGGTCCTGAAGAAGATAGGAAATTGGGCTGTAAATGTCTTCCTGGAACATGTAGAGGAGAGAAGAATCTGCATTCCTTTGAAGGCTGTTTGGCTATTCATTATGCATTCCTGAAATGTAGTCACTCTGTTTTAACTGCGCTTGGATAATTGAGATTGCCTGGCAGTGAAAGGAGGAGATAGAGTGAGAGGAGGAAGCTGGCTTGGATGGCAGGAATGAAGGCTTCAGAGGGAGGCTGGAGGACCTGATGCTGTCCTCTAAGAGTCATAACCGCCATCACTCTCGCTCCGTCCTCGCACACAAAGAGCATCCCTGTGAGCCTGCTCTACGTGTAAGTGGGGACATCTCCCCCATCTCTAGCAAGCTCTGTGGGTACCAGGAACAAACCAGGCCGTATCCCACTAACATGATACAGTAGCTTTTCTAGATTTCTCAGCTTGCTCCAATATTTACCTGAGTGGGAATTAGAAGGTCTCGGTGCTGCTTTGTGTAAAACCGATTTACTTTCTCCTTTCATTCTTCAAAGGATTAATACTGTCTATTGTTTCTGGTAAAAGTCGGTAGTGGATAATTTATCTTTTCTTTTTCCTCCCTTCTTTCCTTCTTTCCTTCCTTCCTTCCTTTCTTTCTTTCCTTTCTTTCTCTCCTTCTCTCTCTTTCCTTCCTTCCTTCTTTCTTTCTTTCTCTCTCTCTCTTTTCTTTTTTTAAATATATTTGACTGCCTTGCATCTCATACTTATTCCTATAACTGAAAGATTCCAGAGCCCCATTTTTGCTACAGAAATATCAAATTAGAGCCCTCAGGCACAATCTTTTAGGAAGGGTTCAGACATGTGAAGTAAGTTTGACACTCAGATGAACTTCTACCAGACTTTGGATCCAGAGCTGGTGATAAACAAGGGTGGTAGATGAGAATCCTTTCTGTTTGTCCATCAGGATTCTTTTCCGGGTACAGCCCTGCCAGCAGCCGAATGCCGTGTCCCCTTCCAGCGGGGGGCGGCACTGTGTCAAGTGGGCCTCCAGTATCTGATAGTGGTCACTGCGATGCTCTCAGGACTGATTCTGTAGCAGGGCCTCTGATGAGCCTGGCTGCCTAATGACTCTTCAGGCTGCTGTGTTCAGTTATTAACGTAACATAGCTTTCTCCATCTTTTAATATGTACTTTATGATCCATCAAAGTTTTCTACTGTCTTCTGAATTCATGTTCTGTCTTGTGAAGAATCTTTAAATCAACGGTTCTTAACTGCGGAGGATTTTGTCCCATGGAGAACATTTTGCCTAATGCTCTCTGTATTTTTAATGTTTTAGGTAGGTCAGTTATCTTTCCTGATCTTGGAATCGTGGCCTTATGTACAAGACATCCTATGGGGCCTGGCAGCACACTGCTCTCTGGTCACTAGGGGTGTACGTTCCAGGGGTGCCCCCTATGTGGGCTGAGTGGGCCCTTCTGCCGTGGCAGGCTGACCGGGTCTGTTGCATTCTTATAAGGCAGGGCTGGTCCTTTGCCTAGGTGGCTGCCAGGCCATGCCTTGTACAGAGGCTGCCACGCACTGGTAGACAGAGCCACGTCCTATCTCTGCTGGCTGCGGGACCTGGGGGATTCCGGGGCGGGTGCTAGCTGGCTGGTGGGCCGGTAAGCCCCCAGCACTAGTGAGATAGAGGGAGGACTCCAGAATGGCACCTGCCAACACCAGTGTCCTTTTGCTAGAATCGGCTCCCCGTTTGGGCATCTAGGCTGCCGGCGGGGGCGGGTCTCATTTGCCCCCTTGCCTCTCTGGGACACTCTCCAAGATCAGCTAGTAGGTCTGACCCAGGGTCCTTTCAAATGACTGCCTCTGTGCTGGCACCCAGACCATGTGCCATTTTGCACGCACCTGAGTCTCTGTTTCCTCCAGCCCTCTGGCTCTCCCATACACAAGCCCCACTGACCTACAAAGCCAGGCATTCTGGGGGCTTGTCTTCCTGGGGCAGGACCCCCAGGCTGGGAAGCCTGATATGGGACTCGGACCCCTCGCTCCTTGGGCAGAACCTCTGCAGTTGTGAATATCCTCCTGTTTGTGGGTCGCCCACTTGGAGAGGTGGGTCCTGGCTATAATGTATCTCTGTCCCCCTTACTCATCTCATTGTGGTTCCTTCTTTATATCGTTAGTTGTGGACGATCTTTTCTGCTACTCTTCAGGTCATCCCCATCAATAGCAGCTCTGTAAATAGTTGTAATTTTGTTGTGCCTTTGGGAGAAGTGAGCTCAGGGTCAACCTACCCCTCTATCTTAGCTGCTCCCCTCTTGCCTCTTAAATATGTAGCGTAACTTCCAAATATGTATCTATGTATCTCCCAGCCCTTACAATTTATGTATCTATCCTTACAGTCCTTCAATGGAATTTCACAGTTTTTTGGGGAAATGTGGAGAATAAAGTTAAATTTCCTAGCAAGCCATCCTAAACTAATTCTGGATTTTCTCCAACCCTATCTCAGATTTTTCCTTCTAGCAACATTATTATGACTCCCACGTACACACACACACACAGACACACACACACACACACACACACACACACCATGCTGCACATTGGTGCTTTGATCATTCTACTTCTTTTCTCTTGGATTCATTCTCTTCTCTGCTCAGCTCTTCTCTGCTCATTCATATGATATATACTCTATAAACATCCCCACCATAGACTTAACTAAGCACCCTCCCTTTAATGCTTCCGGTAGTAAAATTAATGGTTTCTTCCATGGTATTGCAAGGAATTATTTTTGAATCTGTATTCTCTTCTAGACTGTGATGCCACTGAAGGGAGAAACCATGTTTTATTCAGCTTGAAATTCCCCAATGAACAGTGGAAAAACTCTAATTATGTTGAGTGGAACTGAATGTGCAATGAACACCAGTGTAGTGTCCTACTAGTTGCATGTTTGTTCTGCAATGGTTCTTGGACGAGCTTCAGGAGGAATAATAAACTCTGCTATCAATGTCTGCCTAGAGTGTGGTGGAGAAGAAATCAGATGTCATGATTGATTAGTGATGTCTGCCTTGAGCAGATTTGCAAGTGACAAGTTTGTCAGTGCTCTTTTTAAATCTCAAGTTCTTTGACTCTAGCCTCTGAAATATTTGTACACTTGGGTCCAAATAAATCTCTCTCTCTGTTTTTTATAACCGGTTTCTCAGCCATCACTATTGTGGCAGAAGTATAGAAGTAACATGAATGTATGATTTCTTCTTTTTTTAGTCAAAAGCATTATATTTTGTTTTCTCTGGCCTAGGACTCTGTTTAGAATGAAGGAACAGATGCTTAGTGCTCATGGGCAAAACTTCAGAAAGTTAGTTTGTGTTTCAAGGCTAGACATGCTGAACAACAGGATGGTCCTGAAACCAAGTGCTTGAATTGTCACAATAGCCCGGAGGAGGAAAACTGGTAGGTCCACTATGAATCTGTGCCTGACATTTTTGTCCTTACCCAGCAGAGATTTAAGGGGGCTAGCCTCTCTTCTGTTCTCTTCCCACTATTCAGAGCTGCTTCAGGAGGCTAATTTATCAGACAGCAGACAGATAACTAAAGTACTCAGCTTTCCCCTACCTAGTATGGCAAGGGGTATCTTTGCATAAATTTTCATGAACATTGATATAAATTACTATGCTATGCTCTAACATCCTAACACCAGGGACAGAAATAAAAGAATGTAATAACTCAGGCTACGACTGCCATCTTTACATTGCAATATTCAAAACTATGGGAAGGAATGGAGCCTCAACCTAAAAAGACCAGATATTGACCAATAAATCTGTTTTTCACATCTGAGGGAACACTGCATCCAGAAACAGCACTCTTGAGCAAATGAAAATCCACCCATCATTTGTGTGCGCTGCTAGGTGTGGGATGCAAAGAGGAATGACACTCTCTCTGAACTCACAGCACTTTTATTTCAACAGGGGAATCAAAGAGTGTTTACAAGTCATTGCAGAGCAACCCGGAGTGTTTTTGTCCTAGCAGTGCAAGTAAAATGCCAAGTGAGCACAGCAAACAGAGCATGTAGAAACCTTCAGAAAGAGGTACCTTCGGTTCTATCGTCAATGGTCTTTGCAGAGGGAATGAGAGAAATGGAATCTTGGTTGGACTTCATATCAGAGCAGGTGTATAGAGAATTTGGGGTCATTTCTCAGACCACTTCTCATACACTAAGTACTATGCTAGATGTTAGGGTAGAGAGATATGAGTAAAACAGTGTGCCTGGAATTTTCCTTTGAATTGTGGGAAAGTCCATAGCATGTCTACAGAGAATATTTAGACTGGTTTGACTGAAATTTTGGTATAAAAGATGAATAGTGGAAAGGTAGAGTGTGGTCAGATGCTAAAAATTCTTGACTGAAATATCCAAGGAGTTGAGTGCTGTTTTATGGAAGTAATTGAGCATTTTGGAGAATGGAAGTGCGATGGTATTTTTGTTTCAATTGCACGGTATCGCTAAGGTTATTTGAAATCTTTTCCTGAAAATTAGTAAATCATTTAAATGTATACTGAAGTGTCATTGAGTTGGATTCTATGAATCTTTTCATAATTCCAACATAGACTGGACTAACATTTACTTTTGCATTATCTGTGAGGAAAGGATTTAATTTTCTAAATGAACAAACAGCATGACTGAGATTCTTGAAGGAACGTTTTCATTTCAAACTGGATTTCAGTATCTAAAACAGTAGTTTGCATGCCCACAGTATATGTACTTATGAACAGGGCTTCATTAATGCCAAGTTAACTGAAGATTACTGTAAATTATATATTCTATCATACAGGTTCTTCTTAATTATTTAAGACACCATCATTTCAGCAAAAGACTGACCTCATTAGAGGGGGTTTTATTTTTACAATATCTTTTGAGATAAGAACATTTTGGCAATTTACGTCCAGTTTAGAACAAGGGTTCTAAAGAAGATTTCTCATTCTTTCATGGGAAAGCTTTTCCTAAGGGGACTAACGGATTTTACCTCGATACTTTCCCGCATCCCTACCATCTGTAAGATTTCTCAACTAGCTTTGACAGTCACGGTCATCCACACTTTGGGTTTGGAGCTCAGTGCAATCAATATCACATCCTGGAATGCAAACCCTTTACTAATCAAAAGGGTATCAAAGGATCCTACTATTCCATGCTAAAATTCTAAGGCTCAAACATACCGGTATCACATATGAAATTAGTATCTGCCAATGATCCAGTAACTTCCTTTACACTCTTTCTAAAGTGTAAGTGTCTTGAGGACAGGAATTATGTTGAGCTCATCTTTATTAACCCCTGCTGCTTAGAATGACATAGATGCTTAAGGAGCAAGTATTCGGATTGAATTCACAAAATGATTAGAATGTCTGATGAGCTCCCTGAGTAGCTTTCACCAACCGATGCATAGACTCAAGAACAATTCTCTAGTGAACTCCTAACTGGATTCCCAGAGTAACAATGGTATTGTTTTTGTTGTTTCCTATGTACAAACCACCAAAGTAGATACAGAGTCCTGGAAAATATTTACGTGAGGTTTCTTTTTCTCAATGGGAGTGTGAATTGCCAAAACACCTTTCCTGAGATAAGAAATCCAGTTTCTCATTTTATCCCTTAGGTCAACACTTTAGTGATTGGAAAGATGCTAAGAAATGCCACTCGGTGTGAAATTATGGCTCTCAGTGGATTGCTGTTGTAAAAAGTGACAATAATAGGTAATAATTGTGACTGCTAATCTGTGAATACCTGGTAGCAGTAAGAACACCAGACAAAATGCCTCCTCCAAGGTTTGGGTTCATGTCATTTAGACCTGATTATGGTCACTCTCCAAAGAAATGTGCAGAGCTCTTGAACAGTAAAATATTTGAAAAGTGAACATTATAGGAATATATTATTAATATAATAATATATTATATTATATATAATATATTATTATAATATATCATGTATAATTATATTATTATATATATTCCTATAATATAGGAAGCTCGACAATTAATCAACAGATATTGGACACCTAACTCTATTCTTTTTTAAAATTTTTATTTTATATTGGAGCATAGTTGATTAACAATGTTGTGTTAGTTTCAGGTAAGTTTCAGCAAAGTGATTCAGTTATACATATACATGTCTCTATTCTTTTTCAAACTCTTTTCCCGTTTAGATTATTACAGAATATTGAGCAGAGTTCCCTGTGCTATACAGTAGGTCCTCGTTGGTTATCTATTTTAAATATAGCAGTGTGTGCATGTCAATCCCAAACTCTCAATCTATCCCTCCCCCCATCCTTCCCCCCTGGTGACCATAAGTGTGTTCTCTAAGTCTGTGAGTCTGTTTCTGTTTTGTAAATAAGTTCATGTGTATCTTTTTTTTTTTAGACTCTGCATATAAGCAACATCATATGATGATATCATACCTACTCTCTTCTTTGGAGGCTCGCGAGAGGAGTTCATCAACAGTACTGAGGTGAGCAGCCTAGTAAAAGGAACAGAGAAGGGGGATGCCTCCCTCAACTTCTTCATCTGTTCTGTATTCTTCTCACTTTTACCTTCTAGGACAGCACTTTTATTCTGGCTGGTGCTTTGGAGGACACTCTGATAAATAGTTCTGATGACATTCTCCATTTTTTTTATAGTTTTCTTTTGGGGTTTTGAGCATTTTAAGTAGAGTAAGAGTTATTCATCTTCCCTATGTTTGCCGTGAGGGACGTGTATAATTTTGATGCGTAGAGGTTATCAGGACATGCATTCTCGTATCATGCACCACCAAGCCGTGGTGGTGCTGTAATGTGGATTCTGAGGACTGGCTTCCTAGGGCTGCATGTGTGGTGTTTCAAGGATGCAGGGGAAGAAGACTGAGGTCACCATATTTGAACACCCCAAGTATAAACCCCACTTCTCACCACTAGTCCCGTTATTCACTGAAAACTATTAATAAACATTCAAGCTATAGAAACTTAATGTAAAAGAATTAAGCAAACTAGGTAGGCAAATGGAAAAACTAGATCTCTTTCTCCAGTTAACTGCTAGGGATTTGATGTTACCTTAGAATTATCCAGGCTTCAGCATTGAGACTTTGTTTCTTTCTTGTTTTTTTCCTGTGCATCTATCTAAATAGCTTTAAAGGTTATCCTTGCTAATTCCCCATGTTCTTTTTGCTTCTAGCCTTTTAGAGTGCCTAATCGGAACTCACAGTGGTCTCCTGGGATGTGAAAGAGGCATATTGGGATCCTTAAAAAGAATTACTGATCTTGGTTCTAACAAGATGTTCAGAGATTACTGAAGGCACATTATATGTGTGTGTCATACAAGATACATGGTTTTGGAAAAGATAGACATCAGATGTCCGCTCTCCCCTCACACTACCCTCAGTCCCTGAGACCACACTGTGGAAGAAGAGGTTTCTGTGACTTATATAAACTGGGTGCAAATGTACTCCCTTGAGATGAGCTTCAAATGTTAACTGATCTTTCTCCTGCTGTGTCCTTTGCCTTCAAGGGGGTAACGCTGATGCCGTACAGTGGCATTTTAACAATGCTGATGGCTGTTCCCTGAACTGGGAAGATTGTGAATGCTACAGTTCTGAGGATGCTTGTAATCCTTCGCCACTCTGGAGAGAGGGAGAGAGATTCTCTATTCCAGTGCTGACTACTTTTCACAGTAAGTGGAGTGGCTGATGTGATTGGTACACGTGGCACATTCATTGGGCCACATTTTCCTAGGGGGCCAGGTCAGGTCTCAGAAGTGGAGTCAGCATTTGAGACATAGGTTTAGGAGAGAGCAAAGCCTCGTTCACAAACCCAAGGTTAATGCTCCTGCAATGCATACTGTAGAGCACCCACAGGCCGTGGGCAAGGGGCTGCTTCTTGTGTATCTGCCCGGTCATTAAGAAACTAGTGCTATGTCTTCTAGAGAATGGACTTGAGGACACGGGGAGGGGGAAGGGTAAGCTGGGATGAAATGAGAGAGTGGCATGGACATATATACACTACCAAACGTAAAACCGATAGCTAGTGGGAAGCAGCCGCATAGCGCAGGGAGATCAGCTCAGTGCTTTGTGACCACCTAGAGGGGTGGGACAGGGAGTGTGGGAGGGAGGGAGACGCAAGAGGGAAGGGATATGGGGATATATGTATACGTATAGCTGATTCACTTTGTTATAAAGAAGAAACTAACAAACCATTGAAACGCAGTTATACTCCAATAAAGGTGTTAAAATAAATAAATAAATAAACATGCTATGATGATCCATGTAAAAAAAAAAAGAAACTAGTGCTATTGTTCTAGTATTTATCATGTTGAGTAGAGGTACATGAGGATGAGTAATTGGTTGCGTCCAAGGCAGCCGCAGCCCCATCCTGAGGCAGCCCTGTAGTGCTTTATTTCCTGCCTTGCTTCCAGCCCGTCTCTTGTTTTCTCTCCACTCTGTGGGGTAACACGTGGCCGATAACATTTCCCTTTCGCTGTGATTTCCCAGGGAGCTCATTTCTGTCATCTGTGATGGGTAACTCTGATCCCCTGGGCAAGCCATGGCCGCTGGCACAGAGCAGTCAAGGGCGCAAAGCCTGAATAACAGTATCTGGTTTCCGTAGAGAAGGTCTCAGTACAACGCAGGCTCTGGGTTGCATTACAGGGGTACAGCCCGTCAGAGGGTTAGGTAAGTGGGAGCTGCCTACCCCTCCGTGCCTCATGGTTCCTCCTCTGGCTACTAGTACATGTGCCTTTTTTACAGACGGGAACAACCTGGAGTCAGCAAGCTCACTTTGTTTTTTAAATTTTTATTTTTTATTGGAGTAGAGTTAATTTACAGTGTTGTGTTAGTTTCAGGTGTCCAGCAAAGTGATTCAGTTATACATATACATCTATCCATTCTTTTTCAGATTCTTTTCCCATATAGGTACTTACAGAGTATTGAGTAGAGTTCCCTGTGCTATACACTAGGTCCTTATGGGTTACCTATTTTATATACAGTAGTGTGTATATGTTAATCCCGAATGTCCATTGACAGACGAAGATGTGGTACATGTATACAATGGAATACTACTCAGCCATAAAAAAGAACAAAATAATGCCATTTGCAGCAACATGGATGGACCCAGAGATTATCATACCAAGTGAAGTAAGTCAGACAGAGAAAGACAAATATCATAGGGCATCACTTATAGGTGGAATCTAAAAAGATGATACAAATAAACTTATTTACTAAACAGAAACAGACTCACAGATTTCGAAAACAAACTTACGGGATTGGCAAGCTCACTTTGTAAGTCCTTCTTAGGTGTCGAATGTCTCTGGAATTTGTCTTACCTGAGCAAGAATTTTTTTTTAATTGGCCAGTTTATTCACTTGGGCTTGTTTGGGGAACCAGTCAATTACGAATATGGCTTTTAAATGCCTCAGGACTTGGATGAGATGGAAGAAGTCTGGGCCCCTCGTTGACTTCATGGAACAAGCCTCTCCCCACTGCCTGTTTCTGACCCAGACAGAGAGCTTCAGTCGGTGTCTGTCTCACATTTCCCTTCTTTGCATTTGTACCTGAAAGTAGGACAGTAGATGAGGATGTATATGAAGAAGTTCAAGTTTAATGAAGACTAAACAATAAAACCTATAAATTAGTCATTCAGTTCCTTATTAAGTGTTGCTAATCAGTAGGAATGGAAACACTTTGTTCTGCTAAGTGAGCTTCGTCCAAACTGCCTGTCTCATAGGCATCCATCAAGGCCTGTCTCCAAGTGCTTCTCCTCTAGGAAACATCTTCCAAATCTATCTCCAACCAGGTGTTATTTTTCCTTCCCCTCATCCTAACCCCTCATTTTCTCCACTGAATTGTCAAAGCACTTTTACAGTGTTGAGGTTAAGGGTTCTGACTTTGGAGGCAGAGGGACCGGTGTTCAAATCTCTGGCTCTGCTGCTGCAGTGCTGTGTGACCTTGGGAAAGCTCTTCACCTCTCTGAATCTCATTTTTGTCCTCTGAAAATTGAGTATAATGACTAGCTCATAGTGTTTATTTTGAAGACTAAATTTTAAAAACAGATGTTAAAGGCACACAGCTGGTCATGCAGCAATTTTGTTACTGATGTTGTTTTTGATGATTATTATGTGTTCATTGCTGGTAATATTATTAGTGCTTTATTTTATAACACTTACCTAAATCTACAATATTCTTGTTTATTTGTTTTCTCCCCCAGGAAAACATAAGAAGCTTCATTCTCGGGTGTTTTGTCTGTCATTGTATCCCGTGTATCCGATACAGAGTAGGGCTAATATTTGTAGAATAAGTTTGTGCAACTGCGGTTATTCTATTATTCTGCCTTATGTTATTGCTGTTCTAGACCATGAGGCCAAGACTATTTATATATGCAGCCGAGAACCTAGCACAGTGTTTGGAAGAGTGTAGAAACTCAACATCTATTATTAAATGAATGAATAAAGAAAGTAAAGCTGCATTTGTCCCAATTATCCTTCTGAATAGACACTTTCTTGATGACAGAGACCGTGGCTTATCTTTGTATCCATGGAGCCTAATAGGTGTCCAGTAAACATTAGCTGAATTTATTCTGTGAAAATTGAGAGGAAGGATTTGTAACTTCATTTAAGAACTGCAATGAGCTGAGTTCATTTCTGCTTGTCCTTCTATTTTCTTTCTGACTTGGTTTATTTCTAGGCTCTATTGTGGAAACTGGCATGAGAATCTATCAACAGGAAGACAAGAGGGATTAACTCAATAAGTACTGAATTCTTATTCCCAGCAGGACCAAACAACAGCCCTTCCTCATTCCTACTCGGCACCCACAGCTGCACCATGGCAGGTGGGAGAAGTAAATCACACTCTGTACCTGCTCCCTCACCCACTGTGAATTTGTTTATCAAGATGAATATGAGTATTAAGCACCCAGCAGGAGTGATACCGAGCAGAGTTCTTGGTCTTCCCCAATTAGTAGAAACTGATCAGAGGCCAGACAAGAGATTCAGGCAAGGCTTTATTGGGACCCCTGATGCACAGGAGGGAGTGAAAACAAGTAACAGGTTCCTTTGCTCACTCACTCCCTGAAGTCGGGGGGGGGGGGGGGGGGGGAGCTGCTTCCTTATATGGGGTGAGGGGAGGGGTGTGGCCAGGGGGTGGGGCCGGAGGTGTGGTTTAGGTGGTCTGCCCACCCTTTAGGCGGTGTTGTGTGCAGGGGGCATGCGCAGTGCCCTGCTTTTGCTCCCAACACCCTGCTTTTGCTCCCAGCTCTTCAGAAGTGGCGGTTGGGTTCTTTGGGTCTTTTTGTATCTTGTTGTCCATAATGTGCCCCAACTGGACATGCACACAGTTATTTCTAGTCCCTTATAGTTTCTCTGTATTTTGTTGCTGGAGCAGACGTTTGTCCAGGTGTAAGCCCTGCAGCAAAGGGTCCCAGGTCCCAGGTCTCAGCCTGTCTCAGGAGGGGAAGATAACTCATATAAGGGTAATAGGCAGCTGGGGTTCCTAGAAGGAAGGATTGGCTTTAATTGGGGGGGGGCGGGGAAGGGTGCTATAATGGACTGATTATGTAAACACATGAGTCTTGGGCCCTTTTCAACACCAGCTAGTTTAGCAGCCCTTTCCCCCTGCAAAGACTGCTCTCTGATTCACTGTATTTGCTCTATGGCATGGATAGGAAGGGAGAAGTCTGACATGGAAGGGAGTTGACTGCTTCTTTCAATGTCCAGGACAATTCCTTTGATGGCTTTACCCACAGAAAGGCTCTGTGTTCTCCATCAGTAATTACGACCTGGCTAATGCTTTCCTGCCAAAATGTCACCAGGAGTAAGGAGTCGTCAACTATGTCCACCATAGTGATGAGCAGCCACTGCAAAAATGAGCTGCCCGAATTACCCAACTAATATTTAACTCGCTCTAGCTGGTAACGCTCACCCTCACGCTCACTCCCTTTCCAGGCACCTTAGTACAGGGTGACCTGAATGACACAAGGACTTGGCCTGTAATCACAACTCTACAAGGCTCTAAAATCACTATGAAGGTTCCTCCCTAGCTGTGTGACTTTGAAAAAGTCACTGAACTTCTCTGGGTCTTTGTTGTCAATATAACGTTCTACCCGCCTGAAGATGCTCAGTGTTTTGATGTCCCTTGTGACTTTCAGATCGTCCCATCACGAAACTGCTCCAGAGAGCCCCGGCTAGAGTAGCTCTGGGGGGGGTTCAGTGGGGGCATATCGGTGGTTTTCTCGCAGTCAACCCCACCTTCCTTTCCAATCTTCCCTCCAAACCTTGGTTATGTGTAGGTGTAAACAAACGTCATGTTGGAGCCGCGTGCAGGCTGATAGAAGCTGGAAACTACAGAAGGGCCTCCGAACAAGTCATTTTACTAGAGTCCTGTCAGGGGGAAAACAGAGAACCTTAAAGGTGCCCAGGTGATGAGCAGGGGGACACTCCAAGCAGCCTGAGACTAGAAACAACCACGGTGCTCGTCAGCATAAGTATGGACAGAGAAATTGTGATACATCAATACAACGTGGTTACGGAACCACGTTGTCTGATACACGCAACGACATGGCTCAATCTCACAGACCTTAGGCCGAGTGAGAGAAACCAGCACAAAAGAATCCATGCTGTCTGATGCCATTTATGTGAATTTAAAGAACAGGCAAAACTGGTTGATAGTGAGAGAAGCTAGAATAGTGGTTACCTGGGTGGAGGTGTGGGGCGTGGTGGATATCACCTTGGGTATTGACTTGGACATGAGGTTATGGAAATATTCTGGATCTGGATCTGGTGGTGGGTACTCGAGTATTTACGTGTATGAAATATCATCAAGCTATTACTTAAGATTAGGGCACAGAACGTATGCTGTATCCCAGTAAAAGTATATGTAGATATTTATACATACTTATATAATTATTCAGTGATTTGGTATATATGTGTACATGCATGTAATATACATACATATATACACACACATACATACTACGTATGTTTTTTTTGTTTTCCCCACAAAGGGAAATGAAAGGGGAAATTAAAAGGTCTCTTCAGTGAGCAAATCCCACAGCAGTGTTAACATCAATGAAATGGCATTTGGATTTTGATGCCTAGAGGCTAGATTATACTTATGGTTATTAGGAAATTATTTCTGAGGAAGGTGAACCCCTACTAAATTACTAATCAGTCTCTGACTCGTGATTCTGAAGGTAGAAAATGAGTCCAGTGAAACTGAGTTGACAGGATCAAATTGCACTGACATTTCAGTAATGGTCTGTGACCTCCTTAGTTAGTTAGCACAGGAAAGATTATAGTAAACGATGAATCACTAAAGCTCATTCAGAACCATCTTTTAAAATGTGGAATCCTTGTGCTAAAAGCACAATGAAGTCCATTAATTAGGAGGCAGTGAATGCCTCTTTTTTTTAAATTATATGATTTGATTTATTTTTGGACTCATAAATTGAGGCCAAAGATAAAGAAAATTATTATTATCAGAAATAACTTTTTTCAATCTTTTGAAATGTGTGTAGCTCTGGAACTTTCCCATCCTTCTCCACTTTCTAAAGGAGCACAGAGGAAGAGAGAATAAGGACGCTTTTTCTCAAGAGGAATATTTTGTAGAAATGCTAAGAAAACAACAATATATTTTCCCAGTAAAGAGCCTTTGTGCCATTCGAACCTCAGGTGAGTGTTAAACTCATCAAATGCCTACAAGGAAAGAAACCACAATTGCACTGAGTTTATGATGCAAGAAAATAAAATGGATTTTAGGCTAATTCTTCATTGTTCTTTGATGGAAAAAAAAAAAAACAACTTCAGAGGGGATTAAACCCCACCCTTGTTTTACAAACGAGGAGCTGAAGCCAGATAGGCAGTCATTCTGTTACACTGTTTCTCAAAGCATTCTTCTGGGGCCTGCAGTCTCGGAGTCACCCGGGAATTTGTTAGGAATGCAAATTCCCAGTTTCCACTGCAGACCTCCTGAATCAGAAGCTCTGGGGATAGGGCTCAGCAGTCTGTGTGTGAAAGCCCTACGGGTGAGTCTGAAACAGCTAAAACGTCTCCTTGCCGGAAGTCATAGTTTCCACAATTCCTAGTGACAAAGCCAAGAACAGAGCCAAGTAGGAAACGGAAACTTATTCCTAATCACTAGTGACACAATCTCAGAGAATTTCCATTATATGTATTACATTACAGTGGCCTTTGGGGGAAGCTGGGATCTCCGTGCGATAATGATAGGATTGTAGGCAAAAGCAGAATGAGTCCCTTTAGCAAAATCTTTTTAGATTTGAGAAATGCACCTTTATTTTAGTGGTTTTTACTGGAGAACCTGATAGTTATGAATATTTCTTACGCGATATATGTAGGCTCCTTTGGAGATGTAAGATGCTTACTGCCAGCACAATTCATGAATCGCTGATTTTGTGTTCCGGGCATCATCTTCGGAAGCTTGCAGGACAGACGCCTTGTCTTCCTTTGGGTCTCTCTCAGAGCTCACAAATGGGGACCAGGCAGGTGCCCAGAATGAGTGGAAGACAAACAGCAAAGCTGTTGATAACCAGGAACCAGAGGCCCCACCGAAGGGGGCAGCTCTTTCTCACCTCTGGCCAGTTGGCGCTGCATTGGAATACACACCCAGCCGTTGTCACATCGTTCAGCTTTTCGTAGAAACCAGAAATCTGCATTTTTTAGGGAAAGTTCCTGGTTTTTAAATGTTAGCAGTAAATCCATATTTCTAAACACCATGCAAGCCAAATACAACAGGTGTGTGGGCCCTCGGTCCCTGACCTCTGTCATGGAGCACATAATGCATCGTGTGTGCATGATGGCCACATGTGCCCAGGGAGCAAGTCTACCTGGGATTAAGGCAGGTGGTAGTCAACTTTGAGAGAGTGGTCTCGGTTTACTAGAACTTTCCTGCAGAAATGTCCTGGCCCTGGAGAACATGGAGATGTTATAGTGTGAGTTTCAGGTGGGTCAGGCATTACCTTTCTCCTTGACCCTCACTCTACTTGGCCAACACCACTTTTGGGGGGGTTTCTTCTTTCCCTGACTTTTCATATCAGTCTTTGGTCTGATATCACTCTCTCTGACATCATTTCTAATGTCATCGTCACAAACGCTTAAGGGAGTGGGAGCTGATAGGCACGTTAAGGGTATGTATTCTGGCTCAGGTGCCTCACTTCCAGATAAGGACACAGGTGAGGGGAGATCCAGTGATGACTGGCATCAACAAATAGTTATGGGGCAGCAGTAGGGCCTAACTCCTGGTTCTTTACATCTGACTGTGAAAGACCACCTGCACGGAAGGGACTATTGCACCGTTGGAGATGCAGGCAGGACGTGGCCCTGATTCTGAACAGCCGCAAGCCACTCAGTGTCAACTGCTGATGCACAAAGTGAAAAACAACAATAGCAATCCAGTCACCCTCTCCTGACTGAGGTGAGGAAATAATTAGGAGTATAATGCCAGCTTTCCAAAAAGGAAATGCATTATTTCAATTACCGTCAATATTCAGGCTGTTATCTTCTATGCCATAATTTTTGTTCATTAAAACACACAAAAAAGGCTATATCTTGGTAGATGCTGAAATGTAGTATCACCGCAGTGCATATTCTGGTGCGTGTTCGTTTCCTGATGGGCTCATTTATAGAGATAAGAGTAGCTGGTCTCACAGCCTGCATTTTCTAATAGTTATTTTGTTATATTTATTTTAAAAATTAGCCTTTGAATCATAAAATTTTATTTCTCAAAGGGATGTAAATTATCAGCTACTTCAATATTTTCTAAACTGTTAGATGGGGAACCTGTTCTTCAAATAAATGTCATGAGGTTGCCCAGTATTTAAACAGAGCTGACGCAGCAGAGGAGGTTTTGGAGCCCCTCCAACAATGTCTTCCCCAAATGCTTGTTCTCAGACAGTTTGCTGCATAAACCCCGCAATCTCAGTAGCTTACAGCAAGAAGCATTTGTTCTCATGAGATTCTGCTGATCTAGGCTGGGCTTATCTGGGCAGCTCTCCTTCGGACTGCCATCTGGGGGGGCGCTCCAGGCTGTCAGTCACACTCAGATCTGCCCTTCCATGTGTCTCCTGTGGATCAGGAGTTAAAGGGACATGAAATACCAGGGAGAAACTATACTTGTGATAGATCATGAAGCCTGAGGGCAGCCTCTATCCCCGGGAACACTTCAGGCCTCTTAGAACATCATGTCTGCTAATATCTCATTGGCCAAAACAATTCACATGCCCAAGCCCAGACTCAAAATGCAGGTAAGAATGCCCTAATGACCCTGGGACCACTGTAAGGGTGTAAATATAGGATTCTATTCCAGGAGAATGAAGAATTCAGACTGCACATTCAGTCAGCCACATAATACTACCCCATGGTGATGTCTGAGTCAGCTCCATGTAACTCATTAAACAACATCTAAACCCATGCGTGGAATCCAATCATCTCATTTTACAAATGGGAAAAACTGAGATCTCGAGAGATTTGCAACTGCTCAGAGCCATCCAGCTAGAGGCAGGTCTAGAGGCCTGATGAACTGACTCAGAATTCAGGCATCTCCCCACCACACCATAGCAGGTCTACCTTCAAAGAATGGCTTCAGGTACTTGAATTAAGTAGCAACATTGTAAATATCATTTGGAAGATACTGAGCTGTCTGTGTTCAGCTGGTGAGTTTAGAAGTCTCTTTAACTCAGAGACAGGATGATGGCCTGAGCACAGTGTAAGTAATGGGACCATGTTCCTCTAAGGTCTGGCATTTAGTAGCCATGTAAATTCGCACAAAGTGTTTGCTTTTAAGCGTCTTTTCTTACAATTGTCAAACACAGTAAGTCCCCTACATACAAACGAGTTCCGTTCCAAGAGCACGTTCGTAAGTCCAATATGTTCGTTAAGTCCAACAAAGTTAGCCTAGGCACCCAACTAACACAGTCGGCTATATAGTACTACTGTACTGTAATAGGATTATAATACTTTTCACGCAAATAAAAAACAAACATTTTTAACCTTACAGTACAGTACCTTGAAAAGTACAGTAGTACCAGCTACATCACCGATGCTTTCACGCCTGCTGCCAGACATCCTGGGCTTGAAATAAAGGTACCGTACTACTGTATACAGTATAGTACACAAAAGCACAACTACTTGTAGAGGATGCGCGCATGTGACAATGTGTGTATGACAGCGTATGCCAGACACGTGAACTAACATGTGATTGGACAGGCAAACACATGTTTGCATCTTTGAAAATTTACAACTTGAAGGCTTGTATGTAGGGGACTTACAGTAGGATGATAATGATGTCCTCAGAGTGTTGCTGTGAGGATTAAATGTCTGATACGGAATAACTGTGGTTCTTTTTCACTGGTTTACCATTCCGTAGACCAGAGCTATGCCGTCCTTCTCTTCTGTGCTCTGAGGAAGCTGCTGTCCTGTTGGCTGGAGTATATCCCCCTCACTGAGGACATAAATATTCAGAGAGAAGACTGGACGATTCTCCATGCGGCAAAGGGCATCAAGGCCAGTCTTCTTTGCCCAATCCTCCAGGTTTTTTTCATATGGAATTTCCTAAGATATAAGCAAAATCAAAATGACTGCTTTGAAGTCAATATCTGAGATATCATACCTGTTTAGGAATCATTGTGATGGCCAGCAAAACTCAAGAGGATTAAATAACTTATTCTGCAGTGGAATGTTTAAAGGCCATTTGGTCGGCACGGTGCTTATTTGAGATGTTGCTTGTGTGGTTTCTCCATTTCTTCTTGATGGTCAGATAGCATAATGAGAACCTCTGTGACATGTTTGTCTTACTTGAAAGTTTTATCACCTTGCCTTGCTGTTTTAAACTAGATGCTCTTGAAACTAGTCTCTGCCCTGCCATGAAAATGGATCTGTCCATTCATTAGTCTGTCAAAATATCTATCAATATTGGATTAAAAAAATATATTAGATTGCTTTTGAGAAGCAAGTGGCTAATTTGTAGAAAGAAAATATATTTCTAAAAGAATTTGCCCATAGCTTCTTTCTGCAAAATTTTTTTTAATGTAATTGTGTTCGTAGAGTATATTCACACCAGCTAGGTATAGTGATTTAAATTATCTGATGATTAAAATATTTTGTGAAGGGGCTTCCCTGGTGGCGCAGTGGTTGAGAATCTGCCTGGTAATGCAGGGGACACGGGTTTGAGCCCTGGTCTGGGAAGATCCCACATGCCACGGAGCAACTAGGCCCGTGAGCCACAACTACTGAGCCTGCACATCTGGAGCCTGTGCTCCGCAACAAGAGAGGCCGCGATAGCGAGAGGCCCGCGCACCGTGATGAAGAGTGGCCCCCGCTTGCCACAACTAGAGAAAGCCCTCGCACAGAAACAAAGACCCAACACAGCAAAAAATAAATTAATTAATTAATAAACTCGTACCCCCAACATCTTCTAAAAAAATTTAAAAAAAAATAAATAAAAACACCTGGGTTCTAGTCCTAGCTCTGCCACTTACTATCTCAAGTTTAAATAAATA
The DNA here is from genome assembly GCF_963455315.2 of Globicephala melas. Taxonomy (NCBI): domain Eukaryota; kingdom Metazoa; phylum Chordata; class Mammalia; order Artiodactyla; family Delphinidae; genus Globicephala; species Globicephala melas. The sequence continues at coordinate 145,353,953 of NC_083317.1, forward strand.
AAATAAAATATTTTGTGAAAATCACACTATTGACTGAAATAGATGTCATGATAGAAGTTTCTATAAATACATTTCTTCAAATACAAATTTCTTCAGATACAAATATATGTCTCAGTATTCTGCAAATAGTCATGTATCCTGGCTGTTTTTAGCAACTGCTGTCCCTGCATTACGTAGTTCAAATATAGTTCCTTTTCCACCTGGGAATTTCCAGAGATCCCTTCCTTTTCCTTCAGTTCAATAATAAAACTTCACAGAATGCTGGGTAGAAGGTTATCCAGAGGGTTGTTGAGCAAATAATACTTATAGCTATAAAGACACTCTCTTCCATTGCTTGTATTATATTGAAAGTGGAGGTCTATTAAGAAATTGGAGGAAAGAGAAGATTTGAATTAGTTTTCCCAATGCTGGCACTTTCTGCCGTACCATATTCACGTTCACTCTTCTGCTCCATTCATCTATTTGATACCTTTTCTTAGCCCCACAGCCCCATTTAGTGGTATATTCCCATTGGTATTCTGTGATTATGAATAACAGAGGGGCTTCTGCCTTCCAAGATGATTTTTTTGGGGGGAGGGTACGCGGGCCTCTCACTGTTGTGGCCTCTCCCGTTGCGGAGCACAGGCTCCGGACGCGCAGGCTCAGCGGCCATGGCTCACGGGCCCAGCTGCTCTGCGGCATGTGGGATCTTCCCGGACCGGGGCACGAACCCGTGTCCCCTGCATCAGCAGGCGGACTCTCAACCACTGCGCCACCAGGGAAGCCCCCAAGATGATTTTTAAATTAAAATTTCATTGAAGTGTAACATATATACAGTCAACTGTACAATTCATAAGTATATAGTTCAATGAATTTTCACAAAGTGAACACAGACAACCATCACACAGATCAGGAAATAGGAAACCAAGAACAGTCCAAAAGCCACCTTCCCGCTCCTGGTTACTAACTCCCAAAATGGTAAACACTGTTCTGACTTCTAATTCCATAGATCAGTTTTGCTTCTGAACTTTTTAGAAATAGAATGCCATGATTCTATTTCTAATAGAATAGAAATAGAATGCCTCTTCTGATTCATTATGTTCCAAATTTCATTTCTGAAATTCATTCATTTTATTACTCGTAAGACCTATTTATTGGTTCTCCTTGCCATGTAGTATTACATGCTTGACTAAAACACAATTTAATTATCCATTCTATACTTTTTTCCTTTTTTTATTGAATATTAGTTGATTTACAATGTTATATTAGCTTCCGGTGTACAATATTCTGATTTAATATTTTTATAGATTATACTTTTTATAGATTATACTTTATTTTTTATATTTTTTTATTTTTTATTATTTTTTTATTTTTTATTTATTTTTTATTATTTATTTATTTATTTTATTTTATTTTATTTATTTTATTTTATTTATTTTAAATTTAAATATTTATTTATTTAATTAATTAATAAAATAAATAAATTAATTAATAATTAATAAATTAATAATTAAATAATAAATAAATTAATTTTAAAAATTAATAAAAATAAAATATTTAATTAAAATTTAAATATTTTATTTATTTTTATTTTTTATCTATTTATTTTTTATTTTTTTATTTTTATTTTTTCTAAAGTATAGATTATACTTCATTTTTTTATAGATTATACTTTAAATATAGATTATATTTAAAGTTATTATAAAATATTGGCTATATTCCTTAGGCTGTACAGCATATCCTTGTAGCTTATTTATTTTATACATAATAGTTTATACCTCTCAACCCCCATCCCTAACTTTCCCCTCCCCGCTTCCCGCTCCCCACTGGTAACCACTAGTTTGTTCTCTGTATCTGTGAGTCTGTTTCCTTTTTGGTATATTCATTCATTTTATTTTTCAGATTCCACATATAAGTGATAACATACAGTATTTATCTTCTTTGTATGACAATTCACTAAGCATAATACCCTCCAGGTTCATCCATGTTGCAAATGGCAAAATTCCATTCTGTGGCTGAGTAGTATTCCATTGTGTGAATATATATATATATATATATATATATATATATATATATATATATATGCCACATCTTCTTCATCCATTCATCTATTGATGGACATCTATTAGGTTGCTTCCATATCTTGGCTATTGTATTGTAAATAATGCTGCTACAAACACTGGGGTGTAAGTATCTTTTTGAATTAGTGTTTTTGTTTTCTCTGGATATATACCCAGGAGTGGGATTGCTGGATCATATGGTAGTTCAGTTTTTAGTTATTTGAGTAAACTCCATACTGTTCTCCATAGTGACTGCATTCCCACCAACAGTGTACAAGGGTTCCCTTTTCTTTACATCCTCACCAACACTTGTTATTTGTGGTCTTTTTGATGATGGCATTCTGACAGGTGTAAGGTGATATCTCGTAGTTTTGGTTTGTTTTTCTCTGATGATTAGTGATATTAAGCATCTTTTCATGTGCCTGTTGCCCATCTGTGTGTCTTCTTTGGAAAAATGTCTGTTCGGGTCTTCTGCCCATTTTTAATTGGGTTCTTTGTTCTTTTGATATTGAGTTGTATGAGCTGGTTATATATTCTGGATATTAACCCCTTATCAGTCATATCATTTGCAAATATTTTCTCCCATTCAGTAGGTTGCCTTTTTGTTTTTGTTTTTGTTTTTTTTAAATTTATTTATTTATTTTTGCTGTGTTGGGTCTTCGTTTCTGTGCGAGGGCTTTCTCTAGTTGTGGCAAGCGGGGGCCACTCTTCATCGTGGTGCGCGGGCCTCTCACCATCGCGGCCTCTCTTGTTGCGGAGCACAGGCTCCAGACGCGCAGGCTCAGTAGTTGTGGCTCACGAGCTTAGTTGCTCCGTGGCATGTGGGATCCTCCCAGACCAGGGCTCGAACCCATGTCCCCTGCATTAGCAGGCAGATTCTCAACCACTGCGCCACCAGGGAAGCCCGCCTTTTTGTTTTGTTGATGGTTTCCTTTGCTGTGCAAAAGTTTTTAAATGTAACTAAGTCCTGTTTGTTAATTTTTGCTTTTGTTTCCTATGCCTGAAAATACACTACAAAAAAAAAAAAAAAAGAATCCTCAACAAAATGTTAGCAAACTGAATTCAACAATATATAAAAAGGATCATACACCATGATTAAGTGGGATTTATTCCAGGGATGTAAGGATGGATCAGTATCCATGAATCAATCAATGTGATATGCCACATTAACAAAACAGAGGATAAACATCACATATCATCTCAATAGATGCAGAAAAATCTTTGGACAAAATTCAACATCCATTCATGATAAAAACTCTCATCAAAGTTGGTATAGAGGGAATACATCTCAACATAATAAAGACCATTTATCACAAACCCATAGCTAACATCATACTCAATGGTGAAAAGCAGAAAGCTTTTCTTCTAAAATCAGGAGCAAGACAAGTATACCCACTCTCACCATGTCTATTTAACATAGTATTGGAAGTCCTAGCTGCAGCAATCAGACAAGAAAAAGAAACAAAAGGAAGGGAAGAAGTAAAACTCATTGTTTGCATATGACATGATAACTTATTTAGAAAACCCTAAAGTCTCCAGCAAAAAACTATTAGAACTAATAAATGAATTCAGTAATGTTGCAGGATACAAGATTAATATACAGAAATCTGTTGTTTTTCTATATACTAATAATGAGCTATCATTCAAGAAAACTACTCCATTTAAAATCACAACAAAAAGTATAAAATACCTGGGAATAAACTTAACCAAGGAGGTGAAAGATCTATACTCTGAAAGCTATAAAACATTGATGAAGAAAATGGAAGATGATACAAAAATATGGAATGATATCCCGTGTTTCTGGTTTGGAAGAATTAATATTGTTATGTCAAAAAAATCTACAGATTTAATGCAATTTAAAATAAACTTTGATAAAAAGTTGTGAGTTCCTTAGCTTTGTTTTCCTTCTTTAAGATTGTCTTTGCTATTTGGGGGGTTGTTTGTTTATTTTTCCATATATCAATTTGTAATCAAATGTTCAAGAACTACAAAAAAAAAAAAAAAGCCAGCTAGGATTTTGATTGTGATTGTCCTAAGTTTATAGATCAATATCTAGAGAGACATGAAATCTTTAAAATACTGAGAGTTGATTGGATCGTGATTGCACCCCTCCTCCCACCTCACTGTGGCTTCTTCTTTGTCTTTGGGTGTAGAATATCTTTTTTGGTAGGTTCCAGTCTTTTTTGTCGATGGTGGTTGTTCAGCAATTAGTTGTGATTTAGGTGTTTTCGTGAGAGGAGGTGAGCGCAGGTCCTTCTCCTCTGCCATCTTGTTCTCACTCCCCAGGAGAAAAACCTAGGTTTTAAAATCAGTCTGACCTGGGTTCAAACTCCAGCTCCACCATTCAAAACAGCATGATCTGGGGCAAGTTATTTACCCACTATGAACATCAGTCTCATTTTTTTTTCCTTGGTGCTTAGTCTAGTTTTGCTGTCTCACAGGGGGCCACGTGCAGAGGCCTTTCCCCTGGCTCTTCAGACCAGAGTTCCCAGTGCAAAACAGCTGCAACGACACCTCAGCTCCTATTTTAGCGATTATCATGGGCAGTTAAGCATCTTGACTCCAGATTCTTGAGTTTACATACACTTACCTGAACTCAGGGAAATATCTTAAGCCTGAGGGCCTAAAATGTAGAGAGATTCCAGCCCCTCAAAACTGTTATTTCAGACAAAATTTGAATTGACCATGTATAACATCCCCATTCTAACTCCATGACATAATCATTACACAACTGTGTAAGTGTCTCTGATTGTGAGAGCCATACCTTATAGTGAGGGGCTTAAGTAATCAAAACCATAAGTGCTTGAGACCTGAGCTCAACAATACGGAGCTATTTTAATTATCAGGAGAGGGGTTTCTTCTGTCTTTTTTAAGGTTATACTGAATGCAATCTCACTGGCAAATACCCATGCCAGGCAGGCAATGTAAAAAGCATGTACACTTCTGTTTGAAGTAGGCCATAGGAAGTGAGAGAGGCGATTATATATGAATCCTGTCATCAGGCTCATTTCAATACTTTTCGTGTTTTGCGTAGACTCTGCCACATGCTGAGAGTTTATTAAATGCGTTAAACGGTTAGCAGCCCTTTTATGCAGAACATTTCTTTACCTGAGGTGCAGGTTACCACGTGACTGCTCCATCTGACAAAAACAATCCTCTTAAACTCTGCCTCTGCGACCAAACCATTCTTGACTGCCTGAAAGTGAGGGCTTGTCATCTACACCATCCCATTGTGTCAAAAACTGTTGTTCAGGCCCTCCAGCCAGCTTTCAGTGTTTGTTTTCCTGTTGGTTCTTGTGTTAAGAAATGCTGAGTTTTCGCTGGGGAAAAAAATTGCTACTTTTACCCAGAATCACACATCTTTCCAAGTGAATGAGATGTGCAAATGCACCCTTTCCAGAAAGACACTGAACACGTGGTTTCAGTGTCTTTCTTATGATCTCTCAATCTATGAATCATTATATATTACTTGTAATGGCATATGAAGGATATTTCTTATTGGGAAAATTGGAATCAAAGAGGTGAAAATAGTTTTAGCCTCAATTTGACAAAATTTTCATGTTTTTTCTTCCCTTGAAGATAGTAATAAACAAACAAAAAAAAAAACTGGAGTTTAGTGAATCTGGCTTTGGTTCAAAATATATGTTGAATGAAATTATATGTGCATTCTCTCAAGAGAAGGCAGCCAGAAAGAAATTCTGATTAATTAAGTTTTTATCCCTAAGTAAGTTAAAGTGGCTGAGTCCACGGTGATAGTTAAAACTCTTTGTATAAGTCAGGATCGGTCAGGCAATGCCGCAATAACAAACACAACAAAATCTCGATGGCTTACTATGACAAATGTTTATTTCTTGCTCTTGAAAAATCTTCTGAATGTCTTGGTGAATCCCAGGGCATCCACCTACTATGCAGTGACTCAGCATTCCAGGACGGTTTGATTTGATGTTACCTCCATAGGAACATATGCTTACATCTCCCCTGTAGCAGGGAAAGGGTAGGTGAAGAATTGGATGACCATCAACCCACAAGTTAGAACTTGTTACATGGACCTGCCTACTGCAAAGAAGGGAGGGGAAGTGTAATGTGTCCAGGAGGGAAGGGGAACCAGAGCCATCAGTGAGATAGTATCTTCTACTGGTCCTCCGTTTTTGCTGAGAACTTGGGCAGAAATAAGACAATGAGAGTTAGGTCCTTTTCTGCTATTACAGTCTTAGGGGGAGGGACCAACAGAAATCTTGTTCAGCTGTGATGCACAAAAGTGGGGCAAGAGGGCTTCCCTGGTGGCGCAGTGGTTGGGAGTCTGCCTGCCGATGCAGGGGACACGGGTTCGTGCCCCGGTCCGGGGAGATCCCACATGCCGCGGAGCGTCTGGGCTCGTAAGCCATGGCCGCTGAGCCTGCGCATCCGGAGCCTGTGCTCCGCAACGGGAGAGGCCACAACAGTGAGAGGCCCGCGTACCGCAAACAAACAAAAAAAAGTGGTGCAAGAGCAGTAGCAGGTATGAGCTCAGCTCATAGACAAAGCTGTTATCAGTCAGTGTTACAGCCATTGCATTAGGAGGTAATTCTGAGACCCGGCCTTGCTTGTCTGACACCCTTTGACGTGAGAAGGAAGGGAGTGTCATCAGGTTTGCCCTAAACCAAGCCCAATTTACCAGGTGGCATCTGGAGAGCTGAGGGTCATCCACACTGGGACCAGAGGCAGTGTATTGGGAGGAGGGCTGGCTGGCCTTTTTTCTGTTTTCTCCCCTTTGCCCACAAACTCACTAAGTCAGCTTCTTTTTGCTGTACACGCTTGGTATGAAATAAAGCTGAATTTAGTTGAAACTAAGAGATCGGCTGGGAAATGCCAAAGTTGTAAATGATTAGAATTAGTTCACAAACGTCAGTCTTGGCCTTAGTTCTGTCTGGATTACAAAGGAATTACTAAAAGGCACAAATCTTTTACCCTTTCATTGCAACTCTAAAGCATTTGAGACACATTTCCACGAGTCCCAGTATTGATGGGGATGCAAAGATGAGCTTGGAAGGGGACTTTCCTGGTGGTCCAGTGGTTAAGACTCCATGCTTCCAATGCAGGGGACACGGGTTCCATGGCTGGTGGGGGAACTAAGATCCCACACGCATGCCATGTGGTGCAGCCAAAAAACCAAAAAAATGAGCTTGGCAGAGTCTGTTCCCTTAATGAAACCATTGTGTAGGGTGGAGGTAGGCACTCAGTATGGTCATTAGTGTAAACAGGGCAGGTCCAAGATGCTGAGGCAGAGAAGAAGAGTGAATGGTTGACTTTAGTGGGTGGCAGCGGAGGTGGGATCAGGGAAGACCCCACAACAAGGAAAGCTTGGGTCTGAGCATTGAAGGGTAAGTAGGATTTTTGGCATGGAAGCCTGAGCACTCTGCCAGGTTACCGTGACAGATGATTCTCTCAGGTCTCACAACTAGCAACTAATTTGTTTTTTATCTTACATATCTGATGAAGCTTGTAACCGATGAGATTTCTTTCTTTGCCCTGGCTTACAGGAAGTGCGTATACAGATTTGGGGTCCCAGCAAACGATTGTACATGTTTTTATGACATTTTTTTTTACCTGTGATTTAACCTTTTTCTTACCATGTCTTCTTTTCTCTTTCTCTGTCTGTTTTTGCAGTCCTGTTGTATATTTCTCTTTAAGCCATTTCCAATTCCTTTTGGAACCAATTACAAAAGAAAAAAGATTTTGTAGAATTCTGCATAGTTGGTGTTTGCGGAAGGGAGGGTGAAAGGAGAGAGGCATGATGTGTTCATCATTAGCATAACATGGAGGATGGATTGAGGGGAACCCCTGAGAAACAAGGGAGGACTGCTTCTTTGTCATGTGTAGCAATAATAAATTCCTGTAAGGGCAGTAGCCCTGCAGCATAAATAGAATAGACTCAAGAGATAGTTTGAAGATATGCTATGCAAGATGTGTTTGAAGCTGTGCTCTGCAAGATGTAAGGACTGCTTGAAGATCAAGAATGGCTTCCGGATTTCTGGTTTGAGCTATTGGGTAGATGGTAGGTCCCCCACTGAACTAGGGAAACAGATGAAAGAGAAGAATAACAGACCTGAAAAGAAAATTCCAAGCGTAAGTTCAGGTGATAACGGATCATCAACTTCAGGTAGAGAAGGGAAGGGTGTGAGGGCAGAAGGCGCTGAGAGACCAAGAGAAAATGCTGGAATTCAGTGACTACTAATTAAGTCTGGTAGAAATGCAGTAATTATGGAGGAAGAAGGATGGGATGTTGTGGGCAAAACTGTAGGGCTGTGAGATTTAAGAACTCACAGGAAGAACCATGGTGGGTGGTAACGAGGATGTGGTCCTAGGAAGAGCTGCTCGCGGGGATAGTAGGGGACGGTCATTGTGGTAGAGGACGTAAAGAACAAGGATGAGGTGCAGTTACTTCCATGAAGAGGAAGATTCTTATGTGTGTACTGACAACGTGAGAATGATCTATAGATTGTTGGCAAGTAGGGACATGGGTAGGTAAAGGGCATGATGCCAGATGTTAAGAGATTCAGGTGAGGAGAATTTCTAAGTGTGTAACAGCAAATGGCATGGAATCAGAAGTGGGAGCTATTGATCTGGAAAACCCTCCTTCAGTGTAGAGATTGAGAAAACCAGAGGCATTCCAGCATTTCAGATGAACCAAAGGCAATAGAAAAATTCCCCCTGCTTGGATCCTTCAGAAGACCAGTATCTGGGCAAATGGGATAAGATATATGAAAGTACATGGCTGGAACACAAACTTAGAAGGTATTGATGATATTGTATCACAGTTAAATCCCCCATGTTGATCACTCTTTTTGCTCCAGGAGCTGCCTTATCTTGGCCTGAGGCTGTTTGCGCAAGTCTAATCCTTGTGACCAAAGCACAGGCTTTGGCACAGCTTTCAAATCTTTTGATCACACCTTGCCAAACCTGCTGGTTCTTTCCATAGATGAAAGAAGTAGAAATGAAGATTAAGGAATAAACAGATGACCAGATCTCTTCCCTAGCCTCCCCTTCAGTAATCTAGTTAGCAAACTGTGCCAACAAGATAACATCTAAAGAAAGATCACAGGAAGTCAACAAGCCTGCAGGCAGTAGGGGATGGCAATGACTCTCTCTGACCCCTTATCTCGAGGATTAACTGAGATTACTTCCCTTTTCCTTTTCACGGCCAAGCAGAATCTTTGGAGTTGGTTTTTGGGGACACTGAGTCTGCCTTCTCCCCAGATCCCCGGCTTTCTGATTAAAAGCAATGTTTTTCTTTCTGCCAACACTTGCCTCTTGGTTATTGAGTTTCAAGTGCTGAGCAGCCGGACCTGAGTTTGGTAACAATCCTATCCCGGGATACTGCCCATGCAGCATCAGGGGCTCACGGGCTCTGTGGGTTGTCTATGTTCTCACCTTGCTCTGCCAAATACATCAGACTACGATACCTGCTAACCTTTGAAGGTCATGGGTAGCTTTCTGGCATCTGGTGCAAACTGTTTTATGCTCACATGTTATTTATTTTTTGATCTGCTTCTGATTTGAGTCTTGAGGGAAAGTCTTCAAGCCAGCTTTAGTAAGAGAAGCTGCTGTCATCTGTGAATGCAGTTAATTAGAGTAACATTTGCTTTTAAGTATTCAATATTTGGCATGATTATCAGACCTAAAGGTTATGTTGTTCTATCAGATAAGCTGGGCTCTAAGGGATGCCTGTTGTCTCCCCAGACTGGTGCTGGCCAAATATAGGAATCCGAGGTACATAGGAATAACTGCTTTAGATATTAAATCTGCACCTTATAGCGATGAAGCTTATCTAAGGTTTTCATGGCGCTATTGACAGGTGGATTTCCTCTGTGTGGAAATTCTCCACAAGTGCCTGGCTCATGGCTCAAGACTGTTCTTGGGGAGTGCTGGAGGGAAAGGTTGGTCTCACTGGGAGCTGTAACTGGTCAAGGTGGCTGCTTCAGAGGGGAAGCAGGTTTGGGCAAAAGTTATTTGATTACTGACAGGGCTTGGCATACATTCTGAGTGGCTGGCAATTAAACTGCCCAAGTAAGAGAAACATCCTCCATAGAGAGCATAAACCCCACCCGACCCCAATTTCAACACTCAGCTGCCACTATCTAAGGGAACTACTCAAAGCATAAGACACATCTGTACTGGGAAATAACTCCTCTTCTCTCTTCAAGGATTTGCTGATGAAAACACCTAACGTAACAGCAACCAAAATTCTGTCCCAGGCCATGTCATGCATCAGGTGGAAACGGGGAAGCTAGGAATTCACTCTTTAATAGAATCATCTACTTTGGAGGCAAAAGAGGAATGTGTATGTTTGGTAGGGGCATGGGCCGTGATGGAGGAAGCCAGTGTGAGAACAGTGCCTCCTGCCTCAGGCTGTGTTTCTAAGATACTTTTCCCCCTGAGGAATTAACACATGTTGACAATTTCACTCAGAAACTGTAGTTCATTGTAAGAGATGAAAGATGTATGAATAACATTAATGATAATGCTCAGTGGGGCCCAGGCTCATGAATAGTTTAAAAAAGAAACCCTGGTTGCTTTGATGGCTTCATTCATCACATCCTGAAGGAAGAATTCTGGTCTTGTGGGTACATTTCTCTTTCAAATCTTTGGCTTAAATACATTGTTTCTTTGCTTCTCATTAATTCAGTTTCCTTTCCCTTTTCTTAAGTTTCTAGCCTGGTTAGGGCTGAGAGAAAACTTAAAAGCAAACAAGTTACTGTGTGATAATTTGCTTCAGTCCCTTTAAATGATGTCATACTCTCTGAGGCCAGAATGCCAAGTTTTGATACTCTTCAACCTGGTCAATTACACATTTGTTAAGTTGGGCTTCTGCTCTTTACTGCAGGTCCTTCCCTCCAGCTGGAAGTTTGGAAGTTTTGAAACAGGAGGGAAAGGGGCTGGGCACAACATTTAAAAGAATGACATAACCGTTGAGGATACAACATAAACTGGGTAGAACCAGCTAGGTCCAAGATGGCGGCAGATTTGACTTCCAACGGACCTTGTGCCTCATTATACGCTTATTGTAATACATTAGCTAAATGACACACCCTGGTTTCTGGCTGAATTCAAGTCCCGGCCCTTGGCTTCAAGTCCCAGTCTAGGTTCTGGCTGGGTTCCAGTTTCAGCCCACGCTTTCAAGTCCCATCTGAGTTGTGCGGTTCCAGTTGGATATCTCGATCGGTTCAGAAAAGTTTTTATTGTCCTGTAGATGGTAGAAAATTATCCAAACCTTGGTCTCCCCACTCAAGAAATTACAGGCTGATTAGAGACTCAGAGTTTCAATCCTCACAAGTGTGGGCAAAGAATGTCACCTGCCATTTCAGTAAACAAAGGGTATTGTGGCCATCAAGCCATCAGCCACTGCAAAAGTGAGGGAATTCACAGGAAATAAATGGAGAAAAATAGGATACTGGCCCTAGAGAACTAAGGTGCATAACAAAGGAATGATTTCAGTAAGCCCAGACTCTTGCATCTTCCCATACATAGAAAAGCACTAAAATCATTAACTGGAGATGTCTGTTTTTGTGATTAACAATAATCTTTTGATGTCCGACTACATGTTTTGTTTTGTTTTGTTTCTTTCTCAGCTAAAAATCCTATATATCCTGGCTCTCCCCGTACCCTCTTTGGAACAGGCCCTCAGAGCTCTCCGAGAGGCTGTATTGGGGGTTTACATCCTCAGTAAGTCTGCTGAATAAAGCATAATTCTCAACTGTTAGGTTATGAATTTTTTTTCAGTCGACACATGCATACATAAAAATATAATAGTTACAGAGGAAAATAACGACATGGCCACATAAGAGAAAATTTCAAGCAATGTAGAGTTAGCGGTAAACAAGAAATGTCATTAATTTGGGCTGGGAGTTCCCAGGTCAGTGCAGTTTCCGGAATGATTTGAGAGTGGAAATGAGAATGTGAAGAATTCGCCTTCCCCCTTAATCTTGATTTCCCTGGGGGTTGAACGGTACAGACCCCAGGCGTCTCTGAGGTTGAAAGGTGCTCAATCCCTTTCGGTGGTTGATGGCCGAGGGAGTGGATTGGCTGTGCTGGTACAGAATGCTGGAGCCACAGAGCTGGGGAACCCCACGACTTGCTTCAGCCCCTGGTCAGCCCTGGGGGAGAACAGGGGTGCCGCCGAGCACTAGGGTCCTTCCCGCTAAGGTGTTTTCATCTCTTCTCTCCTCTGTCCGTGTTATTTCAGCTAATACATGGCTTCTACTGACACGTAGATTTTGCTGACTGCCTTTTCTTCTCCCCACAGCAAAGGAGTCTATGGGTGACTGTGTGGTTCTCTATGACTGTGTATCGTCCAATCTGTAAAACCACAACTATGTCATCTGCTCCCGATTCTGTGGGTCACGACATCACACAGGGTCAGCAGAGATGGTGGAACAGGAAAGAGCAAAATCTGACTCCACATTGAATCTGTTTCTCTAACTTTAACCTTTGCTTTTTGTTGCTTTTGTTATTATAATCATACATAATGGCCTGCCTCAGGGAACCCTGCCCCTCTGCCTGAATGTTAAACTAATGTGGCTTTGTTCAGCACACAGGGAGACAATCTGACCCTGCCCATCTGTGAATGGTTGCAGGAAGAGAAGAAATTAACACATCCCCTCTCCGATGCTGGCCAAGCCAGGACATATTTTGCAAAACTCGCGGCCTTTTTACTTTACATCCTCACCTCCTCCCCTTCTCTGTTCTATAAAAGAAACTGGCATTTAGATCCCAATAAGATGGTTTTGGGGGACACCAATCCACCATCTTCTTGGTCTGCCGGCTTTCCGAATACAGTGGCTATTCCTAGCCTCAGGACCTCGTCTCCCGATTTACCGGCCTGTCGTGTGGCGAGCAGAGTGAGCTTGAACTTGGTAACGATGGCTCTTGTGTCCCCGTGAGATGCGCGGCTTTTTCACCCACACGTGGTGCCTCACCCAGGACAGCTCCATGCAGGGGCAGCTGGCACAGACTGGCAGAGTCCTGTATACAGGAATCTACCTGCCCTGTTGGTTGGCTTCCTCCTTTCTCCCCAGGCGGCCTCTCTCAGGATCCCTCCCTGCAGAGCATCTGGACTTCTTCTGGCGTAGCTCAGTGCTACAAAGAGAGCAAATGCAGATGCTGCTCCCAGAGATGCCAAAGCCAGGCATTAGTTACAGTGGTAAGAATAGATTAATTCAGGAATACCTACTGCAGGAGGGAGGAGTCCAGCATGAGCTGAACTGAACTTCACTGAAAGAAAAGGAGATTTTAAAGGCTGGGATGCTAGGGGGAAGGCACAGAGGGGTGACAAGTCTAAGTGACTAAGCCTCTGGGTTTGCTAATTGGCGCTTACCCAGAAGAGAAACGAGCTTCTCATACCTTTACGGACAGGAGGCAGTGGTGCAAGCTGATGCAAGGCATCCACTTTCCGCAGGAACTAGGTGCTAGAGCAACAGTTATGTCCCTGAATGTTTGCATTGCAAAGAGAAGGCTCTTAAGTCCTTGGAGAAATGGTCTGGGTAGCAGATTTACACCTGAAAAGGATTTTATAATCGCGAGCTCGCTAAAGTAACTGCGCTAGAGGACATTCAGCAGCTTCTCTAGCAACAGGTTTAGGCTGGAACAAACAATAACTTCTGGTGGTGTTGAGCTTTCTTAAGCAGGTATTTTAAGCGGGGGCTGGGATCATTCCAGGGACACGGCTTACGCTGCTAGAAGCCTTGCTAGTGTTTGGTCAAGTCTCCTAGTGCAAGGGGTTTGGATGGAGCTGTTATGTGCTGAGAATTTTGTAGCTCTCACTGGCAGACATTCTTTTTTTTTTTTTTTAACATCTTTATCGCAGTATAATTGCTTTACAATGGTGTGTCAGTTTCTGCTTTATAACCAAGTGAATCAGTTATACATATACATATATCCCCATATCTCCTCCCTCTTGCGTCTCCCTCCCACCCTCCCTATCCCACCCCTCTAGGTGGTCACAAAGCACCGAGCTGATCTCCCTGTGCTATGCGGCTGCTTCCCACTAGCTATCTATTTTGAATTTGGTAGTGTATATATGACCATGCCACTCTCTCACTTCGTCCCAGCTTACCCTTCCCCCTCCCCATATCCTCAAGTCCATTCTCTAGTAGGTCTGTGTCTTTATTCCTGTCTTACCCCTAGGTTCTTCATGACATTTTTTTTTCTTAGATTCCATATATATGTGTTAGCATACGGTATTTGTTTTTCTCTTTCTGACTTACTTCACTCTGTATGACAGACTCCAGGTCCATCCACCTCACTACAAATAACTCAGTTTCGTTCCTTTTTACGGCTGAGTAATATTCCATTGTATATATGTGCCACATCTTCTTTATCCATTCATCTGTTGATGGACACTTGGCAGGCATTCTTAATTCCTAAACCCACAAGTCCAGAGCTTCAATTCTGCTGCATTCTTTTATTTTTTTTTCTTTAATCCGCACCACAGGGCCTGTGGGATCTTAGTACCCTGAGCAGAGATCAAACCCACTCCGCCTACAGTGGAAGCATGGAGTCTTAACCACTGAACCACCAGGAAGTCCCTGCATTCTTTTTTTTTTTTTTTTTTTTTTTTTTTTGCGGTACGCGGGCCTCTCACTGCTGTGGCCTCTCCCGCTGCAGAGCACAGGCTCCGGACGCGCAGGCCCAGCGGCCATGGCCCACGGGCCCAGCCGCTCCGCGGCACGCGGGATCCCCCCGGACCGGGGCACGAACCCGCGTCCCCTGCATCGGCAGGCGGACTCCCAACCACTGCGCCACCAGGGAAGCCCCCTGCATTCTTTTGATTAAGGTAAGTCAACAGGCCCAGACCAGATTCAAAGGGAAGGGAGTGCCCAAGAGTGAATACTAAGAGGCCTTGTTATTGGGTCCACAATTGGAACTAAAACCACAGTTGCTTTTGTCCCTATGAAATGTGGCCATTCTTATGGGGCGGAACGCTCATGCCAAGGCCACCAGCCAACCCATAAGCCATTGCTTCTCTCCTAGGCAGCAGCCTGGCTCTGGCTCCACTCAGCTGTGGCAAAGGGCATTGGAACCACTACCATGAAGTATGCATTAAGCAAGAAAAAAGCTCTTGGAAGCTTTTCAAAATAGGTGTTCTGACACGGTAGGATTTCAGTATTTCATGCGACTCCTTAGTAGTGACAGTGAGCCTGGAAATCAGCTCTGATGTGGACCTCAGAGAATACTTAGGTGTTATGTACTAGGGGTTCAGATGTAATTGGCTTCTGCAAATTATTATTGTTTAAATAAGGCCAGAAAGTTTTGCTGTGGGTGTAGTTACCGTTGTTGGTTTCCAGTGCTTCATGCAGTCGGCGGGAAGGAACTACTACAGGCAGGACCTCGGAATCCTACTGGCTTTCTTCAAACTCAGGTCAGTTTTATTGGCACATATGACAGAAGCGATACATATTGATAAACCAGTTAGAATGAATACCATTTAATTTGGGGGGAACCTGAGGTCAGGTTTACATACACTCTAGAGCAGCATTGTTGACGCTTGTCCCATGGTGGCTCGCCTGGAGGGTGAGGCTATACCTCTCTTTACAGTTCCCAGCATGCTGGTTGTAACTGCACCCCTTCCCCCCGCAAGACTCAGGTTAGATGCCAGTGTGAGACATTGTGACTATCAGAGGAGTAACCCTAAATCTGCTCTGATCTATAGATTGTATGTATTTAGACAATCCCTTGCTACCCTACGCACTGCAACCACTGGTAGGGACAAAACAGTACAGCAATTGAAAGGGCAGACCTGAGAGGCAGTTCTGAATGTGATCACCGGTTTCAATCAGCTACAACTTGACTGTGCACGGGAATCACCTGGGAATGCTGTTACGCTGCAGAGTCACCTTCAGCAGTGCTGTGGAAGCCAAGTTCATGTGCCTGATGCCCCAGAAAAGGGGCAAAAGAACCCAGGGAGAAAAGCAGTATTCGAGAGTGTGGGAGAGAGGCGGAGGTGGGATTGTGCAAGGTCTTCTGAGCCATGGAGAAGTATTATGATGCCATCCTCAGTGCAATGCAGACATCTTTGAAATACTTGACGTGGGCCCTCTACGTAGTAAAGTGTGTGCTTTGATGAGATGACCCATCGTGCCAAGTGAAGACCCGATTCAATGGGGCGAGAGTGGGTATGGGGAGAGCGTTAGTGGGTGTTTCGGTAGTCTGGGCTAAAGATGCTTGTGACATGTAATTGGTTACTGAAAGTAGAGTGAAAGGCTGTGGATGTGTTTAATATATACAACACCCTTCCCAACCTGTGCTTACACCCACCCACCCAGACACCCAGCACCATCGTAGACTTACCTACAGGAAACTATACTAGGCTACGCTACCCTCCGGGACTCCGGTCTGCCTTAGCGTGTAACAAAAATAAAAATAACAGTAATAATCAATATGGAATATCCATTGTATATATGTATATACTTATATCTTCGTTAGATTGCCAGTCCTTCAGGGGCAGGGACAGAGTTAGATCCTTGTCTTCAGCAATGCAGCCCTGTGCTGTGCAGTTACTCAACACATGTTTACAGGCTAATTTGAGACATTCTGTGTCCCTCACTGTTTGAGGCCAATTCTCTCTTCATTTGGAAACCTGCTTCTTCTCCGTAAGAAGGTAAATAAATATTCATCCGTTGCTAAATCTTGGAGGCCCTGTTTAGGTTTTCTTTGACTTTTTTTTTTTTTTTCAGTTTCTCTGTCAGTTGAAAATTTTATTGATATTCTCTGTAATCATTCCTAAGCAAGCAGGGCAGGATTAAACAGCTTGAAGGCAAAACTTCCTTTTGGTCAAGAACTCATATGTACGTGTTTGTTTACTGGACCCCGTGCAGAGGGTTGAGACAGAAGAGGCACCTGATTAGAAGCGTTCTCTCTCTCTCTCTCTCTCAGTCCCTGAACGCCCCTTTCACTTCTGTTAGACGTTTCCCTTCCCCTTTTACACACCTGTCAACCTATCTCTCTAAAGCAGTCCCTGACAGAGCAAAGCCACACTTTTACTGGACTGAGTCCACTCAGAGTAGGGTTAGCAAAACTTCAGACCTCTATGAGAAAATCAACAGAAACCTGGCATGACACTTCTGAATGGTCACTGTCTCCTAACTCAGATCCCAGAAGATATTGACTGTGTTACACCTGTGAATTTGTCATTTACCTCATGTCAACTAGAGTTTATTATTCTTACCTTAGTTACATAGATTTTTCATCTGTGAGTTTGACATTGGTTACAAACTTCAGTGTTGGTTACAAACTTCCAATGTGATAGGAGAGTTGTTAAAATAAAAATTTACCAAAAGTTTAGAGGAAAAAAAAAAGGTGTTCTACATGATCAACTTCTTTGGATTTATATCAACAACAAAAACAAAACTGTAGAATGCCTTAAGGAAATTTAGATATTTTAAGTTTTCCATTTTTGTTTCATTTGCAATAGCCACAGGGTTCTAACCTGTACTTTTCAAAATAAAGTTTTGGACAGAAGCACACTGTATAATACATTTCAGATAACGTTTTGTTCTTCATTATTAATCCATGAGAAGAAAATTGTGAAACATAATTGAAAATGTATCACTGAATTTTGCTCTTATCAATTAATAATAGCAGTGTGGCAGAGGAGATAGCATGCCTATGAATAGAGGCACAGATGTATTTTCTTTCTTTTTTTTTTTTTTTTTTTTTTTTGCGCTACGCGGGCCTCTCACTGTTGTGGCCTCTCCCGTTGCGGAGCACAGGCTCCGGACGCGCAGGCTCAGCGGCCATGGCTCACGGGCCCAGCCGCTCCGCGGCATGTGGGATCTTCCCGGACCGGGGCACAAACCCGTGTCCCCTGCATCTGCAGGCGGACTCTCAACCACTGCACCACCAGGGAAGCCCACAGATGTATTTTCGAGATATTTCTAAGGCTAATGTAAACATATGTCTGAGATATTTTGGTCATTTGTTTTTAAGGAGTCTGGAGAGTTCATAAGCCCTTCATCAGAACTTTGTTGATGGTGGTCTGATCTGCAAACAAGGAACCTATAACATCTATCAGCTCTGTACACCTGAGAGCTCGGAGTGGCGGGGCGGGGGCAAGACCATCTCACAAGAATGACACAGAGACAAGAAATTCCACTGCACTTGCAGCCCATCTGGTCAATTTCTAGGACATCTGGAGGTGTCATTATTTCACTCTACCTGTTGTTCTGTTCTCCAGGTAACTCTATTTCTTTCACCCTTAAATTTTCTTTCTCTCAAATTCCTGGCAGAAAGCAGTTTAGTAAACTCAGCCACAGGAAGGTGCTTATGACTGAAACAAGAAAAATAAATAGCATTTATTGAGTTTGAACAATGATCCCCAAATTATCACTAAACATCAAGGAAAAGGTAACATTGCTTATCCTTAAGCTACACCTAAAGAAATGGAAGCTTAGAGAGACTTCACAACATCTTTAAAATTATAGTTAGGAAATGACAAAGTTAGGATTTGAACCAAGTCATGTGACTCTGAAGGCCATGTTCCCATGACCACCATTCTAGGATTTTTCAGGAGGAAGAAAATATTTGAAGTATGAATAGTTAAACTAATTGAGATCATCTCTAACGACGGAATTTTGGAAACTGTGGGGAAGTGGTACCTGAGAGTGTTTAAAGTCTCAGTATCAATGCAGATTGCTGTGTGTTTAAATGTAATCTTGGAAACACACAAGAGAAGGGAGAACTCAAACTTTGCAGCTTCTGTTCTCCTTTTCCCACCTCATTCTAGCCGGTAACCATTGTCCAACACAGAGGTTAAATCTGGACCACTCATCATTTTTCTTTAGCTTAAGCAATATTTCTCTTTTTTCACCTGAACTAGTTGTTCAGATTTTAAAATATGTTCATTATACATAAAAATTCTTATTTCCAGTTTCTTAAAAAAAAAAAAAGGAAAATCTAGCATTACTAGGCTTGCATTTCCTCATGGCAAAAAGAAGCCAGAGCTGAATACTGCTGGGGTCCTGTAGTTGGGCCGATGGTCTGCCCAGGTCATCAAAGTCCTTGCTGGGCCCCCTGCCCTCAATCATGCTACCTGTCTTGTAGGGCCTCTGAGAGCAACCTGCACAGCTGCACACAGCTTCCTATCTCATGTAGGCATTTGAGATCCCTGAGCTTTCCATCCCTGTTATGAATCCAAAGTGAGTCAGGTCCATAGTGTACAAAGTCTTGGCAGGCAAAGTCATGTCTCAGATGACAATTTCCTGTTTCAGTGGTCATTTCCTGAATGCTTGGAGCCGTGGTTCTCATACTTTACCATACATCAGAATCACCTGGTGTGTGTATTAACACATGGGTTGCTGGGTCCCAGCTCCACAGCTTCTGATTCAGTAGGTCTGGAGTGGAAACTGGGAATTTACATTCCTAACAAATCCCCAGGTGACGCTGAGGCCACTGATTCAGGAACCACATTTTGTGAACTGTTGCTTTACGACAGACATTTTTATGCTTGTGGACTGGATCATGGTAAGACCGATGCCTGCTCTTCTACCACTTTTTTGTTCTTTCTTACATAACTTCCTGATTTTTAAAAAAATTATATGCTTTATTTTCCACCCCCCAAAACCCTTCTCTTTTACTCTCCGGGAATTTCTCCAAGGCCGGGGCTAACAGTCATCCACCTGAAATGGCTTAGGGACAAGAGGATGGTGTGGGTCACATAGAGACTTCCTCTCCTGCTTTGATTTTATATTTTTCTTCTTTTGTGATGTCTTCCCATGTTCTACGGCGCGGTGACTGCCAGTTTGTGCCTGCTGTCCAGATGTTCCCTGCGCTGCCACCAATCCCAGCCGATTTGAAAACTAGGGGCTTTTCCGCCTCCAACCGTTCATAGCCCAAATTCATATTTTCTTGTGAGTCTATTTATACTACACAGATGGCTGGAGTCATCCAGAAGAGTCCCACTTTGAAATCCAGAGAAAACGAATGTACTGTAAGAAAAAAACAGTTTGGCAATATTTTTTCTCTTGGCTATTTTCCACTGTGTGTACTTTTTCCCCATATATTGTTTCTTATATCCCTAATGATCACTTTTTGTTGTTGTTGTAGGTGTTGGGGGTAGGAGTTTATTGATTTATTTATTTTTGCTGTGTTGGGTCTTCGTTTCTGTGCGAGGGCTTTCTCTAGTTGTGGCAAGCGGGGGCCACTCTTCATCGCGGTACGCGGGCCTCTCACTATCGCAGCCTCTCCTGTTGCGGAGCACAGGCTCCAGACGCGCAGGCTCAGTAGTTGTGGCTCACGGACCTAGTTGCTCCGCGGCATGGGGGATCCTCCCAGACCAGGGCTTGAACCCGTGTCCCCTGCATTAGCAGGCAGACTCCCAACCACTGCGCCACCAGGGAAGCCCCGCTAACGATCACTTTTAAACTACTTTCCCCCAATACGTGGCTCATTCCTCAAACTTCCCATTAAATACATTGCAGTATATGCCACATGTATTCAAATTTTTCTCAATTCAGTTCAAGTAAAGTCCTGAGAGATATCAGGACTGAGGGTCGACGGGGGCGCTGAGGAAAAGTGAGCCTGGTGTGCAGTGGCCTCCAGCTTAAGCTGTGAGCAGTGGACGGGAATCTGTGCAGCCAGAATCATTAGTGTTAATTTCCTGTGTTCCTGCTTTGCACAGCAGGTGTAAACCCTTCCTTCCAGACACTGACCTTTCAAGAAAAAGAAGACCACAGGGATATAATTTGTTCAGGGCTTCATTTTTTTTTCTTTTTTTTTTACTATTTATTTATTTTATTTTAATTTTTGGCTGGGTCAGGTCTTAGTTGTGACAAGTGCGGTCTTCATTGTGGCACGGGAGTTTCTCTCTAACTGTGGCATGTGGGTTTTCTCTCTCTAGTTGTGGCACGTGGGCTCCAGAGCCTGTAGGCTCTGTAGTTGTGGCACGCAGGCTCTCTAGTTGAGGTATGTGGGCTTAGTTGCCCCGAGGCATGTGGGATCTTAGTTCCCCGACCAGGGATGGAACCCACGTCACCTGCTTTGGAAGGCGGATTCTTTACCACTGGACCACCAGGAAAGTCCCATTCAGGGCTTCCTTTAACAGGAATGCTTCATGAGATGAATATGTGCAATGACTGATATGAGGAAGGTGAGCCAATGTTAGGATTTTTTGAGATAGCAGCTATTTTTGATCAACAATATCTCTTCAGTTGCAGCTGTGCATAACACAAGGCAGGAGCACCTGGTCTAGAAAAGGGGGAAAACAAAGTGTAAAAATACATGAAGCAGAGCCATTGGAAAGGAGGTGGTGCTACTTATCAAGCAACAACTTTGTACCAGGGTCCATGTGAATCATAGACTTATAGTCCTTCAAAGCAACTTTCATTTCTATTTCATTAGAAAGGTATATGTTCTTGTAAGAAAACTCATTATGTAGCCATTAAATTTTATGGAGCAGAGGTTTTGATTGTCAATTCTGAAAAATGAGTCTGAGACAAAAATAGTCCTATAAATAGAGGGTCAGCCTAGTGCATTTAGATTTTTATGTATAGATCATCAGCTATTTGACTAAGAGATGGGATAGGACAGACTTGAGGCTAAAATCATTAGGATTTCAAAACGGTGATAAACGATGTCTGAAATCACAGAGTAAGTTACTGATAACTTATGATTTAGGTTACATCGACTGATGAATGCTCAGCTTTTCAGATATACCTTACCATTGGGAAAGGCGAAGTATAACTTGAATTTGAAAGAAAGAAACTATTTAATGTGGCCAGAGATCAAGATGGTGGAGTAGGAGGGCATTGAACTCATCTCCCACCACAAACCCATCAAAAATACAGCTACGTGTAACTCTCACTGAGAACAGCATGGAGGCTGGCAGAAAGGCTCTTCTATAACCAGAGCTGTAGAGAAAGACCCACACGGAGTTGGGTAGGAAGGGAGGAGAGGTGATGAGGTCAGGACCCACACCCCTAGCACGGACACAGAAAAGGAGGGGATATCACAGGCTCAGGGATCCTCCCTGGGAGCAAGGGGTTTGAGCCATATATTGGGCACCTCAGCCCTGAGGTCTTCCAAAGAAGACATACAGATGGCCAACAGGCACATGGAAAGATGCTCAACATCATGAATCATAAGAGAAATGCTAATAAAAACCACAGTGAGGTATCACCTCACACCTGTTAGAATGGCTATCATCAAAAATTCTACAAAAAACAAATGTTAGCAAGGATGTGGAGATAATGACCATCTCGTGCACTATTGGTGCTCAAGTAAATTGGTGCAGCCACTACAAAGAACAGTACGGAGGTTCCTTAGAAAACCAAACATAGGACTTCCCTGCTGGCGCAGTGGCTAAGACTCTGCACTCCCAATGCAGGGGGCCCGGATTCAATCCCTGGTCAGGGAACTAGATCCCACATGCATGCTGCAACTAAGAGTTCGCATGCCACAGCTAAGGAGCCCACATGCAGCAACTAAGACCTGGCACAACCAAATAAATAAATAATTTTTTTTTTTTTAAAAAAAGGAAAGCTAAACATGGAGTTGCCATATGATCCAACAATTCCGCTCCTAGGTCTATATGTGAAGAAACTGAAAACACTAACTTGAAAAGATACATGTACCCCAGCGTTCATAGCAGCACTATTCACAATAGCCAAGACATGGAAGCAACCTAAATGTCCATCAACAGATGAATGGATAAAGAAGATGTGGTACATATACACAATGGAATATTACTCAGCCATAAAAAAGAATAGAGTTTTGGCATTTGGAAAAACATGGATGGACCTGCTTAGTGAAATAAGTCAGATAGAGAAAGGCAAATACTGTGTGTTATCACTTTTATATGGAATCTAAAAAATAAAATGAATATGACAAAACAGAAACAGATTCACAGATATAGAAAACAAACTAGTGGTTACCGGGGGGAGATGAAAGGGAGGAGGGGCAAGATAGGGGAGGGGGATTAAGAGGCACAAACTGCTATGTATAAAATAAGTAAGCTACAGTGATATATTGTACAATATAGGGAGTAGACCCAAAATTTAATAACAATTTTAAATGGAGTATAATCTATAAAAATGTCAAATCACTATGCTGTACACCGGAAACGAATATTATAAATCAACTATATTTTAATAGAAAAAAACTTTAAAAGAAGAAACCACTTAATGTGGTAGTATTTTTCAGTGGGTAATAAATGAATAAAGCTTTTCTCCAAGTTTTCTTTTCTCTTTATAATGTTGCTCCACCACTTGTTAAGCATAGGCTCTACTTTTAGTAATATGTACTTAGATTTCAAACAGTCTTCGCTTAATTTTACTTATGTTAGTAAAAGGCCCAGAATGCCTGCTCTTTCTTTCTCACAGTCTTTGTTTGAAAAAAGAGCAAGACGCCTCAAAGAGTTGATGTCCAGAGAGGAAAAGTCTTCTCATGTGAACTGAATAATCCTGGTTATCTCTTAACAAGATTCCAGGGCTTCCCTGGTGGCGCAGTGCTTGGGAGTCTGCCTGCCGATGCAGGGGACACGGGTTCGGGCCCCGGTCCGGGAAGATCCCACATGCCGCGGAGAGGCTGGACCTGTGAGCCAGGGCCGCTGAGCCTGCGTGTCCGGAGCCTGTGCTCCGCAACGGGAGAGGCCACAGCAGTGAGAGGCCCGTGTACCGCAAAAAAAAAAAAAAAAAGATTCCAATAATAAGAATTTAGGGGTAGGAGGAAGGTACAAGAACAAATTATTTCTCCTCAAAAGGCTTCTTGCTTCTGTGTCATATACAATGAAGCAATTACCGAAGAAAATGCTAAAAGGCTCCTAAAGACCATCCCAGCGCTCAGTCTTTTAAATCGTCTAGTCATCTTGGTTCTGCCAAGATGGAAACCTGGGCATGAAGGACTGGAAGGGAGGACGCTGAACTGGAGACACACACCCCCTTCTCGTTTTGAATACCAAGGCTACTTCAAAGTCATTTCTCTCCTCACTTGAAAATGTTTCTTCTTTTTTCTTTCTCTCTCTCTTTTTAAAATACAACTCTGTGAAGAAATACAACGAGTCTTTGAGAAACCAGCCTCCCCTCTCAGCTTTTCGTCATAAGTACACTTGGTGCTGTGATGAGACAAAGGCACAAAGTGTTCCACAAGGTAAGAAAAATAAATCTTCGTCCAGGAAACTAGGAAGCCCTGTGTGTGTGAGTGTGTGTGTGTGTGTCTGTGAGAGAGAGAGAGAGAGAGAGAGAGAGAGAGAAGCAATTTGTTAAAGGATACCCCAGTCATCTTCATTTTCTGATAAAGGTGAGTGATTTCTTTAATTTAGGAATGTTTTATCAGGAGATATTAATTGCTATAGATCAAGAGTCCTTTGCTTTATCTAAAGATAAGGGAGCAGTCAGAAGATTCCCATACCTTTGATTTTATAGTCTTAGGACTACCAACTGTCTCTACACATCAGCCCGAATCTGCCTAGATAAATGACGGTTTATAACATATTTCATTTTCTGACATGTGAAAAAGCCACCACTTTGAACTTGGTAAAGTTGCTTTCAGGGCAGTAAATAGAAGCTGCGTTTCATGTAGCGGATGATGAACTTACAGGGTCCTTCTGTTGAAGCGCTAATGATGAGTGAATATATAAGTAGATTCAAAAAGGCTTAAAACCTTCACAAAGGTAGACCTAGAATAGGTTATGAAGGGAGCTAGGATATTTTAGGCTTAAATAACTTAGAATTGACAAACACACTGGCTCACCAGCCTGCTCCTTCAGCATCTGTGTCTTCATCCTGTTTCAGATCCTGAAGATGACAGTGTGATATTTATTAGAGGTTGATGTCCGGATTGTTCCCAGAGACCACAGGATTTGTCAACAGGACACAGGCAATATTGGTAGGAGTAGCAACGATAACAAGAATGAAGTGGACCTATTGAGTGGTATGATGTTTTTTATAGACACAGTGGATTTCACGTCCTAAATTCTTAGACAGAATTCAAGTGACTTGCTATCCCGTGCACAAAGACGTACCCTTCAACCTGCAAACTACAGAGGCTCCACCGCTGTGGAGCTGGGTTCATTTAACAAAGATGGCTGAAGCCTTTTTTTCTAGATGGTCTCTTATACAGCTATCATGGCCAGAATCTGGCTGAAACACGGGCAGAAATCTCACTATTGGAAATTTTACTGAGGGGTGACCAACACTCTCTCAGTACTCAGAATATGACCTTATTTGAAAATAGGGTAATTGCAAATATAATTAGTTAAATGAAGATGAGGTCATTAGGGTGGGCCCTAATCCGATATAAGTAGTATCCTTATAAAAAAGAGAAATTTGGACACAAGGGACAAGCGCACAGGGAGAACTCCTTATAAAGACAAAGGTAGAGATGCTTCTGTAAGTCGAGGAATGCCAAAGATTGCCAGCAAATGTGTGTGTGTGTGTGTGTGTGTGTGTGTGTGTGTGTATCTATTCCCAATAGAAAACCCAGATTATCAGGGAAACTACCTCATCTTACACCCTGATTAATATGATTTTTAAAATTCTCATTGGGTATGTGGTCAGCAAATACAATATGAATTTTAAGCCACCTTTTATTATGTTGGCTGTCATCCATGTATGTATTAGAGTTGAGTGACAACAGCAAGAGTGAAAGTGGGCAGTGGCAGAGAGAGAAAGGGAGAGAGAAAGCCGTGTGTGGTTCAGGAGAAGAGGACGCGTTTGATTTCTCACTGTCAGGTCAGCGCTTCTCAAAGAACAGCATGCTGTCTGTGAACGAGCACTCACCACCTGCATCTGGAGGAAGGCTGGCTTTTCTCTGGGTGATGGAAATGAGGAGACTGTTTATTGCACACTGGTGCATCCACAGTGCTTGGTCAACCCCCCTGGAACAACATGGACCAGCTGTCCATTCTGCTCTTCAAAAGTTTTTTTGAAAGAGGAAGGCATTCTACTGGCAAAGTTACGAGTGATGTCATTCATGTCAGTCTAACATTTGGAATCAAGCTGGTGGTCTTCTGCTCAATGTAGCTCTTTCCTGCTGCTTCTCAGGCCCTCAGGTAAGTATAAGAAATCACACTGTGTAGAATAGAAAGTTCTAATCCCTTTGGGAACCTATAGGTGGACTTCAGATGGAAGTCTGTACCTCCACAATTTATGTGCAAAATATTTCCTCTTTGTGCATGTGTGCATTTTAACAGTGAGACACATAGCTTTCAATGGATGCCCTAAAGGTCCAAAAGGACCCCTTTTCCCCCCCCAAAAAATAACAAACATAAGCCAATACCATTGGAACTCTCAGAACATGTGTCCATTTGGCCTCATTTTCCTTTTTGCTGATAGTTGTCAAGAGGAGGTGACTGGCGTATATTTTTGTGAACACCTTGCTAAAGAACAACAGAGATCCCAAGCGTTGTGTGTGCAACATACTGTCTTAGGAGAGAAAACTGCTCTGTGTTACAGAAACACGGGGGCACCTCAGAGAGGTTGGACCACACAGCGAGCTTCACGCTCTCTGGGCCACGTGACACTGCTCACTAAGTTCATCGAGAATTCCAAGTCTTTAGAAGTTTTCATGTTTACATTGGCCCTCGTTTACACCTCTATTCAAGAGCTTCCGTCTTTGACAGAAAGTAGACATGATTCTAAACCATTGCCATTAGTCAGATGTCTGCAGACCAATGTCTTGTCAGAATTCTTCTCGGTTTTACACGGGGGGCTAGATTGAAAACTGCTTGCGTGCCAAACCAAACTAAAATGAGTGGAGTATCTTGCTCCTTGGGTAATCGGGGGTTCACAGAAGATTGGGACAAGAAACTGCAGTTTATTAAGTGCATTTCAGCTCCCCCTACCACCTCAACAGGACTTTGTCCAGACTCTCCTCTTACCTTTGTGCCTTGATTGTGGTTCTATGTGGCAAGATCCTTTGGTTGCTAAAACAAAATATGGAACAAAGGATTCACTGAAGTGGAAAAAAAAAGTACTATTATGATACCCACCTGTTGGCTAGATTCATCAAAACTGTGAGTATTCGTGGAAGAAATACAAAACAAAAAGCAGTTTGGAGAAATCTTCTTGTCTTATTGATAACAGACCTTGAGTGACAGGGTCAAACATTATTTATGACTGTTTTTATGCTATTATTTTTTGCAATTGCAAAGTAAAGGCCCAGCTATAAATCTCTCAGGGTGGAGCTGGAGTTTTCCCAGAAAACTGGAGAAAAAAGTCAAGTTAGACTTTGGTTATTATCCAGCCTAATATTTCTATGAACAATTTTAACAACTTTTCGAGTTAGCTTGGTGTTTAAGAACTTTAAAAAGTGGTATTTAAAAACACTAATAAGACTCAAATGAAAATTTGGAAAAGTATTAGTTTCACGTATGGCAAGAAAGGTATTCATATCCTAAATATATAATTACTTCAAAATAAATATGAACAAAGTTGCCACAAGTAAAAAATACCAGTAAGAAAGAAAAAATACCAGGTTATGGAAGCAACCAAAATGCCCATCGACAGACGAATGGATAAAGAAGATGTGGTACATACATACAATGGAATATTACTCAGCCATAAAAAGGAATGAAATTGGGTCATTTGTTGAGACGTGGATGGATCTAGAGACTGTCATACAGAGTGAAGTAAGTCAGAAAGAGAAAAACAAATATCGTATATTAACGCATATATGTGGAACCTAGAAAAATGGTACAGATGAACTGGTTTGCAAGGCAGAAATAGAGACACAGATGTAGAGAACAAACGTATGGACATCAAGCGGGGAAAGTGGCGGTGGGGGATGGTGGTCGGATGAATTGGGCGATTGGGATTGATTGACATGTATACACTGATGTGTATAAAATGGATGACTAATAAGAACCTGATGTATAAAAAATAAAATAAAACTCGGGCTTCCCTGGTGGCGCAGTGGTTGAGAGTCCGCCTGCCGATGCAGGGGACACGGATTCGTGCCCCGGTCCGGGAAGATCCCACATGCCGCGGAGCGGCTGGGCCCGTGAGCCATGGCCGCTGAGCCTGCGCGTCCGGAGCCTGTGCTCCGCAACGGGAGAGGCTGCAACAGTGAGAGGCCCGCGTACCGCAAAAAAATAAATAAATAAAATAAAACTAAAAAAAAAAAAAAAAATACCAGTAAGAAAGGCAGTTCACAAAATAATACATACAATTTAATTATAAACAAATGAAAAAATTTTCAACTTCACTAATACTTAAAGAAATTCAAGACACTCAGTTTTTATTTTTATATTATGATATGTAAAAGTTAAGAGTGACAATACTAAGTGTTGCAGAAGGTTTAGAGAAATGGCTCTCTCATAAATGGTGTTGACATAAAAATCAGTGTCATTTGTTTGAATGGTAACCTGGCAATAAATCAGAAAAGCTTTAAAATGTGAAACCCTCTTGAGCAAGAAATTACATTTAGAAACAGGTAACCTAAGGCAGTGCTTGAGAACTTAGTGAAAAGATATTCACCAGTATTATTTACTATAAATAATATTTATAATTATAAATAGTTGAAAATATTTTCAACTCCAAAACATAAGGGATTATTTAGTTGTGCTACTATCAAATAATGGAATATGTTTATTGCATTACATGTAGAATTACATTTATAACGTAGATGATTTTTCTATGTTGCAAAGAAATAAAACACAAATTGTAGTATAAAATTATGTTGCATACATCTGTCTACAAAATGGGGGGAAAAATCTAAAAGCGTATACACCAAATGTTAGCAGTGGTGATTTCAATATAGTGAAAATATGAGTTGGTTTTATATTAAATTTGCTTCTGTTTGTTCAGCTTTTTCTACAATGAGCATCCATTATTTGTAGAATGAAGTATAGTAAACATGAATTTTAAAAATATTATATATATTTTCCTTCATTCTTTTAGCATTAATGAAGTATTCGAAGAAGCTTTAGATTGTACTATTTAGATGTATTTATGTTGAAGATAAAATGATGGAAGCACTTTCTGTTCCTCAACTCCATTGAAAAGGAGAATTTTGACAATTTGTGATCAAGTAGAATAAATATGTAAAATTGCAGGAAGCTTGGTGGTGATATAAAAATTAAATAAACCTTCATCAGTAGATTGGGAATAACAAAAATTCCAATCTGATAAAGTCAGATTTTCCAAGCGTCTGTGGAAGGTGATTTAATCCAGGCAGTGCATACCTGGCTAGTTTCACCAAACAAAATTGTTCTATGGCAAAGCGGTTTCACCTTTCAGGTTAGATTTCTTCTGTAACTGTCACCTTATCCACTGTTAGTTACATGGACAGTTGAAATCTTTTATGAAGTAACTAAGCAAAGAATTACTACTGCAGCCATAAGGCAGAAAGAATAGCAGTTTTACTTAACTATAGGAACACGAGAGAAACGTCCTCTAATTTCTATAGATTTAAAACCTGCTTCAGAATTCGCTGTGTTGGCATTAGCTGAGCCTTAAATAATTCTGCACAGACTTTAGCTGACTTCTGTTAGAAATGTTTACTTCATAGCAGCTACATAGCTTTGAAGGGGAGGAAACTCTTTGATCAATAAGGACCTCGACAAGGATGGTTCTAAAGAATCCTGACTACTCCAAACTGTTCAAAGCAAGGTTAGTTAGAGTAACTATGATTCATGATGCCAAACTTTTACAGTGTGCCTCAGGAGAGTAGAGGTGTCCAAGAAAAGCTTCTTTGGCCTGGTATCTTTTTTTAGAATACATTTATTTATTTATTTATCTATTTTTGGCTGCGTTGGGTCTTTGTTGCTGCGCGGGGTCTACTCTTCGTTGCGGTGCACGGGCTTTTTGCACTGGCTTCTCTTGTTGTGCAGCACGGGCTCTAGGCACGCAGGCTTCAGTAGTTGTGGTTCACGGGCTTAGTTGCCCCACGGCATGTGGGATCTTACCGGACCAGGGCTCAAACCCGTGTCCCCTGCCTTGGCAAGCGGATTCTTAACCACTGTGCCACCAGGGAAGTCCCTGGCCTGGTATCTTTAAGCAAGGTTCCATATGTGGATTGCCAAAGAGTCCTAATATTCCCAAACCTTAGTTTTAGCATCAAGCAGTGGAATACGCCTTTGTGAAAGACAGAAATGGGAGAAAGCCTGGTAATACTTTGCTCAACTTTTAAACAGTGAAACTCGTATTTTCCAAAGGATAAACTCCCCACTTAGAAATTTTTATGAAACACTTATTGGATGTCAGGTTGCTTTTTTTTTCTATTTATTCTCCTTGCAGTTAAATATTCAGCAAAAGTAATTGAACAAAATCATGATTATATTCAGATCAATGTCTTTAACAGTCAACACTTACTATAGCCTTATAACATATTGTTTTAGAAAATAAGCATAAAGGTTACCAATCATCTTCCTGTCTAGAGATGATCCCTTTTAAGACTGGTGTATATTCTAATCTACTCATCTTTATATATATACTTCATATATATATATATATATATATACACACACTTCATATATATGTATACTTATATGATTTTTACAAATTGGTAACAAATTTTACATACTGTTTTATAGATACTCTGAATTTTCATCAACAAGCAATGAATATTTAAAACAAATCCTGAACTATTATTTTAGAAGAAAAAAAAATAGCTACATAGTATTTCTTAATTGACTCAAATCCCTATTCTACAAATACATGGAGGGGGAGATCCTCACAAGTGATCTAGGCACTGTGGAGATACAGTGGTTAGTAAGATGAAACAAGATCAGTCAGCCTGTGTTCTCATACTGAGGGGGCCAGAGAGGGGGGAACGAAAGGTAATGCTACAAGTGAAGAGGCATCACAGGAAAAGTGGCCATGGAGTGCCAAGGGATGAGAAAACACCTCGGATTTGGGGGATCAGAAGGGAGTGTTATCATGGTCAGAATGATGTCAGAATACTTCTTACCACAAGATGACAGAACTTGCGTTCAAGTTCAAATGAGATAAAACCTACTACCAGCCTACAATAGTGCCTGACATGTACTAAGTGCTCAGTAAGGCTTCAGTAGTATTATTGTTGTTGTTATTGTTAATATGGTACTAAAATCATACAGCAATTTTAAGAAAACATTGGCTCTGATGCCATGTTTGAACCCTCTTCGCACTTCAGCCCCCAAGTCAACAGACCACGTATTTTCTGTAGCAAATGGGCCTCAAGCCTCAGCTGCTGTGTCCACTGATGTCAGCAAGTCAAGTCGTTCACCATGCATTAAGCCTGTTGGACATTTCCCCTCCAATTTCCAATTGCCTAAAATGATCCAAGGACCCCAAAACTTATTGAGTATTTAATTACTTCAATAAAATAGGCCCACGGTCCTTCCTTCTGGTTTCATAACTGCATTTCCATGCATTTCGAATCACTTACAGTATGCATTCTAAACCAGGGCACTTGTTTGCTTTTATTATTGTTCCCACTCTGTTAATATGTGTTTATCCTAATGTCAGTCTCTGTGGGCTTGAAACAAGTACTTATTAATCAGAAGCCATTTAAATGCTGACACAACCTACTCTACATTAAGGAAACTAAAAGAACACCAACCAGCCAAGCACACATGGGCTCTTTTCCTCTTAATTAAAAGCTGGTTTGTACGTATAATTCTTCCCTGGCATGTTATCGGAAGTATTCAAATTAGCTTCAACTAGGATGGGGTTAGTATAGGCATCCTTCTTTAGCTGCACAAGAATCTTGTTTCAGGGACTTTACTCAGCTCTTCATACAAGGTAATATGTTGTGACTGCTTGTTCACTAAGGGATTTCTGCAGATTTTTAGGACGAAATCTCCATGTGTAACAAATATATTCCCCCCAACCCTGACTTAGAGTCCAAGGATCCCAAACGCAGTCGCTGCCTTGGAGAACATCCCCAGGTCTGTGCCTGATGGACTTTCCGTCTTCCTGTAGGCCCCATTGCGTCTTGGAGATGTTTGTGATCTAAACTGCAAAGCTAGCAGTTAATAGGAAGGGGCTTCCTGAAGGGGCAGGGGACATCCCTATAAGCACAGAAATGTAGGAAACAGAGCCAGAAGATCTTGTAATTGATCATATGTGTTGACCTGAATTTCTAGATGCGGCGTTGTTGGACAACAAAATCTTGGCTATAACTGGGGAAGGAGTATAGCATTCTCTACCTTAAGACACCCAAAGCCAAATACTTCCATTCTCATAGCTAATTTCTTTTACGGAGCAGCCCAGAAGATGTGGGGAATATTTGGGGACACATGTTGGGTGTTTAGTGAGGATCCTAGGAGGTAGGCCCTGTATAAGTCATAGAAAGAGCTTCTGTGGACTTGTGGTTTTGAAAGCCGCCTCATACACACATACGCACACAGAGGCACACACACATAGAGCTCTGTTCATTTTGCTAGGTTCTCTGCTGAGCTTGAAAGGGACAGAGTAAAGGGACAAAGTAGGTGATTAAATAGTTAATCTCACTAGGGGATTGTAAGTAAAGAAGTATGGGGGACCCTGTAAGTGAATGATCACTCAAGAAAGCAGGTGTGCTTAACCACAAAACCAAGAAGACCTGCTTAGCAACAAAACCATGCGACAGAAGCATGAGATGTGCTCCAAAACAATAAAACAATGGTGTCATGAGACCCACATCTTGCCCAGTGAGCTCAGTAAGTTAATGGTTCCTAGGACACCCTCCTCTGCGTACACTAGATACAAAAGTATAGGGCTTCCCTGGTGGCGCAGTGGTTGAGAGTCCGCCTGCCAATGCAGGGGACACGGGTTCGTGCCCAGGTCCGGGAAGATCCCACATGCCGCGGAGCGGCTGGGCCCGTGAGCCATGGCCGCTGAGCCTGCGCGTCCGGAGCCTGTGCTCCGCAACGGGGGAGGCCACAGCAGTGAGAGGCCCGCATACCGCAAAATAAATAAATAAATAAATAAGAATGAGGAAGAAGGTGGTCTTCTCCCTCTCCCCCTTTTTCCTTTGATTATAAAACTGCAACCCGCTAAGTTCTCAGGGCAGCACCCCTCCTGCCCACCCACTTGTAAACTTCGCAAGCATCCTATTCTAATAAATCATTTCTTGTCTATCACTTTGCCTCTTGCTGAATTTTTTCTGCACTGAGACATAAAGAACTGGAGCTCTTCAGAGCCCTCCGAGAGATGCATTTCTGCAGTTTCAGCCTGAAGCGAGTTGGAGTGTGGCCAAGCCATATTTTTTTCTCCAGCTTTGGAGAGTTGTAGTAAGGGGGTAGGCCCTCTGAGATTGCATACCTCCCTAAAAATTTCACCAGCATAGATTTGCGGTCATGAACATGAAAGTAGCACAGAGTTGTTTTCTAGAACATTCCCGAATCATAGCAATAAATAAATTTTCCTCTCTCATCAAATCCCAGGCACCTGCCCATGAAATTGGCAACAGAAAGATTCTCTGTGCTGCCAGCGACAGGTTTCTTGTCATCTTGCCAACTTGCTTTGTCTTTACAACCTGGCAAAATATAGCTATTGGCACAAAGGTGAATATTTGAAAATAATTACAGTAAATGGGGATTTGGGGTTGCATAATGTTTAATTAAGTAATTTAAACACTGTTTTAGCACTAGGGATAGATTTGCTTTCTACTTCATAGTATGCAACATGTTCTGTAATTTGAGATCTTTGGCCACCAGTCCCTCAAATAAAGAATTAGAATGAGGATCTCAAGGCACAGTATCCATATTAAAGGTAATTTAGCAAAAATATTAATGACCTCTGTACTTTGTAATTTCATGGCCATAACCTTTCCCTTAGCTAAACTGAGAGATCCACCTGCCTGCAACGATAGAGAAAGGGGCACAGGAACAGAGAGGGATGCAAAGAGAAACATTGCATTCACCTTTTGAAAGAAAGAGTCAGTCATTAGTTGGACCAAAATATGATCCTTCAGAAAGACGGTTTTAAAGCCAGGCTTTCTTTAGAAAGACAGTTTTCCAAATATCTCGAGCATTTCTAGAACCAGGTCCTTCATAATGTGTAAAGAAAATACCCTGCCTTGCTATACAGCAAATGTGCTATTTTGCTTGTTGCCTAGGGTGGGAAAATATGCATGTAGGAGATGGGTGAGAAATAAAATATTTCCTGCCATATCAGTAAACAAAGGATGTCACAGTCATCAGCCATTGCAGCCCCCCAGTGTGAGCCGGCGGGCCCTGAGGAAACTCAGAAAGGAAACAGAGAACACCTGCCATCAGCAACAATCAGACTGCAGCCACCTCCCCACGGTGAGCCCTGAGGAAACTCAGGATTTGAAAATACAGAATACCGGCCCCAGTTAGCTGAGGTGCATATCAAAGGAATGATTTAAGTGAGCCTAGACTCTTGCATCTTCCCACACAGAGAAAAGTGCTTAATTCCTTAACTTGAGATGTCCAGTTTTCTTTTATAAAAAGTAGTCTTTTGTTCCTACTACCTGCCTTTTGTTGCAAAACTCCTATATATCCTAGCTCCCAATTCGCCTTCTCAGACCAGTTCTCTCAGGGTTACTTGAGATGCTCCTCGCCTCCTGGGCTTGAAGTCTTTAGTATGTCCTCCGAATCAAGCATAACTCTCAACTTTTAGGTTGTGCATATTTTTTTTAGTTGACATGGGAAAACCACATGCATTTATTCCGGTTCCAAAGCATTGTGAAGGGATGAAAAGATGTAAGGACATAGGGTGGAGGTGGGAAATATGAACAGTCAGAGAGACCCTGGGGTGTTAGATAAGGGGAACACCAAAGATGGGCTGTTTTTAAAAAATCATTTTAGGAATTCCAAAAGGTAACAATCCTGTAGGCTTTCATTAACCATATCGAGCCATATTAGGTAGACTTGGAATCACCAACAATTCAGCTTTCCTCAGCTGGGCGGAGTTCTCCTATGGCCAGTGATGCCCAAAGCAGCAGCATCCTCAATGTCAGCATCTGCACCAACATCCTCTGGGAAAGTGTCAGAGAGGCAAATCTTGGACTCCACCTCAGACCTACCGAATCAGAACCTCTGAGGATGGGGCCCAGCAACCTGTTTCCACAAATCTTCCAGACACTTCCTGTGCTCTAAAGTTGAGAGCTACTGTGCTATGGCCTGATTTTAGATTCAGAAATTTTCACTGGTCCCTGATGCAGACAACTAGGATGCTTAGCTGGATACAGGTGTCTCTGCCTTGGGGCCTCCCCAGGAAGAGGCCAGGAGTCTATAGTGTGGAACACCCAGACCAAGGCCTGGCTGGAGGGAGCAGATATTAGATGCCTTAATGACACTGATTAGAACAGAAGAGCAATCCCACTCCTGGGTGTATACGTGGAGAAAACCATAATTCAAAAAAGATACAGGCACCCCAGTGTCGACTGCAGCACTATTTACAACAGCCAGGACATGGAAGCAACCTAAGTGTCCAAAAACAGGTGAATGGATAAAGATGGGGTACATATGTACAATGGAATAGTACTCAGCCATAAAATGAATGAAATAATGCCATTTGCAGCAACATGGATACAACTAGAGATTATCATACTAAGCAAAATAAGTCAGAAAGAGAAAGACAAATATCATATGATATCACTTATGTGTAGAATCTAAGAAAATGATACAAATGGACTTATTTACAAAACAGACACAGACTCACAGATTTCAAAAACAAATTTATGGTTACCAAAGGGGAAATGTGTGTGTGGGGATGGGGGGATGGATAAATTAGGAGCTTGGGATTAACATACGCACACTACTATATATAAGATAGATAACCAACAAGACCTACTGTATAGCACAGAGAACTCTACTCAGTATTCTGTAATAACCTATATGGGAAAGAATCTGTAAAAGAACAGATATATGTATAACTGAATCACTTTGCTGTACACCGGAAACTAACGCAACATTGTGTATAAATTAACTATATTCCAATAAAATTAAAAAAAAAAAAAGAACAGAAGAGGTTGAGACCATGAGGAAGCCCCTTGACCCATATGAGGGAGATCTACCTGCCAACTTTAGGTGCAAATGGCAATAGGACATCCGTCACATAAGACACCAGTCAGGGGACTTCTTCTCAGAAAGATGCCTGAGGAAGCAGAAGTTGCGCAGCATTGCAGGGACAGCTCCTCCATGACGTCTCCAACCATGACGTCACCCTAGTGACCCCTCTCTTCTCACTCTCCAGATACCAAATACCATCTTGGAAAAAAGAAATGGAAGGGAGAGGACACATGAAAGCACAGCCATCTTCTCTGAAAAGTCATGGTCTTCCCCAAAAAAGACCATTTACAGGTTTCAGAGACCTGATAAAGTGTTCAACTTGGAATGACCTAAAGTTTATACCGAGAGGAAGGTATCGAATCAGAAGACTCCGGCATTTCATTAATGGGAAGGTCTGCGTTGTCCCCATAGGAGCTCTGTTCCCCTAGACTATACATGTGAAAGTGAGTTGCAGGAATTTGTAACTGTGCTATGTACTTCTGCAACTTTGTAGTACAGAGCTTGCATTTTGGCCACCCGGAAGGCTCTCTGGAAAGCAAAATATTTCAGTAGAGAGATGATAGAATGAAATAATTTTAAAGTGATCTTAAGATTGTGGGAACTGATCATGACATTTTTCCAGTTTGCCCTTGGCAAATTCTGCTCCATTCTACCCCTGTGATAGATAAACCATGAGGCAGATTTGCCAGCAGGGCCCTGACCCAGAGCCCCGAGGTGGAGAGAGCTTGGCAAGATTAGAATGGTGGGCAAATTGGAAAGAGCCCAGCAGGAATTCCATATTTGGAGACTCATTTAAGCAAAATGAACACGATGGGCCTAAAATAAAGAAATATTAAATAAAACAAAAGGCTAGAAAGCAATGGATTTCTTTGTTACTAAGATTAGTCGGTCTGCACTGAATTTTTCAACTTCTTCAATGTCCAGAGCATGATCCCAGAAAAACACACGGATGGACCTCTACTGGAAAGTATTAAAAGCTCTTTAGAAATGTTTCCAGGCAGTATGTTTAAAGATTTATGAACAATTTCCATAAATGGCTCCTGATCAGTTGTAACCATTAGATGTATTCAGATGATATGATAATCTTCCCATTGCCTGAAAATGTACTGAATATGTAACTCTTACCCTGAAACAGGCTTCACTCAGTGTGCTGACTTGATATTCTTCCTGCAAAGACGAGCTTTTTAGTTACTTTATTTTTTTATTTTTTGCGGTTCGCGGGCCTCTCACTGTTGTGGCCTCTCCCGTTGTAGAGCACAGGCTCCGGACGCGCAGGCTCAGCGGCCATGGCTCATGTACCAAGCTGCTCCGCAGCATGTGGGATCTTCCCGGACCGGGGCACGAACCTGTGTCCCCTGCATCGGCAGGCGGACTCTCAACCATTGCGCCACCAGGGAAGCCCTTGTCTATTTTTAAGTCACAAAAAGCTTCAATAAATTGAATTTCTTCCTAAGAAAGAAAGAAAGAGATATTTGGTTAAATCAAAAATAATAGCAATTAATAGCAACATACTGTGGGATTATAATACGTATATAAGTAAAACCTATGAAAACTATTAAACAAAATATTGGAGAGGTGACAGGATTGGGTTCATTGCAATATGAGTCTCATAAGTGAAATAACACACTATTATATGAAGGTAGCTACAATAGCAAAAGAAATACATTGTACATTATAAACTCTTAGCAACAATTAAATCATTTTTTTTAATGACATGTAGCTAATAAGCAACAGAGAGGGTGAAATGGACTACTACCAATAAATAATAACTCAGAAGAAGACAAAAAAGACTGGGAAGAAACAGATGGGACAAAGAGAAAAAAAATAGTAAAATGCTGGGTATAAAACCAACTTCTAACTCTTTATCTACATTTTTATATAGATATCAATGTAGGTCACCCAATAGTCCAGATAAAAGCAGAGATTATCAGATTAGGTTAAAAAGCAAAACTCAACTATATAGTTTCTATATAAAATGCATTTTAAATATATTCACAGAGGTAAAATTTGAGAATAGAAAGTATATACCGTACAAACACAAATTATAAGAATGACGTCATTAATGTCAGGGACAGTCGACTCTTCAATAAGCAATATTATCAAAGACTAAGAGGAACATTTTATAATACTAGCTAGTTTAGTTGATAGTATTGTACCGTGGTTAATTTCTTACTTTTGATAAATGCATCACGGATGTAACATGTCAACATTAGAGGAAGATAGGTAAAGGATAAAGAGTAACACTTTATATAATCTTTGCAACTCTTCCATAAATCTAAAATTATTAGTTTTAAAATTTAAAGGCATCCTGATTGAAAAGGAAATCGAAAAACTCTTTATTCACAGATGGCATGATTAATTCTGAAGAAAATCTTAAAGACTCTACAAACAAGATACGAGACCCGGGCTTCCCTGGTGGCGCAGTGGTTGAGAGTCCGCCTGCCGATGCAGAGGACGCGGGTTCGTGACCCGGTCCGGGAAGATCCCACATGCCGCGGAGCGGCTGGGCCCGTGAGCCATGGCCGCTGAGCCTGCGCATCCGTAGGCTGTGCTCCGCAATGGGAGAGGCCACAGCAGTGAGAGGCCCACGTACCGCAGGAAAAAAAAAAAAAGATACCAGACCCAATGTGTGAATTTAGCTAAAGTGCTGGATCAAGATCAATATACTAAAATTATTTAATATATACTAGCGATTGCAATACCATCACCATGTAAAATAGGGATAAATGTGATATAAGATATGTAAGACCTATACATGGAAAACTACAAACATTGCTGTAAGAAAACAAAGAAGATTTAAGCAAATGGAGAGATTTACCTTGTTTGAGGATTAGAAGACTTAATATGTTTAAGATGTCATTTCTCCTTAAATTTATCTAGCGATTCAGTGCAATACCAAAAAAAATCCCAGTAGAAAGTTTTAATAAGAATTGACAAGCTGATTCAAGTATTCATATAAAAACGCAGAGGACCTAGATTAGCTAAAGCAACTTGCAAAAAAAAAAAGGCCAAAGTTAGAAAAGTTATGCTACATGATTTCAAGACAGTATGATATTGGCATAAATTTAGACAAATAGATCATTAGGGCAAAATATAGAGTCCTGAAGTAGGCTTGCACACATACGACAAAGGTGCAAAGGCAATTCAGTGGAGAAAGGATACGTTCTTCAACAAATGGGCCTGAAAAATTTAACATCCAGAAATGCAAAACAAAATCGATATACAAAGAATGCAAAAAAATAAGTGTTGATTTCTATTTTAAACCATACACAAAAATAACTCTAGTAGATGACAGACTAAATGTAAAACCCAAAACTATAGAACTTATAAAAAGAAACACTGGAAAAATTCTGTGACTTTAAGTTAGGGAAAGGTTTCTTAAATGCACCAAAATCACAATCCATAAAAGAAATGTATAGACTGGACTTCATTAAAAGTAAGGATTCTCTCTCTGAAAGACATTCTTAAGAGAGTGAAAAGATATGTTTTTGCAAATCACACATCTATGAAAGGACTTTTAAACAGGATATATAATGAACTCTCAAAACTAAATAATAATAAAACAAGACACCCAAACAAAAAATGGGCAAAGGATTTAAACATAAACAGCTAGCAAAAAAAATCACCCAGAAGGGGTTCACAATCATTAGTTATTAGAGAAAAGCCAATTAAAACAACAAAGAGAGGGGACTTCCCTGGCGGTCCCCTGGTTAAGACTTCGCCTTCCGGTGCAGGGGTTGCAGGTTCCATCCCTGGTCAGGCAGCTAAGATCCCACATGCCTCGCAGCCTAAAAACCAAAACATAAAACAGAAGCAATATTGTAACAAATTCAATAAAGACTTTAAAAAAGGTCCACATCCAAAAAATCTTTTTAAAAAAAATCATACAACAAAGAGATACCACTATACCTATTATAATGTCTAAAATTAAAAAGACTTGACCATACTAAGTGTTGCTTAAAGTGTGGAGCAACTGGAACTTTCATACACGCCTGATGGGGCTGTAAAATGGTGCCACAAACTTGGAAAACAGTTTGGTAATTTCGTAAAATGTTAAATATACACTCATAATATGACCTAGCTATTCCCCTGTCAGCGTTTTACCCAAGAGAATTGAGAGCCAACGCTTTTATAAAGACTTGTACGCAAACATTCACAGCAGCTGTATTCGTAATAGTAAAAACTGAAATCCATTCCATTGTCTACCAATAGCTGAAAGGAAAAACAAATTGTGTTATATCCATAGAATGGAACTCTTCTCAACAAGAAAAAGAACAAGTTATTGCCCACATGCAAAAAAAAAAAAAAGATGAACTTCGAAATAATTATGCTGAATGAAAGAAGCCAGATCACGAGATTACATAGTATATGATTCTATTTATATAATATTTTAGAAAATACAGAGTAATGCATAATGATAGAAAGTAAATCAGGTTGCCTAAGCATAGGGGATGGGTTGGTGGGGAGGGACAGGAGGAGAATTGCAAAAGAAGCTTTGGGTTTGAAGCAAATATTTATTGTATTTGTTGGGGTGATGATTTCCCAAGTACATACATATGTCAGAACATCAAATTGTATAATTTAAATGTTTGCAGTTTGTATATGTCAAATATACCTTTAAGAAACTATAAAAATGACACATAAAAATATTTGCATAGTGGCATAGAAACTTTAAAATATCTGACTACCTGGTGGTTATTAATCTTCATTAAATTATTACACATACTCCATAAAACTATGCACATTACATAAATGGGTACATGCAGGATACTTGAGCTCAATTCTAGTATTACATTCCCTAAAGTGGGAACTAAAAGAAGTATACAAATTGGAAAAAAAACCGACTAGACAGATTAGTTTTTTATGGCTTCACAATTAACTCCGTATTTGGAAAGAACAAATTCTTATTGGAAAGTTAGCATCAAAGCTTCCAAATTCTCATACTGGACGGTGCTCTTGAGTTTTCAGAATATTGCACTTGGATCCTCACCCAAATAAAAGGCACTAAGTGCCTATTTGTGTGGAGTAGACTCTGAACAGAGAGCATGCTGAGTACTGCACACAATTACCGCCATCCTCTAGGAATTTACTGTTTCTGAGAACATGTACAAAGTCAAAATCAAGTAGCCTTGTCAAAAAAAAAAGATATATATATATATATATTTATATATACTCAGCACTGGATACGTTGCAGTGACTTATCTTTTCCCTGGTGCCGTTAGGTCAGTGTGAGGGCATCATTTTTGAAACAGATTCACCGGCTTTTGACAAAATAATGTGTTTA
The DNA here is from genome assembly GCF_963455315.2 of Globicephala melas. Taxonomy (NCBI): domain Eukaryota; kingdom Metazoa; phylum Chordata; class Mammalia; order Artiodactyla; family Delphinidae; genus Globicephala; species Globicephala melas. The sequence continues at coordinate 145,395,189 of NC_083317.1, forward strand.
TGTGCATTTGGTTAGAGAGCCTGCCTTCATTTTAACATTTTTCATTTTTTGCTCAGGCTTTTAGCTAGATGTACAAATAGCTTTTCCAATCAATTTTGTATTTTCCATGAATATTGAGAGCAGGAGCTGATAAACCTGAGGTAAACCCAAGGATTTTTAGGACATCTGTAGGCTACAGACAGAGTACCTAGTACCTAGAGGGCTGGGACAACACATCTCAGGTACCGAGCTCATTTCCTGGTACATGATGAAGGAAGGAAGGAATAAATGAGAGGAAGGAAGGAAGGAAGGAGGGAAGGAAGGAAGGAAGAGGGAAAGAAAGAAAGAAAGGAAGGAAGGAAGGAAGAAGGAAGGGAGAAAGAAAGGAAGAAAGAAAGAAAGAAGGAAGAAAGAAAGAGAGAAAGGAAAGAAAGAAAGAAAGGAAGAAAGAAAGAGAAAAGAAGGAAGAAAGAAAGGAAGGAAGAAAGGTAGGAAGAAAGAAAGAGAAAGAAAGAGAGGGAAGGAGGGAGGAAGAGATAAGGGAATGTATTCATTCTTCAGAAAAGTATATTTCCACTTGGGAGATACACACACATATTAACAGGTAGGTGGTTTACCATGTGAGTTAGTTATCGATTGCTGCATACAATATACCCTCAAATCTAGCAGCTTAAAACAACATTATCTCACACAGTTCCTGTAGGACAGGAATTCAGAAGTGGCAGAGCTGAGCTGTCTGGCTTGGGGTCTCTTATCAAATATTATAGTCAAGATGTCAGCCAGAGCTGCTCAGAAGAGACTGGGACTGAGACTGGCAGAGCCACTCCCCAAGTCGCTCCCTCAAGTGATTGTGAGTGATTCTGGCTCCTGGCAGAAGGCCGCCGTCCCTCACCACGTGGTTCCCCCACTCAGCAGCATGTGTTCCTCATGTGACATGGCATCTGGTTCCCCCAAGAGTGAGTTGTCCCGAGAACAAGATGGAAGCTACAGTGATTTTTATGACCTAGTCTCATAAGCGACACTCCATCATTCCTGCAATATCTTCTTTGATTCACAGGCAAACTCTATTCGGTGGAGCAGACCACATAAGGGCATGAAAGAGCAGAAGGGGAGAGTCACTGGTGGCCACGTTGCAGCGTGGCCACCACACCGTGCTGTGGATTCTTTAGAGCATTTCCCTAGCTATGGTGGTATTGACATATGAGCACTGCTTGAGCTCTGCAGAGAGCACCAAGCTCATTATCACCATGGTTTTGTGCCCTCAGTTTACCTGTCTATATCAACTATAGGTTCTTTTGGTAGGTGACCAACAAAAGGGACCTATACATTTTTACTTGAAGGATCATGAGTCTGCAAAGTTGATACTGCTGGGTGGAAACCCAGACCTCCTCCATGCTGAGCCCTTTTACCATTTATGCGCGCTCCTTTTCCGGCTTCAGGTTTTTGTTGTTCTTTTTGGTTTTTAGGGTTTAGTTTGCCTTTGGCTGCCTGCTTCTGCCACTCTCTTTGAAATACTACCCTTGTGCTGCTAGGGTCACTTCAATTTCATTCACAGAGAGCTAAAAGTGCCTTGGGTTTTATGTCCCCTTGGGCCAAGTTTTAGCCAGTTTCCATATGGGAGTATAAAATCCCAGCCCACATGTTTTGGGTTAAAGACAAATTATGAGCAACTTAACACTATAGGTTTCCCTTCAGAATAAGACTGACGTGATCCCTGGAGAGCTTTGCCCGACATCACACCTTGGCTTAGCTTCATCCTCTTCTCATCCCTGCTTTGCCCACTCCCTGGTTTTTCCTTGCATCCCTGCCCCAAGAAAGAACGTGCACAGGAATCCTTGTCTCAGGGTTAGATTCTGGGAAACCTGAACTCAGGCAACTAGGTGCTTACAGTCACAAAGCATAAAAAATTCAACTCAAACAGGCATAAACCATAAAAGCAGTTTATTGGTTCAGAAAACTAAATATTCTTGCAATAGGGAAAGTTCCAATGATCAGTGACGACATGAAGGACGTGGTTTCTTTATGTCTCTTTGTTCTCCATTATGTTTCATTTTCAAGCTGCCTTCCCTCATGGTGTAAAAATGCCTGCGGCAGCTCCAGCCTTCCATCGCACGTTATCATCCATAAGAGAAGAGGCAGGCTTTTATGACCATTACTTTGCAAATCAAGAATGATTTTTTCCAGTTTTCTCTCAGAAAACATCTTGTGTCTTCTTGGCCTAAACTGGGTGATGTGCCCAACAATCAAGTGATCCCTGTGGCCCCGGGAATGAACTGGTCTGTGTTACCTGAACCAGTCACTACGGCAAGGTAAACAGGGTTAACTGATTGGGTGAGTCCCACCAGTGCTCACATCCAGTTGAAGGTGAGTCACCTTATCCAGAGGACAGACACCTGCATGTCAACCAGCGCCTTGTTAGAAAGTAGGAATCTGGGGATAGACAAATGCATGCTCACCATACTCACATTGGAGTCTTAGGAGCTGTTGAAGGACCTTGGCTTTGGAAAGAAAAAAGAAAAGATTCAGGACCTCATTCCCAGAAGAGCCCGTGGACTCTCCTTTCAAAGTTCCACCACCTTAAAGATACTCAGGACGAATCACTCTTGCTTGGTGTTTCTTCATTCCAAACTTTAAATTCCTTAGAGAGCAAATCTGATTGACACAATTTGATCAGATGTCCGATCACCATGGTCCAAAGGGCACGGTCATCCAGTAAAAGCATTGCTACTACAACTTAACTCCTCCATTCCTAAAAAAGGCAGCTGCTTGGCTGTTGGAGAGGCAGCTCCAGTGCCCTTCGGGCTAGGAAATCAATTAGGCTCTGATTGAATTCATCTTCATCCTCAGGGCTGTGTTAACACCATTAGAAGCCCTGAGCCCCGGTTACCATGTTTCCCCAATCACCCGTAGAATTCAGAATGAAAACAATTCTAACAATAACAGCAATGGGAGGAGGGTCGATAAAACTGTATTTCCCATGATCACAGTTTCAGTGCTTTTTCTCTTAAAAATCTTTTTGTTTTAAAAGCATTATTAGTACCCTAAAACCCCATTGGGTGTCTTGAGTCATTCAACATGGATCAATCTCATAAAGTCGACTGTGGAATTCAGGATCAAATTCAGTGAACACTGAATAAATAGGGTAGCAGCAGAAGGGAGATGCGGCATGCAAGAGTGAAGTCTCTAAAAGGTATTGCTGAAGGCTTCTGTAGTCAATGGCCGTCCCCCCCCCCCGCCCCCAGTCTTGTCTGGCAGACCTCACTCTGCCAGTGCACCCCAAGACCTTCTACTGCCAGTACCAGCAACTCTGTGGCTGAAGGCTTTCTTTAGCCAAAGAAGCCTACTCAGCCTAAACCATGTCTTGGGCAGTTAAACCCCTGGGAGCAATCCTCGGCCAACAAGGAAAGTGATGAGAATACTGTCCAGTGGGACAGCTCTGAGGCCATGCCGCACGGTCTTCCAGAGTCTTCCAATGGGATTGAATCTCAGTTGACCACAGTGGCTTCTTCCCTTCTCTGACTCACTCCCCCTCTTCCCTTCTGGTGATTCCAAGGATCATCTCCAAAATAAACTAATTGCAGTCAAAACATTATCTCAGGATTCTGTGGGAATCAAAACCAAAGATAGACAGTGCCCAAGGACAGGCTATAACCAAGGGAAGGCTGTGGTCTTGCCACTGCGAAGCCTCCCAGGGTACCATTTCCTAGATGAATTGATAAACATAGGCTGGGATTCAACCATACAGATATAGAAACTAGCCTTCTTCAGTTCATTGGCAGGATCAGTGTTTAGTGTTAAACTAAGTACATGTGACTATAGACTAAATGCCAGAAATTTAATGAATAACTTTATGGTGTTCCTGGTAAAAGTAAGGTTCTTGTCTCATCCGAGAAAGAATTCAGAAATGAGACAGAGAGATCAAGAAAGTAAATGAGGGTTTATTTAAGCAGGAATACCCTCTCAGAGGGAGAGCGGGCAGACAGGTGAGAAGCTGCCCTGGGTGTCTTTGGCAAGAGGGTTATGAGGGGCATGCAAATGAGGGGACGGAATATTCCCTGGGGAAGGGGGGGTTTGGGGGTCGTATTCCCTGATTTCATCCCAGCTCCATCTTCCGGAGGGGAGGAGGGATTTTTGTCCTTATTTACCCTTGACTGGAAGTGTCATGGCATCGGTGCAAGATGAGAACTTCTTAGCTGCAAGGCTAGTTGTATTGTAATGAGAGCACAGTAACCAACAGGTCACATTTGGATGCTGGAGATTCCTGCCTTTCCCCCATTTCTTTGTCTGCTTCCAGGACGCTGATCACCCCAAAATATGTGGTTTCCTGTCAGTCTAGAGGTTCCTGCTTTCCTTTGTCTGCCCAAGGGTGCCCACTGTTAACAAGATCGCTCATTTCCTACCACTTGGCCCTGCCCCCCTTTCTCTGCTCATACCTATAGCTACCTGCCTGCTGCAACAACGGTAAGACAGAGTTTATTCTGGGAAATTAAGCTTTTCCTTTCTGTCGATAGGACCCCCATCAAGGTGCCCGAAGCTCAGTAAATAATCAGAAATGTGCTAGGTTGGAAGTGATACAGAACAAAATGAGATGCATGTGTGTGGAGCTCTTTACTCAGACCATGCTGAGGTCTGATGAATCTCATCTGCCCCACAATAGAGACCCTGCTGGCCAATGGCTGGAAGTCTTAGGACCTCCGCTTTACGTTTAGGAACTCTCTCTACAACAAGGGTGGACTGTCAAGTTGACATCTTCGAGCCCAGTTTTCTATCCAAGTTACCCCTTTCAGCCGAAACATCCCTCCTTCTGATGGAACGTACGTACCCTAATGTACCACCACACTTCCTGTGTTGCAGCAGGCTGGTCGCTAGGTTTGAGCAGAGAAAGGGGGGCAGGGCCAGGAGGCAGGAAACCACGCATCTTGTAAACAGCGGGGGTCCTTGGGCAGACAAAGAAATGTGGGGAAAGGCGGGAATCTCTAGGGTCCAAATGTAACTACCATGTTGACATTACTCTCTCATACAATAAAATCAGCCTTACAGATAAGAAGTTCCCATCATGCCCCGATGCCAGGACACTTCTAATCTAAGTGAAATAAGGACAAAAATCTCTCCTCCCCTCGGGAAGGTGGAGCTGGGATGAAATTCAGGGAATATGACCCCTAAACCCCTCCTTCCCCAGTGAATATTCCGTCCCCTCATTTGCAGGCCCCTCATAACCCTCTTGCCAAAGACACTCTGGGCAGCTCCTCACTTGTCAGTCCGCTGTCCCTCCGAGAGCGTATTCCTGCTTCAATAAACCCTCACTTCACTTTCTTGATCTCCCTGTCTTGTTTCTGAAGTCTTTCTGAGATGAGATAAAAACCTTGCCTCCCCGGGAGCATGTGGGACACGGCGTCCCCTCCCTGGTGTGGGCTTCCTTGATTTTGGCCCCTAGAGGGACAACCTTCTTTCCAGATATTGAGTAGGATCCTTGTTATTGCCCACAATGTTTTTAGACTTTTAAAAATACCTCACTCTCCTCTAAAAATAACTTAAGGTAACTCACAGTCATGCATAAAATACCACAAGAGAATACAAATAGGAAAAGGTGAGAGGAAATGTAGGTAAAAATCTAGGAAAGGATCCCCAAACAAAGCTAGGAATGATGTTAAAATCAATACAGCAGGCCATTTTAATTCTAAGCTTTCTTAATACCCCAAAGGGATTAAACCTACAAGTATAAACCCGCTAGTGGGTATCCCAGTATTCATAGTTTCTGGGTCCTGACGTTTGTGTTCTATCTTAGACACAAGGCCTTTTGCTCACCCACACAGGACCACACGGCAGCCTCCTTCAGATTAAAGGGAGACTGTCATACAGAGTGAAGAAGGTCAGAAAGAGAAAAACAAATATTGTTGGATATGGCTTAGATGTGGAATCTAGCAAAATGATACAGGTGAACTTATTTGCAAAGCAGAAATAGAGACACAGATATACAGGACAAACGGATGGACACCGCGGGGGAAAAAGGGGGGTGGGCTGAATTGCGAGATTGGGATTGACACGTATACACTCCTATGTATAAAACAGGTAACATAAGGACATACTGTATAGCACAGGGAACTCTATTCAGTGCTCTGCGGTGACCTAAATGGGAAGGAAATCCAAAAAAGAGGGGATAAATGTACACGTATGGCCGATTCACTTTGCTGTACGGCAGAAACTAGCACAGTATTGTAAAGCAACTATGCTGCAATAAAAATTAATTTAAAAAAAATTAAAGGGAGCACAGTTCAAAGGGTTTACAAGCTTTCCTGCCGCCTCGAGTCAAAACAGCAATAAGAAAAGGTGGAGTTCACCCTCTCTCCCCCAGTCCCCTCCTGCCAACAAGAAACAGAGTCGAAGAGGTGCCAGGAGAATAAACAGACTTAGTCCTCTACAAACAGTGGCTGACGTTCTTTGTCACTTGAAAAGAATTAAGCTGAAAATTGGGATGGCTTTGCTGTTGTTCAAACTAATGCAGACACTTCCCCCCGCCTTCCCTCCCTGCCACCACTTTCGCCATTTATTTTCGGGGTGACAATTTCCAGAGCCTTCCTCTTTGATTTTCTTATAATGAAATTCACGAAAGGAGACGACAGAGAGCTTTCTCGAGGAGAATTATAAGCTTGACAGACTCTGACCGTTTAAACTATTTTAAGTCCTAAACACTTCAAGAGAACACAGCTCTCCAACAGCAATCACAAAGAAACAAGGGAAGGGCCTCGGCTTTACTGCCAGGAAAGCAGATAAAATGGAGTAGAACCATTCTGCCCAACACAAATCTTCCTTCCTTTATTCCTCAGGCTGTGCTCATCATGGGTCTGCCCTGTGCTGTTGGTTTCATGTGGCCCGAGGCGGAGATGTTCGAGAAGCAGCCTCTGGTTCGATCCGCATACCTGAGATCTGAGGTCTTTGCAGGCCGATAGAGAGCCAGTCTCCGGCTGGCTTTCCTTTGTTAGAAAAGATAACGTGCGTTTCAGAGATGCACAGAAATCTTACTTCGCAGTCCACGCTGAAAGATTCCTGGGCCCTTTGATTTCCCCACACGGTCTGCTGACAGAGGACTGCTTTTTGACATTTAAACTTGACCATTGTTTCGTTGAAGAAGCAGTTATGAAAACCCTGTTCCCCTTCTGAAATTAAAAAATAAAAAAAATAAGGAAGTGAATTGTATTGTGAATGGCCACATTTCTGCAATTGTGGTAAGGCCAGTACCTACCACAGAAGACGAGTATGAAAATTAAAAGAAAATAAAATGTAAAGTGCTATGTGTAGTGTCTGATACACAGTAAGCACTCATTTACTTAGTAACGTTTATTAGCATTTTCTTGCTTTCGGGCCTCTCACTGCTGTGGCGTCTCCCGTTGCGGAGCCTGTGCTCCGGACGCGCAGGCTCAGCGCCCAGGGCTCACGGGCTCAGCCGCTCCGCGGCATGTGAGGATCTTCCCGGACCAGGGCACGAACCTGTGTCCCCTGCATCGGCAGGCGGTCGCTCAACCACTGCGCCACCAGGGAAGCCCGCATTTTCTTGCTTTTTAAAGGAACATACATTGAGTACATATTCTGTGTCATGTACTGTAATAGACACTTTCTTTGGTACAAAAGCCCTGAAAAATGGGCTTTTTAAAAATTTACCTTTTTCTGATTATAGTGGAATACATACTCTTTGAAGAAAACTTTACAAATAAAGAAATTATAAAGAGAAATTATTTATTTCCTCACCACTCAGAATTAATCACAGTCTTTTTGATTGTTTTGTCCTAATTCTTACCCTTGTGTATAAAATATATGTACTTTACCAAATTAGACTCATACAGCAGATAAATGTGGCTTCCTCTATTCATTTAACGCCATAGCATGAGCCTTGTCCCAGTACATTTAATATTTTTGAATAACATTTGTTGTTGGGTATGCCATCAAAAATATGCATAATAATTTACTTAATATTCTGCAAGGTAGCTATTGCTGTTCCAGTTTATAGCTGGGAGAATGGATGACAGGACAGCTGAGTGTTATGCTGAGGCAGGACAGTTTATGGGGAGCAGACCCAGAATAATTATTATTTTGTACAATTTCCTGTTGAATCCCATTACATACAGATTCTCTTAAGTATTCCTGAATTGCTCCATATTTCACAGTGTAAAATAGAAAGGAGCTACAAGTGATCGGCAATTGGAGAAAAAATAATTGGTTAATTAAAAATTAAATAAGATGCTTAAAATCCTTAGAACTACTAAGTTTTAATGTTTTTCCCCATGAATTAGTAATACAGTTTAAATAACAATGAGTTTAACCTTCTCTGTTAAAAAAGGATGAATAAACTATGAAAAATGAAAGGTCACAGTTTTCAAAGGTAACTGTCTCTCCCTTTTTTGTATACTTTTTTTTTTTTTTCTGTCTGACAAAATGTTCCATTAGAGCTAATTGGTCAACATTAGGAAAGTGTGCAAAAGGAATTTCATTCCGTGTGGAAGATTTGGAACTGATAGCAAGAAAAGGAGTTGCTCCGGGTGAAAGTCTGGTATTTCAATCTCAATAAAATTATGCAGGACGCAGCTCACTGCTGATGGCATCTTCTGTGGAGGCTGCCCCAGAGCCTACAGCTCACTGCTCCTCTTTTCTTGGGTTCTCAGTCTTAGAGAATCCATCACCCCCATCACTTTGACTATGCTGTTCTTAGACGTTTTCTTAATCCAAAAATCAAGCTCTCTTTTATTCAGACTCCAATCTGTTTTCTTCAACTACGAACTAGGAATTTTTTTAAAATTAATTAATTAATTAATTTACTTTTGGCTGTGTTGGGTCTTCGTTTCTGTGCGAGGGTTTTCTCTAGTTGCGGCGAGCGGGGGCCACTCTTCATCACGGTGCGCGGGCCTCTCACTATCGCGGCCTCTCTTGTTGCGGAGCACAGGCTCCAGACGCGCAGGCTCAGTAGTTGTGGCTCACAGGCCCAGTTGCTCCGCGGCACGTGGGATCTTCCCAGACCAGGGCTCGAACCCGTGTCCCCTGCATTGGCAGGCAGATTCTCAACCACTGCGCCACCAGGGAAGCCTGGGAATTTTTATTTAGAGGGCCTAGAATGACTTCAAACTCAATGGCTTTAGAAGCAAAATTTGGAGTGTCTTTCCAGCATCGCCGTCTATGTCTACACCCTCTTTTACCCTGGAAATCTTGCATCTTCTCTGACTCACTCTTCTTCATTGTTCTCTATCCTCAAAGACTAATTCTTATAATTTTTTCCCATCCAACTGAGAGATTGTCATACTGAGTGAAGTAAGTCAGACAGAGAAAGACAAATATCATATGATATCACTTATAGGTGGAATCTAAAAAAAAAAAAGGTACAGATGAAATTATTTACAAAACAGAAGTAGAATCACAGATGCAGAAAACAAACTTATCATTACCGGGGGGAAGGGGGGGATAAATTGGGAGATTGAGATGGACATATACACACTACTATATATAAAATAGATAACTAATAAGGACCTACTGTACAGCACAGGGACCTCTACTCAATACTCTGTAATAATCTATATGGGAAAAGAATCTAAAAAAGAATGGATACATGTATATGTATAACTGATTCACTTTGCTGTACACCTGAAACTAACACAACATTGTAAATCAACTCTACTCCAATTAAAATTTTAAAAATTAAATAAAGAAGATATGGCACATATATACAATGGAATATTACTCAGCCATAGAAAGAAACGAAATTGAGTTATTTGTATGAGGTGGATGGACCTAGAGTCTGTCATACAGAGTGAAGTAAGTCAGAAAGAGAAAGACAAGTACCGTATGCTAACACATATATATGGAATTTAAGAAAAAAAAAAAAGGTCATGAAGAACCTAGGGGCAGGACAGGACTAAAGACGCAGATGTAGAGAATGGACTTGAGGACATGGGGAGGGGGAAGGGTAAGCTGGGACGAAGTGAGAGAGTGGCATGGACATATATACACTACCAAATGTAAAAGAGATAGCTAGTGGGAAGCAGCCGCATAGCACAGGGAGATCAGCTCGGTGCTATGTGGCCACCTAGAGGGGTGGGATAGGGAGGGTGGGAGGGAGACGCAAGAGGGAAGAGATATGGGGATATATGTATATGTATAACTGATTCACTTATACAGCAGAAACGAACACACCATTGTAAAGCAATTATACTCCAATAAAGATGTTAAAAAAATTAAATGGAATGAAATTTTAAAAAATTTCCCATCCACAATGGAACCCACACTGGGATCCCGTTGCCACAAAGTCCTGTAATAACATCTGCTCAGTTATCTCAGCAGCGCCCCCCTTCGTCCACTCCGCGCACCCCCTTGCTCTGCTTGTACCGCTGCTCCACGTACCATCAGGGCATCCCTCTGGACGAACCCCCAGTGACTCCCTTTACCAAGTGTAATTTCCTTTGTTGCATTCTTAGAACATTTCCTACTATGGCCCCATTTTGGTACAACCCTATTCTTTTTTATTCTGCTCCGTGTACTTTCTATATTTGTCCAGTGTCCAAAGTCCCAGAGATGACTGCTCTTTCAACTCACAATTTTTCCATTAGTTTATGCAGGTACACAAAATAGATGTTCTCTGAAGACAGGGTTTATTTCCGAGTGTCTGTTCACTAAAGGGCCTGGTACACAGTAGAAATTCCACAGTTATTCATTGACTCATTAAATGCTAAATCCTCATTTTTGAGAGAAAGGAGTACATATTGTAGGTACCAATAAACGCATCTATCATACCAATATCCTAGGCCATAGAATAAGTTTTTTTTTTTAATTATTTTTCTGCGGTACGCGGGCCTCTTACTGCTGTGGCCTCTCCCGTGGCGGAGCACAGGCTCCGAACGCGCAGTCTCAGCGGCCATGGCTCACGGGCCCAGCCGCTCCGCGGCACGTGGGGTCTTCCCGGACCGGGGCACGAACCCGTGTCCCCTGCATCGGCAGGCAGACTCTCAACCACTGTGCCACCAGGGAAGCCCCATAGAATAAGTTTTAATTTATACAAATTATAGTCACTAATTTCTTGCGTCGGCTCTTGTAACTATTACAGCTGATGCATTGCCTCAGAGCTTATAGGCTGAGAGGGACCCTTGTAGCCTACTCCCCAGGCAAAAATACATTGTTGCCCCGGTCAAGGGTGTGGCAGTCAGTGGGAATGAATTGCAGCACTGGGCTGGCAAGGATCCAGGGGGCTAGCTCCCCAGTCTCTGCTCATACCGCCGTTGGCTTGATCGGACTGTGGCTTGTGGAACCTTGAAGAAGAGAGGGAAACTCGCTGTTCTCTCCAAGGAGTGGCTGGTGGGGAGGACCCTGTCTCCAATGCTCTCTCCCCACTCAACCGAAACCTCCTCCTTGCTTAGTCAAGCTCACTCCTCCTAACTATAGAAGAAAGAGAAAATTCATGTTGTATGTGGAAAGAGGAAAACAAATTACATACTGCATCTGGCCTCATTTTCCAAGTTAAATCTCTTACAGGTAAGTCAAGTGTTGCTTGAATTTGGCCACTTAGAAGCAAGGGATCAACGGTAGCAGCGAGTTTGATGTCCTACTCAGTGGTTCCCAACTCTTGGCGGTTTATCAGGGTCATGGAAGGTGAAGGGATGCTGTCAAAGATACTGATGTCTGGGCCCAAACAACCACAGATACTGATTTTAGCTCTAAAGGCTCAAGCATGTGCATTTTTTATGAAGCTCCCCAGGGAATTTTGATGAGCATTCAGGGTTGGAAACCATCATTTTAAGATGTAGCAGCAGGGGGTAGATGTATGTGTAAGTTCCTTTCTGTCTTAAGAGTCTATGATTTGACGGAATAAACAAAGTACTGTGGCTAAGAAAGTAATTCTGGGCCAGAAAAACATGACTTGGTGGAGAAAGAGTATGTTCTGTGGCCCATATCATTAAATTTTATTATCCCACATAGTAGACGGTAACACAGCTATATGCTTAAGCTGCTCTCCTTCCAAAAGTTAAAGGAAACAGGCCTGTTGGCTGTCCTGTTGGGTTCTGAAAGGCCACAATTTGCAACACCTAATGACCTTCCATCTCAGGGCTAAGGAGTATCAATATTTTAAACCTAATTAGAAACAGCCTTTGCAATCTTTTCAAGTAGGAAACTTTCAAAATTGAATCAACAAGTAGAAAAGGTTCAAGCAGGGAATTTGTCAACAAGGACAAATTCACAGGAAATTGACACATTTAATACGAGGGAAAGAGAAACCACTATTTTCTCAAAATACTTAGTTGAACTCCTTAAGTCCTCTCTAATTCCTGGAAGATTTGTCACTTTCTCCTGTGTTCCTTTCCATTTTCCTATTCAGATAATACGTTTGAACTTCCATATGAAATGTCAGATTCCATCACCCGTTCACCACTGACAAAGTTACACGGAAACATTTGCATCTTTCACAGAGAGCTTTTATTCATGTATGCAACTACCTTTAGTGTGCTTTTGATGTAAAGCATCACCAAATGAGGAGTTGTCATTTTGAAATAGATGTGATCATTCTCAGAAACAGGAGAAGGTTTTATTTCAGAACTTAGTCTGCCCTATGGCTGGTCTTGAAAATATACTTTCCAGTGACACTCTTGGGAGAGTCTTTTATAGACCCCTCTTAGCCAATCAACAGAACTTGAATGGCTTGGTTTCTGTTGATTTAGGGTAGCCTCAGAAAGGAAAAGATGTATTTTCCACTTCAAAATAAGGTCCCGTGATCTGAAACTCTGCATAATGTATTCATTCCTTTGGATTAATTTGTTGCTGCATGTGAGACAAACTTATCTGCAGTCATTTACACCATAGTGTGAGCTAGTTCACTAGCCGCTTTCTGATGTGACTGCCAGCTGTTATTTTATTTGGATCAGAGAGAATAAGATGTATAGTGCCATGTCTAGGATAGCAAATTGCTGTGAAGACACCAGCCCCTTGGGGAAAGGGCAGGAATTCCTCTGTAGCAGTTAAAGACTTGTGTCTGAAGCAGCAATGAAATAGGGCAGCCTGGGGCCAAGGAAAATGTTCCTCCAGTAGCACTAACAAATGATCTGAGATGCAAATGCATACCCTTAACCTCTCTGTCCCCACCCCTTAGCTATCAGCTGGAAGAAGAAAAAGGGTGAGCTCCTAAAATCCCCACATAAATTCCTGGGATTCTGTGGGTGAATTCGGAAGGTCCTTTTCCTCCTGGGTTTGTTTCCCTTTGACCAGTTTTCAACTGTTCAATAATCGTGAAGTGGGGAGAGGGCTGTAGAGTGATGGTGTGGGATACTACCCAGCAGGGTGAGGGGTTTGGACCGTGAACTCTTCCCCGGGTCCTACTGGGGGCATCCTGAAGGTCAGAGCAACCTGAACATCAGCGGAGGAGGCCGGGAGAGGATGAAGAGACATGCTCAGAAGACAGAAGTGGAAACATCACCTGGTGATTTCTCTCTGTCACCGTGGTGCCCTCGTTTTCGCTCTCACCCAAGTTGAACCTCTGTAATTTTTATTTTTTTTGCGGTACGCGGGCCTCTCACTGTTGTGGCCACTCCCGTTGCGGAGCACAGGCCCCGGACGCGCAGGCTCAGCGGCCATGGCTCACGGGCCCAGCTGCTCCGCGGCATGTGGGATCTTCCCGGACCGGGGCACGAACCCGTGTCCCCTGCATCGGCAGGCAGACTCTCAACCACTGCGCCACCAGGGAAGCCCAAGTTGAACCTTTGTAAGGCATCTTAGATTCTTTCTTTGCAGTCAGTCACCAAGCACGATCCATCTTCCCTGAATATTCCAACAGTGGCGTTTCTCCTCCAGGGTTCCACAGCACTTTTCAGTCAGACCTGTGTCACCCGACACTTGGGCTGAGTTTTCTTCTACCTGATCTCCTGGCCACCAGGGCCCATCAATCTGCAGCTCACCATATAGCCAGAAAGATGTCCTCCAAGGGTAACTTTTCTTCCCCCAAATCCTTAAAAGATCTGCCTGTCACCCCTAAAGGGTTCCCCTGATTGGGGGACCCTTACCGCTGACAGCTCTGGGGATCCTTTTGGAGACTCGTGGTGACGGCGTCACCTCACAAGATTCCGCATCACCAAGCCCGTTCCCTTTCCGTTTCCCTATCCATCTCCATCCTCCTAAGTGAAAAGTTTGCCATATGTGCTTGATGGCGTTCACACTCTTCGAAAACCTACTGATTTCCCTTTTTAGCCAAGAGACAGTGGGCTCAGAGCCTTTGTGGGCAAAAATGTCTAGCAAGGGTTTACTAAAGTATTTTGTTCTCACTTTACTTCTTTCATCATTATATTGATTGCAAATTATTTTGGTTATTACTGACCATAGTAATAAAGTTTTTTTTTTATAAAGTAAGTTTATTCAAGTTTTTTAAAAACGGTAAATCAATTTAAAGAAAATATTAGCTAAGAGTTACTGCATGACTCAGATCTGGCCAAAATTGTGAAGATGAAACTGACAGAAATTTGGAAAACACTGGCCCCGTGGAATCTAGTCCATCACTTACCATGCCACCCAAGGCCTCCAGTATCTGTATGTCTCCATGCCCCCCTCCAGCCATAACCTGAAAACCACCTCATCCTGGGGCACCGCACCCCTGCCTGGAGTGAGGGCTCTGGCTACTTCTCATCTAGCAATGACTTCTGTGTTCTTTGGGTCTCAGCTCAGTTTTCTGCTTTTCCGAGTCGTTCTCCTGCCATCTCCCCACCCCTCCCAGCTCCTCGTGTCCACCAGGAGAACTGGCCTTTCTGGATTTATTTATTCTTCATCTATTCTATGGCAGCCCCCTGTGTCTGCTCTGCCCCCTTCCCCTAGTGGGCCTGAGACCCTGTGTAAAGGAATGATATGACGGCAATGTAGTGCAGTAACTACTATGATCACAGTAGTTAATGTTTATTGAGTGTGTATTATGTGCCAGACATTCTGCTTATGTATAATATATTTTAAGTTTTCTTCATAATAAGAGTACGACAAAGGAAGTACTATTAATATGGCCATTTTACAGATGAGAAAACTGAGACCTAAGGAGCTCAGATAACTTTCTCCAGGCCACAGAACTGCAGACAGTAAATAACAGTGCCAGGGAGGCAGTGGCAAGGGAGGGCAAGTTTTGGATGTGTGCTGTTGGTTCGAGACACCTTTAAATGTAAATGAACCTGGATGCCACGGGCTCTAACATTTGCTAGGACACAGAGGGACAGCAAGGAGATCAGAGACCTTGCCCGAAGCAGGAGGCAGCAGTGCCTGCAACGCTTCTCTTCTGCCCTGTATTTGTGAGGGGAACTTAACAGAGAAGGCATCAAACAGTGTCTGCGAGCATCCCAACTGGACACGTTAGGGCTCGTGATGGTAGAAGCTGATTACACTTCTCTGAGATTCCAAAATGACGTAGTTATCTCTCGCACAGTCTAAAAGCTAGCAGTGGGTTTTCATGCATAAGTCTCCTTTCTGCTCACACCCACCCTGCCACGTAAATATTAGCCCATTTTACAGTTAAGAAAACTGAGGCCCAGGGAAGGTAAGCCCTTTGTCCCAGATCAAAGAACTGTTTCATGCAAAGAGGTGGGGCTCAAATGTGAATGCTTGGTCACAAAACCAATGCTTCATTTAGTTATTTTTATGGTACCATATCTGCTCCCTTAGTGAAGAGGTAAGAGTTTTGCTGGTTTGGATTCACATTACATCCGAAAATGACATGCCAGCTTGGAGGGGGGGGGGGGATGATTTCTGGTCTAGGATGATGTGGGAAAAGAATAGGATTATTAGAAACAAATCCTATACTTGATATCACAATGAATGTCACCAGCAGGTTGGTGGTTCCTCAGTTCTTGTCCTCTCAAAGAGAAAGAATTCAGCCGAGAGACATAGAGCAGATTTAAGTAGCAACAGTTTTATTAAGCAGTGTGAAAGTACACTCTGGAGAAGGGAGGAGAGTGGGCTGTCTGGGAACCAGAAGCAGCCTCGCTGTGGGGTCGGGTTGGGTTTTTTAGAGTGGTGGTCCCTCCCCCTGTCCTGCGTCATTTGACTGACAAGTTGATTGACAACTTGAGGTTATATCACTTTTCTCCTAGTGTGCAGGTGCTTGCCCATAAGCACCCAAGTGAAGCCCATAGGGGGCAAAACCCGCAATGCTAATTTATTAGAAATACAGCATAATGAACCCCGGGTTACTTTGAGTCACCTTTTAGGTCCTGGTGTGCCTGCACCAACCTATGATGGTGGCTTTATCTTGCTTGGTCTTGATATGGCTGGAAACCTAGCGGTGGTCCTCGACCAGAAAAGGGAGGATCTCTGGGCATGTTCTGGTCACCAGTGTCCAGGTGGGGGAGGGATGAACGAGCCCTTCCCAGATGGGGTGTGACCTGCTCATGTCTGACTAACTACCTAACAAATTCAGTAAAGCACTGGCGCTCTGTGGAATGGTTGCATCCAGGGTGGCATCGCTCTGGGGCACCATCAGTGTTGCACACAGAGGCTAAAAGGAATACCTTCCGGGCAGAGCCGGGCACCTTCTCTTCTTCATGATCGGCCAGGCTCAGGCCTGAGGTTCAGCTCGTCACTGGTTCCTCTTCTGCTGCGCTTCTCCCATCCTCAAACCCAGATGGCTGGACCGCTTGCAGTGTCTACAGTTCTGTGAGACTGTTTTCAGACAGGGATGCAGAAACTCAGCATCAACTGTGGGCAAAAGACTGATGGGGGGCTTCCCTGGTGGCACAGTGGTTGAGAGTCCGCCTGCCGATGCAGGGGACACGGGTTTGTGCCCCGGTCTGGGAGGATCCCACATGCCGTGGAGCGGCTGGGCCCATGAGCCATGGCCGCTGAGCCTGCGCGTCCGGAGCCTGTGCTCCGCAACGGGAGAGGCCACAGCAGTGAGAGGCCCGCGTACAGCAAAAAAAAAAAAAAAAAAAAAAGACTGATGGAGTAGCATGTTGCCAGTTCAGAGGTATCATAGGATGTGATCCTATGATATCCTATCCTATTCTCCCTGCCCACCGCCACCCTCTAAAGATGGGCTTGCATTTCCATCAGGTTGAGGATGACCGTTCTTGATCTTGACTCAATCCATCTTTTTGTCCCCAAGGTTTAGCCACACCAGACTCCTCCCCATTTCTCTGGGAGGTTCATGACTCTCATGCCCTCATAACCTTTAGCATTTCTTGATCTAGAATGACCGGCTTTATCTTTTCCGTATGTAAAACCCTGCCCATCCTTAATACTCAGCTCAAATACCCTCTCTATGGGGAAGTTCTCATCATTTCCCCCTCTATCCTTTCTCTGAAATTGCATAACTCCTTAGTTCTGATACCACATATCACAGTACTTACAAGCTCTTGTTTTAGAGTCATATAGCTCTAGGCCTAAAATCTAGTTCCTCCAATTACTAATAACAACATTGGGAAAGTTATTAATTGCTCTGAATATCTCCAAATTCATCTCAAAGTAGGGATAATAATCGTAGATTGCTCAGGAAGCTGGTTTGGAGCTAAATGACAAGGAATGATACACATATAGCATGATACCAAGATGAAGACAAAATACTATAACAATTAGGGACTTCCCTGGTGGTGCAGTGGTTAAGAATCCGCCTGCCAATGCAGGGATCACGGGTTCGAGCCCTGGTCCGGGAAGATCCCACATGCCGCGGAGCAACTAAGCCCATGCGCCACAACTACCGAGCCTGCGCTCTAGAGCCCACAAGCCACAACTGCTGAGGCTGTGTGCTGCAACTCCTGAAGCCCGCATGCCTAGAGCCTGTGCTCCGCAACAAGAGAAGCCACTGCAATGAGAGGCCCGCGCACCGCAACGAAGAGTAGACCCCGCTCGCCGCAACTAGAGAAAGCCCGCGCACAGCAACAAAGTCCCAACGCAGCCAAAAATAAATAAATAAAATATAAATAAATTTGTTTTAAAAAATACTATAACAATTAGTTTTATTTCCTTTGCTACAAATAAAATTTTCCACTCCATCCTTTGTAGAGCAGTTACTGGGATACTGGTGTACGCTGATCACAGCCTCAGTTTCCCCAGGGGGTGCAGTCTCTGGGGACCGACAGGGAGAGAGTGAGGAAGGGGAAAATGACGAGTACAGGACAGTGAAGACAGCGCAGATTTTATTTGCCGTCTTCTGCCGGGGAGAAGGCTGCCATGGATAAAAAGGTCACCCCTGCTTCTCCAGGTTACAGTCACTTAAGCCAGAGCATCTACAGATTGATGGATTTCTACGCACCACAGCTTCACCTCTGAGATGCCTGGCTCTTGTCATTGCTTCCAGACAAAAGTTTGCAAATCTGGTTTCTCCCAGTGGATAGCAATAAAGATCCCTCACCTCATCTCTTGAAACCCTCTCAACACGTACACCTTGGACCTCCCCTTTTAAGGACCCTAATTTTAATTCCCAAGACCCAGGAAAATAACTGGGAGACTTTCCTGTGCAAAATTTTACTGTCTCTCTCCGTAGATAGAAAGAACTAATCCTGACGTAGAGCTTACTTATGCTAGGTATTCTTTCGAGCCCTTTAATTCATTCCGCCATTTAGTTCCCTTAATGATCAGAGTGAGTAATTTCTATTATTCTCCCCATTTTACAGATGAGGAAATGAGGCAGCAAGAGGCTCACTTACCTAAGGTTACACAGTTAATAAGTGGCAGAGCTGGGATTCACACCAGAGCCTGTGATTGTAACCAGTAAGCAACACCCCTTTAATGGACAGATAGATGGAAAGTCAGTTATATAGATATGCATCTAAAGATTGACTTAAACTCTCTCTTTGAGGCTCACTTCCCCTTAAACTGAATTAGCTACCCCCTTTTCTCCTTCTTTTATCATTCTGGATCTGCCTCAAGAGAGACAACGTATTTGATTTCTCTTTACCACACCAGTGTCTATCATAGTGCCTGATACAGAGGTATTTGGTGAATGAACGAATAAGTGTTTGGGGCGATGTCTGTCTATTACATCTATGGGAATCAATAGATAATATTCCACTTCTAGAAAGTAGGGCTTGTGCTTTAATAGTCTTAATATGCCCCTCAATGCTTAGCAGCTGTCTCATAATAAATGCTACCTAAAAGCTGGTGGAAGGAGTGAAAGAATAAAGCATTTTCTGGAACCCCCTGATGCAATCGGCCCCTGCTCCTTCCTGGGCTCTGAGGTTCGCTTGTCTAATGCTTTAGCCCCCTCAGGCTCCATTTGTGTAGCTTATTCATGTTTAAAAATGAAGATGACATTCTTCTATCCTAGAAATACTCTCAGCTCCAGTAGCTATTTTTAAAAGGACAAGTGCTGTAGTGGTTACAGAGCTATGTGAGGAACAGCGGGAGTTTATCATTTGTTGGTCTGTGGAATCATTCGAACATTTATGGTTCATTTCTCCGTTTCTTTCACCATTGGGTTTTCTTAGTTCCTGAGCTGGATTATGTCCTCCATGTTATGAGAAAAACTGTACTAAATCTGATAGTGAGTCTGTGTCCAGGGAGTCTGGAAAAGTAAGCTCTCTCTCTCTTTCTGTCTCTTGTCAAAAATGAGTGTGTGACACAAACGATCTTATTTACCAAACAGAAACACAAGATATCAAAAACAAACTTATGGTTACCAAAGGGGAAACGTGGGGGGAAGGGATAAATTAGGAGCTTGGGATGAACATACACACAACTACTATATATAAAATAAGCAGCAAAGACCTACTGTGTAGCACAGGGAACTCTACTCAATATTCTGTGATAACCTATATGAGAAAAAAATCTGAAAAAGAATGAATATATGTATATGTATAACTGAATCACTTTGCCGTACACCAGAAATTAACACCACATTGTAAATCAACTATACCCCAATAAAATTAAAAATAAAAAATAAAGTAATATTGCTGGAAAGGGATTCAAAGTATTTGAGGGTCAAAAACATCATGCTGAGTGAAAGGAGTCAGATGGAAAAGACTACGTACTATATGACTCCATGTGTTTTCTCCTTTTTTTTAAAGTTTTAAAAACTTTAAAAAAGTTTTTAAACTTTCTTAAAGTTTAACGTTGGTAATTTTATTTTATTTAAAAAAATGTTATTTAAGTATAGTTGATTTACAATGTTGTGTTAGTTTCAGGTGTACAACAAAGTGAATCAGTTATACATATACATAGATCCACTGTATTTTTTTTTTTTTTAGATTCTTTTCCCATATAGGCCATTACAGGGTATTGAGTAGAGTTCCCTGTGCTATACAGTAGGTTCTTATTAGTTATCTATTTTGTATATCGTAGTGTTTTTATATATAGTAGTGTCATCTATTTGAATGTTAGGAAAAGGCACATCTATAGCAACAGAAAGCAGATCAGGGTTACCCTGGGCTGAGTGTAGGAACAGCATTGACCACAAATGGGCATAAAGATGCTTTTGGAGTTGGGGCAGGCACGGAAGGTTTCTAAAACTGGATTGTAGTGCTGGTTACAAAACTCTGTACGTGTAATGATTTGTAAAAACCATTGAATTATACACGTAAAGCGAGTGAGTTTTATGATACATAAATTGTAACTCATAAAGGATCTCAGTAAAATAAAAAAAAAGAAATGGGTGCGTGTGTGTGTCCTGAGAAGGGTTAGCTACCCTCAACAGAGCACACCGAGCTCACGCTATCTGAGGCACCGTGCAAGTTGTGAAAAGAATGAATTTTAGATAGCTTTCCTCTTCCGGTCTCCAAGTCTCTTATTAAGGAGAAGATGCCTAGGAAAACCATCCGCCACCTTCTCCATGTTGATATGCAGCTGTACAGACACCTGGAGCCACGGGGACTGTGGGTCCCTTTCATGTGATGACATCAATCTCTGGTAGGTAAGGAAGTCCAACATCCAAGGCAGCCCAGGAGCCTGCCCCCCACCCGGGAGTCACAGCTTGCCCAGTGCCCTCATATTCTACCAGGTCTGGCCACTGGGACCAATAGCATCTTATGAAAAGAGTGAATGTCTCTTCTGAGATGCGATTAGACACGCCCTAGAGCTTTCATCTCAGTCAACGGCTCTCTCAGACGGTTCACTCTGAGGAAGCCAGCTGTCAGCTTGTCAGCCACCCTTCGGACAGAGCCACACTGTGGGGAACTGGCGCTTTCTGCCGGCACCCACGTGCGTGAGTTTGGATCTTCTAATCCAGTGAAGCAATGGGACAACTGCAGCCCTAGGAAACATCTTGACCACAACTTCTAGAGAGACCTTCCACCAGAACCACCCATCTGACTGCTCCCTGACTCCTAACCCTCAGAAGCTGACATCATTAATCTTTGTTATCTTAAACTGCTAAGTTTGGGGATAATTTTTATGCAGAAATAGTTAACTAGTACAGCTTTGCAGTGAGATCAGGGACTTGATATCAAACAGACTGGGGCTGGAATCACCCCTGTCTGGCTGTGTGACCTCTGTGGGCTCTTTACCTCTCTGAGCCCCAGGTTTCTCATTTAAAATACCAACTTTATCTCATAATTCTGACCTCATAAAGATATGACTAAATGGGGAAAAAAGTATGTGGCACACTTAATGCTGGGATTGCCCAGTGTTAGTGCTCATTAATTCATAATTAACTTAAAGAAGTACCAGATATTAATCTAAATATTTTTAAGAACACCTCCTTGGTTCCTTAAAAAACTGAAAATAGAACTACCATACGACCCAGCAATCCCACTACTGGGCATAGACCCTGAGAAAACCATAATTCAAAAAGAGTCATATACCACAATATTCATTGCAGCTCTATTTACAATAGCCAGGACATGGAATCAGCCTAAAATGTCCATCGACAGATGAGTGCATAAAGAAGATGTGGCACATATATACAATGGAATATTACTCAGCCATAAAAAGAAATGAAATTGAGTTGTTTGTAGTGAGTTGGATGGACCTAGAGTCTGTCATACAGAGTGAAGTAAGTCAGAAAGAGAAAGACGAATACAATATACTAATACATATATATGGAGTCCAAAAAAAAAAAGTTCTGAAAAACCTAGGGGCAGGACAGGAATAAAGATGCAGACATAGAGAATGGACTTGAGGACACGGGGAGGGGGAAGGGTAAGCTGGGACAAAGTGAGAGAGAGGCATGGACATATATACACTACCAAACGTAAAATAGATATCTAGTGGGAAGCAGCTGCATAGCACAGGGAGATCAGCTCGGTGCTGTGTGACCACCTAGAGGGGTGGGATAGGGAGGGTGGGAGGGAGATGCAAGAGGGAGGAGATATGAGGATATATGTATATGTATAGCTGATTCACTTTGTTATACAGCAGAAACTAACACCATTATAAAGCAGTTATACTCCAATAAAGATGTTAAAAAAAAAAAAAACCCAAAACACCTCCTTAATCTACATTTGGTGTGCAAATAGTTTCTAATGGAAACCATTGGAGAAGACAGATTGACTAGTAAGAATCCAATGGGCAGTACAGATAAGATGGATGGGAAGCAGGTAAAAATGGTGGATGTCTGGTGACGCAGAAGGGGCCCCCTGGCCTGATTCACTTATGTATTAACATAAATCCCCACAGAGAGATTTTTAGCTTGCCAGCAGGACCTGGAAAGTTGTTGCATGATGGCCTGTATCCTGACGGAATGTCCTGCTCAGGCAGACGTGAGCAGTCTCTTTTCTCCTTCACGACGTTGTGTTGTAAATTCTTAAAACTTCCTATTTTCCTGGAACTTCATCACTCCCACAAGCAGGCTGTGAGAACCTCTCCCAGGTGACCAGGTGCACAGGGGTAAGAAGGCTGGTCCCTGCCAGGAGTTCCCTTTCTTGCCCTTCCCTGCTGTGACCTAGTGACAGTCAAATGCAGCAGTGAGATCCCCTGGGATCCACCCTGAGCCCCTGGAAAGGCATTTGCCCCCAGGTCCTCACTCTCTCGGCTTCCCCCCTGTTTGATTGAGTCTGCTCCCTGGTCCTGAGGCAGGGGATAGATGGGCTCCAGGTCAGACATTTACAACCAGCCGCCTGTTTATACTTTGAGATGGAAATAACAACAGAAACAGGATAAACAGCTGGACTTTGTCTCCTGTGGACACTTTAAGATAACAGTCATGGCAGGAACAGAGAGGGGCTAAACGCTGCTTGAGTAAAAGATGGAGAGGTCACATGTTTCCCATCCTTAGGGCCAGATAGATCTCGACTGCACATGCACAGAAAGACTCCTCAGGGGCCAAAAAGGGAGGGATGCCAGACCATAATAACTTTTGCTAACTTCCCAAAGGCCCTTGTGCTGAAATCCATCTTGGCTAGAGGATGTGCACGCACATAGGGGAGCCCTGAGTCAACGAATAAAGCAAGATGATTGGCCAGAGGAAAACAAAGACTCAGAAGACTGCCCCTTATAAATGACTTAACCTTCCCAAAGGCACGACTCTTTCTGAGCTCACCCGTGTATCTGTCTGCATGTACAGTACATCCCCTACATACAAACGAGTTCCGTTCTGAGAGCACGTTTATAAGTCCAATTTGTTTGTAAGTCCAAAAAAGTTAGCCTAGGTACCCAACTAACACAACTGGTTATATAGTACTACTGTAGTGTAATAGGTTTGTAATACTTTTCACAGAAATAATACATAAAAAAACACAAAATTTTTTTTTAATCTTGCAGTACAGTACCTTGAAAAGTACAGTAGTAACAGCTCCATCACCGCTGCTTCCACACTTGCTTCCAGACATCCTGGGCTTGAAACAAAGATACTGTACTACTGTACTCTGAACACTACTGTACAGTAAAGTACACAAAAGCACAACCACTTGTAGAGGATGCATGCACGTGACAGTGTACACCAGACACACGAACTAACTTAAGTGATTGGACATGCAAACACACATTCACTTCTTTGAAAGTTTGCAACTTGAAGGTTCGTATGTTGGGGACTTAACTGTATTCTGCTTTTCTAATAAACACCTTACTTTCCTCTCTACCTTCCGTCTCCTTGCCAAATTCTTTCTTCAGGGCTGACAAGAACTGGGGCCCAGACTCTAGCCCCTGGCCATCGTGGTCTGGTGGTTAGGATTTTGTACTCACTGCTGTGACCAGGATTTGACCCCTGATCAAGAAACTAAGATTTTGTTTCAAGCTGCTCACTGCTATCTCTCCCAGACCAGTCCCTCCTCCCACATGGCCCCTGCATGGTATGCTGTGCCCCCTCTCTCGGACCTGTGAGTGTAACGAATGTCTCTCACTTTCTTACACCTCTCTTGTGTTATTTCATGTCTGCTCCTGACTGATTATCAAAAAAAAAAAAAAAACCCTGTTTTAAGTAACATAATGATCATTTACAACACAGATGGTTTATCCTCAAGAAAATTTTTACTAGGGATGAGCAAATGGTTTCCCATTGGACAGAGAGAAACCCTGAAGCCCTCTAGCTGGAGGTGCCTGGCTAGACATGTGTGGGCTGAGAAGTCTCGTCCTGCTCTCAGCCTCTGAGTCTCTTATCTCATCTCTGAGATGCAAGGACACAGCCCAGAGCATCTGAGACACCTTCAGCCTCTTATTCTTGCTTCACCAGAAAGCCAAGCATAGCAACGTGTGCCCAACACTCGTTCAGTAGAACCCGGGCCAAAGGCATCACCTGGGACTTCTGCTCAAGGCTCTGCTTCTTGGTCTCCACGTTCGAAATGCAGTCCAGCAGAGGTCGTGCAGACAAACGCTCTGCCTCGAAGTGACCCTCGGGGGCTCCAGATGCGGTCTCAGGCTGCTCCGTCATTTGGGGTCGGTACTGACATCCTGATGCTCCTGTGCTCTTGGGGACGCGCTGCCCTCCTCATGGCTCTGTGATGCAGCGGGGGCTGCAGAGCTGGGCACGGCTCCACAGCACTGGGGACACTGGCCGCGTCTTGTGGTCAGAAGGAGCTTGCTGGCAAGCATGGCTTCCCTGCGCAGTCAGTACTGGGAGGACTCCAGCCCCACACACACCCTCTACACGGTGATCACAGCCCTACTAGGAGCTCAAGAGTCTGCAGTGGTAGCAGGTTTTGCAGAATTGGGTCTCTCAGCTTGCCAGTTTCATGCAAGCCTTTTCAGTTATTTTCTCAGGTTTCTCAAACTGGGGTTCCACACCAGAGAAACTGTTAGATCGCAAGTCACTTTCATAAGGGAGGGAACAGCTCTCCTCTGCTCTCTTAGGGTCCCTGGCTGGCTCTGAAAATTAAACTCACAGAGACGGATTAGGAGAAAAGCATACACATTTCCTTGAATGTTTACACGTACACGGGCGCCTTCACAAGAGAATGAGGACCCAAAGGAGTCCCCAGAGCAGGAAATTTCCTGCCTTTTAGACAAAGAAACAATAAATTCGTGAAGAATTGGGAGAGGGTTTGGGCCGTAGGTAGTAAGTGAAGAGGTCACGGGGAGGATAAGGGTGAGTTTAACATGGTTTCCTTGCATGGATTTCTGCCCCGATTCCCTGTCTCAGGTGATGAGACCATCTCCCTTCCGCCTGGTATAGGGCGCACCTTTCACAGGGGAGATTTATCTCCTGCTTTCTGGGAAGAAGGGCAAGGGATGGGGGTCAGAGAGATATTTTGGCTTCTGCCATTTAAAAAAGTCCTTCAGCTGAAGATATTAATATGCTGAGGCTATAATATTTCGGGGAGCGTGTCCTGGACCCAATAAATGACAACAGCATACTCAGAATCGGGGTCAGCTGAGGTCATTTTTCTTTTCGCTGGACTGGGGGACTCTCCTTGTTCCCAAGGTGCACTTGGGCTGGTCACCAGGGCAGCGCTTAGCCATGTGTGTTTCTTGGAAGCCCAGACTGCCCGACCACTTTGAGTTATTCCTTCATGGTCTGCACTCTCACCTCCTCAAGTCTTTACCCAAATGTCACCTTCTCAGTGAGGTCTTTCCTAGCCACTGTATCTAAAACTGCAGCTGTTCCCCCAATATTTCTCTTACCATCTCTTCTTTTCCCCGCGGGACTTAGCACCCCTAACAACCTAAATATTTACTTATTTTCTCTAAACTAGGATGTGTGTCGAGAAATTGTTTTATTTACCTCATGTCCTCAGAGCCTAGAACCTTGTCCGGCACCTCGTATGTACTCCATAAATATTTGTTGCATTAATATTGGTAAAATGACAAAAAGGTACACACACCTTGCTTTGCAATGTTGTAATTCCCTATTATATTACAGCATCTTTTTTTAAAATTTTTTAAAAAATTTACTTATTAAATTTATTTTATTTTTGGCTGCGTGAGTCTCTGTTGCTGCACGCGGGCTTTCTCTAGTTGTGGCGAGCGGGGGCTACTCTTCATTGCGGGGCACAGGCTTCTCATTGCTGTGGCTTCTCTTGTTGCAGAGCACGGGCTCTAGGCGCACAGGCTTCAGTAGTTGTGGCATGTGAGCTCAGTAGTTGTGGCTCGTGGGCTCTAGAACACAGGCTCAGTAGTTGTGGCACGTGGGCCTAGCTGCCCCGCGGCATGGGGGATCTTTCTGGACCAGGACTCGAACCCGTGTCCCCTGCATTGGCAGGCGGATTCTTAACCACTGCGCCCCCAGGGAAGTCCTGTTACAGCATCTTAATATTTGCAAAATCTTCCCTATGCATTGCCACATTCTGACCCTCACCTTAGCTTGACATAGCCAGCACTATTGTAGCATAACCGAATTTGGGTCTGCTCCCTCGCGAGGTAAAGCCAGCCAGCCTACTGACACGGGGTTGAGGTGAAGGAAAGTGCGGCGTTTGTTGCAGGAGCTAAGCCACGAGTACAGACGGCTCATGTTCAAAAGACCCGAACTCCATGATGGTTTTCAGGGAAGGGTTTTTAAAGGCCAGGTGAGGAAGGGGGTGAGATCAGCTCGTGCACAGTTCTCTGATTGGTTGCTGGTGAGGTAACAGGGTGGTGCCACAGGGGTCAACACCATCAATCCACAGGCTCTAGTAGGTCTGGGGGCTACATGCCCATGGTCATTATGCAGTTAACTTCTTCCGTTTGGTGGCGGTTTTCGTATCTGTGAAACAACTCAGGAATGTGCATCAGACATTGCTATCCGTGTCCTTCAGGGAGGAACTAAAGATTCTGTGACTGCTACATGGCTGAACTATGTTTCAGTTGTTACCCGTTCTCCTGGTCCAACTGCTATTTCTTATTATTTTTGGTTACTACACGTTCACATCCTTTCAATCATTAATTTTGAGCCAGCCTTTTGTGAGTCAGGGGAGACCTGGGAGACCACAGCTTTTCTACAAACAAGAGGCAGGCAGAGGGCATGGGGGTCTGTCCCAGGAAGGCCCCCAGAGAGTCCTGTTCAGTTTCACTACTAGGAGCCTCACTTTGTGAAAAGTCAGGCTCAGAGTGGTGAAGTGATTTTCCTAAATTCACACAGCTGAGAAGTGTCACGGCATCCCACAGCAGTGTGCTATCGCTCTTGAGTGTTTTCTTCTTACAGATGTGGTTAGTGATTTAGGGGAGATGCAGAGAAGAATTCTGAAAACATTTGATGTTTTTCAAAGAAAGCTTTGATATTTCTTAAAGCCCAAGCCTTTCTCTTTCTCCCCTTTCTTCTGAAGAAAAATAAATTCATCAAACAGCAGTTATTCTGGTAGAATCAACGATCAGATCAGAAACATTTAAGGAAAAATACTACCTTTTATCCTTGTTAAAGAATTTCACATTTTGGAAAACATCCAGGTGGGAGCATGGGCAGGGTCAGGCTACAGGGTGGCTTGGGGGTTCCTCCTATCCTACCCCACAGGGTTTGTTTCCTTCTCAGCACAGGATTGTGGGGTGAAGTGAAGCTACGTACCACTGGATGGGGTTCCAGACGACATGTCCAACCTTGTTTCTCCAGAGAACCAGGCTGAATGCATTCAGAGACCTCCAGGAGAATTTTGTTAATTATAGCTGGCAAAGTGCAATGGCTGCAGACAGACTTGGGTTCTGATCTCTGCCTTGTCACTTACCATCTGTGTGACCTTTGGCAAGTTAACTAACTTGTCTGAACCTTGATTCATACAAAAAATAGCATCGATTCTTGTGCCAGGCTGTCTGGCCTAGAACCCTGGTCCCTCTGCTAACCAGGTGCGTAAACTTGGGTAAGATAGTTAACGTTTTCTGTCTTGCTTTCCTCATCTCTAACGGGGATAATATCAATACCCAGATCTTTATGGTGATGTGAGAATGATATCATCACTATGTCACTGGACTCAGTTGTTTATTATGAGCACCGAATGAAATATATAGGTTGTCTTGGGTTGGCCTCCCACGGAAGCAGACGCTGTGGCTATAATTTGGCTGTGGACCGTTTGTCTGGGAGCGGGGTCTCAAGAGGCACTGGTAGGGGGTCAGGAAGCTGCAGAAGGAAGAGAGGCGGCTCCCAGGTGTGCACTGTGGCCAGGTTACCGCTGTGGGCGCAGGAGACGCCGACCTGGGGGCGGGGGGCTTTGGGAAACTGGGTCAGACGTGCCTGAAAGTTGTGTCTCTGAGGGGTGAGGGTTGGCTGCTGCCCGCGCGCTTCGGAGTTGCTTCGCGAACATTCAGTCTGAGCAGGGCTGAAGCAGCCTCCGTGCAGGCGCGAGGGCTGCGGGCAGGCAGACGGCGCGGTTCCAGATTCCAGTCCTGCGCAGGGCGCGCACCGGGCAGACAACCTGCCTCCTTTTAAGTTTTCAGGGAATGTCTGAAACCTCCCCTCTGCCTTTTTAAAAAGTTTCCATGGTCCGATTCTCTCCTTCAAGTCTACTCTGGCTATTTTGGCGATTCCCTCCAAGGAGTGAGACAGAGATGGAGCGCCAGTGGTTTACTTGAGAGGTGACACCACGCAGCAAAGTTAGCGCGGTGCGGGGCGGGGGAGGGGCAGGGAGAAGACAGCCCCCCGCGGAGGCTTCATCATCATCTACCAGGGTCCCGGGGCGGGCGCCTGGGACTCAGCCCTTCGGGCACTCTGGAGCCTTTACAGGCACCTCAGAACCGTCTCTGCGCGGGGCAGGAATGCTGGGCGGCGTTTATCTACCAAGCCCCTGCCGCGTCACGGGATGATGGCTGCATTCTCTCTCCAGGGTGAGGGAGAACCGTGGCCCGTGATCTCTCTTTCCTATCCTATTTCAGTGCCTGGTTCCTAATAGTTAAAGCGCGGGCACCCAGGGTAAGAGCTAGGGGTTAGTGAATTCTGCCAGCTCTCAGCCACGTAGCTTCTGTTGTATCAGAAAACAGTTTGAGCAAGTTCTGGGCTAGGACAGTGCCTCTGGGCCATCACCTCACCATCCTCGTTAAGGCAACACCGCACTGGGTCTGTCCCTTCCTGGTGTGGCAAATGGAGACACGGTTGCCTCACCCTGCCTGACCCTGCACTGACACCTATGTCACCCAGACAGAGCATAACCCAGGCTCTCGGGATGTCTGAGTTGGTGTCTCCCACGTGCTGTTTGCACGCCACGTCCGTGTGGCAAGCACATCCCAGAGACTGGAATTGCAGTTGCTGATGCCAAACACATTTCAGAAATGCTTGGGGGTTGAGTCAGGCTAGGAGTGATTTCACTGAGTGAAACGTGAAGCTGCCATTTCTGGTGGCCCCGCTCCTCCAGGTTGGGTTACCTTTGCTTCATGATGGTGTAAACCACCAGCGAGCAGGACTTACAAGAGACGGCTCGGCAGCTCCCAGGCTGGGTTGCTCACTGGGATGGGGGCGGGTAGACCACTAGTTCAATCCAACACCATTACTCCCTGGAGACTCTTTATCACAGGATGGTCCTGGCCGCAGCTGGTTGGGAAAACTTACGGGGCACCTCAGACTTACATGCTAAGAGCCACAAGACATAGATCATACCTAGAGTTCTTCAAGGAGCTAGAAATCTATTTGAGGTGATAAATATAAACAGATTGGCAAGTACTCAGCAATTCTCTGCAGCGTATAGGTGTGCCAAAAAGACATAAATAAGAAAAATGACTGCAGGGTGCAGAGGAGAAAAAAGATAGAGCCTATCAGCTGATGTGACCAAGGTTAATCACCATTATAAGGTGGAGCCCAGGCAGAGCCTTGAAATTTAGGTAGGTGGGATTTAGGTAGGTCAAGAAGAAGAGGATAAAACACATCCACTCAGAAAGCACCCAGTAGCACAGAGCAAAGCCTGGACTTCTCAGTCTGTCACTTAGGGCCTCTCCTGTCCGTCTGGGTAGCCGTCTTGATCTACAGTCATGCAATCATTGCATCGGGACTTCTCAGCACTTACAGTCTCCCCTCAGTATTCCCGGTGGATTGGGTAAAGAATCTTCACAGAGTCCAAAATTCTGGGATACTCAAGTCCCTTATTTAACCTAGGCATGTCTCCCCATATACTTTAAATCATCTTTAGACCGCTTATAATACCTAATAATACAATGCCAACCTATGTAAACTGTTGTCTGTACGTGGCAAATTCAAGTTTTGCTTTTTGGAACTCTGTGGAATTTTTTTCTGAATATCTTTGCTCTGCGGTTGGTTGAATGCACAGATGCAGAACTGGTGGATTTGGATGGCTGACTGCACTCTGCACAGGCATTATTTTGTGCACTGCAGATACAGCAGTGAACCGGACAGG
Organism: Globicephala melas; assembly: GCF_963455315.2. Classification (NCBI taxonomy): domain Eukaryota; kingdom Metazoa; phylum Chordata; class Mammalia; order Artiodactyla; family Delphinidae; genus Globicephala; species Globicephala melas. The sequence goes on from NC_083317.1 coordinate 145,425,698, forward strand.
AGGGTGTATGTGTCCTGGTGGCATAGACAGGTGATGGATATATGAATAGGTAAGAAGCCAAGGCGACGTTAGAGATTGTGGGTAGGGTGGTGTCTTTTCTATAGGTTTGTTGGGAACGGATTCTCTGAAAGAGACATTTGTGTTGAGTCTTGAATGAGGAAAGGGAGGTAACCACTCAGAGAATGAGGGAAGAACTTTGGCCAGAGGAACAGCAAGGGGAAAGCCCGGAGGAGGTAACGGCCTTCCCCTGTTTGAGGGACATAAGAAGGTCATAGGCCTGAGAAGGGAGGTGCGGTTAATGCAGGTGTGTTACGGTGAGGGCAAGATGGGGGAAGTTGTGCACGCCGGAGATAGGGGTTTAGGGTTTTATAAGACGAACGGGAAACAGCAGAGGGAGGAGATAGCATGATTTCTACCTTGACCAACGTATGGAAAAGCACGCGAGCCAGGGCCTAAGGGTGAACGCAGAAGCAAGGAGGACCCACAGGAGGCCTTTGCAGCATTCCACGTGAGCGATGGATCCTGGGCCAGTTGGTGGACATGAGGACAAACGGGTGAATTCGAATTTCATTTGGAAGTAGAGTGTACAGGACCCACTGACCCCTTACCCTGTACCATTCCATCAGTAATCCATGTCTTATCCCAGCTCCTGCCATCCCATATCCCACACACACTTCAACCACAACAGACAAAGCTCTCCTCTTCCAGCCACATCCAAGCCTCATGATGGCTCTAAAATAGAGTTTACTCATCATAACTACCTCTCAAGTCTACTCTCATCCTTCAGGACAAGTCAGATCTGATCTCTCCAAAGGCCTCCCAAATCCTCCATTAGAACTTTCCTATTCATAGCCATCATGACAATCACTTTAAAGTGATTTATTAATATGATATTTTTTTCAGCTTTGGAGGTACCATTCCACTGAGTATCTCCCTTGATACTGCTTCGGATGCAGTAGACACTCAGTAAGTGTTATATTGCACTGAATTAAAGTGAATGACGTAAAGAGCAAAAGTCCAGTATTTTAGCGTGGGGAAACTCTCCAGGAATGATGATATCCTGATGATGGCAGCGATGATGATGAAGATGATGCTGTTGACAACTATAATGATGATATTGATCACAGCCACCATTCACTGAGCACCTGGGATATACTGGACACTTTGCTAAACACTTCCTACATTTTATTCTCACAGCAATCCTATGATGCAAGATTTATTATTATTGCCATTTTCCGGATGAGGAAACCGTGTGGTAGAAATATAAAGTAAGTCACTCAAGCTCATACAGACAGTGGGGACAGTGCCTTTACTCTTAGAAAGCCTTGCTCTAAGGAAGATCTCTAGGATGCTTGTACAGAAGATCAGGTGTAGGGAGATGGGAATAGAGACAGGAAAACCCGGTGGGAGACTCTTGTGAGAGTCTTGGCAAGAGACGGTGTTTGAACTTGTGCAGTTCCCAAAACGGAGAAGAGAGGATGGATTCTAGACACAGTAGTTGACGACTAATTGGATGTAGGGGGTGAGAGGGAGGTAGGAAGACCCTGTCAGGGTTTCTGTTGAGGCAGTTGGGTAGCTGTTGGCACCAATAGACTCTATGGAGAAAACAAGACTTGCAAAGAAAAATAGCTGGACATACTACGGTGTGATGTGTTGACATTGAGACATCTGTGAGGCATCAGTTCTGCTCTAACACTTATTTTGAAACCTTGAATTGGTTCCAGTGTTATTAACACATTAAGGAACAGTTTGAGAATAACAGAATTTTGTGTCTGCTCATGTGTGATTTCATCCACAAGAAGCACTAGGTGATACAGAAAAGAGAACTGAACTGGACCAAGCCACACAGGAATATCAGAACTCACATACTTCATACACACACAGATACATACTTCACACATCTACCAGCTGCCTCAGGTCACCTGTGTTAGGAGCCACTCCTACCCACATCTAATACTATGCATTTCTTTTCTTTTCTTTTTTTCTGTTAAGCCTTTGACTATATGGAATCTACTCCCCAGTACTTTTTTTTTTTTTTTAAAAACATCTTTATTGGGGTATAATTGCTTTACAATGGTGTGTTAGTTTCTGCTTTATAACAAAGTGAATCAGTCATACATATCCCCAGTACTTTTTTTTAAATATTTGTTTATTTGGTTGCACCAGGTCTTAGTTGCAGCAGGGAGGCTCCTTAGTTGCGGCTCCAGGGCTCCTTAGTTGTGGCATGCGAACTCCTAGTTGCGGCATGCATGTGGGATCTAGTTCCCCAACCAGGGATCGAACCCCAGCCCCCTGCATTGGAGCGTGGAGCCTTATCCACTGTACCACCAGGGAAGTCCCGTCCCCAGTACTTTGAATTTTCACCAGTGCAGTGATAATTATTGTTAATAATCATACAATTTTGTGTAACTGCAAGTTCAGAAGTATTTCTTAAGTTATCAGTGACAAAATGATTAGATATTATTTATTAAAATGTCACTAGTAAGTGTATTTATCAGTTTTTAAATCTTTTGAAAATGAATACATATACATATAGCGTGTATGAAATTTTAGATGATTAAATAAAATTAAACCAACCAGGACATGATTTTATCCAACCATATTATGTAGTGAAGTGTTTGATATAATATAAATAGAAGAAAGTACTAGGGCTAATATTTTGTATCTACAATTTATATCTAGTTAACTGGAAATTACAACATATTACTATGCTTCATGCCCCATGAATGCAATAGATATCTGACATGGTAGAGTTAGTTTCTCTGATTGTTCACAGGGAAAATCGTATCCAGCAAATCTGTCCTTTATGTATGGGTGAAACCACGATGAGTGATAATGTTTTGTAGTGCTACATGTTTCTGAATGATTTCACATATCCCTCTTTCCACCACTTCACAATAACTCACAAAGTACAGTGATTCCAAAGCACATTTCTACAGGCAAACTTCAGGTCTTTTTCAAGGTAAAGTGCTGTATTTATTGCAGTATTGTGTACTTCTTAACTGGTTAATATGTGTACATTGTAACATTGATTTTATTAGGTTTCATCTTTTTTTTTTTTTTAATGTGTCATGAATAGAATTCTGGACTGTTGTTCCCCTAACCCTATTTTTTCCCTATAAGCCCTAGTGCTTTTATCGTGTAATTTTGCATAATGTTGCGTCATAGCTGGGTTCTTGATCAGAGGTTGACAAACTATGGTCCACAGGCCAAATCTGGACGATTGCTTATTTTTGTGAATAGAATATTATTGGAAAACAGCCACGCCACTTTGTTTATATATTGGCTACGGCTGCTTTTGAACTACAGTGACAGACTTGAGCATCTGTGACAGAGACCCAGTGGCCCATAAAGCCTAATGTATTTACTCTCTGGCCCTTTACAGAAAAAGTCTGGTAATGCCTCACCTAGATCAAAAGGAACATGAAGGATCCAAATGAGGGTGTCTAACCAAAGTTAAGAGAGTGAGGTTAAGTTCTCCAATCCAAGCTCATAAACCCTTCATTCCAAAGTCAAGGTCAACATAACTGATACAAATTAAACACATTTGCAAGAGGATGAAAGTACTCACTTACCAGTACTGCATACCCAACAGACGTAATAAATACTGGGAAAATATTTTTGAAAAACTATGATATTAGATGTTTCCAAAAAATCATCATCATGGGAAAAATTAGAACTTTCTTGGGATTTCTTAAATTTATTTCATATTTTTAGTTGTTTTACTTTGAACTGCATATGGCATGGTTGGGGCGGGGGCGGGGGGCAACTCTTCCATACTTAGGGCCTACAAGGTCTTAATTCAAGGAAGAATTGTGTCTCCAGGACTGGACTTTACAGGCAGGATGACAAAGGGCTGTCAACGTTTTGTGGCTATTTCTCTTCCCAAACCACCGTCTTTTTAGTAGCTGACCTGGCTCTTCTACTTTCTAATAGACCACTTCAGTACAAATTCCAGCCCCATCGTTTTCTGTTATTTGGGGGAAATTCGTTAAGCGCTCTCTGCTTCTTAATCTTCGTCTATACCTTGGGGATAGATAGTTGATAATCCATATAAAGTGCTTAGAACAGTATCTGGTGCACATTTAAGTGTTCAGAAAATGTTAAATAAATGCCTGTTTAAACTCCCAATATACTTTCCCCCAAGAATATTTAGTAAAACCTGAAAGGGGAGAAGTAGGTGTGGCATCTTTTCCAGTTAGAAGTCTTTTCCCTATCAACCTTAGATCTTTGAAGTTAAACCGTTCTTCCTCTCCTAACTGGTATAAAATGGTCCTTCAGTCACTCTTTTACCCATAAGAATGCAAACCACTTTTGAAAGTACTTTAGTCCGGAAGGAAAGGAAGCGTGGTGACCCATAAGGACGGACATGCGAGGTTCTCTACTTAAATCATCACAACTGCACTGCAGGGGTCGCTTTATCCTCACTTCATGAGTGATTCAACCAAGGTTTAGAATAGCTCGTTAGCTCGCTCAAGACACATAGTTTCTTTGGCTTTATTGATGGTTCTCATCCAGGAGCAATTTTGTCCTCTGGGGGGCATTTGGCCATGTGAGGGGATGGAGGTGGGGCAGGGGTGGCACTAACCTCTAGTAGGTAGAGGGCAGGGATGGTGGTAAACATCCTACAAGGCCCAGAACAGCCTCCAACCACCTGTCCCAAATGTAAATGGTACCGAGGTTGAGAACCCTGGGTGAGATCACACTGCTTCAGAGGTGTTTTTATTTGTTTTATTTCAAGAAAATAAGTGAAAAGGAAATACATGCATATAATGAGACAGGCTGGGACCTGGGACCTGGGACCGTTTGCTGCAGGGCTTGCACCTGGACAAATATCTCCTCAAGCTACAAAATACAGAGAAACTATAAGGGACTAAAAATAACTGTGTGGATGCACGGCTGGGGCAAATTATGGACAACAAGATACAAAAAGACCAACTGCCACTCCTGAGGAGACGGGAGCAAAAGCAGGGGGTCAGGAGAGAAAGCAGGGCACTGCGCATGCCCCCTGCACTCAGCACCACAGAGGGGTGGGCAGACCACCTAAGCCACACCTCTGGCCCCACCCCCTGGCCCCACCCCATATAAGGAACCAGCTCGACCCCCTTGGGGAGTGAGCGAGGGAACCTGTTACTTGTTCTCACTCCCCCTGTGCAGCAGGGGCCCCAATAAAGCCTTGCCTGGATTTCTTGTCTCCTCTTATCAATTTCTATTGATTGGGGAAGGCCAAGAAATCTGACTGGTAACAGTAAGATTTCTAAAGAACTTGCTGAAATGGTTTCATTCGATTATTATTCAATGTTGCTGATGAAATGGGACTCTTTTTTTTTTTTTTAATCTTTAAATTGGATGATTTAACATCTATTTTTAACCTCTTACACTGCTCTCTGAGACTAGTTAATATGGCTTTTTGTAAAATGCTTGGAACATGTCAAGGAGAGAGGGAGATGCTATTCGACACTGCAAATACCACGTGGACATTGCCCTACATTAGCAGAATTGCCTGAGAAGAAGCTCAAGGGGCCAGACATGATTCTTAAGGCTACTGTGAATTATGCTGTGCTAAGCAGTGATACTTAGAGGAAGAGTTCTGGGGTATTTTTTTTTTTTTTTTAAGCTGTGATTCACATCCCTTTGGGACTCTGGCAGACAAGAAGCAAATGCTGTTGGTGCCCCATCCCAGTCCGCTTACAAGATAGGGCATCCAGCTGCTGTGATTTTTCGCTGCTAAGGATCCATGGCTGCCTCCAGGGAGGTCATGCCCCATCCTACGGAGCAGAGGCCCAAGATGGACTTGTTACTGACCAGGGTTCTCGGCTTTCCCCAATCAATAGAAATTGATCAGAGGCCAGACATGAAACCCAGGCAAGGCTTTTGGGGGGCTCCTGATGCAGCAGAGGGGAGTGACAACAAGTTACATGTTCCCTTGCTGGCTCCCCGCTGGGGAGTGAGCTGATTCCTTATATGGGGTGAGAGTAGGGGCGGGTCCAGGGCTCAGGCCAGAGGTGTGGCTTAGGTGGTCTGCCCGCCCCCTTTGGTGGTGCTGAGTGCGGGGGGCATGCGCAGCGCCCTGCTTTTGCTCCTGACACCCTGCTTTTGCTCCCAGCTCTTCAGAAGTGGCAGTTGGTCTTTTTGGTCTTTTTGTATCTTGTTGTCCATAATTTGCCCCAACTGGACATGCACGCAGCTATTTTTAGTCCCTTATAGTTTCTTTGTATTTCGTTGCTGGAGGAGATGTTTGTCCAGGTGCAAGCCCTGCAGCAAACGGTCCCAGGTCCCAGGTCCCAGCCTGTCTCAGACTGACAAAGGGCTGTGAAAGGATGGTCCCCTGCCTGAAGGAAGACCATCTCCATGGCACACTTCATACTCCAGAGCTCTCCATGTGATCCGGTTGCAGCTGGACGCCAGCTACGATTTTGCTTAGATTTCTTCCCCTGTTCTATTCGACGCCCTACACTCCCTTTCTCCTGAGAGCAGCCCCCGATACACCACTTTCACAAAAGTACCCACTGGGGCTCTGGGTCTATGGAACCTGGCCCCAAAACACGTGGGGTCAGCAAATCCAAACGATGAGTGGTATTCCAGGTCCTTCTTCACGACACACTCTCTTCCCTCCACTACAGCCAGGGGCCCGAAGGAGATGCAGGGGACCCACCGGAACTCAGGCAGGTGTGGTCGGAGAGCATTCCAAGCTCTACCTGAGGAGCAAAGGCTTGCTGGGAGGTTGACTCTCCCAACCCAAACGTTTCCCTGAGAGAGCAATTTGTCTCTTGGGCCTGAAACCAGGCCCCAAGGCAATGGGAGCTTTGCCAGACACCCAGCTCCCATCAAGGTTAATGGGGAGGAATTTTTCTTACTTAACCATTCTTATTCAATTTACACATTTAAGATTATCCACACAAAGTAGTCTGTGAAACTGCATCCCTTAACAATACTATTAATCATGTCTTACGCGAATAGATCTAATTGAATGTTACTCTTTTCTTCCATGATCCCTGAAGTTCTAGAGAAATAGCTTGATCTATTTATACTCCTCCGTTCACAAAGACAGATTATGGTCACCAAATAATTAAAATGACAATTAGAGCTATTTCCTGATCATAATTCTGCAAACAGTCCTTGGTGAATGCAGGATTTTTTTTTTTTTTTTGGTAATGTCAGATTCTTAAAATACACAGTCATTGAGTTCAAGGGAAATTTATGTTTTTTCTCTTTATTCTGACCCCATTTCCAGATGGACTTTTTTTTCTAAGTGAACACACACATTTATTTATTCATTCCTCACTTGTTAGTCTAATATCACCTGTGGACCAGGCACTGTTCTAGGTACTGAAGATACAAAGATGAGAATAGACAACAGACAGACAAAACCCTGCCCTCCTGCAGCTCACTTTCTAATGGGGAGACAGATAAGAAACAGAATACACTGATAAATATACAGTATATTATGATATCAGATGTTGATAAATGAAAGGAAGAAACATTTAGCAGAATAACCCCTCACCTTAATGCAGGAGATGATAATTTAGATAAAATTGTGACACCGTGTTTCTCGTCAGATGACAATTTCACCGAGACCTGGATGAAGTGAGAGAGCCAGGCAGATGGGTTTTGGGGGAAGAGCTTTGAGTCAGGGAACAGTTAGTGCTAAATCCCTGAGATGCCAACATGATTGGCAGGTTCAAGGAGCATCAGGGTTGCTGAGTGCAGCACAGATGGCACGATGGAACATGGGGTCAGCAAGGAGGCTGCTGTGTCTTACCAGAGGCGCCAAATAGCGTGGGCAAGTCAGTTCTTTTTTAAAAAAATTTTATTATTTTTTATTGAAGTAGAGTTGATTTACAATGTTGTGTTAATTACTGCTGTACAGCAAAGTGATTCAGTTATACATACACATATATTCTTCTTTTAATATTCTTTTCCATTATGGTTTATCACAGGATATTGACTATAGTTCCCTGTGCTATACAATAGGACCTTGTTGTTTATCCATCCTGCATATAATAGTTTGCATCTGCTAATCCCAAACTCCCACTCCATCATGTCAGTTCTTCATAATCCCTCCGATTACAGGACAATTGGCTTCCTCTGCCCCCGTTACTAAAGGCTAGTGACACCTTACTTATTATGACAATCAAAAATATGCCCTACTGATTTCCAGTGGCACACTGGGATGTGGGATTAGTCCCAGTGAAGAACCAAGCTTTCCAACAAGGAAGTGACACGATCAGGTTCACATAGTTGAGGTCACTGTGGCTGCTGCATAGAAGACAGATCGAATGGGTGGAGAGTTGAAGAAGATCAACCATTTAGATGGTTCTTACAGTGGTCCAGGTGAAAGACAATAATGGCCAGACTACGAGGTATCAGTGGAGGTGGTGAGAAGCACCTAGTTTCGAGGCAGAATCTGAAAGTGGAGCTGGCGGGATATGCTGATGTTGGAAGTGTCCTGGAAAACGTTAAGGTTTGCTGTTGCCATGACTGTTCTTGTTTTGCTTATCATGTTAGAAATGATGCACATGGCTATTTTATCCTCTTCTGTGTGTCATTTGTGTGTGTGTGTGTGCGCGCGCACGTGAGCTTGTGTGGAAGCCTTTACATGTGAGTGTCACTTCTATCCCTGGGTTTCCTTGCCTCGATACTACTATGTTGGAGAACTGTTCTGTCAATTGCAGGATGTTTAACAACATCCCTGACCTTTACACACTGAATGCAAGAGGGCAGTAAGTTCATGTAGTACATTCCTCCTAGCGTGACAACCCAAAATGCCTCCAGACATTGTGCAATTTTTCTAGGGAGCAAAACTGCCACCAGTGGAGAATCACTGCTCTCAGCAAAGGTGGCACTGAAGCTGTCTCTACTGGAGTGACCTTGGGCAAGTCATTGAGCCTCTCAGGGCTCAATTTTTTCCTTTGTGTTTATCATACGTGTGAGTAAGATGTCTGCTAACCCAAGCTGGAAACCGTATAAATTAGTTAACCAACTCTGTCTTTCTAAGGAATTAACTTCCACTAAATTTCAGATGAGCAGTGCCTCAAAAATATCTTAATAAAAACACAAAATTAATTTTTCTTTTGGGAGTGGAAAAATGTCCCCACCAATTATACAGCTCATTTTCTCAATGTTGGCCAAAATTTGAACAGGGAATATTTGCTAATAGGCATTCCCAGATTCTGAAAAAGCATCTGCAATTTCCAGGATAATTGAGGACTTATAACCTCAGCTGTCCATGTGTGGTTTTCTGTGGTCCTCATTGGGCAGTTTGGTCCAATACAGTGTAGCTATTTGTTGACAATATTGAATTATGGCAGACACTGCTAGGGATTATTCTGTTACGTCACATCTGCTTCTTTGCCCAATTAGAGCTGTAGGTAATAATGGTACATTTTCTCTTATCTACCCTGAAAGTTGTGATTGAGTGGTGTTCATGATCAAAAGGATGGCACTCATTTGAATAAACTGAGGCTGAGATGGGCTTGTGTCTCTCCTCTAAGCAGCGTGGAGTTGGAACCACAGCCTGGGCCTCTTCCTCTGAGGTCTGGCCTTTGCTGGGCACAACTGCAAGGTCTGCTTTTTTGCCAGATGTTGAGGAAGCAAGTCAGCACACAGATTTACCGTGGGCTGTGAAGGTGTATTTACAAAACCATGGATGCAACAGAAAGTCAAACCACATTGTTATATATCTGTGTATGTGTCGTAAGATGGCTGAAAGCTATTGTGTGTGTTCTCTATTTGGATGGCCTATATGCAGGGTTTCTACTTTATGAAATCTATGGATGCTTTTGGTTAAATGAAAAAGACAAATCAATTTTCCATATGTAATGTCTGCATTCTAGCTTCTCTAAGCTTGGCCACTGCCAGAGATTTTTAAGGAAAGCAGAGTCAGCTGAATGTACCGGCCTCTTTTGGCTTTTCCTGAATTCTAGATGGCCAGGGATTTCTTTCCTGGCCATACTCATTTCTTTTCAGGCCATACTCATAAAGCGTGGATTGATTTGTGACATTGATTCAATTAAGCAGCATATGTACAGAGTGGTCCCAAGAGGACCGTATCTGGTGACTGAGAGGAGAAACCTTGAGATGACTTTCATTATTCTGACAACTAAGCTCTATGGAGATGGCAGTGATGTGGTCCACCATGAAGAAGGCCCAACATTTGTCGAGCAACTGGCCTCTGAAGAGCTCTGTCAATCAGCGTTCTACCTGGAAAGGTGGTTGAATAAGAAAACAGAATACATTTATAACCCCAGGCAGGTCGTCAGCCTACTGGAGAAGCCATTAGGTCTACTTATTGGAAGTTCTAAAAATTTCATCGGCAGAGGAATTGCAAAGAAATGATTATTCCCTTTATTCTTTCCTTCAACAAATATTTGAACATTTGTTTTCACAGAGCTTATTGCTAGGCAGAAAGGGGAAGACAAACTCAATAGGACATAGGCCTTCTCTTAAGGAGTTCATGAAGTCGTATGGTTCAGACTGACAAGGATAGTTCTCACTGGACTCCATACACATGACAAAATAAAACTCATCCAGTGATAGAGGAGAGGTCACATATGCAAAATAACAGAAAAGAGTACAGTTAGTTCTAGCTATGAAAGGAGATGTGTTTAGTGAGTATCTTAATTTGGGGGCTTCAACCACAACGAACAGAACACTGTACGCAATTAAAAGTGGCTTAAACTGGTGCTGGGGATCTTGTTAACATGCAGATTCTGATTCATTATTTCTGGGGTGTTACCCAGGATTCTGCAGTTTTAACACGTTTGGAGTTATGTTGATATAGTTCGTCCAGTGGCCACCCTTTGAGCAGCATGGACTTTTAAAACAAGATTTTGTATTATCTCACATAACAAAAGTTCGGAGGGAGGTAGGTGATGACAGGGCTGATTTAAAAGCTCAAACAACATTCATAAGGACCCAGGCGCTTTCCATTCTTCTTCTCCCCATCTTCAGCATCATGGCTCTGTCTTCAGGCTTTTCCCTCAAGGTCTCGAGATGGCTGCCAGGGCTCCAGGCATCACACACAGGCATGACAAAGTACATGAGCAGCAGAAGATGAATAGTGCTCCTCTTGTGATTCTTTTCATAGGAAGAAAGTCCTTTACTAAAAAATTCTTGGCACCAAGCTTCCCCTTAGTTTCCATTGACTGAAATCGTGTCTGATGCCCGTCCTTCACTGCAAAGGCTGCGGGGAAAGTGAGTCTGAAACCGAGCAGGACCCTGTGGGGCTCCTGGGCATGGAAGCCTTTCTGTGTCGCCCAGTTTCTTGTTTGTAGGGAATAGGCTTCAGCCTCCATGACCTTCCCTGAGTTCCAAAGGGCAGGTTCAAACAGTTGCTAATCAGGGAAGGGAGGGGATGCAGAGACAAGGGAGGAGAAGCCAAGACACAATAGCGCAGCCTTGGGGCAGGGCCCTGGTTCCCCCTCAAGGGATATACATCACAATATCTTTGAGCTGTTTTGCAGATACTGAAACCCTTTGAGGTGGGAGAAGTTAAGGTATGCTGCCCACAGGCATGTACACCCCAGACGAGATGTAACCAGAAGGTTGATGATGCCGACTCCCACTTACCTCCCCACTAACCAATCAGAAGAATGTCTACCAGCTGATCTCATCCTTTTCTTTGAACCATTACTATAAAACTCCTCACTGCCCCTCCAGGTTGAGACACACAGTTTTGGGAGTATTTGCCTGCTGTGGCCCCCTTTGCCTGGCAAAGCAAGAAAGCTATTCTCTTCCACTTCACCCAAAACTCTGTCTCTGAGATTTAATTCAGAACTGGTGCTCAGAGGCTAGACTCCGGTTGCAAGTGTTCAGCCGCTACAGTGGGATACGGACTCTGATGGCAGAATGCTGGGGAGGAGAATGGTCATTCTGCTGGGCAGTCAACTGCATTCATCAGTGGGGCTGGCGTTCTCTTGGCCATGGAAATCTTGCAGGGCTAGGAATACCCCGCTGAGCTGGCACAGGGAAGGGAAGGTTGCCATCCATCCTATCACGTGTCACTTAGGTTATGTCAGAGCCATCTCGCTCTACGGGTGCACGCCTCACCCCCCTTTCTCTTGTCTACATTCAGAACACTAACCTTTCTCACCTAGAGGACTGTAATTGAGTCCTAAATGACCTCACTACCCCATCCCTCCATTTACACCTCTCTCCATCCTGCATAGAGAGTCAGAGACTTCTAGCCCGCAAACGCGACTGTCATATACCTTGTTCAAAATTCTTTAATGGTTCCTCATATCCTTCATGATAAATGTTAATATTAAAATATTAACTCCATAGTATAGTATAGTCTTCAAGCGTCATTGAAATTTCCTGTCTACTACTTGTCCCGCCAGCTCTCCCAACACTCTCCATTAAAGGTCAATGTCTTTGATGTGTGTGTTGGGGGGGGGGTTCCCTGGTGGCCTAGTGGTTAGGGTTCTGAGCTTTCATTGCCATGGGCTCAGGTTTAGTCCCTGGTCGGGGAACTGAGATCCCGCAAGCCACGGAGCATAGCTACAAAAAACAAAACAAAACAAAACAAAACCGTCAACATCTTCGACGTTAAAGAGAATACTGATTCTCTTTAGTATTGCTAGAGACCAACGGTTGCTAGGACCAACGATTACATTCTTTGGGTGTAAAGTCATCTACTTAAGAATTCCTTTCAATATCTCTGCAGATCATGAAAAATGATTATTGGAATTCCCCTCATTTGGAACATCTACATTTTCTGATCTACTCCATGTGCTAGATGCTTAATTATCAAGGTCATCCTCAAATATGCCAGGAGGCTCCTGTGAAGACTCCAGGGTCTTTCCGCTCACTGAGGGAGTCAAAGTCATTTGGAGTCAAAGTTCGTATTTCCTTAACATTACCCTTAGTTTGCCTTCCCTTCCATGATTGATTAAGTTCTACCCAAGACTGGAAGACTGTCCAGCTGACCGACTTTTCAATAGGCATGGTTTTTGTTTATTGATGTCTCTGCCCAGCCTCTCATTGCTTTTATTATTCTGCCAGATGTGGCTCATAGACTCCTTCCTTTCCCTTCCTGTCCCTCACAGCCCCTCTCTCCCCTACCAAATCCAGCACGGAGCCTGTCCTATCTTAGGTGCCCAGGAAATGCTCTTTCCATTTTCTTTCTTAGGAACTTATTTAACACCTCTTATCAGGCTTGGTGCTAGGGGCTTAAAGACCCAACACATGGCTCCAGACTTTAGGTGATCACACGTGTTCTCCGTGGCCATGTGAGTCTGATGATTGCCGTATTGAAAGCACGTCCACGGAGCACTGACAATGGGGAGGAAATAGTTCCTAGGTCTTCCTGATGGGTTAGGAAAGACAATTTGGGGAGGGTGTTGGTGACAGAAACCTAAAAGCAAGGAGAACCTGGCTGCAGAAGTGGAGATGCCATTTCCCTAATGATTAGTGATATAGAGCATCTTTTCATGTGTTTGTTGGCCATCTGTATGTCTTCATTGGAGAAATGTTTATTTAGGTCTTCTACCCATTTTTGGATTGGGTTGTTTGTTTTTTTGATATTGAACTGCATGAGCTGTTTGTATTGTGGACACAGGGTGGGAAGGGGAGGGTGGGATGAATTGAGAGAGTGGCATGGACATATATACACTACCATGTGTAAAATAGATAGTGGGAAGCAGCCGCATAGCACAGGGAGATCAGCTCGGTGCTTTGTGACCACCTAGAGGGGTGGGATGTGGAGGGTGGGAGGGAAACGCAAGAGGGAGGGGATATGGGGATATATGTATACGTATAGCTGATTAACTTTGTTCTACAGCAGAAAACTAACACACCATTGTAAAGCAATGATAATCTAATGAAGATTATATTAGGAAAAAAAAAAAGTGGAGATGCCAGGCAGGATCCCAGTGAGAGGCACACAAGTGTGGGGCATTTGAAAGAACCGTGAGCCGCTAAGCTTGGCTGGACCTAGAAGAAGCGGGAGTGGTAGAAGTTGAGGCTAATGAAAGAAGCAGCAGATCATGAATTTGGAGGCTGTATGGGAAGTGCAGACTTTTATCATGAACCACTGAAGAATTTTGAGCATGGCATGTCACAGTCACATCTGCAGGCTAGAGGGTCACTCCAGTCGCTGTGCTGAGAAGGGAGGGAGGGGGAGAGAGCCTTTCAGGAGGGAGTTCAGAGTTCAAGTGAGAAATGACCATGTTCCGAATCAAGGCAGCAGCAGAGGGCGCCTGATAGCGTGGTGTGGACCATTAGAGAGCTATTTGGGAGGTACACTTGGCTCTGTTAGGTGATGCATATGCAAGAGAAGAATATGCCTTCCAGGTTCCTTCATACCGAAGAGATCCCCCCTCGCTGGAATTGCTGCATGACTTCTTGGGTACAAAGTTGTGTGCCACACATATCCAGGAGCCTGCAACTGTAACGCAGGCTTGATTCCTGGTCAAACTCTCTAGCACACGCCTCTCCCCGCTGAACTCTTAAGGAATTGAATACCATCGCTCACAGAAGCAGAACACTGGCCATGTGTGAATATTGCACTTTTCCTCTTGGGTATGATCTCTATTTTTATTGAACAACTGTCAGTAGACCATGCAGCATTGCCAAAAACACACCGAAAATAGAATGAGGCAATTACCTCAGCACAGATTAACACAGAAAGTAAAATTGCACTTATGTAATGCTCATCCTCCAGGTACCGAGACCAGCCTGCCGCTGATTTCTGTGTGTCTGTTTAAGCATCACAACAGCACCATCCCTGACCACGTCGGAGGGACCGACTCTCTCCAGGATTCCCTCTTCCTGTGTTCTCTAAGCCTTTTCTCAGAGCAGACACCGGAACACCAAGTTGCTCTCAGGGATGAGTTCCCATCGAGACGTTGCAAACACAGAGGGATAATAGTAGCTAAGAACATTTCAGCACTCCTCTGGTGTTTGGGAACTACTTGTCAGTGAACTTCAGGAAAATACTTGTTTTTTTGGAGAACGTCAGGCCTGAGAGGAACTTTGCGGATGACTTAGGCCAATCCTCTAGTTTTCCAGAGGAAATCACTGAAGCTTAGGGGATTAAGTGACTTGACTGTGACTTCCTTTGTCCCTTGAGTTTAGAGAGAGGACTGAAACCTCAGCCTCCAACCCAACAAGGGCATTTCCCCTACACCCCTGGCTTCTTGCAAAGAAACAGGGACGATAGGAAAAGCTTCCCTGTCAAATCCCTAACACCCCCAGTGGGTGGAGAAAACTTTAATGCAAAAGAAGGAAATCAGGACTTCCCTGGTGGCGCAGTGGTTGGGAGTCCGCCTGCCGATGCAGGGGACGCGGGTTCGTGCCCTGGTCGGGGAAGATCCCACATGCCGCGGGAGCGGCTGTGCCCGTGAGCCATGGCCGCTGAGCCTGCGCGTCCGAAGCCTGTGCTCCGCAACGGGAGAGGCCACAGCAGTGAGAGGCCCGCGTACCGCAAAAAAAAAAAAAAAAAGAAAGAAGGAAACCAACCCCATAATTAGTTACAGCACTGACTCCAGACCAATTAGCAGATATATTGCGCTGGCTTCCATGAGAGTTACAGAAGGAGAAAAGAAAGCCTGCATCAGCCACTAGAGCCTCACATGTGGGTCTGCTGGAATGATCCCATTTGCATAAAATCCAGCTAATAACAAAGATAGCTACAACTAATTGCTAAGGAGGGCCACTTGGGCGACTATTGTTAAGGTCACCCTGCTTTTTCCCCCCCAAATCTCTGGCATTGCAAACTGAGCTGGCTCATTGCAGTCTATTAAACTGTAGTCATAAAATGATTAACCTCACTGCTGGAACTCTGACCACACCTTGTCAGGCCGAATCTTATAGCAGAAAAGTAACAGGGGGGCATGGAAGATAACGGAGATCTTAGGAACAAATGGGATACCTGAGACACCGTGATGATTCTGTCCTATGCACCTAGGTCCCTATTATTTTAGTTAGAGAGAGAGAGGCTGTTTGCCAAATACATTGATGTCATATACACTATCTCTTGATGTCATACACACTATCTCAATTAATTCTTAAAACCGCCACATGAGAGGATTATGAGAAAATGTTGTCCCTTATAAGCAGAGAAACTGAGTCAGAAAGGTTTTGAACCTCCCCGTTTGGACCTTCGCAAGTTTAGACCCACTTAAAAAAACTATTCTGCAATCATTTCATACTTACAGAAGAGTTGCAAGTTTAAGCCAGAGCATTCTCATACACCTTTTACCCAGCTTCCCCTAACCTTAACATTTAGCATCACCAGGTGGACCTAACTTTGACAGGTTTTTTGAGACGTAACTCACATATCATATAATTCACCCGTTTAAAGTGTACTGTTCAATGGTTTTTTTAGTACATTAACAGATATGGGTAACCACCACTAGAGTCAATTTTAGAACATTTTCATGACCTCAAAAAGAAACCCTATACCTTTTTTTTTTTTTTTGGCGGTACACGGGCCTCTCACTGCTGTGGCCTCTCCTGTTGCAGAGCACAGGCTCCGGACGCGCAGGCTCAGCGGCCATGGCTCACAGACCCAGCTGCTCCGCGGCATGTGGGATCTTCCCAGACCGGGGCACGAACCCGCGTCCCCTGCATCGGCAGGCGGACTCTCAACCACTGCGCCACCAGGGAAGTCCAACCCCATACATTTTAGCTATCACTTTCCTTCCCCATCCTCCACCCCAACCCTAAGCAACCACTAATCTGTTTTATGTCCCTATAGCTCTCCTGGCCATTTCATATGAATATGATTATACAATATGTAGTCTTCTGTGACTGGATTCTTTCACTTACCATAATGTTTTCAAGGCCCATCCGTGCTGTAGCATGTACAAGTACTTTATTTCTTTTAATGGCCAAATAATATTCCACAGTATGGATATAACATATTTTTCTATTTGTCACTTGATGTATATTTGGGTTGTTTCCACCTTCTGGCTTTTATGAATCACGTGGACCTATTCTAGAATCAAACATGGAATCAAAATGTCTACTGTATTGCTAACAAAGCTGATTGGAGAACATGATTTTAGATCTGTAAGGACGCGGAGGGTGTCCTAATATATCACTCTTGAATTAAATTCACTTATCCATCCAGATGCTAATTAAAGACCTTTCTTTGAGGGCAAGTCCTCAAACACATGGCAGGGGGCAGTCCAAACACGCATGGCCTATGGATTTACCATTACCAAAAGGGGGGAATGTAATGGATAATGCTGTTTCTTTCTTCAAATTCATCAAGTCGGTCATTTGACCTGCTCCTCTAGGAATCAGTAGGGGCCAGAGAGATGACTTAGGTTACCCCAGAAGCAGACCCTTGAGATAAAGGTGAGAGTTCAGTTTCTTTGGAAAGTTCTATTAGAGGTCCAGGAAAGTGAAACAAGGAAGCCAATAAAGGCTTCACTTTTGAGCTAGTTAGCGTTGCGGATAATTGGGGCACAGTGATGCTGAGGGCCTCTGGGAGACAGTGTGGAACGTGCCTTAGAGTCATAACAGCAGAGGAGCTGTGTGGACTCTCTACCCATCAACTCCCATCAGTCAGTGGGGGAGAGGCAGTCAGACTACCTCTAAACGAGTTAAACTGAAAACACCAGTAAATCATGTTTGCCTCTGTATTCCTGTAGCCTTTGTAATAGACACAGGCAAGTTTTACGAAAGCTCCACCTCCGACCCAGAGGGCCCACTATTGTAGATGTGAAGGTCACAGACTCTTATGGCCCTTCAGTGCCAGGCTTTCTTCTCCGATTCACTAATCAAAAGTTATGAATATAACTTCTGATCCCTTCTCTCTCCTCTGCTTTTTTTATTGGCTCTCAAGATAAGGCAGGGGCAGCAACCAGTCAGCTCTTCACATTAAGCAGCATATTTTGCTGAGCTGGGACTTGACTCCTAGTTGCTACAAAACAAATCTAAGTTTATATGAAAGGTGACAAACTCCATGCCCTGTCATTTATTCTTTTTATAGCATGCGCGATACCAAGAGTCAGCAAGTCTTGTTGATTACGTGAATCGACTAGAGCAGAAAGCATCCTAGTGTAGAGATTTCCTGTGTCCATAGTTAGAAATTGTTTGTTTTAATGAAGAGAAAACTAATTCCACTGCTTCTGATTACTACATACATTTTTACAAAGAAACCCATAATCCCAGTATTAAGAGGGATAAACACAGTTTATCCCTCTTAATACTGGAGTGCATATTACTCTAGACAGGAGTCTAAATACATATAGATGTAATAAAAATGTATTATACTTTAAACTCATTTTTAAACATTTAACGATTGCCAAAGAAAAACATATGGAGATTTTGCTATGCCCTAGGCACTGCGCTAAGTTCTTCATAAATACTATTTCATTTAAAGTACAACACTGTGAGAGAAATAACATCAACCCAATTATTGGAGGTCACGGTCATGGCTGGCACGTTGAAATGTCTGACTCTAAACTGAGATCTGTCCATTCCAGATTTTAATTTTCACTATTCTCTCATCCCTGCAGCTGATTTTTTCAATTAAAATTGTATTATAACCATCACTCCTGACAATATTCACCTATCCACTACAACAGTTGAATGTCTGACTAATACTCCATTTATAGTTCTTCAAAATATTTCACCATTTCTCTCTTGTTAAGACATTTGAGTTCGGTCTTGTTTGTTTTGAATTTTCTACTAGTACCAATATAAACAACGGCAATAAATACCCGGTCGATAAATCTTGTTGTACATCCTTAATTACTTCCTGAGGATGAATTTCTAGAAATAGAGTCATCGGGGCAATGACATACAAACATTTTATGCTTTCCATAGTAAAACTTCCCTTCAGAAAAACTATACCAAATTACACACCTGCCATTTATTGATCTGTGAATTCATTTAAAACAAAACAAAAAACCCCCAAATAAACGAAACTACAACCTTTCCAATCTCAGTATCATCTTAGAAATAGAAAAGATCTTAGGAGTCTTTTTTTTTTTTTTTTTCTAATCTCCTACACATTATGGACCTTTTTCACAGTGCATACCTGGTCTGGGGTATCTGTCCTATAATTCACAGAAAGTGGAGACAGAGAAGAATGATTTAAAATATCCCTAAAGCACAAACAGTCAGCAATGAAATACTGCTCTAACAGTTCAAAAATGCATCCAGAATAGGAGAGACTCATGGGGAAATGAGGAGATCGTGGCGGGATTCCAACATACTTGACACAGGTCACAAAATGATAACGATTTTCTGGTCCTTCTCCACCTGGAATGGGTTTGCTCTAGGTTTTGGCAGCTGAGTACATACCACTTGCCCTATGCAGTTGTGCAACAGCTCGGTTTTCTTTGCCTTTGGAGATTCCACAAACAGAGGTAGGGTGGTCAGTGGGAGAAGAAGATTGTTTAGAAACAAAAATGAATTAAAGAGTGTTACATTTCTAGGTCATAGGGGCTGTGAGTTTAACTTTTTGTGTCTTCTCTTCCACCCAAACTCTGAAAAATTTCATCGCTGAGTCCCTTTAATTTTAGAGACACTGGGATTTAGCTGTGTTTGAAGGAGAAAGTGACCTTCCGCTGGTTAAGCTTTCCTTGAGTACGTTACCCATTAGATACAAAACATGGCTGGATGTTGCAGTGGAAAAAAAAAAATAATACAGGTCAGTGAAGCAATAGAAATCTATAAAAAAATCTATAAATATGTAAATTCTGCGAATGATTGGCAAATACAACTGTGACAGCAAAGAGGAGGAAAGATTAATTCTACCTGGTGAGGGGATGAGGATAGGGGTGGAAAAGAAGGTTGTATCTGTAGACCGTGGCAAGGCCGGGTCCTATGGACCTTTTTTTTTTTTTTCTTCTTTGGGTGTAGATCTGATAAAGAATTGCAATCATGAAACAGTAACATTATGAATACCAATAATTTGCTTTAATCGTACACACACTTTCTTCGGGGACATACAGACTCCATTTCGGCTACACGCTCAAAGTCATCCTGGAAGAGGAAGGAAAAATTGAAATTTCTCACACCTCCTCTGCTTTGGGAAACTGGATTGATTGGGGGTAGGGCTCAGGGTCCAGGACTCAGTCCCAAAACTTTGGGCTTCAGGAGCTGCAGGGGACCATTCTGGGGTCTATCTTGTAGTCTTCGGGGCGGGGGTATCCCACTTTATTCACCCTACCGCAAAATCGCCTAGCGCAATACTTAGCACCCGGTTAAGCAATGGTTTGTCCGAAGGATTTCATGCATCAGCCTTTTTCCCTGTTAGAGGACCATTCCCCTATCAGCACGTTATGCATCCTCTGCCAGCTCGGCTCATCTCCGATCTCCAGAGTTAGAAAAGCAGGGAAAGCATCGGCCCGGAGTACCCTGAGAGTGGGGCTCTGCCGGGGGGCGGGGGGGCCGGGGGAGGGAGGGAGGGCGGCGAAGGCGGCGGGCCGAGCGAACACTCCCACCTCAGCTCCCTCCCCCCGCAGCAATCGCCCAACCCCCGCCCTCTCTCTCCATCCCGGACCACCGCCCGGGAGGCGGGAGAGTGGCGCCCGCGCCGCCGAGGCTGGCTCCGGCGGTCACGTTCGTCCCCTGCAGCTTTTGCAGTCCCCTCCTCCCTCCTCCCCGGCCCGGGTCTGGAGGCGATTCCCCTCTAGCGACTGAGCCGAGCGTTTCTGGGCGAGCGGCGCTTCGCCCCCTCCCGGCTTTGTCTCCTCCTCCGGCGAGGCTCCGGGCCCGGAGCAGGGTCTGCAGCGGCCGCTGCAGCGGCGAGAGCCCAGCGGTGCCTCCCGGCGCGGCCGCCCGGGGCCGCACCCTCTCTCGGCGGAGGCGCCGGAGGACAGCGGCCCAGCCACGCACCGCCCGCGTCCCGCGCACCAACGCCGCAGCCGCCGCGGGAGAACCAGCCCACCCGGCCGGCCGGGTCGGAGGCCGGCAGCCCCGCTGGCAGTCGGGTGGGGACGGCGGCTGCTACGGGTCTGGCAGTGCTCCCCGCGCTGCGAGGATGGAGCAGCCACCCCGGCCGCGGACCGGCGCAAGGTAAGGTGCAGCCGCCTGTTGCTTTTCGCAAAGCGCGGCATCGTCCCCTCGGCCCGGGCGCCTAGGCCATCCCTCCCGGCACCGGTAGAGGACAACTATCACCCCATTTCTGAGCCTTGTCCAACCCCCGCCCCCTCCCGGTTCCCTGGCGCAGATCCTTGGAGAGATTCCCTCCTGGCGAGTTGGGGGCGGGGGTGGGTGGTCTACCCTCTTTGCTCGCGTGCCGCTGGCTGCAGTGCAACAGTCTGCAAACTTTTGTGCCCCCTCCCTGCGTGCTGCTCAGCCAGTGCGGTGCAAGTTGCGTGTCCAGTTCTCGCTTGCGCCCTTCCCCCACTCCTCTCCCCACCCCAACCCCGAACCTCCCCTCGCCCTAGGCATCTGCCTGTTTCTCCGTGCGTTCTTGCCAGTCGACTTTTCGCTCCCTGCAGCTCCCGCTAGAGAGGCGAGGGTTTGGGACCCAGCGGGGCTGATCCTGCCTGTAGGGGTTGAGTGGGAGCGGAGATGGAGAGGTAGTATAGGTGGGACGTGGGGGAAGGCTTCCCCCGCCCCTGGGGCTCCGTCCGGCGCGGCGGGAGTCGGCCCGCTCTTCCATTTGCCACCTCCAGCTCGGGAATGAACCCCCTGGAGTGACCCGAGGCTGTGCGCCGTGGGAAGGCAAGTGCAGCTGCGGGTGGGTGAAGTAAGTGGTTAGGGGAGGGACAGGGTGCTGGTGAGGCGGGGGGAGGAAGCTGAGGATGGGTATGGATCTGGTTGAGGGTGGACCAAAAGGCTCTGCTAAAGGGGGCGAGGGGCCGGCCCCAGGCCGCCTTCAGACGTGGAGGAAAAGGAATTTGAGCCTGGGGGGGGGGGGGCGGGTGCGTACAGACAGATGGCGGAGGGGTTGATACCTGAGAAAAGCAGAGGGGCAGACCCGAGCTCTGGAATGCCGGGCCCCGGAGGCCTTGGGAAGGCAGGCTTCTGGGTGCCTGGGATGGGGCGACCTTTCTCCCCGGGAGAAACAGACCTCCCGATTCTGTGTACGTTGGCATCTTGGGCGGTGACTGAGTGGTCAGATCAGGGACCAGGGGAGCTTTTCCCTGCTCGAAGAGGACCCCCGTGTCCCCTCCTTTCTCCGACACCGGCTTCCACACCCTTCCACTTCCCACGCCCACAGTCCCTGCCCCGCGCCGGGGAGTTAGGGATGTTTCCACGGCCGCAGGGTGGGAAGGGGATTCCGGTACTCCGGCGGCAGGCTTGGGTGGTGGGTTGGGGATAGTCCCAGCGCCTGGCGAGTAGACCTCGGTCCCAACTGGTTGGAGGACAGCGCAGGGGGCGGAGGCTGCAGTGGGAGCCCCCGCCCCCCCTCTCCCGCCCCTCCCCACCTCGCACCTGGGCGGAGCGAGGGACCCGGGGAGCCCCAGACGCCCGGGAGGCTCGGTAGCGCGGCACGGAAGGGCGTGCGGCGAAACGCAGGGCGCTGGGCTAAGGAGTGTGAGCATCGGGTGAGGGGAGGCCTGGCTCTCAGACCCGGGGCCCCAGGCAGAGGTTTGTCTGCCCAGCTCTCAGCCCCCCAGGTAGATCCTCTGGTTGTTGCAGACGCTTTGGCGGATGCGGAAAGGCGAGGCGCTTTCCTCCTTTGCACCCCAGCAATCTGGAAGGGGGCCTAGACTGCTGTGGCGAGGCAAGGGCAGTTCCTGGGATCCACTGATGCTGGCGGGGAACACCCCGGGCTGTCAAAGGCCTGGAAGCACCTTATTTAACCTTTCTCTCTCTGAGGAGGTGCACGCCCTTCTCAAAGTGGCGCCTTGGGCTGAGAATCCAATTCCCGGCTGGTTCCAACTGGCTCCATAGGAGGCGAATTTGGAGGTTGCGTAGGTCAGGAGCCCCATAAATCCCTCTGGTCCTTCCTGTGCAGCTCTCCCACGTGCAGGCTTTGAGGGGCACCACCGGCTCTGCGGTTGCCCTGCGGACATCTTCTGCTCTCCGGACCCGAGCTGGGAGAAAGCAGAGCTCAGCGCAGTCCCCTTTTCTGGGCCCTACGCCCTGGCCAGACCCTTCCGGAAGAGACGTCGACTGGCCAGGGCTCCGGAGGAATCCTGAGTTCGGTCACTCCCATCCGGGCCCCCCCTGCAGCCGCGAGCTCCCTGTCTCCCTACAGCAAGCTCCGGAGTCCCAGGCAGCGGATAGGGGATGCCCTCGGAACAGGCTGGGGTGCACCTGCTGAGCGCAAACTCCACACCCTCCCAGGCCAGGCGTCGAGGGGGATAGAGCGTTGGCCTCCTCCGAATTCCCTGGATAACTGAGGTAGGATCCCAGAATTAAGTCCCTCACTCGGCACCACTGAACTTTGGACACCCGAGGACCTGGTTCTTTCTGGGTGCTTGTCGCCTGGTTTTGTGCTTGGGCCACTTGCTTTGCCTGTAGAAACAGATTGGAACGTGTCCCTTGGCGACTCTTGAAGGAAGACTTAAAATCCACACCAAGGTGGTTTTTTTTTTTTCAGATTGCTGAGCTATTCTGGGGAGACAGGTAGTAATAATAACCACCAGCATTCGCATTTACTCTGTACCAGGCTCTAAAGATTTCATTCATGGGCACTAAGCCTCACAACAACCCTGGAAGGTAGTTATTACTCCCGTTTTATTGGTGGGGAAACTAAGCCATGGAGAAATTAATTTCTTTGCTCATTGTCACCCAGCCAGTAAGTGGTGGGACTGGTTAGAGAACACTGGTGTGTCCCCTTCTTTGAACCCCATTTGGTACCAAAGAACCTTTGTCCCAGGGAAGCAGGGGTGAGGCCCCCCGTTTTCTACTCAAACCCCAGGCCATGCTGGCGGTGCCATCCTTGCACTGGAGGCCCCTGTAGCTGTGACCCTGGGGAGACGGATGGTGCATATCCCCCCTCAGAGCCCCACGGGGCGCACCTCCAGAGGATGGGATCCTGGCACCGGAAGCAGATTTAGGGAATTGGCTGCTGGCACTGGATTTCTTTTCTGAATCTTCTGGAGGACATTCCCTTTGTAAACGTGAGGAGAAATGGAAGGGGGATCCGAATGTGAGCAGGGCTCTGCTCTAGGGACACACGCTGTAGACACAGTATTCTGCAAATGAGTCCCTTTCTAGTGACTGAATCACAGAACATTAGAGTCCGCTCAGGTATCACCCATCCCAATCCAGAAGCCGGGAGGGGCCTTCTTGATGTGGTCAGGGCCACACGGTGTGTTTCTGGTACCACTAGTACTAGACCCACTGTCTTCTGACCCGTGGTCAAAATAAGCTCTGTTTATGCATGTATAGATTAGGTTCACTGTGGCTGTTTTCAGCATCTTAGAATTAATTCATGAAAATTTAATTAGGGAAACGCTTGTTTATTTAAAAAGTAGACCCTTTTGCTGATTTCTCATAAATGCCTCCATCTGCATAACCAGAAAAAGCCGCGATCATAGAGTGGATAAGCCACCACAAATGTGTGTCTTTTGCCAAACATTGCAGTATGCTACTGATAAGCCTTCCAATAAAAAAATTAACTAACCATGCAACCCTTTAGATGATTCTAAACAAAATTTAATGGATTCTCAACCATTTTAGCCAAGTCCTTCTGTTAAGTTGAGTGGCTCTGTCCTGCCCCAAACCCAAGTATTTGTGAAAATAAGAAAATGTTGGGGCTTCCCTGGTGGCGCAGTGGTTGAGAGTCCGCCTGCCGATGCAGGGGACGCGGGTTCGTGCCCCGGTCCGGGAAGATCCCACATGCCGCGGAGCAGCTGCGCCCGTGAGCCATGGCCGCTGAGCCTGCGCGTCCGGAGCCTGTGCTCCGCAACGGGAGAGGCCACAGCAGTGAGAGGCCCGTGTACCACCAAAAAAAAAAAAAAAAAAAAAAAAAAAAAAATGTTGGACCTCAGAGGGAAAAATCCTTTTGCATGCAATGAGATGATTTGGTGTTATTTCTTCGGGATTTCTGACCATTGCGTTAAACTTTAGGCCGATGTCAATTTGAGGCAAAATCACATCTTTCTAGTGGACATACTTGAGGCTCAGAAAGGGGAAAGTAATTCTTTGTCCCTTTCTCACTCCCTGAGTCCCTTTAACAAAGGGGACTTTCTCTAGCAGTTTAGGGATTCCATATGCCCCTAGGCATTCTTGTAGGACAGAATTCTGATTTCTAAGAGCATCCTATGTCTTTTCTCTGTAGCTACAATACTAGGATGTTCTCCCCCTGGAGCTGAACCAACAAAAAGTCAGTAAACAGAGAGGGGAATTGGGAAAGCCTGTTTCTCAGAGTCACATTGTGTGTGTGTGTTTGGGGGGTGGGCGGTAGCTAAGAGTTACAGGCGGAGGGTGGAAATTTGGTGCCTGTTATGTCACCTGAAATAAGATTTCCATCCCTGATGCTGTGCTAAACGAGGACAGAGGCCCTCGGGCAGTGATGAGTAGGTTTGGGGTGAAGGAGGAAGAGGTGAGGATGAGGGGTATGGAAAGGAGGCTTGGCTGATGAAGGGCCTTGGGGTGGCAGAGATGACCCCGGAGAGCCTGCACTGAGAGATGCTGTCCTTCCCCCCCTTCCCCTCCTACCCACCTCCTCAGTCCGCCATCTGTGTTGGGTTGACTGATCTGAATCCCAGCGTCCTCAGTTATCTCAGGGGAAGCGTTCACTTTCTAGAGAATTCATTAGAAACGCATATTGTTTTTATGTAAGGAGGGGAAAATGGGCACAGATGCCTCAGTCCTCAGGGAGAGCCCTGAACCTCAGATCATCCCAGAAGGGTGATCTTCTGAAGGTGGGGATACCGCTTTAGTTGGATTACTGCAGTGTTAGAGAATAAAAGATGTGGCATTGAAATCAGGTGTGACAACGTCCCAGAGAAATGGTTTCTTTTTTGGGAACCTCAGGAAGAAGAATTCTTTTGCACCTGGGCAGAATCCTGGTTTCCAATTCCTAGCTTTTCAGGGGTGTCAGGGAGTTAGCTGTATCCTTATCCCATGAGTGTGGTCTATACCCCCTCTACTTACTTACTCATTCCTGTGTGGCCCACATAACACTTCTAATGGGGCAATTGGTTGGGGGTGTATTTATTTTAATCATATAAACACAAGTTTGTTGACAGAATAACAATTATTATTAAGCAACAGGCTCTGGGCAAAGGTTATTAAAAAAACGAAACCTTTTTATTCAGAACACAATGAATAAATATTTGTATGCAATACACAGTAAGAAGTATTGATAGGAGTTTTGGTTTTGGTGAGATACTTAAAAATAAAAGAGAATCAAGAACCAGAGCATCTGAACTTGACCAATTTTTAATAACAAGAGAAGCCAAATAATAAGAATCTGTGGGATTTGAAGAGGATAGCAGGGGGAAGAAAAGAAAAAGAAAACATAAGCAAGTAGAACCTGAGAACCTATTCCCTCATGGATTTTATTTTAAATAAAAACATAATATCTTAATCTATGTTTAGATTTGAATAATCCATAGGATTAATAGCGTTAGTATTTTATCTTCAGATTGTGGCTTCCATGAGCTTTATTCTACAAGTGACCGGGAACCATGATGGCAGCCCTTGTACCTGCCATACTAGTATCTACCTACCTGTGCTTTGTAAAAACCTGGTGAATTAATACGTCACAACATGACATATGAAATGACCATTTGATATAAGAATGAAGTCTGCAACCGTCTCAAGAGCTGACAGGCCTGGAACATATTTTCCCAAAGTGAATAAGCTAAGAGTAAGGGCTGTATAATTCATTAAAAAAAAAAAGAAAAAATACAAGAATACATATTGAAAAAGAACCACCGGGATAAAAACAAGATTTTTCTCTTTCAGAGGATAAATTAACAGATAAGTTTATAAAATTTATGGTTTCAATTTCTCCTAAGCTCTCTGAGATGCCTTTTATATTAATACTTGTCCGGTGACAGTTTTTGAAAAAGGATTTAAGACACTTTTTGAAAAAGGATTTATGCCTTTTTAAAAAATTTATTTTATTTATTTATTTTTGGCTGTGCTGGGTCTTTGTTTCTGCGCGCGGGCTTTCTCTAGTTGCGGTGAGCGGGGGCTACTCTTCGTTGCGATGCACGGGCTTCTCATTGCGGTGGCTTCTCTTGTTGCAGAGCACAGGCTCTAGGCACGCGGGCTTCAGTAGTCGTGGCATGTGGGCTCAGTAGTTGTGGCTCGCGGGTTCTAGAGCGCAGGCTCGGTAGTTGTGGAGCACGGGCTTAGTTGCTCTGCATCATGTGGGATCTTCCCGGACCAGGGATGGAACCCGTGTCCCCTGCATTAGCAGGCAGATTCTTAACCACTGCGCCACCAGGGAAGCCGTGTGCCTTTTATTAGAAGTGAAATGGAAAACAAATATAAAAAATAAAATATTGTGAGTCATTCTCAAGCATGGAATAATACAAATTTAGATTGGTTTCCTTCTTTCTTTCTTCTTCTTCCTCTTTTTTTTCTTTTTAGGTCACTGATAGAATTTTCATTCTGCATGTAAATAATCAGTACCTTGCTGGCAGAGACAGCTGGACAAACATTTCCCCTGGTAGTAGCCGGAAGAAGGCACAGGGCACTTGTATATTTGTCCAGAACTAAAGCGCGAAGGTCCTGGCTTCCCCTCTAGTTTTTTAACCTCAGTTCTGGTCTAGAAAAGCAGTCCTTGCATAGGCCTGCATACAGCGGGCTCACCCTGGTAGCAGTGACTAAGCAGTATCCCTTCCTTGGCTACACTGGGAATTTATGCTCTGAGGAGGATCCTGGTCCAGCTTGCTGACCTTCCCTAGACATCTGGTCATGAGCAATTACCAAGCAGGAATGTTTCCCATCCTTTCTACAGATTATATTTAAGCTTGGGTTGGCAAAGTCGCGTCATCTCCTGCCGTGGAGTGTTTTGTAGTCATTTATTTGGGTGGTCGGTCTGTGTTTTAGTTGCTTCTCAAAAACACTTCCTACCAACAAAATTAATACCCCTCCCCAACGAAAGGTATAATGTAGACTCTTGGTGCTCAAAGCATCTGCTACAAAACTCATGAGAGAGGGATGGCTGAGAGCCAGCCAGGTCAGGAGGCCCAGGAGAGAGGCCACAGAGAAGCAGTGGGGGGGGGGGTAGGAGAGAAAGGGGGTAGGAGGGGCAAACATCAGGGGAAATGGGCCACCCAAAGGAAGGGGGCCCAGCGGTTAATACAGGAAGACTGAGAGATACTTGCTAAAAGCCAAATCCAAAGGATAAGGAAAAAAGGCGTAAAAATAAGAGAAGATGAAGAAAGCTAATGGGTGTGATAAAGGCCTGAAGAAGAGGTGTACAAGTTATTAATAATGCACCTAAATAATTCCTCAAGGTCTAGACCAACCCAAAGGCAAGCTGAGACCTCAGCCAGAGGGCAGGCTGTCTTTCCCACACTCCCTGTCCTTGGTAAATGTGGCTTCTCCGTCACCAGGCCCAGGGCTCTTAATCTTATTTATGCCATGGTGCCCTTTGTCAGTCTGACACATTTAGGGAGCCTAGAATGATGTGTTTAGATCTATAAATGGCAGTACATAAGATTATAACACGAGCCGTGTAAACCATTGTGACCTACTAGTGTACGCACAACAAGATCTGATGGTGGACCCGTGGGATGAGTATAACGCTGCTGTGGGTGATTGCAGACCTGCACCGTGATAGGAAAACATCCCACCTGTATGTTTGGGTGGCAACATCGCCGGTCCCGGTACTGTGTTCAAGGCTTGTGGCCTGCATTTATAACAGAGTGAAACGCTAAATTGTCGTTCAACATTAGTAAACAAATTCATGACTTTCGTCCCATTCGGGTTCCTGGATTGCTTGAATCCTCTTGATAGATGCCTTGGAGGTCTGCGACTGGGGTGACCATATCATTCATGACCGGGATACTTTTGAGAGTAAAAGGGGGTATGGTTGTTCCTCTAAGAAGTGGGTGTGAATTGGGACGGACCTGGGCAAATTGTAGCACAGGGGCCCTCAGCTGTGGAGACCTCCTTGGGGTCTGTCTTCCTAGATGAGTTTTCACTTCTCTGGCCCAAGGAATTGGCATTATCCGCCCTATTCCTAGGGGTCACCCTCGTAGATTCTGATGGGCATTGGGAAGTGGAGAACAGCTCTAGGTTAAAGAAGCCACGTGTCAGGGCCACGGCCGGGCGATGGGATGCCTTTGTGAGAACTGGAAAATGGGCTTCCTTGGAGCAGCTGTGGCTTCTGGCTCCTGGCTGGGTGAACACGGGCCTGCATTTCATTTCCCACTGGCTGTCTTGGCCGCATGTCCTGAAGCCTCGGCCAATTTCTCCTGAAGTGAGGTTGAATTATTAGAGTACGGTGCATTTCAGCCCACAGTGTCAACTTCTCCCAACAGTTTTTTTTTTTCAAAGCAGAGCTGCCACAATGGCTTTTCAAGGTTCACTTCCTGTCCCTACCCACTTCTTACTCATCAGGAAGAGACGTCAGTGTGGGCAGGTGGATGGAGACCCATGGGAAGAGGCCAGGATCTGGAGAATTCTTAAACTGGATCATAAGGCCTCGAGTGACGGAGACGGACCGAGGTCACGGAGTGGTCCCTAAGCACGTGGTTCATGTTGTCCTGTGCTGGGGGAAGATGACAGCAGGTCCCTGAGCCTGGGGATCGCCATGCGTCTGTCTGTGCCGACTGGTGAAGTGGAACCTGCTTAGTAGAAAAGAAGTCTCTTCTAAGAAAGCCTTTGACTCTGCAGGGGGGATGCGGCATCTCAGGAACCTTGTCTTTATGTGCATGTAGAGCATTTGGTCAGGAGCCGGGCAACCAGCTTTGGCCCTAACCAGCTTGGTGGTGATGGGCTGGTTAGGATGACTGCTCTCTGCTCCCTTTCCTCAGACAGAGGACGCTTGCAAGCTAGATGGTTTCTAAAGCCCCTTCCAGTGCGGTGGTCTGCGAGGGCATTTTTTAATTTATACTCCATTCGCTGGCCTTCGTCTTTAAGCGGGTCCAGGCTCACTTTCTTGCTCAGAGCTTCCAGACCCTACGTACCACAGATCCAACAATGACAGATGGAGACACTCTGCCATCCTTAGGGTCTGTGACTAGAGTGAGGGGATGGGGGTGGGAAGAGTAGCTGGGAGGCAAAGGGATAGACTAGGAAAGCAGTGGACCAACTGATAACTTTGCAACAATAATAATCGCTCAGGAGAGCTGGAGGGAAGATGAGTTCCTAAAATTTTGACTGTGTGTTCATCTGTGTCTAACTCTTTATAACCATGTAATCATGTCAGTCCCTGCTAAACACTTTTCAGTTCCTCCTGGTCGTCTCCAGGAGGATTACATCCTTACGAGGGTTTAATAGGTCCTTCGTCACCCGGTCCTGCCTGTCTCTCCATCTGTCATTTTCCTGGGCACACCTACGCCCTGGTGTGTTCGAGCTGGTGTGTTAGTACTAGTTAGCAGTGACAAGGCTTCTCACTTCTTCTCTGAAACTCTGCCCTTGGTGATGCCACACGGCAGCCTGAAATCAGCTACGGCAGGGGCATCTACACCACAGAACCTGACAGGCATTATAAAGCAGTGCTGTTTTCCCAGCGAGTCCCTTGTTAAAACTTGACTAGCACACACCACTGCCCCTGCCTCTCCCAAAGACTTGCACTTCCTGCCACAAAAGCTTCTCTTTCCCCTCTCTCCATCTGCTCTTCCGGACTGCTGACAGCTCATCTGTCTTTCTTGCCTTCTCTCTTGCTTTCCCTTCTTCTTCCCCTCCCTCCCCTCCTTCTAAGTGTCCATCCACCTTCTCATATGGAGGCTGCCAGACTCTGTTCTCATCCCTCTTCTGCCACTTCACAGTCGAGTTGAGTGAATCTGGCAGAATTTCCTAACTTTTAATGTGCCTCAGTTTTCTCTACGTAAAATGGGTATAATCATTGGTCGTTGTGAGGCTTAAATGAGTTAATACGTATAAGGTACTGTGAATAGTACGTGATAAGTACCATTTAAAAGTCTTTGTTTCTAGTATTGATCACAGCATTACGGATCGCTTGCTACGTACCCGGCACTGAATATTGCACATAGGAAGAGAGGTTCAACAAAACAAGCACAAGACAAGGTTTAAGAGCCTTGAGCAAAGCCTTCTTCCAGGCATATCAGAATGGACTTCATGGAGTCAGCGGCATTGAAACTGAATCCTGAAAGACTGATGGCAAAAACCCACCAAACTGACAAGACAGACAGAGGCATCTCAGGAGGAGCAGAGTCACATGAGCACCTGCACACAAGAGGGGACAGCATGGTCTGTTAAGTCTCTGTGTAGCTGAGCGTGAGGGCATGGAGGGAGAGGGGCTCTGATCGTATCTGGGTTATGGTAACATCCACCGGGGAGTCAGCTGCGGTCTCCTCTTATTTCTGCCTTTCTGTTGCCTGCAGCAGTGCGGGTCTGAGCTTCGGATTTGCCCAAAAAATGTCAGACGTCCAGATTTCTATGCGAAAGCTCGTGATGGTAATGGTTAATGGTAGAACGCATTCAATCAAAAAATAAACAAAATTAACAAAACAAAGCCTACCCAGAGGCTATATCCAGTCTCCTCTGGGAGAATGGGATTCTAGGTCCTCAGGCTGTGCCACGATAAGGTCTGCAGTTGAATACCTGACTTCGAATGTGGTTCTGCTGGGCGCTGTGTGGCCCACAGGTGAGAGTGCCTCAAGGTCTCAGAGCCCTGGTTTTCTGCTAAACGGCCTCGCCACAAAGAACCTTTTGGCTTATGGACATAAAAGCCATTGCAAAGAACCTGACACGTGTTAGAATTTTTCCCAGAACCCACGGACTGTGGCAGAGATGTCCACTCAGTAGAGCCCAAGCCTGATCTCAGTCACCCAGAGATACCCGGATAGCCTTACCTGCCTTTTTAATTTTAACAATAGATGGGGGAAGAGAAATGTAGGAGTATTTTTTTTCCCCTTCATTCTGTTAAAAACATCACAAGGAACTTGACATTCCATTCTGGAAGGCTGGCTGTCACAGATCCAGCTGAGAGCGATTGATTGCTTCTGCTTGGATCTAAGATCCTGGGGAAAAGGTGCACTCAGCTTCTATGCGGTGTGTGTTGATTGTTCCTTCGAGGCGGGGGAGATTCTCTGAGAAGCAGTCAGCCGCGCTAGGTGTTAGTCGGGGTCCTGTCAAGATCTGCACTTACGTTTGTGAAATTTCCTGTCTTTTTTTAAAATTTTATTTATTTATTTATGACTGTGTTGGGTCTTCGTTTCTGTGCGAGGGCTTTCTCTAGTTGTGGCAAGCGGGGGCCACTCTTTATCACGGTGCGTGGTCCTCTCACTGTCGCGGGCCTCTCTTGTTGCAGAGCACAGGCTCCAGACGCGCAGGCTTAGTAGTTGTGGCGCATGGGCTTAGCTGTAGTTGTGGCACACGGGCTTAGCTGCTCCGTGGCATGTGGGATCTTCCCGGACCAGGGCTCGAACCCGTGTTCCCTGCATTGGCAGGCAGATTCTTAACCACTGCGCCACCAGGGAAGCCCGAAATTTCCCCTCTTTTGAGTACTTTCCATTCCAGGCTGGCTTTGATCGAGCAGGTTTTAAGAAAAATGATCAAACCTTAGAAGAGTGGAATTATTTCTAGTTGAGGGAGCTTGGTGGATGCCGGCTTCCGTGAAGTAGAGAGGTGGCTAGGCCACCGGCCTGCTTCATCAGGCCTGATGAAAAGCACTCTGTAATTGCAGCTTTGTGATATAATACATTGAATCCTGGTGGTATTCTGATTTTGGGTTATCCGTATTTGTTTCCTTGTATTGTCTGATCGAACTTGATCACGAGAAGCTTTGGAGTTGCAAGCAGGCCTTGGAGTAAGGACACCTGACTTACAAAAGCACATCAGAGGGCTTCCAAGCCCTAAGCCCCCCTGGGCCCTCAGGACTGAGGGGTCTGGTGCTGCTGTAGCTCTCACCCCCCGTTGGTGTCTGGGGTCCTGTCCCATACCAACCACTTCAGGAACCAAACCCCAGAGAAACCCAGGTCCTACTCTTCTGAGGTGGATTTGAAACACTTAAGTTTATTGAGTTAACATTATGGGTCAAATAGCACATTTGCTGTGACGGAGGTGTTGGAGGCCTAACCCCTAATGTGATGGTGTTTAGAGATGGGGCCTTTGGGAGGTGACTAGGTTTGGGTGAGGTCAGGAGGGTAGGGCCAGACACCACCGGAGAGCTTCCTTCCTGTTTTCCAGTTACACACACCCAGGAAAGGCCACCTCAGGATACAGCAAGAGCATGGCCTTCTGTAACCCAAGGAGAGGGCCCTCATCAGACCCTGACCATGCTGGCACCTTGATCTTGGACTCCAGTTACTAGAACTGAGAGAAATAAATTCCTGCTGCACCCGGCCTATGGAATTTATAACAAAATTAACAGGCAGCCTGAGATGACTAATATAGGAGGTTACTATAATTTAGCCTGGCACCTAGCCACCTTGTGAAACATATCTGGGCAAAGATGTGCCTTTTTTATACCGTGGTATCTGATGCTTACCACCAGCCTGGCACTTAGTAGGCACTCAGTAACTTCCTGTTGAATGAAAGAATGAGTGAACACTAATGAATGGAGTGGGAAACGTCCAATTTATAAACAAACATTTAGAAAACGGTTAATTTGAGTGTTGGAAATTTCCTGCAACTGTGGTTTGGAGATGAAGGAAACATAAATTCTTTTAGAGAAGAAGCTGTTAACACCCTGAACTTTTTACTAGTTCACCCCACATAGGGTCTCCTGGAGCAGTTCTCCGTAAAGAGCTGCTGAGTTGAGCTGCTGGCCCACCAAAAAACCATAATTAACTTAATTTTAGTAAAATAACAAAGAAAAGTCATTTCTTTATAAATGAATCATAGAACCTCAACATTGGAAAGGACTCGTGAGGTCCTTTTTCATTTTAAATACCCAATGGGCAGGTTGCATAGAAGGAAGTGATTTTTTTCTGACAAAATCGTGGCTTTCGGGGTCTTTCTTGTTCCTCTGAGAGATCCTTCAGACACGAGGAGGACTTGCTCCATGGCTTTTGCAATTTGAGAATGGAGATACTGTTTCCTCAAGATGCTATTCATCTTTATTCATATCTGGGTGCAGAGGAGTTAAGAATGTGTGGGTGTGGGATTTGAAGAGTTGACGTGCTTAGGTAACAGTTGGCGTGCCAGTTGTATAATGAAGAATAAGTATTGACAGTGTTAAATTGTGGCTGAATCTTGGTTTTGGTGTTTAAAAAAAAACAAACAGAAGAAAATTTCTAAAAGCGACAGCGTTGTTTTTATGCCAGGGGTGTTTTCTAAATGTTGGGACAACAGTGCTGAGAAATGTGGACCTCCCATACGTGTCACTTTCTTCTGCCTAGCCTGGTTTTACTACTACCCGCATAACTTTCTTTTTAATTGGCAAGGGTAGTACTGTTTCTAAATACACATTTGTGTTGTACTCGATGGATGGAGGGAAATAGCTTTGGAAATAGGTAGAATCTTAATTCACTTTTCATATTGAAGGTGGAAGAGCCAACTGGTTTCTCAGGAAAATTAATGGCATTTTATTGAGTTACTAGGTAGTTACTGTTTGCCTTCCAAGCTCCAAAAACTCTGTCATCATCAGCTTCCAGGGCTTTCTCAGGTGAAGCTGTGCACCATTACTTCTTTAAGAAGCAATGTTCCCTTCTCCACCTTTTCTGTGTGCCGACAAGAATAGAGACAGAAATACAGAGAGACTCACTTGTGGGTGGAGTAGGCAGTGTGAGTGTTACCTGACGGGCGCTAGGTAACGTTGTGGATTCTACTAGATACAGGTGCCTCTAGTTAAAAAACACATGGATATTCAGAGTCCTGGATTAATAATGTAATGCTTAGGTCAGGGGGTTTTAACCATTTTTCCTGCTATGTATCCTTTTGGCAGTCTAGTGAAACCTACGTATCTCTTCTTATTTTGAAAAAATTTTATTTCAACAAATTAATATGTGTTTACATAAAATGTAAAATATTAAAATTAATATTTTTAATTTGTTTAAATAAAATGTAAAAAACATTTTTAAATGTAAAAAGTATGTAGGATTACAAAGAACCAAAAAAAATACACAAACACACTGATTTTCACAGAGCTTACAAATGTATGCATGACCTATATCACTGCCCAATCTATCAACAATTTTAAACATTACTTTAAATAACACACTTTAATAGTTAGCTTAACCATCAGATGTGTCTGAACTTGCCTGTTATAGACTTGCAGCCCACATGCCTCTCATATTTCAAAAGACAGTGTTAACTTACGAAGAATTAAAAATTCTCATTTGAACGGTCCAGTTTTGCGAAACTCTAACAAATAATTTAAATGGCTGATTTCTTCCCACGTATTCATGAAGGACAAGCAAGTGTAGATACGTAAGGCTATACAGCATCCTAGTTGTCTGATCGCTAGGTGGAGAAGGCACCTTCCCTGTTTTGTAGCTGAACGATGACCAGATTAGAAATTGACTAAGAGTTGCCTCTGTATAGTATGAGGGGCTATAGTCAGGAAGAATTAACTACCATAAAGTTATGATGCACATAAACGATATTTCAGGATTTCTGGAACAACTGTGTGGTCGTGTGGAAAAAAGCTGTGATTTTTTTTACTGCTCATGCCACAGGTACCGATAATACTAATGTACTTTGTTACTTGCCTTGAAATTGGAAGGAAAGCTAAATTCCAGTTGGAGATCAGTGGAGAAAAAAAATCAGAAAAGACCTTCCACGGTTGTGGATCCCTTGTATTCTAGCTATGGCCACAATATAGGGAGGGGTAGGGCATGGACCCTGAGTTAAAAACCTCTGTCTCAAGGTGTGAGTAAACACCTGTAACAGACAAAGCAGTTTTCAGATGGATGAAACCCATTAGAAGGGATTATAAAAGAGTGTCATTTTCTGTTTGGTAGTTTATTTAACAAACATGGCTAAGGAGTGCGGCTGGCCTCATAACTGGTCCCTTTAGAGAGACACGCCATTGATTTGATCTAAAATAGTGTTGGGTCTTCTTTGAGAGCGGGGAGTATAATATTTTGAATATTTTCATCAGTGTTAATTCTTAAACCGTTTTGGGGTGGTTTGAAATAAGCCAAAGTTGTTTGAAGTAAGGCTGTTGAATGCAGAGGGTGGTCAAGGTGTGTAGACACCAGACTGGGACTTGAAAATCCTAAGACTTCTTTTCAGAGGGGACTCGCCAGCTACCCTGAAGGCTGCTGCATCACGGGTGGAGGTGGGGTAGGGATGGGATCCAGAAAAGACTGTGTTTCTAAAATGCTAGCATTTTTGGAGTCAGCCTTTGGTCCGCTGGGGTGACAACTTTACACACGCACTTCGCTCTATAGAGTAACGTTCCAAGACGGTTTCAAAATACTTAGTGACACTATTCAGTGTCACAGTTTACAGAGTCTTGACTAGAACTGCACTGTCCAGCAGAAACATAATGCTAGCTACCTATGCAATTTCCAGTAGTACACTACACATGTAAAAAGAAAAAGGTGAAATTAGTTTGAATAATATATTTTACTTAACCCAGTATCTCCAAAAGTATCATTTAAACTTAAATCCAAATTAAAACTCATTAAATGTTTTCCACACCGAGTCTTTGAAATCTCGTGTGTATTTTATACCCACAGCACATTGCACTTTGGACACTGAATTTTCATCAGAAACACTTGACCTATATTTAGATTTCATAAAGGTACTGTTGAAAGATCAGATTTACGTATCCAAGTTGTAGCAGATATACTTAAACGTTTTCCAATAACTGAATGAGTATTCGTTTTTAAACTTTAAATAAATCACAATTAAAATTCAACCTTTAGCTTCTCAGTCTTGCAGGCCCCATTTCCAGGGCTGAGTGGCCACACGTGACTGCTGGTTATCGTACTGGATGGTGCAGGTCAAGACTGTATACAGTCAAGTGGGACCCACTGTATAGCACAGGAAACTCTACTCAGGACTCTGTAATGGCCTATATGGGAAAAGAATCTGAAAAAAGTGGATCTATGTACATGTATAACTGAGTCACTTTGCTGTACACTGGAAACTAATACAACATTGTAAATTAACTCTATTCCAATAAAAATTAAAAAAAAAAAAACAACTGTATGGGACACCACTGGAGAGAAATCCACAGGCACCAAGCAGACAGTCAAAACTCATTGGCAAAATTACGGAGAGAGGTTTTTCTTTGCAGTTGTCTGTCCTTTCTGTGAATCAGTCCTATTAGTCTTTTTGTTAATCCAGTATTTTTCCAGAAGCTCCTGATCTTTTCTTTAGAATCTTTCATATGATCCCCGCCCCCCCGCCGCAAAGGGCCTTTTCTTAGGACTATTGATCTCCTCCATCCAGGGGCATCCTATGGCTTCTGCCTCCCAGAAGGAAGTTTCAGGGATCAGCGTAGGTGATTAGCTGGAGACCGGAAGCTCATGCCTCTGCCCCAGGTTCTCAAGACCGAGAGTACAGTTTTCTGACTCTGAGCCCCACTGGATGTCCAGTACCTCTGAATCTGATTCTGAGAAATTGGAGTGGAACCCAGGAAACTGCATTTTTATCAAGTCTTCCTTGCTCTCCCTACCTTCCCCCACCAAGTGACTCAGAACAGCTTAGTTTAAGAACTGCTGACCTAAGCATCCCTCCTCCCCGGATTCTTTTTGCTAGTGGTTCATAAGGTGTGTTCTGAGGACCCTCTTCATCAGAGGGCCCTGTGTCTCCTTAAACTGAAGAGTTGTAGGCCCTGCCCCAAACCAGCTAAATCAGAATATCTGAAGGTGTGACACTAGGAATTGACATTTTTAACAAGCTCCCCAAGTAATTCTTATGCCTACTAAAGTTTAAAGGCTTTAGACCTTATGCATTGTGACCACCTAGAGGGGTGGGATAGGGAGGGTGGGAGGGAGACACAAGAGGGAGGGGATATGGGGATATATGTATACACACAGCTGATTCACTTTGTTATACAGCAGCAACTAACACAACAGTGTAAAGCAATTATACTCCAATAAAGATGTAAACGAACAAACAAACCTTATGCAGACCTTCCCACTTAGAAATTTGGAATTCTTCAATTCCATCCTTTCTCATTCACCCTTCCCCCATGTCTGACCTTTAGAAACCCACTTGCCATATTTATTCTACCTCCCCTGTGTTAGGGTTATTTAACGAATATGCATTTGTTCCAGGGACTGGGGAAAGAGAAATAAAGATCGTGAGATCCTGTCTCTGCAGAGAGCTTGTAGACATAGGAGGGAGAGGCAGATTTATGGAAAACTGAGGTCATAAAGCACTACAGGTGGGGCGCCACATATATGTGCTGGGCACCTTGAGGACACGAAGAAGACAAGAGTCATATAGGCACCTGGGTCGGGAGTTGATGAGAATCGCTTCAAAAGGGCTTCAGACACCTGCTACCAACCGGGGTTCTGGGCCTCCTTAATCAGTAGAAATTGATCAGAGGCCAGACAAGAAATCCAGGCAAGGCTTTATTGGGGCTGCGGTGGCTGCCAGAGGGAGTAAAAACAAGCAACAAGTTCCCTTGCTCTCTTACCCGGGATGGGGGTGGGGGCGGTGAGCTTGTTCCTTACATGGGGGTGAGGGTAGGGGTGTGGCCAGGGGTGGGGCCGGAGGTGTGGCTTAGGTGATCTGCCCGCCCCTTTGGTGGTGTCGCGTGCAGGGGGCATGCGCAGTGTCCTGCATTTGCTCCTGGCTCTTCAGAAGTGGCGGTTGGCTTTTTGGGTTTTTTTTTTTTTTTTTTTGGTCTTTTTGTATCTTGTTGTCCATAATATGCCCCAACTGCACATGCCGCAGAGGTGTCCAGTCTGATGCTGTGGCTTCACTTCCGCTGCCATGGTTCACACAGATTTCTGCTGTGGTTGACCTTCCCTTGAAACCCACAGGCAAGGGAACTCTGGAGAACAAGGCCAAATGAAGCAAAATCAACCCAATACAAAACCACTGCAGCTCCTTGGGACACCTGTGCTGGGGTTGGCTGCGTGCAGGAGGGAGTGGGGTGATGGGTGGGATGCCCAGCCTCGAGGGCCCTGCTAAATCCATAAGGACTTTACCTGTGGAGAGCAATGGCTTATACATTGGAGGTGTGACCTGATAAATGAATTTTCTTTACGAGAATAACTCAGACAGTGGTTCTCAAATTTCTGGCATTAGACACATTTCAGAGTCTCAACCGTGATGGAGGATCCCAAAGAGTTTTTGTTTACATGGGTTATATTATCCATATTTACCAAATATGCTAAATTAGAAGTTAATACTGAGAACTTAAAAAGTTTACTAATTTATTAAAAATAACAATAGTAAGCACATTTTGTGTTAACATAAAAGCAATTTTTTGTGAAAAATAATTTATTTTCCAAAACAAGAATTCAGTGAGGAGAGTGGCATCATGTTACGTTTCTGCACGTCACATTAATACCTGATTCCCACACCTGCTCCTGTGTTCATTCTGTTGTGATAGCCCATGGCAGAAAGCCTTGGGAAAACCCCAGTCCACTTGTGATAGGTGAAGAGTAGAAAAGGCAAGTCACGTCTTCAGTGTCGTGTCTGTGGTATTATGGAAATAGTCTATATCATAACTGGAGTCAAGTCAGAGCTACAGAATTATGGAAAGAGTCTTATATCCTCACCGATCCCTGGGAAGGGCCTCAGGAACCCCCCAGGAGTCCCTGGACCATGTTTTGAGAGCCGTTGGTGAGGAGGGTGTCTTGGTGAGCAGGCAGTGTGACCAGGATACGGGGAGGAGACCTCATAACAGTGTTGGGGGAGGTGAGGGAGGGCCTGCATCAAGGTGTATCAGCGGGGATGAGAAGGGAGGGTGAGCGAGAGATGCTAAGGAGACAGATGCCACAGAACCAACCAAGTGGATGTGGGGGTGAAAGAGGGGAGAGGCCCTGAGGATGTCCTGGGTCAGTGGAGATCCACCAGCTGCTGGTATCCAGCCCTGAGCTGGCCAGGCGTCTGTTCCTCAGGATCACAGCTTAAGGGGAAGGGAGGTGTCAGGTCCAGCCCTAGAGTAATTGTCTGCAGGTCTAAAGCTGCCTTCTATGGTATGATAACACATTGGTAGGAATGTTATCTTTTAGGATGGGCAGAGTTCCTGAAAGCCTTCCAGGCTGCGTGGTTCATGTATGCAGGGATAGAGGGAGAGAAGGCTGTTTGGTGAGTAGCAAAGATGACAAGGGTTGAGGTTTGGGGAACGCCCTTCTTTCTGGGACTGGACGCATTTGTGGTGAAAGAGCGTTCACAAGGCACTCAGGAAGCCAGAATGTGGTTTGACACAATGTAAGTGTGTGCGCGCATGTGTATGTGTATATGTGTGTTCTATATATATGTGTATAAATACGGTTTTATATATGTATAT
The DNA here is from genome assembly GCF_963455315.2 of Globicephala melas. Taxonomy (NCBI): domain Eukaryota; kingdom Metazoa; phylum Chordata; class Mammalia; order Artiodactyla; family Delphinidae; genus Globicephala; species Globicephala melas. The sequence continues at coordinate 145,466,031 of NC_083317.1, forward strand.
GGCGTGTATGGTTTTATATATAAATAGCTATAAAGGCTCAGGGGGCTGCGTGGGGGAATTCTGGGGGATGGAATGAACTGGCCTGGGCATCTGAAGCTGTGGATGAAGGTCCTGGTTTACCACCGACTCCCAGTGTGACCCTGGACGACCCACTAGGCATCTCAGGGTCTCGAGCTCCTTGTCTGGGAAACGTAGAGGGTGTGAAACGTAGGAATCGTGTGATCCAATCCAGGTATTTTACAGGCCACAAAGAGTGATCTTCTGGAGGACACAGCGATTCCATCAGCGTCAGCATCTGCTCAAGTAATGTTTTCCTGGCCCCGTTTTCAATCTCACCTGCTGAGGGGTTGGGAAATGAACAGAGAAGCAATCCATTTGGTGTCAAGGGACAGCAGCTGTGTCTCTCAGGAGCTGCAGGTCTTGTCATTGGTTTGAATGTGGTCCCCGGCTTGGCCTGGCAACCTGGCCCCCTCTTGTTTCCTTAGTCCTTGAGAAAGCCTTTTGTGCTAATTCTGTCCACACGCGTGTGCACACAGAGCAGTTTGACCCTACTCTGCTCAGTGATTCCCCAAGTGTGCAATGGGAGGTGGTTTTAGATGTGCACAGATGGTATTTATGTATACTTTGATAGTATAGAAAAATACAGCAAGCATAGCAAAACCATTTATATTGGTATTATTTCATAGGCTAAGAAAGAGTTTAAATAAGTAAATTGAATTTTAAAAAGAGTGCATAAATGCTAATGCAGGAAAAACTTGGATGTAACAAAATTCTATTTTTTTAAATTAGTTTATTTATTTTTGGCTGCGTTGAAGTCTTCGTTGCTGCATGCGGGCTTTCTCTAGTTGCGGCGAGCAGGGGCTGCTCTTCGTTGCAGTGTGTGGGCTTCTCATTGCGGTGGCTTCTCTTGTTGCAGAGCACGGGCTCTAGGCGCCCAGGCTTCAGTAGTTGTGGCACGCGGGCTCAGTAGTTCTGGCTCACGGGCTCTAGAGTGCAGGCTCAGTAGTTGTGGCGCATGGGCTTAGTTGCTTCACAGCATGTGGGATCTTCCCGGACCAGGGCCCGAACCTGTGTCCCCTGCATTGACAGGCGGATTCTTAACCACTGTGCCACCAGGGAAACCCTGTAGCAAAATTCTTGAAGGTAGGATGTGAGTAACTAACATGTGAGTAACATTAACTTAATCATATTAACGAGGCTTTTAACAAATTCAGAAAAGGAGACGGTCTTATCACGTGATCCCTGATCCTGATACCTGTGTCAGAAGTGTTCTTATTTTTCATGGGTTTGGTATTTCAGCCTAAAAATTCCTTCTGGGGACCTGAGCTTTTTATATCTACTTTATATGGGTCATGTTAAGTACTTAAAATGTTAGATTTTAACCCGGATTTAACTAAGGGAAAGAATCAGGCAAATTAAAATGAAGGGAAATTCTGTAAAACGACTGACCCTGTACTCTACAAAAATGGCAATGTCAGAAACACCACCCCTCTCCAAAACAAACAAAAAGAAAGCCATGGCTTGGGGACCATTCTAGACTAAAGGAAACTAGAAGTTTGACAACTAAAGATAATGCGTGATCCTTGATTGGACCCTGGATCAAAAAATAAGAAGTTATAAAGGACATGTTGGGACACTTAGGGAAATTTGGGAAAGCAGGTGTGACAGAAAATTAACAGTTGGTTCATCCAAAGTGCCCATTGTGCAATTCTTGTACCCTCTTCGTAGATTCAGACTTAAATTTTTTTCAAAATAAAAAGTTGCAGAAACGATTAGACTTTGTGAAGTACAGAAATCTCAGCGATGATCTAAGACTTTCATCAAGTAGATCAAGACGTAAGTGTTGAGAATGTGGATAACAGTTTCTCGAGCTTACTACTGTTAGCAAACCAAACTTGGGTCCACTCACCCGCACACAGTAAATCCAACCTGCTGACACCAGGTTGTGGTGAAGAAAGTACAGCGTTTATTGCAGGCACCAAGCAAGGAGAACAGGCAGCTCTTGTTCAAAAGACCCGAGCTCCCCAGTGGCTTTCACGGAAGGGATTTTAAAGGCATTGGAAGGGAGGGGGCTGTAGGTGCGTGATTAGCTTGTGCCCGGTTCTCAGACTGGTTGGCATCAAGGTGAAGTTTCAAGAATCATTGACCTTCTGGTTTCAACCAGTCTGGGGTCTCTGTCCTTGCAGTCAGCAGTTTTCATCTGGTGGGTTCTGCTTCCTGTACAAACAACTTAGGAAGGCGTGTCAGGCCTTTATCTATAGCTTTCAGGGAACTGGGAGTTCGGTGACTCTGCTATGTGGTGGATTTATAGTCTAAAGTGTTACCAGTTCCCCAGCCCAACAGCTATTCTTTGTTTCTCCATCTTCATGTTTCCCATCATTAACTCTCGATTCAGCCTTTTACTTCAAAAGACAGGGAAACAGGGGCTTGTGCACGGTTTCACTAAGGCACGTGCTTTCATAGTGCATAGACATACAGCTGCTCCACAGCTAAGATTCCCTCCTCCAAGTAACCGTTAGACATAGTCGGTCTCTGACCAGCAGAGCCAAGGTGGTTCACGGTGACTGCCTGGATTCTGGTTTGCACAGGCTTTGCTATGACCGCTGATCAAACAACACTGTTACGTACAGGATAGCCTCTGGTATAATAAGAATTTTGTGAATTCAGAAGTCCTTCACTAGATACTCATCAAGGACTTCCACGCACCAGGCATTGTTCCTCGGGGCTCACGGAAGACCTTTGAGATCCTGCTTCTCATGGAAATTGTGCTCTGGGTGGGAGGGATAGAAGTAGCTAAGCAAGGAATGAGATGGACTGGGTGATTTCAAAAATTGCTAAGTCTTGTAAAGAAAAAGAAAATCATGAGGGTAACAGGACAGAGAGTGATGAGGCAGGTGCGACAGGATAGTCATGACGTGAAGGCTTCTCCGAGGAGGTGACCCATCATCAAGCTCACGAGGAAGAATGTTTTACTTTACATGTCTCTGTTACTGACTCCTCATTCCGCCAGCCTTCAAGTTTGCCCTTGATGTCAAAGTCAAGGATCTTCTGAAACCTGAGTGCCTGCCGGGCTGCCATGGGGTCTGTGCGTCTGGTTTATCCACGCCAAGTGACTGCAGGGTGTGCTCGTTTCCTCGTTCTCTTGTTTGATGAAGGCGGATGTTCTCCGTGCACTTTTCATCTTTATGATGGACTTTTAAGAAAGTTAAATCTAAAAACCACAGAAAGCCCATCGTTTGCTCACACTGACACATGGTGATGAAAGTGAGTTATTGTCTCCGAATAATGCTGCAGGAAGTCTTCCAACCAGCAGTTTTCAGGAACGATGCACTGGCACCCCTCTGAATTACTATCTGCTTTTGCTAATTCACTATGACAGGTTTCTAAAGCAATTCAAGTTCATGTAAAAGCGGTGACAGAGAGATTATTCAAACTTGCGTAAAGGAGGGTGGAGGAAAGAACTCTATGACATTCTCCTTGTAGCACCAAGCAAGATCCATTGAGATTCATTTCCTGGAAGCATTAAATATGTTTTATTTTTTCCTTTTCAGCCACCTTTTCAGTTTCATCTGATAATTATATTCTATCTGCAGTGCTTGAATTTATCCCAGAGCATAGAATCAGTCAGCTGATTCTCTAGCCCGGAGGCCGCCAAGGACAGGAAGTGAAGACAGTATTCCTAAGCATTAGAGAAATTCCAATTTTTAAAATTCAGGCCAAAATTATGTCCCTCATATAAAAGCACTCAGGAGATAGTCTGGCAGGTAGAAAAGATCCTACGTAGGATTCAAGATATCTGTGTTCCTTTATTTCCCGTTTCCACCTAGGTGAACCAGAGCTGGCCTTCCGGATGGCAGGGTGGGGGCCATAGCGCAACACATAAAGGATCTAGAGTCCGAGAGCCTCGTCCGAGGTCCAGCCCCTCCACTTACAATTGTGAACTTGGATCGAGGCCTGGCCCAGAGTAAACACTCTGTAGACATGAACCTGCTTTCCTCCTTCCCCCCCGTCTTGTTTCTTTTTTTTTTGTTTTTGTTTTTGTTTTTTTGCGGTACGCGGGCTTCTCACTGCCGTGGCCTCTCCCGTTGCGGAGCACAGGCTCCAGACGCGCAGGCTCAGCGGCCCTGGCTCACGGGCCCAGCCGCTCCGCGGCACGTGGGATCTTCCCGGACCGGGGCACGAACCCGCGTCCCCTGCATCGGCAGGCGGACTCTCAACCGCTGCGCCACCAGGGAAGCCCCCGTCTTGTTTCTTTATGCCTGGTGGCTCACGCTCCCACCCACCTTTCACCATCCAGCCGCTCAGCCCCGGCCAGTCTGCTGGCCTTCGTTCTGTTTGTCGGAGACGCTGAGCATGTTCCTGCTCCAAACCTGCTGAGTTTGCACTTGATGCTGCTCCCTGGGTCCCCCAGCTCACCCGTGGCTGCTTCTCATGCTTAGCTCTCAACTCAGACGTCACCGCTCAGAGCAGCTCCCATCCTCGATCACACCAACACATTACCCTGATGGGTTTTCCTTGTGGCTTCTCTCCCTCTCCTGAGTTATCTTGATGCTTCCTTTGCTGGTTTTGATGATCTTTCCACCCTGAGCTCTGTGGGAGCAGTGGCCTTGACTACCGTGGGTGCACCAGCCCCCGGCATATACTAGTTGCTCACTAAATATTAGTTGCATGGGAGTTACGGGGGACTCCTTGGAGGTGGAGGGGCCTCGTGGAGCCGGTCTGAAGGTCAGATGGTGCGAGGTTTCTGAGAGGACTTTAGAAGTTATAAAACTCTATGCAAATAACACATCGTTCAGTCTTCCCTGCCATGGAAGCACCCCTTTCCCATTGCCCCAAACTAAGGCATACTCTTCATATTCTTGCAGCATGTTCTGTAAAGACCTGGCATTTCTGACACATGCCTTCACTCCTGATACATCTCATTAGCAGGAGTTTCAAATGAAACTCGGAGGAATTTGAAGCAAGAGGAAAAATTCTTCGGCTTGGAAATTGGTCATCAGCAAACCGTTCCCAGGTGCAGCTTCGGTGCCGGAGAGCACGCAGAGCCTGCAGCATTGCAGTGATGCCCAGCATTCAAACTCCACACAGCTGCCCTGTGCCAAGTTTGGCTTCAAGATCACGGCATCCTGTGCCTGGTTTGGGGAGGAGGAGACAAATGCACAGATTTCAGCTCAGAGGTGAGCACAGCCCTTGTTCCTCACGTTCCTTCAAGACAGCAGTTCTGTGATCCAGGAGGGCAGCACTGATCATGAGCCTCTAAGCACATCCTGCCTGGGTGCAATGTAAGGACTTTTTTCCCCACATCTACCTACCTTTGTGGGAAATTTTCAACCTTTACCATTTATAACCTTTTCAGGCTTCAATCAAGATGTAGTATTTAGATTCCATATATATGTGTTAGCATACGGTATTTGTTTTTCTCTTTCTGACTTACTTCACTCTGTAGGACAGACTCTAGGTCCATCCACCTCGAGACAAAGTGAGAGAGTGGCATGGACATATATACACTACCAAATGTAAAATAGATAGCTAGTGGGAAGCAGCCTCATAACATGGGGAGATCAGCTCGGTGCTTTGTGACCACCTAGAGGGGTGGGATAGGGAGGGTGGGAGGGAGACGCAAGAGGGAGGGGATATGGGGATATATGTATACGTATAGCTGATTCACTTTGTTATACAGCAGAAGCTAACGCACCATTGTAAAGCAATTCTACTCCAATAAAGATGTTTTAAAAAAAAAGATGCAGTATTTTGGCTTTGAAAGAGCTTCATTTAAATTGTGGAACGAAAAGAAGGGGGTTTCCGAAACATCAATCCATGATTCATATTTAGAAAGATGTGTTTTTCTGGAAGTGTGACAATCATCCTGAGAGAGACTGGGTCAGGCAGTGAACAGCGCTGATTTTGGATGGCCAGAGCCCTCTTGGCCACCTCGTTGTAGACACGGTATGCAAGGGTCCTGTGCCTTTTCCTCTCTCCACTCCCTCTCAGGTTTTCCAGGAAATGAAAAGGGATTCAAGTTTCGGTGGAAATTGGAATCTCTAGTTTAAGAAAATGAAAACAGACCTTGAATTTGGGGAAAAAATGACTTTATCTGTGGCTCTCAAGATGGATAGTCTCCCTCTTTATTGAAGTGTAAGGATTTTGGTTAACTGGGTCAGAAAAGGAAATTGCACATCCACTCTGTTCCTTTCCCCTCCCCAGAGGACCAGATCCTGTCCACCTCCTGGGACATGCAGTTTCTTTGTCAAACTCCTCACATAAATGTCCATATCTACTGAAAAAAAAAAAGTATATAGCACAAGGATGTTGAGGCTTGATGCAAAAAATTTTAATTATATTCTTTTTAATTTTTAATTAGAATGAACAATGCAACACGAAATTTCTTTTTTAAGCAAAAATTTCCCTAGCTTTATTGAGATATAACTGACATATAACATTGTGTAAGTTTAAGGTGTACATTATAATGATTCAATATATGTACACATTGTGAAATGATTACCACAGCAAGTTTCTTTAACACAGTCATCACTTCATATATTTATAAAAATTTGTTTGAGAACTTTTAAGATCTACTGTCTTAGCAACTTTTAAGTATACAATACAGTATTGTTAACTATAGTCACAGCTGCACGTTACATCCCCAGAATGTTTTCATCTTATAACTGGAAGTTTGTACCCTTTGAACACTTTCATCGATTTTCCCTATACAATGAGTAAACTTGAAGAATGGACAATATCTGTTCTTAGAATTGAACTTCATTTTAACAACATCTCGAGCCTAACTTATCTGTAATAAATAACTGAGCGTAGGAGAAGTGACTAAATTTTTTATCAGTATCTAGAAATAAATACTTGAACCTTTAAATTTGCTTGACAAGAACCACGCTTTCATCTCCTCCTAAGTAGAGGCTAAGACTATTACAGTTTATAGATTTTGTCTTACAAACATTATACCATTAGACAGGTAGACTGCTAGTGTTAATGAGAAGCTAAGAGAATCCAGAGGCGTTGAAGGTCATGGCCACGGCAACACCGAATTTCTAACATGGACTATGCCTTAAAATCAGCAAATTATCTGTAATAAAGATAAATATAGTTTATAAACTTTATAAACTCTTAAATTTACATTCCTCCCTTAAGTCAACTCATAAATAAGAATGGGGCACTTTTCTCTTCTGGAGAACTTAAGGATTCTTATATGGAGTTTTAAAGAGGAGAGTTGAATTAATTAGCACAGAAGGCATCACAAATTAAAACAGCTCTGAAATACGGCTCATTCAGAGGATTAAAACACACCTCTTTTTTCAATTGAAGTTACGTATGTTTTCAAGGAAAGAATTAGAAACAGAAGGTAGATCCTAAATTCCTAAGGGACTAAGGGTTTCACATCATCTGACTCTAGGCCAGGTTGTCTTGGGTGAGGCCAACCACCAGACAGAATGTTCCTGAACACTATGTAAGTGATCCTTTTGCTTGTTTGCTTGTTTTGGAGGATGGAAAGCTTTTTACTGGCTTTTGTGGAGAAACTAACATTTGAGCTCTAACGCTCAAAGAAAATTCTTTGTTCCTCAGACTTCTCTGTATTGCTTCTTCGGGAGCCTTTAGGTCAGAACATTTCATCTTTGATTCAGAATACTGCATCAACGAATCGAAAGGAACTTTCCTAGATGCCAGTTGTGGGACTATTTTCCCCATACCCGTATCTTCATGGTCTCCAAATTAAAAATAAATTCAGACTCTGAGTTTGAATCTGTGGTGTTTGATCCCTTGTCTAATGTCATAGATTTCCATTCTATTTGAAGGAGGATTTCCTCAGTTTGGGCCTTTATCACTTTTTGCCTTTATGTATGCAAATTTGCTCCTTCTTTACCCCCTTCCTCAGCTCAGTTCTTACTTTATATTTTCACCAGGTTCGTTTTTTTTTTAAAAATACCATTTTGAGTGGGTTACCTCTTTGCTTAAAGCATTTAATGACTCTCAGTCGTCTATAACGTCAGATTCCTAAACCCGGCATTCGAGGCCCCCGTGGCCCTATTTTACCCTCCTGATATATTTCATGGTGCATCTCACGTTGGACCGTCATCCAAACTGTCATTTGACTGTAACACACTCTGCATCTTCTCTCTCCTCTTCCTCTTTACTTATCCAAAGCCATTGCATCCTTTTGAGACCTGAGTCAAACACTAATGCAGAAGTTTTCCTTCCCCACCCCTGATTAAAGTAATCCCTCCTTTTAAATAAACTTCCATCTCTTGAATTTATTTGCTCTATGTTTTTCGCCTTTCATAAGCTGTGTCCAAGACTATATATGTCTTAGGGTCCCAGACCACGTCTCATAACTTTGTGTACCCCCATTCACTGCCTATCTCACCAACTTACACATTGTAAGTATTCAGTAATATCTGTTATTTGCTCTCAAAAGTGAGGTAATGCTCTTTCTAATAAACAGGAAGGCTGGGTGGCTTCCATTTTGAAGGAGTCCAATGAGCTTTTCTGTTGAGCTTCAACAACCATGTCAGATCACTTTACTTGCAGGATGCGGGCTGCTGTATTCCAGGTTCTGAAAGGTCCATCAAGGAAAGTGTGAAACGTATTTGGAAGAAGGGATCCTGCTAGATCTGGAAATGAGAGAGGGGTCACGCATCTCAGCCCATCGGTGGCATCTCTAGGGGGGCAGTGGGAGTGGCACATCCTGGGGGCAGGTAATAATAGCAGGCACATAGAGAATTTAAAACTAATGTGAAATGGACTCAGTTGTTTTGTTTCTTATCATCACCAAACACTAGCGTATCTAAATAATGTCAGTGATAAAATACTCTTTCTTCCCCAAAATATGTGTTGTTGTGGTTACTATTAAATTTTAATAATATACGTAAGCTCCAAATTAGCACATCGTTATTATTATTTAATAAAAGCTGTAGTCTACGCGGAAGTTAATTCCAGGGGAGAAGTCCCGGCTACGCAGACCGCTCTCCCAATCATCCCGTGTGTCCCAGGACACACCCGTTCTGGGACCTTTCTCCTGCTCAGGCACAGCTCAGGTCTCCAGAACCTTTGATATTCTTGCATTTAAATAGTAGCTTTGGAATAAGCCACAAGAACACAATGATTATAAAAATGAATAAACCTTGAGTTACATGCATTCTGTCATTCTCTGAGGCCACAATTCTGTCATTCTCTGAGGTTTTTATTTGTGTTTATCATTTGGATACTTCACGTATGTGATTTCGTTTGGTGAGGGCGCATTTCATGACTATCACTGAAAATCACTTTTTCAGATAGAGGAGGGGTATGTTAAAAACGAATTACCCTGAGAGTACTATAAGAATTTCTGTGTATCAGTTGTGCTCCTTTTACTGAGAACGGTTTCCAAAGAGGTCTCCAGAGAAGGCTCTACACAAATGTCAGAGAGGCTTTTTCTATCCAGCATCTGCAAGATGTGCTCACTCCTCTACCCTCTCCTGCCCGATCTCTAGCATTCTTATCCCCGTGAGTTTTTCTCCATAGCACTTATCACCTCCTGATATATTATACATGAGTGTGTGTGTGTGTGTGTGTGTTCACTTGTTAGTATTGTCGCCTCTGCTAGTCTCAGGTTCCATAGGGTCAGGAAATTTGTTTTATCGATGCAGTATCCCAGGCGCCTGTCAGATGGTCTGGCGTGTGATCGATGCTCAATCCATATTTGCTGAGTGAATGAATAAATGAACGAATGAGAGAAGTGTCAGAATAAATCCCACAGAGGCCTTTCGTTTATTTTCTTCTCTCCGGAGCCCATCTGAAGTGGGGAGAATGGACAGACCTTCAGACGGGTTCCAGAAGTACCTTTTGCCGATCTTAAAGAACGTGGTTTTCTTGTGGTAGGTGGAAAATTGCCTCAGCTTCCCTCCACATCCGTTTAACCTGTAAACCTAACTCGGAACGTAGTGGTATAATAAAAATGACCATATATTGACAATGTACTATAATTAGGCCCTTTAAAATGTCTTATCTCAATGAATTCTCAAAAAGCCATTGTATAGATGAGAAAATGACGCCACCAGTGTGGTCATCTGGGCCTGCCCCGTCCCCACGTCCCCAGGACCAGAGACCAGGAAGGAAGAGCAGCTGGGGCCCGCGAGGCAGAGCCCGGCCCTTTGCAGGATCCTCTCCATCTCTCACAGCCTCTGCTGCTCTGGCACCGGCTCCCGCCAGCATATGCTACCGCGAAGTGTTAGGTGTCAGCGCATCACCGCACAGCTGGGAAGTGGGGCGGAAGAGAGAAGCAAAAGGAAGAGCACAGCAGAGCCGGGGAGCGTAGTGCAAGGCTTCAGAGAGGTGGGAGAGCGGTGTCAGCTCCAATCCTGCAAGAATACAGAAGACGGTCCTCTGGGGAAGGATGTGTAACGAAGCCTTGATTCCAGAGAGTCATTGTGCGCAAGGAAGACGGGCCGTTTTCGAGCATCCACGTACTAAGTGAAGTCTGCCTCTGCAGAAGTTCTCGTTATTTTCTGTCTCACTCTTTGAATTCCTCACCCTAGAGCCCTGCTTTTTTTTTTTTAACACTCTATAAATGTTTGAGAGATAAGTCACTTTTTTCAAAAGTGCATGCTTTTTTTAATTCCAAAGTTGAAAATTCTACTAACAAAGTGATAGCAACACTAGGGAAAGTAAGCAAAGCATCTGCACACAGCACTACAAAAGATTTTCCATTTCTTCTGGACCTTTTCCTTTCCAGTCGTTGTACATATGCACTCCCGCTTTTATTATGGCATATGCTTCTATCTTTAATGTGCTAGGATCTGTTTCCAGATGGGATTGTTTCCACGGCTACCAGTACAAGCAAGGCATCACCGGGGCCAAGGATGAACTGAAGGGGTGAGAGCATCCCTGGTAGATTCACACTTGAGGAGAGGTCTCCCCCAAACCAGAGGCTGAGCTTGTGAGATTAAAGAATGAAGGAGGTGTCAGAGAAGATTCTAAGGAAGAGAGAACAAAAGGGCCTAAAAGACTGAATACAAAACATGGAACGTAGGTGGGGACAGAGAAGAATGAGGGGAGGAGAAGATATTAGTGGGAATTAATGAAAGGAAAATGACTTGCATCTCCCTGACATTTAGCTCGGCTGACTTGTACTAGCCACAGTCTCTATCTGGACAGCTTCTCCGTGAAATCCAGAATGTCTGGCATTTTTCTACAGGCAGAGTAATGAAAATGGCAAAGAATGATTTAAAATATTCTCCAAGATGTGTACTTGGATATACATGTGAGTTCAGATGTTGCAGACCTTGGTCTGTCATTAATAATGTTTTAGGAGAAACAGACATGCCATTTCTCACTGATTTCAGAACCTGGGAGGCTGAGAGAGATGGAGTATAAAGCGAAACCTGTAAACTGTCAGAAGAACTCACAGAAAAAAAGCTGACAGTGTCTTTTAAACAGCAGTAAGATAACCCGAAGTCTGGCAGAGATTGTGAGAGCTCTCGATCATGTTGGGTATTTTAGGCTCTTAAATCATTTCTCTGGTTACAACTCGCGGCCCGGTGTTAGACTTTACCATGACTTATAATGGCCCCCATTTAAACTCATTCTGAACTGTCGCTTCCGGAGAACGGACTGTCCCCACCTGTATGCACTGAGGGAGTCAGGCACAGCCACACTGAGAGACGCCGTATTGAAAACAATGCTTTCTCTAATCGATAGCATTTAGTTTATAGAGGTGAATTATATCATGTGGAAATCGGAGAGAAAACATTTTAGGGTCCATACTTGGTGGCCCCAGATGGCTATTGGTTTTTCCAACCTAAATTAACAACCTAAAATAGCCTGCATGATACTTTTCCTAGATGTGGAAGCAGTCCAATGCTTGGCTGAATTGTGCTGCCTTCCTGTTCCTGGTGGGCTGTTTTTAATAATGTGTGCAATAATGTAATAGAGTCATGATTGAAAAGCCATCAGAGATTTGGGTGTCCTGGAGCCAGACCAGGGAGGACTTAGCAAGCCCAGGCCCAGATGGGTTCAGGACACTGGAATGAATGCTCAAGCCTTTCTCGGCCATTCCATCCATTACAAGGTGAGCAAATATGAGACTGAGCATCCGGTTGCAGGGGGCCTGGAGAAGATCACAAGTGTCTATGGCAATGGTTCTCAGACTTTGCTGCAGACTGGAGTCTCCTGCAGAGGTTCTACAGTCCTCCAAGGCCTGAGCTCTACTCTAGAAACCAGGATTTCTAAGGCTGGCGCTAAGGCGTCAGTAGTTTAAAATATCTCCCAGGTGGTTCTGATACATGGCTATAAAAAAAGTAAGGTATAATAATGCTCATGAGAAATGCAGGTAGCTCAAGGAGTATTTCAAAGAGAAATAGCAAAGACTTCTTTGGCAGGGAGTAAGGAGGGGATGCTAGGTGGAAGGTACAACCTGGGCAAAAACAGGAATAAGAAAGCAGGTAGTGGGCCGGTGTGAAGTTCCTGTTGGCCAGAGCATGGAAGCGTAAAGGAAGAGCAGGGGAGAATGTCGGGGAGCCTCAGAATATGCTGGAAAGGGGGTTGGATGCGAGGCTGATACCATCTTAGTGGAAAACTGGTATCACTATTCATACGTAGAAGTTTAACCTTAGGGACCAGTACCATAAAAATAAAGTTGTTTCATGTTGGATACCATCACCTGCCAATGATTCTGTCTTTAACACCTTTAACTCTTTGCAAGAGGAGATTTGCAAGCGGTGTTAAAGATGGAGTAGCCCTGAGTGGGGTGGTGGCAGTGAGGATGGAGGGGCGGGGCTGGGAGTGAGACAGCTCAGGGACAGACACAGCCGGGCTTTGGCCAATGACCCTTGTTGACTCTGCCCGGGGTGATGGGCATTTCGTCAGTGTTGCCCCGGAGAATGCAGAGCCTGCCGTGTGTCAGCTTGAATGCTGAGGTACCTACAAGGGGTTGGCTGAGAAACATGGTAAAAATCACAACAGCAAATCTCTGAAAGTGCTTTCAGATCTAATCATCCCCTTTTATTCTGCCTGCAGAAAAGGCAGCTCGCAATGGTTTGATAATCCCAGGAAGAATGTACTTGTTCTCACTGTGAATGAACTGAGCTGGTAACATGTAATTTAACTCGACATACTTGGATTTAGAGAGTGTCATTTTTAAAATGCAATATTGAGTAACGTAAGAATTTGAAATGTCATGGAATTTGAAAACCGTGTACTGCATGGCTCTTGTTTTTTATGGGCACATTTTACTTTGGTGATGGTTGGATTAGGTTTGAAACAATGGGAAAATTGTTGTGTCCATATGTGCGTGAGAGCTGGTCACGAAGCACTAGGGTAAATGGGAATTTTCCAAAGTAAAGTTTTGAAATGACTAGCCAAAGAAAGTAATGAAAGAAATAAGCCTGCAGTCACAGAACAAATATTATGACCCTATCTTTAAAGTCAGGGGCCAAGAGATACGGAGATGTAATTCTCTCTAACCCTCTGGCGTTCTCTTAAGGACTCTGAGAGGTGTAATCATGTCTGTATTTGGGTTACATGCTGCTTTGATTACGTAGACTATTAGTAAAACCCAATCCACAGCCCCCTACGGTGACGTGAATAAGCCATTTTGCTGATCGTAGATCTTACTTTGCACGGTGACCTAGAATTATTAGTGGAAGCCGGTAGTACTGGAGACAAAAACGCTTCTGCTCATTTCACTAACTCATCTGTCCCAGTGGCATCAACAGCACTTACCTTTACCTTTTTAATTGTCCTGTCTTTGGTAGCTGTGTCCTCTTTAGAATAACAAATGAAGAGCTGCAGTCTCTACTTCTCCACCATTAGCCACCCACATTACCCTCAGCTACAATTCTACTGGTGTTGTGGTGACAGAAGAGCTCAGCAGTGCACAAGTTGAAGATGAATAATGCCTCCTGGTGACCAAATATCCTTTATGTACCAGGGTCTGTGCCGAGCATGTCACTTAAGTCATGACATAGCTTAAAATTCACCATAACATTATTGCTGTTTAGTATTGCTATGTTACAGATGAGGAAACCAAGACTCAGAGAGGCTATGGGAGCAGCCAGGATTTGCGTAGCTAATAAATGATAGAGCAGGACTTCAAACCGAGGTGTGTTCACACAGCCTGGTCTCTTCTGCTTCTCTACACCTCCTCCAAATGGCTCTGCCTGCTTTGCTTGGATCCCCGAATGCCCTGAAGCGTCACAGCAGGGATGGATTTGATAGTCTCTTAAGTAGAGCAGAAGGCACGGAGCTGCTGCCCCACTGAGCTGGCATTCACTACAGCTTGTGTATCCCAGCCAAGAAAATCCATAACTGATCCACCAAAACGTGTCATGACTCAACACAGTGAAAGTTTATTTCTTAATCACGTGGTTGTCCAGTTTGAGGGCAATTTGAGGCTGGTGGTGAGGTGGGAAGGGGACTTTGCTCCACACATGCAGGGACCGAGAGGGACTGTGGCACTGTTATCATCAATACATAGCTTCCAAGTTTGTCACTGTTGTCTCCATTGCACTCAGCCAGGAGCAGAGCAGGCTTAGAGGTGTGTACCTGGGAGACTTTGACGGACCAAGCCTTGGAAGAGGCATACATGCCTTGCACTCCCATTTCATTGGCTAGAATTCAGTTGCATGGCTACCGCTAATTGCAAAGAAGACTGTGAAATGTAATCAAGCCAGGTATGCAAGAAGAAGAGGAAATAGATTTTAGAGAGTGTTCATACCAGGGAAGAAGAAGAAAGCTCCCCAGTCAGGAATCCAAAGATTGAGGTTTCAGTCCTGATGGCCCATTGTAGAGCCACTCGATAAGTTTTTCATCTGAAAATCAGAATCACCGTCCCCTGCTGCTTTCTACTCCATAGGATAATTTAAGATCGAAATTAGCATTAAATAAAATATATGGGCATGCTTTATAAGCAACTTAAGACTTAGCATGGGAGAGCAGACAAAGTTCTAGACTGGGACATGGAATCCAAGTTGATATTCCTTTTTCCACTACTCCGTGGCCGTGCAAGCATGACTCACTCATTTGAGGTCTCTGAGCTGGGAAGCCTTTTCTGTAAAGTTAGAAGGAAAAGCACTTACCTTACCTTCTTTATAGGGATCCAGAGCATATACAAATCAGCAGCCTGTGCAAAAGTGTTTGAAACTCATTACATGTCAAATTTTTGTTTTTGATATCACTGGGGACAATTTTACTTGGAGAGGGCTTTCTGAACCCAAACTCCCTGCTTTATCCTCTCCACCTGACTGAATGAAGTAGGACATTTATGCACAAAATAATATTTTTTTCAAAAAATCGAAATAGATGTCTCAGCACACACCATGAGTGACCATAAACTTCTGAGGGAACTGCCTGAATCACCTCCATGTTTGAAATTCCCATCATGCCAGGTGTGTATAGTCCCTGCCCAATTGATACTCACTGAATTACACCCAAGTTTCTTTCTTTTTATAAACAAGTCAAATGTAAATAGTGTGTCTTTTTTGTTTTTTTGTTTTTGTATATTGGAGTACAGTTGATTAACAATGTTGTGTTAGTTTCAGGTGTACAGCAAAGAGATTCAGTTTTACATATACATGTATCTATTCTTTTTCAAATTCTTTTCCCATTTAGGTGATTACAGAATATTGAGTAGAGTTCCCTGTGCTGTACAGTAGATCCTTGCTGGTTATCTATTTTGAATATAGTAGTGGGAATCTAAATTTAAAAAATTAAAAAATGATACAAATGAACTTATTTATAAAACAGAAACAGACTCACAGACTTAGAAAACAAACTTATGGTTACCAAAGGGGAAAGGTGGTGGGTAGCGGGATAAATTGGGAGTTTGGGACTGATACATTCAAGTTTCTTATTTATTTATTTATTTATTTATTTATTCATTTATTTATTTATTTTTGGCTGCGTTGGGTCTTCATTGCTGTGTGCGGACTATAGTTGCAGCGAGCGGAGGCTACTCTTCGTTGCGGTGCACAGTCTTCTCACTGTGGTGGCTTCTCTTGTTGTGGAGCATGGGCTCTAGGTGCGTGGGCTTCAGTAGTTGTGGCATGTGGGCTCAGAAGTTGTGGCTCGTGGGCTGTAGAGCGCAGGCTCAGTAGTTGTGGCGCACGGGATTAGTTGCTCCGCGGCATGTGGGATCTTCCTGGACCAGGGCTCGAACCCGTGTCCCCTGCATTGGCAGGTGGATTCTTAACCACTGTGCCACCAGGGAAGCCCCTGAAGTTTCAAATAGACTATCTGGCCAAAGACAAAGTGACCAAGGGGCCAGCACAGTAATAGTTAGTGACACTGGCAGTAATGTGAAGCTCTCCCCGCTGCCATTCTGTCTTTGAAGGGAGGGTTTATCCTGACTGATCACATTCCAACTTTCTTATTTGCTAAGTCACTTCTCTGAATATGATAACAGTCACTTACACAGACTCATACTTTCTTTCTGCATTGAGTGGTTCCAGAATTAGAGTGATTCATTCAGTTATCTTCCTTTCCCTCTTTTATTTCTCTTGTTGGAGTCTCTTGAAACTTCTGAATTCCAGCCAAGGCGCTGATTTCCTTCCAGGTTGCCTTCTGAGCCGAGTCGTGCAGAGAGATGATCTGGCCTGCCTTCTCATTCACTTCTGGGCTCAGTCAGCTACGAACCGACAGGCAGAGCTTGCTCTGCTAATTGTGGCGTGGGATGATTCACTCTTCCATTTTTCTGGGTTGTTGCAGGTGAGCCTGCATCTGCTTTTTTCAAGCTTTAACAAGTAACAAGAGACGGTAGAGAAAATCAGGAAGGGACTGGCTGCCTTTAGTTCTAGAATGGTTGCCGAAGTGTAGCACTGACGATCCAACTTAGGCTAATCTTGACTTTATCCCCCCACGGAACAACTAGCAGCATGTCGTTCTGTAAATGGCCCCTCCAAGAAGAGAGAAATGGCAAATAAAGCACTTGCAGAGAGGGAACTCTGTGCTTCTTAAACTTTCATGTGCACAGGAATCACCTGGGATTTTCTTACCGTGAAGATCCTGACGCATTCGACCTGAAGTGGGACCAGGGGGTTGGCATTTCCAACAAGCTCCCCAGGGTTGCTTCGGTCCAGCTACCACACTTTGAGGAGGCGGAAGAGTTGTTGAGGAAGGGCCCATACATACCAAGGCCTCACTCTTCATACATATTTTCAGATGATGTAGTTTCTGTAATAAGGAGTAATATCCAGGCTGCACTTGTAGAAACAGATAAGAAATTGCAATCAGGAGGAAAGTGGGATCTTTTTTGTCTTTTCAATCTACAGTATTTTACAGAGTTCCTCCTCTGGGTCATTGTGAATCTGCATAAGTTAGGCAGCTCCAATTCTGAGATTGCATTTACACTGACAGTGAACAGGAAGGTAACATCCCATTCCATCTGAGTGATGGTATGGGCGTCACTACCACTAATTACCCGGCAGAAGGGATCCTTAACTATAAAAGCAGGGATGTATCAGGATCACAGGAAATTAAGGATCTGGGTTGGGTTCAGATGCTAACTTGCTAATGATTTTGCACAGACATTGGGAGTTTTGGGATATCCAAAAATAAATGTTGGGAACATGACTTTACAAATATATTTGTATGTTTAAAAGAGGAGGTGGAACCAGATACCTGTACTTTATTAATAACAGCCACATGTATGGTGCTTCCTGCGTGCCGAGCACTTTGCAAATATCAACTCATTTCATTCTGACAACAACCTTATGAAGTAGGTACTGTTATTGACTCTATAGATAAAGAAATTGAGTCACAGAAAGGTGAAGTACATTCTCCAAATCACCAGTGTTCAGGTTTTGAATCTGGGTAGGCTGGCTCTTATCATGCTTTTCCTGGACTCACACACCGTGAGGACATGTGAGTTCAAGTTCAGACTCTGCCATTTGTACTTGCCCTTGAATAAGCTCTCTAGTCTCTCTGTCCTCATGATGCCCTGGGAACCTCTCAGGACTGTTGAGAAGTTGAAATAAGACAATGCATGTGAAATGTTATAAATTATATACAACTGAACAGACAGATTCAAAGATTAGATGGATGCATTGGATTACTATTGCTATATTTTGAATAGTATTGTGTAAATAGCCAACTTATGTTTCTTTAGTCTCTATGTTTATATTTCTGCTGCTTCCTTGGAAGAACTAGTTTTGCCGGGACCCTTAAAAGAAAAGCAACAGCAACAAAAAATATTTTTGGATTTGTTTTCTTAGGTTTTCTGAAAATAGACTATTCTGTAAAGGCTAAAAACCAGTTGATGGCCTCTCAGCTGACTTCATTCACTCGTATTTTGTGATATTATTCCCTGGAGGTACTTCTCCGAAGTGTTAGCCCATCTGGATTGAAATGATTTTCCAACGCCTCTTGCATTTACTTCATTTGGAAAGGTGTTTTCTGATGAAATCAGTTTCACCCTAGAACTTTGCACTTGGACGTGGATCATGGTTATTTTGTTACCTTGTCTCATCCCAGCACAGTTACCATTCTTCAAAAACCCTCACTTTTCTTATAGTTTTAATGTTCCAGATGCACACATTTTTCTCCCTCTGAATCTTATTAGGAATTAATATAGGGTTTCCCTCATCATTGTATTATTACATCCCCCTCAGCCCAAGAATTCAGGGGACTTATGAAAATATGGAACTGTGAGAAGGAAGGATGACGGGGATTTGCTTGTGTTGCTGGGGCCAGGATTTCTATGTCTCTGGCTCCTGGATGCAGGTGATGGAAGTGCCTCCTAATTATTAAATTATGAAAATTATAATTAGAGATGAATTTCCTTTCTGTCAGAAATCCATGGAAGTAAATTATTTTTTTATTTTATTTTATTTTAAAATTAAAAAATTTTAATTTTATGTTGGAGTATAGTTGATTAACAATGTTGTGTTAGTTTCATGTTGTTAGATTCTGTTTGGTAGTATTTTGTTGAGGAGCTTTGCATCTATATTCATCAGTGATATTGGTCTGTAATTTTCTTTTTTTGTAGTATCTCTATCTGTTTTTGATATCAGAGGGATGGTGGCCTCATAGAATGAGTTTGGGAGTGTTCCTCCCTCTGCAATTTTTTGGAAGAGTTTGAGAAGGATGGGTGTTAGCTCTTCTCTAAAAGTTTGATAGAATTCACCTGTGAAGCCATCTAGTCTTGGGCTTTTGTTTGTTGGAAGATTTTTAATCACAGTTTCAATTTCATTCCTTGTGATTGGTCTGCTCATATTTTCTATTTCTTCCTGGTTCAGTCTTGGAAGGTTATACCTTTCTAAGAATTTGTGCATTTCTTCCAGGTTGTCCACTTTATTGGCATAGAGTTGCTTGAAGTAGTCTCTTAGGATGCTTTGTATTTCTGCGGTGTCTGTTGTAACCTCTCCTTTTTCATTTCTAATTTTATTGATTTGAGCCCTCTCTCTCTTTTTCTTGATCAGTCTGGCTAATGGTTTATCAATTTTGTTTATCTTCTCAAAGAACCAGCTTTTAGTTTTATTGATCTTTGCTATTGTTTTCTTTGTTTCTATTTCATTTATTTCTGCTCTGATCTTTATGCTTTCTTTCCTTCTACTAACTTTGGGTTTTGTTTGTTCTTCTTTCTCTAGTTCCTTTAGGTGTAAGGTTAGATTGTTTATTTGAGATTTTTCTGGTTTCTTGAGGTTGGCTTGTATTGCTATAAACTTCCCTTTTATAACTGCTTTTGCTGCATCCCATAGGTTTTGGATCGTTGTGTTTTCATTGTAATTTGTCTCTGGGAATTTTCTGATTTCCTCTTTGATTTGTTCAGTGATCTGTTGGTTATTTAGTAACATATTGTTTAGCCTCTGTGGGTTTGTGTTTTTTACGTTTTTTTCCTCTGTGATTGATTTCTAATCTCATAGCATTGTGGTCGGAAAAGATGCTTGATATGATTTCAGTTTCCTTAAATTTACCGAGGCTTGATTTGTGACCCAAGATGTGATCTATCCTGGAGAATGTTCCATGTGCACTTGAGAAGAAAGTGTAACTGCTGTTTTCGAATGGAATGTCCTATAAATATCAATTAAGTCTATCTGGTCTATTGTGCCATTTAAAGCTTGTGTTTCCTTATTAATTTTCTGTCTGGATGATCTGTCCATTGGTGTAAGTGAGGTGTTAAAGTCCCCCACTATTATTGTGTTACTGTCGATTTCCTCTTTTAGAGCTGTTAGCAGTTGCCTTATGTATTGAGGTGCTCCTGTGTTGGGTGCATATATATTTATAATTGTCATATTTTCTTCCTGGATTGATCCCTTGATTGTTATGTAGTGTCCTTCCTTGTCTCTTGTTACATTCTTTATTTTAAAGTCTATTTTATCTGATACGAGAGTTGCTACTCCCGATTACTTTGGATTTCCATTTGCATGGAATATCTTTTTCCATCCCCTCACTTTCAGTCAGTGTGTGTCCCTAGGTCTGACTTGGGTCTCTTGTAGACAGCATATATATGGGTCTTGTTTTTGTATCCATTCAGCGAGCCTGTGTCCTTTGGTTGGAGCATTTAATCCATTCACGTTTAAGGTAATTATCGATATGTATGTTCCTATTACCATTTTCTTAATTGTTATAAGTTTGTTTTTGTAGGTCCTTTTCTTCTCTTGTGTTTCCCATTTAGAGAAGTTCCTTTAGCACTTGTTTTAGAGCTGGTTTGGTGGCGCTGAATTCTCTTAGCTTTTGCTTGTCTGTAAAGCTTTTGATTTCTCCATCGAATCTGATGAGATCCTTGCTGGGTAGAGTAATCTTGGTTGTAAGTTCTTCCCCCTCATCACTTAAAATATATCATGCCACTCCCTTTTGGCTTGTAGAGTTTCTGCTGAGAAATTAGCTGTTAACCTTATGGGTGTTCCCTTGTATGTTATTTGTCATTTTTCCCTTGCTGCTTTCAATACTTTTTCTTTGTCTTTAATTTTTGCCAATTTGATTACTATGTGTCATGGTGTGTTTCTCCCTGGGTTTATCCTACCTGGGACTCTCTGTGCTTCCTGGACTTGGGTGGCTATTTCCTTTCCCATGTTAGGGAAGTTTTTGACTATAATCTCTTCAAATATTGTCTCGGGTCCTTTCTTTCTCTTCTCCTTCTGGGACCCCTATAATGTGAATGTTGTTGCATTTAAGGTTGTCCCAGAGGTCTCTTAGGCTGTCTTCATTTCTTTTCATTCTTTTTTCTTTATTCTGTTCTGTGGCAGTGAATTCCACCATTCTGTCGTCCAGGTCACTTATCCGTTCTTCTGCCTCAGTTTTTCTGCTATTGATTCCTTCTAGTGTAGTTTTCATTTCAGTTATTGTATTGTTCAACTCTGTTTGTTTGTTCTTTAATTCTTCTAGGTCTTTGTTAAACATTTCTTGCATCTCCTCAATCTTTGCCTCCATTCTTTTTCTGAGGTCCTGGATAATCTTCACTATCATTATTCTGAATTCTTTTTCTGGAAGGTTGCCTATCTCTTCTTCATTTAGTTGTTTTTCTGGGGTTTTATCTTGTTCCTTCATCTGATATATAGTCCTCTGCCTATTCAGTTTGTCTGTCTTTCTGTGAATGTGGTTTCTATTTCACAGGCTGCAGAACTGTAGTTCTTCTTGCTTCTCCAGTCAGTAATTCTTCTTGTCTGTTCACTCAGTGCCAGCCCTTGTATGCCAGCTGTTGTGCTGCACTACTGTACCTTTCAAGGTACTGTACTGTAGGATTAAATATGTCTTCTTTATTTTTTGTGTTTGTTTGTTTGTTTCTGTATTATTTGTGTGAAAACTATTATAAAGCGATTACAGTACAGGACTCTATAGCCGACTGTGTTAGTTGGGTACCTAGGCTAACTTTGTTGGACTTATGAACAAATTGGACTTATGAACATGCTCTCAGAATGGAACTCATTTGTATGTAGGGGACTTATAGCTTTGACATTGTCCACACTGATTGGTTTCCGTCTCTATCTTAAGATAGACAGGTGTGTGTGTGTGTGTGTGTGTGTGTGTGTGTGTGTGTGTGTGTGTGTTAATAGCACCCTTTGCTTTATTCAAATTGGAATTTGAGTCTGTAACTATAAGTTTCTTGGAGAGAATCTACCTACTCTGGTGGTAGTGATATCATTGATTCCTACCACTGCCTCGTGCTTTTACTCAATCCTTTACTGGAAGCCTTTTCTCAGATTGATGGTGGGTGATGAGGCCAATTGGCATCTCCATTATTTTTAGGAAAGCCTGAAACTGGCCTTTCCTGTTGATATTTCCCTCATTTTGAATACCAAGTAGTTGAAGTCAAATAGAGCAGAAAGGAAGATGTGAGTGTGTGCATCTTTGTTACTCCAGTGGCCTTTCTAGGAATCAAGAGACAGAACAGTTGGGCAGAAGGGGAACTGGACTCTTGCTCTGGCTCTGCCATTCTGTCCCTTTTCCTCCCAGGGCATCAGGTGCAAGAGGACAGGGTAAACTGGGTTATGCTGTGACCCATCCAGGCACAGTGACATCAGTAAACAACCTCTTCCAAGCCATTTCCCCAGGCTTCCCCCTATTGGCAGCAGCATTTGACTTGATGGGGTTCTGTCTCTGACAAAGGGGCACATTTAATGGTTAGTCTTTATGAACCACAGTTAGGGATAGGGTTTAGGTTAGGGTTAGGGTTAAGGTTAGGGTTGTGTTTTGCTTCCGTCCAAATAGGAATCTGTGGGACTCATTTTGCAGTTTGCTTGTTGACAGATCACTCCGTTTATGTTTTTGCTCCCCACCCATTACTCTTCATTGTACCGTTTCTTCTTCTAGTAAACTTAAGCATGTCTTTACGTCTACTTTTATCAAGACTTAGAATTTCATTAATTAAATACTGAAAAAGTTCATTAATTAAATACTGAAAAATTTCATAAACTTTCCATTTAAAGTGATCATCCCTAAATTGTGTTTAACTGAAAAATCTTGTGTATTAATTGTGCCTGGTGTTTTTGTTGATTAAGCAATTCTGTACCAGCACTAATGAGAGCTGCCTTATGTCTTTCAGCACTGAGGAGGTTTGGCAAAATAGAAAAGGTTATGACTCTAAGTTAATTGCAACACTCAAGCCAGAAACCTGGGTTTGTCCTTGTCTCACTCCTCCCTGTCATTTACTACTACATCTATTCAGTTGAAGTCCTGCCAGTTTCACCTCCTAAATCTTTCCTGGGTTCCACATTCTCCTCAAGTTCAGGCGCTTGTCATATCTTTCCTAGACTATCACTGTAGTCTTTGACTTGGTCTCCTTGCTGACAGGTTGCCCTCTTAATTCAGCCAGGAGAATCCTTATGCTGAAAACCCACCATGCACAGAATAAAGGCCCCACTAGTTAGCAGGGCATAGCAGTCTTTCTGTGTCTCTATGTTTTTCAACTTCATCACCTGCCTCTCTTCAATTTGAATTTAACACCAGAGGAATGCCAAGTGATGCATGGTTTTCTCTGTTCCTCACTTCCATGTTTTGGTCCATGACTGTGGCAAGAATACTTTGTTCACTTTCCGTATCCTAACTCACTGATCCTCAACCACACTTCAGCAGTTAGCTTGGCCTACTACCTCTTCCAGGAATTTTGGGGGAAATGTTTTCCCAGCACTGTTGAGAATTTCAATGTTGTTCTATTGACAAGATCCATTCACGTGTATGCTCTGCACCATGACTCCACTAGCCCTAAGTGCTGTGAGGTCAGAGAGAGTTCTAACCTTGTTATCCTCAGACTCTAGTTAGTAGCTAGTGTAGAAAAAATTGCCAGGACACCAGGCTGTAACCCATGAAGTTGAAGTTTTCATGGAAAGAGGTATGTTTGGTTTGGTTCCCTAGAAGCTGACTCTGAGCTGAAGATTCCTGTGAAATTGATTGATTAGAAAGTGGTCCAGGAAAAGCTGGTGGGGGAGTGGGAAAGTGAGACAAGGAGTTGAAAGGAAGGAGGCCAGGTGAGGTTGTGCTATTGAGAGAGTCCCACAGAGGGTAACTGTGGCTCAATTCTGCAGGGGGTTCTGGAAACAGTCAGGGCCCTACCAGCAGTGAGGCAGAGGGGTGTTGATACACCCACTGTTCCAGCATTGGCTCAGGGCTGCCTCTCCCCAAAATATAAACTCCCAGGCGCTCAGCTGCCCATGTAGATAGATCAGTGGGGCTCAACATTTAGCATGTATCAGAAGAACCTAGGGGGCTTATTAAAATACAGTTTGTGGCACTATTTCACCTTTTTATGGCTGAGTAATATTCCACTGTATATATGTGCCACATCTTCTTTATCCATTCATCTGTCGATGGACACTTAGGTTGCTTCCATGTCCTGGCTGTTGTAAATAGTGCTGCAGTGAACATTGGGGTGCATGTGTCTTTTTGAATTATGGTTTTCTCAGGGTATATGCCCAGTAGTGGGATTGCTGGATCATATGGTAGTTCTATTTTTAGTTTTTTGAAGAACCTCCATACTGTTCTCCATAATGATTGTATCAATTTACATTCCCACCAACAGTGTAGGAGGGTTCCCTTTTCTCCAAACCTTCTCCAGCATTTATTGTTTGTAGATTTTTTGATGATGGCCATTCTGACCAGTGTGAGGTGATACGTCAATGTAGTTTTGATTTGCATTTCTCTAGTAATTAGTGATGATGAGTATCTTTCCATGTGTTTTTTGGCCATCTGTATGTCTTCTTTGGAGAAGTGTGTATTTAGGTCTTCTGTCTATTTTTTGATTTGGTTGGTTGTTTGTTCGATATTGAGCTGCATGAGCTGTTTATATATTTTGGAGATTAATCCCTTGTCAGTTGCTTCATTTGCAAATATTTTCTCCTATTCTGAAGGTTGTCTTTTTGTCTTGTTTATGGTTTCCTTTGCTGTGTAAAAGGTTTTAAATTTCATTAGGTCCCATTTTTTTTTTTTTTTTTTTTTTTGCGGTACGCGGGCCTCTCACTGTCGTTGCCTCTCCTATTGCGGAGCACAAGCTCCGGACGTGCAGGCTCAGCGGCCATGGCTCATGGGCCCAGCCGCTCTGTGGCATGTGGAATCCTCCCGGACCGGGACACGAATCCGTGTCCCCTGCATCGGCAGGCGGACTCTCGACCACTGTGCCACCAGGGATGCCCTATTTTTGTTTTTATTTTCATTAATCTAGGAGGTGTGTCCAAAAAGATATTGCTGCAATTTATGTCAGAGAGTGTTCTGCCTATGTTTTCCTCCAAGAGTTTTACAGTGTTTGGCCTTACATTTAGCCACCCCACTCCTAGAGTTTCTGATTCAGCGGGTTTGGGTGGGATCCACGTTTGCATTTCTAATGAGTTCCCCCATGATGTCGTTGCTGCTTGTCTGTGGATCACAATTTGAGGAGCACTAATTTAAGTTTACAGCAACCCAAGGGTCATCCTACAATAAATGTATGCGTGCAGGCTCTTGGGAGTGAAACACAGCAGAAGCGGTCATCAAGGGGTCCACAGAGACAAGGGTAGAGCGTCAGCAGCACCTGCTTCAGGGGGTGGGGGCTCTGACTAATGTCCAAGAGGATTTGAGCTCTCGAGAGCAGAGAGCTGCTGGCCCCATTTATAATCCAACTAACTCAGCTCCCAGTTTGCAGGACTGACTCAGCTGAGTATCCAAATTCAAACCAAACTTCACTTTGCCGTGATTGAAAATCACACTTACTAAACTATTTCTTTTTACCATCTTTGGTCATCTTTTATCCTTCCTCATTCAGTTCTGCCAAAAATATTTCCTGGAGGCACCATTGCTTCGTCTTATTGACATGTTTTTCTTCCCAGTTGAACCTTTGTGTGTTCTTTTATTATAATTGACCAAAATTTCAAAATGTTGTTATTAGAAAAAGAGTTCAGTCCTGATAAGTACAGAAAAGAGAGTTGAGACAATAAATCATAAAAATATGTACAGTGAAAGAAAGAAATAACCAGATACCAAAATTGCAAGAAAGAACCTAGAGTAAAAGAAAGTTGTTGATTTGCCAGACATTCTTTGGAAATAGGGAGGAATTTTTTGGCAATTGTGGGAATTATGGTCAAACCTTAAGGTATGTTTTTATTTTACTAAGAGAGTTTCCATCGCCTTTTCCTCCTGGTTGATTGAAAGAGTTCATGGAGCTCCCAGAGTCACCTAATGTTCACAAGAGGAGCTCATGTACTGGAAAACCTGTCTAACTTGGTGCTTTGAAATAAATATGAAAGAGCTAAGTGTTTCGTGTCGTAATTAAATCTGACATTATGCTGGAATGCTTGCAAAGGTAATAAATCATTCAAAAATCATGAAACGGTCCTTTCATTATACTTGGTGTTCAGTAATTTAAATCAAGTTCACAGAAACATACTGAGAACCTACTCAGTGTAAAACTTATTCTGTCATGCCTAGAGTGTGGTCACATCTTCATGGACCAGAAGGGAGGGAAGGGAGGGGGGATCCCCATGGAGAAAAGCAACTTTGTCCTTAGGACACTTCTTATGGGACTTCCTTGGTGGTGCAGTGGTTAAGAATCTGCCTGCCAATTCAGGGGACCATGGGATTGAGCCCTGGTCTGGGAAGATCCCATATGCCATGGAGCAATTAAGCCCATGCTCCACAACTGCTGATCCTGTGCTCTAGAGCCTGTGAGCCACAACTACTAAGCCTGCGTGCCTAGAGCCTGTGCTCTGGAACAAGAGAAGCCACCACAATGAGAAGCCTGTGCACCGCAGAGAAGAGTAGCCCCTGCTTGCTGCAACTAGAGAAAGCCTGCGCACAGCAACGGAGACCCAACGCAGCAACGGAGACCCAACGCATTGAAAGACTACAGAGAGAAGCCTTCAAGGAAGTGTATGAGGAAAAGCTGACAACAAATACCTTAGTCATGGTGGAGAAGGAAAGGGCTGGAAAACATACAACCCATCTTCCAATTCGTGAAAGTTTATGACAAGAGGGTAAGTTGTTCAGCCAAGACAGAAGTACATGTCAAAGAATGTATCTGATAAGTTCAGTTAAATGATGAAATAAGTGGTTTATCTTGCCCCAGTTAGATTACTTTACCACTGATCCAATATTTTATCCATGGACGAAAACAAATGAAGTTCCTTACATCAGGTAGGAGGGAAGGGGGAGTGAGTACCAACTGGCATTCTATCAGGGTAGTTATTGGGTGATTGTCTGCTGAGTCTGAGAGGAAGTTAACCAATTCTGAGTCTTACCATGAGAGAGGAATTGAGCTAAGAAAAATGTTCAAGTAGGTATGCGTGTATGCATAATTTCACGTACTGCTGGATAGATATGGACTCAACCCCATAGGTCATAGTAAACCGTATTTTTGAATGATACATGATAACGATAAATATTTAGTTTATGAAAATATCATCTCAAAACTATTTTAGGGCAAAGAGTTTGCTTTGAGGGAGCGTGAGACTCTGTCTTGGGATCATATGCTCTTCTACTAAAAGAGACCCAATTTAAAAAAAAAAACAAACAACAAAAAAAGAATTTATCTAATAACAAGTGGGTTGGTGGGATTTTAAGGGTTTACTTGAGAGGAAGTATATGAACACTTACCGTATTCCTTCTACAAGCATTTATACCTATTATCTCAACCAATCCTCCTGACTATTTAGCAGTACATATTGCTAATTTTTTAAATAAAAATTTAAAAATTAGAATGATTGTAGACATACACAAAGTTATAAAGATAGAACAGAGAGTTCTGTGTGCCATCACCCGTTTCCCCTGTTGTTCACATCTTACGTTAGTTTGGTTTGTTCGTCCCAGTTACAAATATTGGTGCATTGCTCTCAACCACACGCCAGACATTTTTTGGATGCGCCTGTTTTCCACTACTGTGCTTTTCTTTTCCAGAGTCCAATCCAGGATCCAGATTATCTTCCACTTTCCTGCCACCCTCTCTTCTGGTCTGTGATGATATCTCAGGCCTCCCTTGTGTTTCATGACCTTGACAGTTTTGAGGATCACTGATGAGCTATTTCATAGGGTGGAAATTGCTATACTAATAGAAATATATCGACTGCAACGTTTTCATCAAAGATAGGAATTTCAGCTGAAAAGAGGTTTCACTACTGTAGAAAGGAAATTGAAAGTCCCCAGTCCCAAACAGAGGAGTTAACCAGAATTAACATCCGCTAACTTTTTCTCATATAACCTTACAGAACTTTGCTATGGATATAATAGTCTACATCTGACCTTCAGAAACAGTGCATGCAGCTGGGACTTCCCTGGTGGTCCAGTGGTTAAGACTCTGTGCTTCCACTGCAGTGGGTGCAGGTTTGATTCCTGGTCGGGGAACTAAGATCCTGCATGGTGTGGCCACTAAATAAATAACTAGATAGACAGATAGTTAAATAAAATAAAAAATAGTGCAGCAATATACAAATATTGAATCATTATGTTTTATCCTTGAAGCTAATATAATGTTATATGTTAATTATACTTCAATTAAAAAATTGTAAAAGTGGAAAAGCAAAGAGGTATCACTAATAACTTTTGCCAGCAACAACATTTAAAACTAAGAATGAACTGGTTTGTAGCAATGCCTGGGCTCCTGGAATTCTGGGAATTCTCCCTCTGTGATTTTTTTTCACTGCTAGTAAAGGCTCCCTTCCAACAAAAAGAAAAAAGCCTCGGTTTAGGCAGGTATACCCAATCCCATGGCCTTTCAGCCCCTGGGAGATTTGCTGAGGATACTAACCTTCTAAGTGACTTCTTAAGGATCACTAACACTTGTATTCACTAACTTAACGTAGTGCATTATTCAGTTTATTAAGAGTTCTAATTCTATGTTCTGCTAAAATGCCTGGTGTCAAGCAAAGCTCCATATATTCTATACGATTAGGTTTGGCTGCAAGTAAAAAGGGCTGAAAACAAATTGGCCTGCAAATACAGAGACTTGAAGAAGGAAAATGCTTATTCTTTTCTCACCTAGGAACAATGCATAGTAGGCAATCCAGACCTGGAATAGAAGCTACAGAAATTACCTATTTAGGGACTTCAGCTCCTTCTGGCTCACTGTTCTGTCATCCCCAGGGTGTGGCCACATCCTCAGGATCCGGAGGGGCGGATAAAACTCTGGTCATCACCTCCACATTCCATGTAATAGGTTTTGGAGCAAGAAGACGGTGTGTCTTCTCTCTAAGAAGACTTCCTGGAGGTACAGCATGTTGCTGTCTCTTTTATAGCCCCTTACCCAAAACCTAGTCACGTGGGCACTCCCCAGCACAAAGGAGGCTGGGGTGTATGATTTTCATGGTGGGGGTCTTGTGCCTGGCAAAAGGGAATATCTCTCACCAAAGATGAAGATGAGACTGGAAACTGGGAGATAAATAGTTGTCGCTGCCACACTTGGCAACGCTATTCAACCCCTCGTGCACATATAGACGCAGGTGACTGGCTTACTAAGAGTTCTCAGTGCGCCATCCATGTTGGGTCTTTGGACTCAACATTGCTTTGGACCTCTCAATTTTTGCATAAACAGTGTTTTGGACCTGTAGTTTTCCAATAACTAGATGATGGGAACATATCTGGGTTGCAGTTAAATCCTAAAGAAAATGTATTTGCTGTCTTTGTAGTGTGTCCTCAGAATGCGAGATGGCTTTCTTTCTCCCTGCAAAAAGGAGCTCTGGTAGGAGAACTGGGGAGCCTTGCTCCAGAGCACATCCTCTTCCAAGAAGTAGCAAGTAAGGTGGTTCTGACAGATCCAGGGTTGGTTACTCAACAGAGTGGTTAAGTATGAGGCTAGAGCGGTTAGTAGGACAGGATCAGGCAGTTTGAGGGACCATGGTGTTACCTTAAAAGTTAATGGGGTGAAGGACTTAAGCAGAAGCGTGACAGGATTACTTGTGCAACGACAAGGTAGTTGTTCTTGCCAGAAACTTATTTTTTGTGGAATATGTCGTGATGGTAGCATGAACATTACAGTTTCTATAATTTCCTATGTCACTTTGTAGAAATGGGTCCCCCGGACGACTGGGAGCAGATATTAGGGACACTTTCCAAGAAACTGAGTTTTTGTTTTTTTTAAATTTTTGTTGGAGTATAGTTGATTAAAAAATGTTGTGTTAGTTTCAGGTGTACAGCAAAGTGATTCAGTTATACGTATACATGTATTTATTCTTTTTCAAATTCTTTTCCCATTTAGGTTGTTACATAATATTGAGCAGAGTTCCCTGTGCTATAGAGTAGGTCCTTATTAGTTATCTATTGATATTTTATATATAGTAGTATGTATATGATAATCACAACCTCCAAGTTTATCTCTCCCCCGCCCCCAGTAACCATAAGTTTGTTTCCTACATCTGTGACTCTTACCTCTCTTTTGTTAAGTTTACAGACTACTGCTGGGGCCTTTCTGATCAAGTGGCATGGAGCCCTTTTGTTGTTTCTTTGTTTTGCTTTTTTGTTGTTTGTTTTTACTACAAAAGGGATGAATAATTATTCCTGAGAATTTGGAAAGCACAGCAAAGCAAATAAACCTCCCTAAACTATTCTAGTCAGCAGTGAATGTTGTTCATTTAAGCGTGTGATATTCCGGTTCTTTATTAATGCATATAGGCTGCAAATTTTTGCAGGATAACATGCTGGAATACCTTCCAAAGTCTATTTTTAGACCATGGAGTCTTTAGTAGAAGAGAAGGATTCAGTAGTTCTCGTCTGGCAGCTGAAAATCCTGGGGAGCCATGGATTACTTTATAAGGGTCTTCAAATCCACACGCTTATCCAACATTGTCTGTAGATTGAACAACTTAGTATGTTGCACACACGTTCAACCATTGGGTAAACATACAAATATGCTCTTCATTGAGATTAATACATGCAAATGCATTCACAAGCCCCAGTGAATTTAGAGTAGCTTGTTGCCATTAGTTATTTCTTTCAGTCAATGAATATTAAATAACTTCAACGGTTTTATGGGCCACAGATGTGCTGATGTTCCAAAGGGGTTCTTGTGCTTATAAAGGTGAAAACAAAAATGCGATGAGGGAAGGAGTGCAGAGTCATTGCTGTTTCCACCATGTCATACTTCAGCCCACGCTGGTCACATGTGCCCAGGACACCTCTTTTGCCTTTGAATTTACCATTTAGATCCTTTCATAAGAGGGAGCAAATTGCTCGCATTGTTGGGTGATCCTTTTTCCACAGTTGGATTAACTTTAACCGGCTTAGCTAAATCCAGAAAATGAAAGATTTGATTATCAAAGCAAAAATATCGTATAAATATACCATTACTTGTAAAATACGGAGATGGTGATTTTTACCTTTTTGCCCCACGGTGACCCCAAGGATACTATGGCTGAACCCCAAGCTTTGCTACTTACTTGAAATGTAGTCTCAAGATTTACTCTCAGTACAATCTGTCCTATTTGAAGAGAGCAAACCAATAACTTGGAAAATGAAAGGGGTTTCCTATTTGCCATTCTAAAGAAAAAACTATCTCACACTTCATTACTTTTCTTTCTCCAAAGTTGACTCTTACTTGAAATCATACGGTTGCTGGTGAAAGATGATTTCCTGAATTTTCCATAAGCAGGATGTGTTAAAAGATACCCCTTCCCAGCCAATTATTTTAGTTTAGTTTGTTTTAGTTTGGTTTGGTTCAGTTCTGTTACTTAGGGGTGGAAACTGGCCCCCAGGTGAAAGATAAAGCTCTCTTCCACTCCAGTAAATTCCAACTTTAAGCACATTTTTTAAAAAAACATCTTTATTGGAGTATAATTGCTTTACAACGGTGTGTTAGTTTCTGCTGTACAACAAAGTGAATCAGCTATACATATACATAGATCCCCATATCTCTTCCCTCTTGCGTCTCCCTCCCACCCTCCACATCCCACCCCTCTAGGTGGTCACAAAGCACCGAGCTGATCTCCCTGTGCTATGCGGCTGCTTCCCACTAGCTATGTGTTTTACATTTCGTAGTGTATATATGTCCATGCCACTCTCCCACTTCGTTCCAGCTTGCCCTTCCCTCTCCCCATGTCCTCAAGTCCATTCTCTACGTCTGCGTCTTTATTCCTGTCCTGCCTCTAGGTTCTTCAGAACCTTTTTTTTTTTTTTAAGATTCCATATATATGTGTTAGCATATGGTATTTGTTTTTCTCTTTCTGACTTACTTCACTCTGTATGACAGACTCTAAGTCCGTCCACGTCACTACAAATAACTCAGTTTCATTTCTTTTTATGGCTGAGTAATATTCCATTGTATATATGTGCCACATCTTCTTTCTCCATTCATCTGTCGATGGACACCTAGGTTGCTTCCATGTCCTGGCTATTGTAAATGGTGCTGCAATGAACATTGTGGTACATGACTCTTTTTGAATTACGGTTTTCTCAGGGTATATGCCAGGTAGTGGGATTGCTGGGTCGTATGGTAGTTCTATTTTTAGTTTCATTGTAGTTTTGATTTATATTTCCCTAATGATTAGTGATGTTGAGCATCCTTTCATGTGTTGGTTGGCAATCTGTATATCTTGCTAGGAGAAATGTCTATTTAGATCTTCTGCCCATTTTTGGATTGGGTTGTTTGTTTTTTTGATATTGAGGTGCATGAGCTGCTTGTATATTTTGGAGATTCATCCTTTGTCAGTTGCTTTGTTTGCAAATATTTTCTCCCATTCTGAGGGTTGTCTTTTCATCTTGTTTATGGTTTCCTTTGTGTGCAAAAGCTTTTAAGTTTCATTAGGGTCCCATTTGTTTATTTTTGTTTTTATTTCCAATTCCTCTAGGGGATGGGTCAAAAATGATCTTGCTGTGATTTACGTCATAGAGTGTTCTGCCTATTTTTTCCTCTAAGAGTTTTATAGAGTCTGGCCTTCCATTTAGGTCTTTAATCCATTTTGAGTTTATTTTTGTGTATGGTGTTAGGGAGTGTTCTAATTTCATTCTTTTACATGTAGCTGTCCAGTTTTCCCAGCACCACTTATTGAAGAGGCAGTCTTTTCTACATTGTATATTCTTGCCTCCTTTATCAAAGGTAAGGTGACCATATGTGTGTGGGTTTATCTCTGGGATTTCTATCCTGTTCCGTTGATCTATATTTCTGTTTTTGTGCCAGTACCATACTGTCTTGATTATTGTAGCTTTGTAGTATAGTCTGAGTTCAAGGAGTCTGATTCCTCCAGCTCCGTTTTTCTTTCTCAAGATTGCTTTGGCTATTTGGGGTCTTTTGTGTTTCCATACAAATTGTGAAATTTTTTGTTCTACTTTTGTGAAAAATGCCATTGGTAGTTTGATAGGGATTGCATTGAATCTGTAGATTGCTTTGGGTAATATAGTCATTTTCACAATATTGATTCTTCCAATCCAAGAACATGGTATATCTCTCCATCTCTTTCTGTCATCTTTAATTTCCTTCATCAGTGTCTTATACTTTTCTGCATACAGCTCTTTTGTCTCCTTAGGTATGCTTATTCCTACGTATTTTTATTCTTTTTGTTGCAGTGATAAATGGGAGTGTTTCCTTAATTTCTCTTTCAGATTTTTCATCATTAGTGTATAGGAATGCAAGAGATTTCTGTGAATTAATTTTGTATCCTGCTACTTTACCAAATTCATGGATTAGCTCTGGTAGTTTTCTAGTAGCATCTTTAGGATTCTCTATGTATAGTATCATGTCATCTGTAAACAGTGAAAGTTTTACTTCTCCTTTTCCAATTTGGAATCCTTTTATTTCTTTTTATTCTCTGATTTCTGCTGCTAAAACTTCCAAAACTGTGTTGAATAATAGTGGTGAGAGTGGACAACCTTGTCTTGTTCCTGATCTTAGAGGAAATGTTTTCAGTTTTTCACCATTGAGAATGATGTTGGCTGTGGGTTTGTCATGTATGGCCTTTATTATGTTGAGGTAAGTTCCCTCTGTGCCTACTTACTGGAGAGTTTTTATCATAACTGGGTGTTGAATTTTGTTGAAAGCTTTTTCTGCATCTATTGAGATTATCATATGAGTTTTCTCCTTCAATTTGTTAATATTGTGTATCACATTGATTATTTTGCATATATTGAAGAATCCTTGCATTCCTGGGATAAACCCCACTTGATCATAGTGTATGATCCTTTTAATGTGCTGTTGGCTTCTGTTTGCTAGTATTTTGTTGAGGATTTTTGCATCCATATTCATCAGTGATATTGGCCTGTAGTTTTCTTTCTTTGTGACATCTTTGGCTGGTTTTGGTGTCAGGTTGTTGGTGGCCTCATAGAATGAGTTGGGGAGTGTTCCTCCCTCTGCTATATTTTGGTAGAGTTTGTGAAGGAAAGGTATTAGCTCTTCTCTAAATGTTGATAGAATTCACCTATGAAGACATCTGGTCCTGGGCTTTTGTTTGTTGGAAGATTTTAAAACACAGTTTCAATTTCAGTGCTTGTGATTGGTCTTTTTATATTTTCTGCTTCTTCCTGGTTCAGTCTCAGAAGGTTGTGCTTTTCTAAGAATTTGTCATTTTCTTCCAGGTTGTCCATTTTATTGGCATAGGGTAGCTTGTAGTAATCTCTTATGATCCTTTGTATTTCTGCAGTGTCAGTTGTTACTTTCTTTTTCATTTCTAATTCTGTTGATTTGAGTCTTCTCCCTTTTTTTCTTGATGAGTCTGGCTAATGGTTTATCAATTTTGTTTATCTTTTCAAAGAACGAGCTTTTAGTTTTATTGATATTTGCTATCATTTCCTTCATTTCTTTTTCATTTATTTCTGAACTGATCTTTATGATTTCTTTCCTTCTGTTAACTTTGGAGTTTTTTTGTTCTTTCTCTGATTGTTTTAGGTATAACGTTAAGTTGTTTATTTGAGATGTTTCTTGTTTCTTGAGGTAGGATCGTATTGCTTTAAACTTCCCTCTTAAACTGCATCCCATACGTTTTGGGTCGTCCTGTTTTCATTGTCATTTGTTTCTATGTATTTTTTGATTTCCTGTTTGATTTCTTCAGTGAGCTCTTGGTTATTTAGTAGTGTATTGTTTAGCCCTCATGTGCTCATATTTTTTACAGTTTTTTTCCTGTAATTGATATCTAGTCTCATAGCATTGTGGTCAGTAAAGATACTTGATACGATTTCAATTTTCTTAAATTTAACAATGCTTGATTTGTGACCCAAGATATGATCTATCCTGGAGAATGTTCCATGAACGCTTGAGAAGAAAGCGTATTCTGTTGTTTTTGGATGGAATGTCGTATAAATATCACTTAAGTCCATATTGTTTAATGTATCATTTAAAGCTTGTGTTTCCTTATTTATTTTCATTTTGGTTGATGTGTCCATTGGTGGAAGTGGGGTGTTAAAGCCCCCTACTCTTATTGTGTTAATGTTAATTTCTCCTTTTATGGCTGTTAGCATTTGCCTTTTGTATTGAGGTGCTCCTATGTTGGGTGCATAAATATTCACAATTGTTATATCTTCTTCTTGGATTGATCCCTTGATCATTATGTAGTGTCCTTCTTTGTCTCTTGTAATAGTCTTTATTTTCAAGTCTATTTTGTCTCATATGAGAATTGCTACTCCAGCTTTCTTTTGATTTCCATTTGCATGGAATATCTTTTTCTGTCCCCTCATTTTCAGTCTCTATGTGTCCCTAGGTCTGAAGTGGGACTCTTGCAGACAGGCTATATATACAGGTCTTATTTTTGCATCCATTCAGCCAGTCTGTGTCTTTTGGTTGCAGCACTTAATCCATTTACATTTAAGGTAATTATTGATATATATGTTCCTATTACCATTTTCTTAATTGTCTTGGGTTTGTTATTGTAGGTCTTTTCCTTCTTTTGTGTTTCCTACCTAGAAAAGTTCCTTTAGCATTTGTTGTAAAGCTGGTTTCTTGGTGCTGAGTTCTCTTAGCTTTTGCCTGTCTGAAAAGGTTTTAATATCTCCATCGAATCTGAGTGAGATCCTTGCTGGGTAGAATAATCTTGGTTGTAGTTTCTTCCCCTTCATCACTTTAAATATATCCTGCCACTCCCTTCTGGCTTGCAGAGTTTCTGCTGAAAGATCAGCTGTTAACCCTATGGGGATTCCCTTGTATGTTATTTGTTACTTTCCCCTTGCTGCTTTTAATATTTTTTCTTCATATTTAATTTTTGAATAGTTTAATATGTGTCTTGGCATGTTTCTCCTTGGATTTATCCTGTATTAGACTCTCTGCGCTTCCTAGACTTGATTATTTCTTTTCCCATATTAGGGAAGTTTTCAACTATAATCTCTTCAAATATTTTCTCAGTCTCTTTGCTTTTCTCTTCTTCTTATGAGACCCCTATAATTCAACTGTTGGTGTGTTTAATGTTGTCCCAGAGTTCTCTGAGACTGTCCTTAATTCGTTTCATTCTTTTTTCTTTATTCTGCTCTGTGGTAGTTGTTTCCACTATTTTATCTTCCAGGTCACTTCTCTGTTCTTCTGCCTCTGTTATTCTGCTATTGATTCCTTTTAGAGAATTTTGAATTTCACTTATTCTGTTGTTCATCATTGTTTGTTTGCTTTTTAGTTCTCCTAGGTCCTTGTTAAACGTTTCTGTGTTTTCTCCATTCTATTTCCAAGATTTTGAACCATGTTTACTATCATTATTCTGAATTCTTTTTCAGGTAGACTGCCTATTTCCTCTTCATTTGTTTGGTCTGGTGGGTTTTTACCTTGCTCCTTCATCTGCTGCATATTTCTCTGTCTTGTCATTTTGCTTAACTTACTGTGTTTGGGGTGTCCTTTTTGCAGGCTGCAGGTTCGTAGTTCCCATTGTTTTTGGTGTCTGCCCCCAGTGGGTAAGCTTGGTTCAGTGGGTTGTGTAGGCTTCCAGGTGGAGGAGACTGGTGCCTGTGTTCTGGTGGATGAGGCTGGATGTTGTCTTTCTGGTGGGCAGGACCATGTCCGGTGGTGTGTTTTGGGGTGTCTGTGAACTTAGTGTGATTTTAGGCAGCCTCTCTGCTAATTGGTGGGGTTGTGTTCCTGTCTTGCTAGTTGTTTGGCATAGGGTATCCAGCACTGTAGCTTGCTGG
The DNA here is from genome assembly GCF_963455315.2 of Globicephala melas. Taxonomy (NCBI): domain Eukaryota; kingdom Metazoa; phylum Chordata; class Mammalia; order Artiodactyla; family Delphinidae; genus Globicephala; species Globicephala melas. The sequence continues at coordinate 145,502,928 of NC_083317.1, forward strand.
TCGTTGCGTGGAGCTGGATCTTAGCGTTGAGATGGAGATCTCTGCGAGAGCTCTCGCTGATTGATATTATGTATGGCCGGGAAGCCTCGGGTGGTCCAATGTCCTGAACTCAGCTCTCCCACCTCAGAGGCTGAGGCCTGACGCCTGGCCAGAGCACCAAGACCCTGTTAGCCACATGGCCAGGTACGTGGGGAGTTTCTTGCCTTTTGGGAAGCCTGAGGTCTTCTGCCATCACTCAGTAGGTGTTCTGTAGGAGTTGTTCCACAGGTAGATGTATTTCTGATGTATTTGTGGGGAGGAAGGTGATCTCCACGTCTTACTCCTCTACCATCTTGAACATCCCTAAGCACATATTTTTAAGCTTAATAAAATGCTCTTTACCCCCTCTACACCCTGCTTAGCTTTCTCTTTGTAAATTACTTGAGTTAATATCCCTGACCCTCTCTGTGCCTGAGTTTGCTATCAGTTTAGAGCCTCATCCGCATCATTTCTCTCCTTTGTCCCATTCATTTTTATTCTGCATGTGCTGTTCATTGCTTTCATCACAGGAGAAGTGAAGGTGGTTTAGAGAATAAAGGACATTTCCTGGAGTATGCTCAGCTCCAAGGAGAAGTCATTTCATCCGTTTTACTTTCAGCATTTAGAGATGGGAAGCAGTCTCCTAGAATGTGGAGACACAGTGTGTTACTCAAAATAACTCAAGGGATTTGATTTTGAGGCCCATCGCCTCCTTCCTACTTGCTAGAAGGGCACAGTGGTTGATACAGGGAATTTTCATTCTGTTATTATTCTGAAGGCTTGAAGTCTTGTTTCTTCTTTCTGAGCTTTTTTTTTTTTTAGCCCCATGTTATATGTGGGATCTTAGTTCCTTGACCAGGGATCAAACCTGGGATGCCCCCTGCATAGGAAACATGGAGTCTTAGCCACTGGACCGCCAGGGAAGTTCCTGAGCTTTGAGCTTTTTAACCTATAAAATGGAGCTAATGTTATTCCCAGGTTGTTTGGGTCATGAAATATCACATGTGCTATAAAAATATCAGGAATTGTTACTGCATCAAAGATTTTATGAGAAAGCTGAAGGCAAAAGCCATTTATTTTATTTTATTGAGTGTTTTTTAAAATTTTTATTTTATATTGGACTATAGTTGATTTACAGTGCTGTGCTAGCTGCAGGCATACAGTGAAATGATTCAGTTATACATACACATATATCTATTCTTTTTCAAATTCTTTTCCCATTTACGTTATTACAGAATACTGAGCAGCGTTCCTTGTGCTATACAGTATGTCCTTGTTGTTTATCTATTTTATATATAGTAGTGTGTGTATGTTAATCCCAAACTCCCAATTTATCTCTCCCCCTCCATCTTTCCCCCTGGTAATCATAAGTTTGTTTTCTATGTCTGTGAGTCTGTTTCTGTTTTGTAAATAAGTTCATTTGTATCTTTTTTTTGTTTTTTCTTAGATTCCACATATAAGTGATATCATATGGTATTTGTCTTTCTCTGTCTGACTCACTTCACTTAGTATGATAATCTCTAGGTCCATCCATGTTGCTGAAGTGGCATTATTTTGTTCTTTTTTATGGCTGAGTAATATTCCATTATATATATATACACCACATCTTCTTTATCCATTCATCTGTTGATGGACATTTAGGTTGTTTCCGTGTCTTGGCTATTGTGAATAGTGCTGCAATGAACATTGGGGTGCGTGTATTCTTTCAAACCATGGTTTTCTCCAGATATATGCCCAAGAGTCGGATTTCTGGATCATATGGTAGCTCTATTTTTAGGTTTTTTAAAATTAGTTTCTTCATTGTAGAAGGAGATCATGAGCCCGGGTATGGATTCCCAGCCATAGTAGCTCACTATATGACCTTGGGCAAGTTATTTGACCTCTTTGTATCTCAGTTTCCCTGACCATAAAATAGAGATAATCGTAGTAACTACCTCATTAGGTTAGGAGAGTGGAAAGCAACAATCCACGTAAAGCATTCGGTGTGGTATTGGGAGAATAGCAAGCTGCACTTGAGGTGAGGTGAGGTAAGGATGCTGGGTGGGAGGTGGGCTAGTTACTGTCCAAAAGGTCCACTCACCCAGCCTCACAGCACTTGAGATTCCAATTCTAGCCTCAGCTTCTGTCGATGTTGCCATGTGAAACAAACCTTAGCGATCACTCCTGAATTGTCCAAACAAAAGTGTGCTGTGGTGGTGAGCCATCATTTCTGCACATATGTCAAATCAAAAAAAAAAAATCAAAGTGTTCATAGGTTGCTTTCATTTTTTTCCTAGAAGTCATAACTTTAAAAAAGAAACCAAAAAAAGAATGTGAATTGTCTAAAACTGAGCTTACACTGTCTTTTATTTCTCTTAGGCTAAGGTTTTCATTTCAAGCAGTAACTGCAGTGCTGTGTCTTTAGATGTACCTGTGTGAGATGAAAGCCCATCTACATGGAAGGGGGCTTGTGGAATTTGTAGATGGGGAGAAAAACTTGGCACCAGATTGGCACCAGGTTTGAGCCAGAGTACAATGAAAGTCTCCTTCTGTTAAGGTTTTTCTCAGATGCCTGGGGTGGTTTTGAGGGGCAGTCTTAGGAAATGGGGTAGCTCCATGGGGTGGGGTGGATACTCAGACCTACTAGTGAGTGCTTGCCTGTTCCATACCTAATTCCAGCCTGTAACACAGCAGAGAGAAGAACCCAGTTGTCCTGGTCCCCCAGTGTGGGGTGGGTGGGAGCAGCGCCCTCAGTCTTTCTTCCTGGTTTGCGCCTCTCTGGCTGCTCTTCCTTCTATGGTGTCATAGGCCCTGTGACGTCTTGGCCACCATCTCCCTGAGAATGTCCCCATCCCTGTTTCAGTCCTCGGATAGCATCCTTCTCAACCTTCTTAGTGAAGAGTCACCAGGTCTGACACCTGGGTGTCTGCCTAGACCAAGACCTAAACCTAGACCATCGTCCCTCCTCACTATTTATAGGAGACCACGTGCTCAAATACAATTTAAAATGGATTCAGAGTAGTTTATATAGGCTCTTGTGTTGATGTCCCATGACTTGAAACAATTGGAAACATCCTGGGATTTCCCAAACAGAAAGGACAAGAATCCTCCTCTCATCATTTTCTAGCTTGGATGTATGTGTTCTGTGTCCTGTAGTACGATGACTTCCCTGTGGAGTGCTTTCCCACCTGATTTCAGATATAAAGGTGGATGAACTCTGCTAGTGCCAAAGGCGTTTTCTAAACACAGCCACGTGACTTGGTGAGTGACACTCACCCTTCTCCACTTTACTCTTCTGAATTCCTTGTTCCTGGGTTGTGTACCACATCAGAAAGCTAAACAGGCTGCAGGAGACCCAGTCTCATCCCCTGACCTTCTGTAGATGGTACATAACAAGTAATAACAAATAACAAAGAAACAAATAGATCTGCTGATGAGGGGGTTCTGAACTAAGTCAACTCCATGATTTGAGAGAAGTCATGTAAACCACTCGAATTTTTAGAGCAAGCATACTCTGCATTTTACAGGAGAGGTTACGTTGAGTTAGTTTTTGAATTAATGGCGGAGCACCGTCAGAAATGTGGCTATGACGTTTACCATATCCCAAAGTTAATTGATGGAGAATTTTCTGAAGTCTGTGGGACGTTAAATATCTCCAATTCAACAGGTTAATTATGCACATTTGGTCAATATATGTTGTCATGCTGTCACAGCAAAAAAGCAAACGCACGTACTGATGAATGAAAAATATTAAGCTGGAATTAAATGGACCAAAATAAAATGTAAGCTCTTGACTAATGTAGCTATAGATCAAAAGAAGAAAAGTAAAATATGGGATTATGCAAATTACAGCACTTGGCTTCTATTTCTGTTTTCTCATAAAAAAAGAACGAAGGATGCTCTTTAAAATTTCCAAATGAATGGTATATTTTAAAACAAGTTTTCTCAAAGAATAAAAACATGCTCTCAGCTGACAGACTGGCGGGGCTGTGAGTCTGGCTGGGGCCCTCAGCCCTGGGTCTTTGCAGTGGCTCTGGGTACCACATCCCCCTTCTTTCAGCACTTGCCATCGTCAACCAGATACACAATCTGCCAACTACCCACTGCCTTCCTGGCGCTCCAGAGAGAGAGATGGTCAGAAAAGCAGCTGGTGGCGTGGCAACAATTAATTCTCAACTTCTTTGTTTGCCTAGAATATTCCAAGCTGTTGTGAAAAAGCCCCAGTGAGGGTTGTTTCCATTTTTGCCAAACAGAAATGAAACTGGAGGTTTGATAATGATAAGGGTAAAAATAAAGTTAAATGGAATAGTTTTCCTTACCTTGTTGAATGTATATGTATATATATTGTATGTACATATCTATAGGTACTGAGATTGACAATTAATAATTATATACAAAGCATACAGGAAAGTTATTTTAATTTTTCTGTATTTAAATTCAAAAATATAATTTATATTTTAAAAGATAGAGTGATATAAAATGCTTTCATGGTTGTTTCTTAGGAAAGGCTAAGCTCTTACTCTTAAGTGTTCCCCTTCTCATTTTCATGGTGAACATGTCACTTTTACAAAATAATGGTGGTGACTGGCTAGGCAAAATGTAGCAACCCTATGTCAGTCCTTCGTCTGCTTCTTTTCCAAATTGTACACTGCTGTGAACAGTGGGCTAGAAGCGTGGTTTTGGAAGGTGGCGGTCTAGGCTTCATTGTAGGCACTGCCCTGGATTCACATGTAGAACGGAAATGTTTGCCACTCAGAATCACGGTATAAAGTAGGAGCTGGGTAAGGTGTCGGAGTAGACTAGGAATGACACTAGTCTAGGGGTCAGGGAGCACGGATTCTCATTCTCGCTCCATCACTGATTGGTCATGAGAAAAATGTATATTTTTCTTATCTCCCCATTAGAAACAAAGTGAAAACTAGAATTCCTCTTCCATAAATATTTGGGTGGACTTTCTGTTGACAACATGTCTGCTGGCCTATAACACGTCCAAATAGATTTGATGAGAAAAGAGTTTAATGAATATGGGATAACATTGGATTCTTGGCCTTGGGTAGCCAAAATCTGGACCACTAGAACCATTCATTGGCATATTCATTCAGTCATCAAACATCTGAACAGGAAGGCACAAAGTCCTCAAGGATGGACATTCTGTGGTATTGTAGGTTTTTGTAGGAGAGATGATGGCAGGTGGTGGCCTTGGTGAGATCACAACAGCCAGCGTGACTTTTCTAATGAATAAATCAGACCATCTTGCTTCTCTGTGTAAAATCCTCCTATGGCTTTTTATCATGCTTAAGATAAACCCCAGCCCCCTCCATGTTCTGTGAGGACATCCGTGGTCTGGCCCCTCCTGACCTCCCTAAACCTCTCACTACCACCCTGCCCCTGCCCACCTGGCTTCGGCCACACTGGGCTTCGCACTCTTCTCAAAGAAGCTGAGGGTGTCTCAGGGTCTTAGCACATGCTGTTCCTTCTGTCTGGAACACTGTTCCCCCCACCAGCTTCATATATCATTCCTCTGCTCAAAAGTTACCTCCTTGGAGAGGCTTCTACCAACTCTTCTATCTGAAATAGCACCCCAGAACACTTCTTTTATTCTGCTTTATTATTTTATGGAAGAAATGTCAAATATGCTTAAATAGTACATTTTTTTAAATTGAGAAGGGGATGCACAGAGCTTTAGTATTAACTGAAATTGATGGGGGAGCCTTAGGTTGTTTCCATAGGAATCTGAATCTCCTGGTTCTTGCCATTTCAATTTTTTTTCTTCTTATATGAGTCCAAAGGTATCAATAAATTGTGGCTATTGTCCCAAAGTTTCGAGAACTTTCCCGGTAAAAATATTCATGGAGAAAAATATGACATGCATAAATGCTCTTTTTGAAGTTTCTATGTTTAGGAATCCTGCTAAGTTGCATTTTGAAATGTATGTCTTCTTAATTTAGGGATTGACTATGTCTTTATTTCTCAAATAAATAAAAAGAAGTTCTGATGGGAATTTCTCCTGGACGAGGTCTAATGCCATGGGCAGAGATTGTAAATTTCCCAGTGGGTCTGGGACATAGGATTTTACATTTTATCCGTTTGCTGGAAGGTTATCCCAGAAATGTCACACACACATAAGGGAATTCTGTAGTTTCCTTAAGCCTCTCTCACCCCAACTCACAAAAGCGCAGTTTCTACTCCACAGCTCAGAGCTGTTCAAACAATTGACCTTTTACACCTTCAAAGCGAATGCCTGCCTAAAGCCTATGGGTAATATGCAAACATCCTTTGGGCTTTGCATTTGGTAGAGGAAACTATAGCCGGCTTCTCCCTCTTGGTCTCCAAGAACTTTTATTTCACTGTGATCAAAAGAATCAAAGTATGTTCCAGCCCAGAGAGAGAACCTATTTTTGCATATCTCAAAACACAGATTTCCAACAATTTCAGACAAGTATCCTAATCTAGAAAGATGACTTTACCTTTCCTACTGCATTATTAATCATCGCGTTTTCTTTTGGAAGCTAAAACCCGGAGGTATCATTGGACAGATAAGAGAAAATCTGTTCTTTTGTTCTCTCAGAAATGTGTTTTTGTCACTTACGTGCTACACAAGACAATTGAAATACTGTGGTCTAGATCAGGCTTTAAAAAAAATAGCTTTTAAGGGAGTGAGAAAGTAGGGAAAGATTGGAAGGTGAGATATTATTATATAGTTTCTGTTCTCCTTGGCATTTACTTGTTCTTTTTATTGTTCTTTTGTGTTTCTGGAAGAAGTTCTTTTCGACAGGTAATCTGAGATCACAGTAAATTGTGTGAACAAACATAATTATAGGTGTTGATTTTATGGTTAAAAACATGTAATATTGAATATGTAGTTATAACAGGGAAAGCAATTTGAAAACGAAGGCTGAATTAAATGTACTTATGAGAACATGGTAGCACGTGAAATCTCTCTTCCTCACAATCTAATAGGCAAGAATAGATGTAAACTGCATCAGTTCCACTCAGCAAGAGATGATATTCCATAATGTTGATGAACCCAAGATTATGAACTGGCAGATACGGGTCAAAATCGAGGCTGTGCCGCTGACTCAAGCAAGCTTTTCTGAGCTTCCATTCCTTCATCTATGAAAGGGAAGACGGTGGTTCCCACCTCTCTGGGTAGCTCTGAGGGTGGGATAGGATGATGCCATGTGTATAGAGCATCTGGTCCAAAGGAAGGGCTAAATAACTGTCAGCCACCACAATTATAATCATCACTGTCATCACTATATTATCATTAATGTCAGTCACTGTCTGATACTAGAGTAGAAACCAGATGGCTGACCAACCTGGTATAAACAAAAGTATTTCTGAAATGGGCAAAGGCTCTTGAAAAATGTAAACAAAATGATTCATTTCATAAACCAGTCTGTGCAGTGTGTTTACGAGAGTTAGCAGTTAACCACACCCATTTTACGCCATGGCCAAGTTATACAGTTAATACCGAATCCCTTCTCACTCGGGACTTGGCAAAAGTTTTGTAACCACGCCCTCCTCTTTGTTCAAGCCATTTATTTTATGTTCATTTTGTTTTTCTCACATGCTACCTAGAATTTAGATCCCTCTGGACATTACCTGTATCCAGGTATCACCACCTTTCCCTTGCAGACTCTAAATGCATTCTCTTCTCCTTTGCTCCCCTCGCAGTGTATACACACGTCACCTGCAGAATAGAACTTCTTTGGTTGCTCTCCCGTCACCTGGTTTTCTGCATGACTAAATTTCCTTTTGCTTTTTTTCCTGGTGCTGAGGAAGAGCTATTTATTTTCCCCCAGGAAGTCCTGTCCTTGAGATTGGGAAAATACGCTTCCTGGCCGAGCACCTCTGGAAAGACAGTCCCCAGCCTGGAGAAAAAGCAGACACCCCCTTTGGTGGTGGCGTCGTTCACTCTAAAGCACTCCTGGGTCCGTGCACTGCCCCCACTCAGGACACTCACACCGGGGGCATCGTTACTCCAGTGGGGTGGGTCTCCTCTTCCATTGCAGTTGCACGTGGTGTCCACCCACAGAATGTCAGCATCAAAAGCTTGCTGTTTTTACTCCTTCTACATCAGTTATTTCCTATTTCCCTTTTCCATTGTGTTTACCCCAAACAATGCAAAATCTGAGATTTCCTAATTGACACCCGTGTTTCTCTACACAGGCGTTCTGCAGCATGTACGAAGAGCGGCACACTAAAACAATTCTGGCTGCATTTTTTGTTTATACCAGTTCGACCTGGGCAACTCAGTTCAGGAGATCTTTTATATTCTCGTCATGCTTAGTTCCTAGGCATGCTGAGGAGTCAGCTGCACCTTTGGGAAATGGGGGGAGGTTTGGAAAGATCAAGTTCTGGGAAAGGGAAACTCAGGAGGCTCTGAGGCTTCTCTTGGCCCATCCAGGAAGGGGACAGCAGCTCAGGCCACACGTATAATAGGGGCATGGCAGACACTGGCTTGACACAGGGTGGCATTAGCATCACAGCCATCTCGTCTGTTGGGTAAGTGGCAGCACAGGCAGCAGCTGGACTCTAACCGCTGGCAAAGCCAGATTTGGGCACTTGCAGCATCTCAGTTCCTGGGGACCCAGCAGAAGCTCTAGCAAGATCTAGAAACATGAAGAAGGGGAGTGACAAGAGTGTTCCGGGGGTTGGATCCCCAAGGAGCAGGGAGGTTCCCGGCAGGGCTCCCCCCAGGGTTTGTAGAACGCAGATCAGGAATGAAAGCGCAGCCATTTTCAAAGGTCTGGTCCAACGTGCACGGGCTGTGGCTATGTGGACTCATGGGGGCCAGAGGTTTCTGCCCGTTGAAGCAGTGAATGCATCCCAGACTACATTCATAAAATCCTGCCTACTCCAAGCCGGTTGCTTCTATCACCCCGTCCAGCCCAGTGGTCGCCAGTTCTTCTGGGCCAAGAGAGAAGCCACTCAGGCTTCCATTTTGTATCCTACTGCTTATTTTACAGGGTTGGGGTGCTCACTTTTCCTAAAATACCTGCAACAGAATTTCTGGGGAATAAACCTCTGTTCTTACCTTATGACACTTTGCCCGACAAATCTTGGTGCCGGCTCTTTGGGCTCTTTTCTGAGTGTCAGGCATGGTGAAGTCTGACAGAGGCTGATCCTCTGCCCACATGGCTTGTTCCTCTCAGTATTTTCTCAGGATCCTTCTAGCCGAAGCACCTGCCGTGGCCTTGTCCCATTTCTGCTGGTGAATCAGCCAATGTAGACAGTTTGCCTAAGTTATTCAGAGGGGTCATGGCTGGATGAACAATTCCCTTGGGAGCTCCCGCCAACCTTTTAAAAAAGAAGGTTGGGAAAGTTCCAGCCCTCTCTGTGAAGGCTTTGCATTTTCTGATAGCGGCCAAGGAACCAAAGGTGAAAGCAGATTGCTTGGAACTGGTCAGTGGAGCTGGTTCCCGCGGCATCAAGTCAGAGAATCATTCTACGTGCCGTTTAAAAGACCAGGCAGTGGGCTTCCCTGGTGGCGCAGTGGTTGAGAATCCATCTGCCGATGCAGCGGACACAGGTTTGAACCCTGGTCTGGAAGGATCCCACATGCCGCGGAGCAACTAGGCCTGTGAGCCATGGCCGCTGAGCCTGCGCGTCCGGAGCCTGTGCTCTGCAACGGGAAAGGCCGCAACAGTGAGAGGCCTGTACATCGCGATGAAGAGTGGCCCCCGCTCCCTGCAACTAGAGAAAGCCCTCGCACAGAAACGAAGACCCAGCACAGCCAAAAATAAATTAAAAAAAAAAAAAAGACCAGGCAGTGTCAGGAATTGTGTGAGTTGGTAGGAAAATCTTGATGGTGTCCTGGCCTTGAGCAGGATGTGTGCTGCATCCATGTTGACAGTTTTCTATCTCTTTTCTGACAATTTCCAGTCCTTTGCTCTAGCTTTCTTACTGACTTACTATAAACATATTTAGTTCAGAATGAACTCGATATTCATGTGGAATTCAGAACTCTGATTTTCCCTGTCAGCAGCTCTCCATTCCCCACACTGGAATATTTACAGTGGCTCAAATGTACTCTTTTGCCTTCTTGACTTTGCTGGAGTGTGTGTGTGTGTGTGTGTGTGCGCGCGCGCGCGCGTGCGTGTGCGTGTGCTTCCTAAAATGATTCCTCTTCTGAGTCTCTGCTTGTCAAAGGGCTTCTCAACTTACTAGCCTGTGTCCGTGGACAAATCGTTAAGCTTCTCTGAACCTTAGTTTCTTTATCTGTAGAAGGAGGATAAGCAATTTACAATGGTGAGGATGGGCTTGGTAATGCTGCACTAATAAATGATCCCCAGATCTCAGTGGCTTAAAAGGACAAAAGTTGGGGACTTCCCTGGCAGTCCAGTGGTTAGGACTCTCAGCTTTCACTGCCTGGGGCACAGGTTCGGTCCCTGGTCAGGGAACTAAGATCCCACAAGCCACGTGGAGCAGCAAAAAAATAAATAAGAAGGACAAAAGTTTATTTTATTTATTTATTTATTTATTTATTGCCGTACACGGGTCTCTCACTGTTGCGGCCTCTCCCATTGCGGAGCACAGGCTCCGGACGCGCAGGCTCAGCGGCCACGGCTCACGGGCCCAGCCGCTCCGCGGCACGTGGGATCCCCCCGGACCGGGGCACGAACCCGTGTGCCCTGCATCGGCAGGCAGACTCTCAACCACTGCGCCACCAGGGAATCCCAAAAGTTTATTTTTCATTCATGCTATGTGTCCAGTCTGTATCAGTGACAGGATCTGCTTTTCCCAGTTACTTATTGACCCAGGAAGATAGAGGAGGGGATTAAAAGGGTCCTTAATTCTCACCAAAGTTCTGCTCAGAATTCATTCACCAAAGTGATCACATGGCCACAACTAACTGCAAAGAGGGTGGGGACGTGTAGCCCTCCCCCTTCCTCAAGGAGTGCTGACGATTTTCTGAAGCACTGTGATGACAGCACACCTCCATCAAGGTACATGGTAAACCCTAGAATATCATAGAGCTGTCAGGCGGAGTCACTATACTTCCTCTTTGCAAGGGCCAGTGTCAATCTGGAGATGAGAGAGAGCCAGAGCGCGCACACACACACACGCACACACACACACACACACACACACACACACACACACACACAGATTGAGAGAGAGAGAGAGAGAGACAAAGAAGTAGCTAGCAAGAATTCTACGCCAGTCCAAATAGTACCTTAACCAGTTTCTAACTCTGTGATCTTGGGCAAATTAACGTCTCTGAGCGTCAATTTCTTCACCTGGAAAATGGGGACAGCAATTGTAAATTCCTCTAGAGGTGATTTTGCATGTTAAATGTTAGCGATTGTGAAATTATCAGATGGAGTACCTGATGCCATATATGTATTTACTTATTAAATGGAATACAACTGGCTTTTCTCTTTTAATATTAAGATGTGGTAGACTTTATATACATATATATATAGTTCTGTGTGTATGTTTGTGCATGTATGTGTGTGTATTCATCTTGTTTTTAAAAATAGCTACATACTATTCTGGTTTTGGGCCATATCTTAATTGCCATTCAATTGATTAAAACTTCCTGTAGTACAATTCGAGAAGACCATGGTTTCATGCGTTTCCATTCATTGACCTGTTTCCTGCCTTACCCGCCTCAGATGCAGAGTCTAAAGACTGTGTCTAATGCCATTTGGTGGGGAAGTATGTCCAGATTTACTGATAATTTAGTCCATTCTCTCTGTTATGACACCTTTATCTTGTGGCAGACATTCTCTTACGGTTGTATTGCCAAAACTTCCCCGAAATAGAAAGTACCATGTTCTTAGGTTGGGCCCCAAATGGTCACTTTCCCATCAATGGACTCAGCTGTGGTATAGGAGCCACACAGACTCTACCCCTTGCCGTCACCAGGTGAACGCCACGCTTGACCCCTTCGCTGTTCCCCGCAAAGCCTGGACCTGAACTGGGTGCCATAACATTTGCCGAATGATACAGCTGTGACTTCTTACTGCTCCCTGTTCCTTAGGGTCACTTCACCTGCTTCTTTTAATTTTCAATTGGAAGACCGATCTCGTTATCCTGTTTCCATTTCACTCATGCATAGCCTTTTTCTCTCCTGCATCCCCCATCTCCCCGACTTATATTTCTTGTTTTCTGTGCTTTATAGCTTCTCCTGTATACACCAATATCATAAGCAAAAGTAAATCTTTTAGCTCAGAAAAAAACGATCAGCTGTACATCCCAGGCAGGATGGTCCCTTGTTGAGCTTTCAGGGGAGAAGACTCTGGAAATGGGACTCTACATCCAAGAGGTTTATTAAGAAGTACCTTTGGGCTCAACATTTGTGGGTGAGATGGGATGGGCTGGAGAGAGGAAGAAGTTTAACTGTGATGCAGGCCCTGCCGCAGCCTCAGCCAGCCCCATAGCTGCTCAGAGCTGTCCCAGATCGGGCCACCGTGGCCAGGACTTTCTCTCCTACATTGGCCAGTCATTGGATGTAGGCTCTTCCTGGGAGGCAAAGTCACTCTGCCATGGATACAGTCCCCAAAGGGGAACCTGTCCATTGGCATCCCAGTAGCTGGGACAAGCCCTCCACTGCAGGGCCGTGTGGGTGGCACATCACAGGGTCCACTGCAGAGCAGGACAGCACATTGGGAACCAGAGTCCAATCCTTTCCTCTTACATAAGCTCAGAGAGAAGAGGACATTCCCCGCCCTCTCCTGCCATCCTACCTGTGTGGGTGATAGCAGGGTTAAAGGTCTTTCATACAGTCCTTACTTGTTTCTGCTTTTGCGGTCCTTGCCATAATCTTTTCAGAATACTTTCTTTTTGTTGCTATGACAATCCGTGCATCTTCTGTATTATAATTGCTCTCAATATGGTCTCAGCATCCCTTTTCCTCTAGCTCTGAGGGGATGAGTCCAAACATGAGCTTGTTTAATAAAATTCGGGCCACTCTGTGTGACACCCTCTCCCTTTTCTTTGAAGACGTTGCTTTTGGAGTGGGCGTTCCCGCTGCCTTTCTTCTGTCATCCCACAGATCATCTCCATCCTTCCCACTCAATATTGCCTGGCAGCAAGGGGGACGGGAATAGCACGGAGAATGGGAACCCACAGAAGGGCTGCAGCCTCCTCCCCCTTGTATGCTTGCGAGCTGAGCTGCTAACAAGTGGCAGAATTGATTCACTTGAATTTCATCTTCTTTCATTTCCTCTGCCTTCCCTCTGGTGCTGGTGATAATAAAGGGTGAAAAATGACCTGGGACCCAGGAGGTAGATGAAAGAGAGAACCGGGATTGAGAGAATTCAGAGTCTGACTAATCAAACATTAGCCCTTGGCTCCTATACCCTCCCGCAGGCGTATCACCTTGTGGCCACGGAGCAGAGCCTCCAAACAAGGAGACATTCCCAAAGCCGTCTCGGGAAGGATGCCTGTCAGGGTGTTAACACTATAGAGACACCTCATTGAAGCCTCCATCCTGGTCATTGCAGAAAGAGGCTCAGGTACCCGAGGTCACCTGGGAAGACATAACATGGAAGTTTTGTGATAGATTAAGAGGAAAGAGGTCTTTAAAAATATGCCCACAGGGGCTTCCCTGGTGGCGCAGTGGTTGAGAGTCCGCCTGCCGATGCAGGGGACACGGGTTCGTGCCCCGGTCCGGGAAGATCCCACATGCCGCGGAGTGGCTGGGCCCGTGAGCCATGGCCGCCGCTGAGCCTGCGCGTCCGGAGCCTGTGCTCCGCAACGGGAGAGGCGACAACAGTGAGAGGCCCGCGTACCGCAAAAAAAAAAAAATACGTCCACAAACAGATACCCAGGCGTCTGCCCTTCTCAAGTCAGCAGATAAGAGTAATTCTCCTCTGCAGAGGATAACAGATATACGTTTTCTTTATTTTATTTTTTATTGAAGTATTGTTGATTTGCAATGTTGTGTTAATTATTGCTGTATAGCAAAGGGATTCAGTTATACATATATATATACACACATGTATACATTCTTTTTATATATATATTGTTTTCCGTTATGATTTATCACAGGATATTGAATATAGTTCTCTGTGCTATACAGTAGAACCTTGTTGTTTATCCATCCTGTATATAATAGTTTGCATCTGCTAATCCCAACCTCCCACTCCATCCCCTCCCCCAGCCCCCTTCCCCTTGGCAACCACCAGCCTGTTCTCTATGTCCATGATTCTATTTCTGTTTTGTAGATAAGTTCATTTGTATCATATTTTAGATTCCCCATGTAAGTGATATCATATATTTGTCTTGGTCTGACTTACTTCACTTAGTATGATAATCTCTAGGTCCATCCATGTTGCTGCAAATGGCATTATTTCATTCTTTTTTATGGCTGAGTAATATTCCATTGTATATATGCACCACATCTTCTTTATCCATTCATCGGTTGATGGACATTTAGGTGGTTTCCACAGACATACAGTTAAAATAAAGGATCACAGAAGGAAGGGTGCTTGCTGCTTTATTGTGCTGGGGGAAAAGTCAAGTCTCATCAGGGAGTATCTGCCAGCATCAGCAGAGAATAATGACCTTTTCCAAACCACCCCAATCATCACTGCTTAGAGTAGACTTTTCAATCACTCTCTCCTACCTCTGCCTACAGAAAGGCAAGCACAGCCTCTGCCCTGTATAATTGCTGATCTGCTGGAACACATCTACCTGGATCCCCAAAGAGATAAGAATCTATTACGTGGATACTAGAAGAGTCTGCTCTTACTGTGGTCAAGGCCTTGGTCTCCCCATCACGGGATGAGTGCCATCTGCTTCTGCAGCTGGAGGGCACTCGGTGTCTCAGTCCTGCCAAGGTTTCCTTGATTCTGGGGAATTCCCTGCCGCTGAGCACAGGAGGCCTCGTAGACTCATAGACCCTTCATCTCCCTCAGGGTCGCTGATTAGGCGAGACACGGCACAGGCAAAGAGGGAAATGCTGCGGATTTAAAGTGAAAAACACAGTTGGTACAGATTCAGCCTCTGTCTGCCACTGCTTCCCCATAAATATTTTACCTTTGTGTTTTGACTATGTGTTTCTGAAACTCGTAGGCCAGGCCAATGTCACAGGCTTGATGACAGTGTGTCTGGGAGACTGGGCCCCACCTCGACGTGTCAAACACAGTGAGCCCTCCCAGGGCCCGACCTCCTGCGACTGTGGCCGTGCCTGGTTGTCTGCGTCTTTATTCCTGTCCTGCCCCTAGGTTCTTCAGAACATTTTTTTTTTTTTAGATTCCATATATATGTGTTAGAGGCTGGTTTTCTTGCATTGGTCGCTGTCTTCTCCCTTTCCTCAGTGTGAAAAGCTACCTGTTTTCATTTTGAGCCCGACTGCAAGAGAAGCAGCTCACACTTAACTGTGCTCTCTCTCTTCCTGCGTTTCCACATGGGTTGCCATCTAGATGAAAGCGGGGGAAGTCTGCACCCCATCAGGCTCTTCGGTTCTTGAGAAACTTCCGCTTTGTTTTCAGCCATTCAGCCCTTCACTGAGCAAAGAGATCCTGAGCCCCTGCTGTGTCATTGGCCCCAAGACAGCCCTGGGGATGCTTACACCCACCCACACCTGGGCATTTGCTCTACCCTGTCCACCCTCCCACCTGTTACTTTAGGAATTGCTGAGGTGGAAAGGGTAAAAAGGAAAGAAGTGCTTGGTATGTGGAGGTGGGGAGCGGTGTCCCCCTCATGCTTAGATCAACTCTTTCTACGTCAGGGAGTTGGGAGACCAGCCCAGACTCACGTCCCTCCCATTCTCACATCCCGAGACCCTATGCAAAGCAAAAAGCCGCAGGTGGGGTAAAAAGAACACACTGTCACCTGACCAATCATTATTTCAGCTGAATATGTATAAAACTTGGTTTAATGCACTAGCAGTTTGGTCACAATTCCTGAAACCGTCCTATAGGCAATGAAGTTTGTGACTGCAGCTTAATATTGTGACGGTTTACGTTTTTTAAATTGTGCAAGCATTTAGAGGAGACAAAATGGGAATTTGTTATCTTTTATAGGAGTGGCTTTCTCTTCTCTGCTTGACTTTCTTGTCTTCGCCTGGACTGATTCTTACCTTTTTTACTTATGTTACCTGGCTGGTTGGCTCCCCAAGATAGAGTGAATGCTAAGATGGAGAACACAAATTCCGTTTCATTTACATTGGCATCCTAGGTCTGAGCGAGGAGATGGGGAAGTCTTACTGCAGCCTGCAGACAATTAAATGAGTTTGGAAAGTTTTCATTTGCTTTGTTGTTGACGAAAACTAAGTCCCTGGATGGCTGTTAATTTTTCTGGGTGATTCCCAGAGGAAAACCAAGCCAACACGGGGCCCTGCATTTCCCTATGGAACTTCGGTGAACTACGTAGTATGGAGATCTCAGTTCTGATTTCCGTGTTTTGTTTTGTTGAGTTTCCTTACGTAAAAGGAAGTTTTGGGGAAGAAACCTATGTTTAACTGAGAAGATAAAGGACTCAGGTGGAGAACAGGAAGAGGTAAGAACAATTCTAGACTAGATCCAACCCACTGATCTAAAAAGCACTGCTTCATTAACCCGTTGGCGTAATTTCATAAGCAGGAGGTGGCCTGTCTGATGATCTTTCTGTTAGAATTCAATTGTCGTCAGTAATATCCAAGCAAGTTCTTTGTATGACTTTACTGATATCGGTTGTTTTTTCCATTCTATCTTCTTCTTGAAGGAGGACTTGAGTTTTTTTAAAGCAGATTAGCATATTTATTTATTTAAAAAATTTTAAAATTTTATATTGGAGTATAGTTGATTCAAAATGTTGTGTTAGTTTCAGGTGTACAGCAAAGTAATTTAATTATACATATTCGTATATCTATTCTTTTTCAGATTCTTTTCCCACGTAGGTTATTACAGAGTACCGAGTAGGGCTCCCTGTGCTACACAGTAGAGGACTTAAGTTTTTTGAAAAACACGTATCACAGGATAAAATTAATGAGGAAAAGTTACATATTGCATGATTCCCCATGTGATCACTGAGAAGATGAAATTTGAAAGTAGGGTACTTAACAGTATGAAGACTCTAAGTCTGAAATCAAAGGCAAATCACATGAAGATTGAGGATGATTTATACACCACTTGGTTTTTGCTAACAGATTGAAGGGGTAGCAATTCTACCTTGTTTGACAGACAGTCATTCTGGAAAGGAAAAATTATGAGGTTCTAGAAGGAAGGATAATCTGAATGCAAACGAGTTCTCTGTTCACCTTAAACTGAAATCAGGGTTCAGGTGTCAGCCCCAGGTTATCAGCCTGGATTATTCAGTGACAATTTATGTGAAGTCACCAGGTTGGGTGAATGGCCAACCTGAAATCGAAGAAAACAGTCCCTCGGGGTTCTACCTTCAGGTGTCTGTAATGGAGAGCAGGTTTCATTGGATGGGAACCTTTCACAGACAAACAATAGGTGAGAATCTCAGAGTAACTCTATGCTGGCAGTAGCTCCTGAATTAATAAAACATTATTTATTTCAGTTCTGTTTCATCACGACTGTTAAAATATGACATTTAAATTCTTCACTGAATCTCTAGGAACTTTGATTTCCCTGTAGCTGTCTCTTTGATATCTGTCTCTGTGTCTGCATGCTAGTTTCTGAAGCCTGGCAGAACAGGCAAGTGCTAGGATGGCTATAACAGAAATGCCCAGAACTACCACACAGGCTCCTTCTCCAAGAGAGGTTTCAAGCAGAAATCACTCAACAAAGAGAAATAACTAACATCTATTGTGCACTGACTTTGGGCCAGGTACTATTTTAACTGCTTTGCCTAAATAATCTCGATCCACTACAAATAGAAGTAACTATTGCTTTTATCCTCATTTACAAATGAGGAGACTGAGTCAGGAGAAGTCCTGGGCAGAACTGGGGTTCCGTCTCAGACAGTCTGACTCCTGAGCCCCTGCTCGTCGCCGTCGGGCTACACACAGAGCACTGACTTCATGCTGGCCACTGAGCCATAGGCACAAGGGATATGGGAGCAAACAGTATTTAGACGTATTGTTCAGATTTGACCCTGGCATTGGATGGATATCTTTCATCTGTGTATCGGTTTTCCTGGGCTACTGGGAGGATCCCATAACAATTTGGAACATTATTGATGATCACGGTCAGCAGATAGAATTAAATAACTTGGTTTCTACTGATAATGTAACTGCTAATGTCCTTCAGCATTGAGCCATCACAACATTCTTGAATGAGGTTTCTATGAGACTTTAAGAAGTTTACTCTTCTAACAGTTGTTGGTACAAATCTGTTAAACATCCATCAGGCCTTGTGATGATTAACATAAATATGTTAGCTTTTTAAACGGTTAAAATGGTCATGCATATCACCTAGCTTTTGCGACATAATGGTGTCCCCGGACTCGGTGGCATTTATCGCTTACAAGTTCATGAGCACCTGGGTGGCCCTCTGGTCTTAGCTGGGTTCGCCCATGAGTCTGTGGTCAGCCGCAGGTCAGGGCGGTGGCTCTGAGGATCTGGCTGGGCTTTCTCACATGCTGGGAGTGTGTCTGGCTCTAGGCTGGGACAGCGGGCCTCTCCTTCACAGGATCACTCATTAGCCAGTAGGCTAGCCAGGGACTGTCCCTACGGTGGCTGGGGAGAGCCCACGAGCAAAGGCCAGAGCGTGTACTGACTCCTGAAAAGGCCTAGGCTTAGAACTGGCATAACGTAACTTCTCCCTCATCTATGGTCAAAGCAAAGCCCAAGGCCAGCCTAGATCCGAGGGGTGGGGAAACAGACCCCACCTCTTGGTGTGAGGAGCTTGCAGGTTACCTGGTGAAAAAGCAGGAACAACACAAGGCAGGGGATCGTGGGAGCCATTTTTGAAAACAACCCACAGCAAAGTAATCCGTTAACTCAGAGTTTCCCAAACATACCTGGTCCCCCTGCCAAAGGTCTCCCTTGCCCCGTAGTTTTTATAGCATAACCACCCACAGAATATGATATTTGCTAAATTCAGATTAATTAAAGAACATTTTCCATGAAAAATGAGTAGTAGTATGCCCATTTTATAGATGGAGAAGCTGAGGTTCAGAGCTAAGTAACATACCCTAAAAATCGTAAAACTAATAAGTAGTAAGTTACTAGCATTAATTAGTATCTAATAAGTTGTTGAATGTCAAAGTTTGACAAGCTTAGGTAAGTCTAACTCCAAAGCCCTTTCTTTGAATTACCACTCTACAAGGTTTTCAAGGCCTTTAAAGGTCACGTTATTAATGATTTTTTCAAAAATGAAAGTGGTGCCTGAGGATGAGGAAATAAGAGAGGAGAAAATTCAAACACAATAATAGCCCATTTGTTGCAGTCTATTTATAGGCATGAATATTTTGATCAAGGGGCATTTCTTTCACTAAACAAAATGATCCTTTGTGATAGCTATGGATTATTAATTTTTTCATCTCTTCCTGCAATAAATATTTGGTGGTGGTGGGTGTTTCTGTATGGTAATATTATTTGGCTTGAGAAGGATCAAGTGCAAATAGAATTCTCATTTGCAAAAGTTGTCACCTATATTCCTTCAGAATATTTGGGGAAAGTAAGAGTAATAGCAGCAGTAGAGGTAGTATTAAATGTTCTTTAATTAGATCTGAATTTACCAATTATCATATTCTGTGGGTGGTTATACTATAAAAACTACGGGACATGGGAGACCTTTGGCAGGGTGACCAGGTATGTTTGGGAAATTCTGAGTTAACAGGTTACTTTGCTGTAATTTCTCAAAATCTTACGTAGGCGGATGACCATTGTAATTCTCAATGAGTCCATTTCTCAGACTTCCATAACTGCAGAATATTCATTTATTTGGTGCCACTCACAGATGCCTAGTATTCCATAGAACCCTTGGGAAATCTGACCTTGATTCTGATCCCTTTGAAGGTATGTTTGGAGTCAATAGTATTTTGTCAAGCATCTGCTGTGAGAGAGGCACTATTAGAACCACATCAGAAACCCGTGAAATAGGTATTATTCTTATTGATAGTTGAGGAAACTGGGACTCCAAGCAGTTACTCTGTTTGCTCAAGATCCCCCATCTGGTACCAAAACTGAAAGTTGACCCTAGTTTTATCTAACTTCAGGCCTAGGGTATGTCTTGTAGCCTTTGCTGAGATTCAGAAAGTTTAAGTGACTTTTTAGGATGACTCAGCTCGTCAGAAGAGACACCATGTCTTACATAGTTTTATAGTCCCTGTAGCTCCTAAGAGAAAATAGCTTATCAGTCAGTACCTACAGGCCAATCCCTTTTTTTCATTACCTAATTATTATTATCCTCATGCTCATGGCAAAAATTGCAATAGTAGAGAAGAGAATAAGGTAAAAAGTAAAAATTCTCCATACCATCAGCACCAGAACCATACTCTAAAGATAAGACTATTATCCATTTTGTATATGTTCTTCCATAATGTTTTAATTATACGTGTGTGTGTGTGTGTGCATCCTTCTGTTTTGTTTTACACAGATGAGATCATATATGTACATTTTCCACTTAATATATCTTTGAAACCTTTTATTAAAATATAATTGATGGGGGCTTCCCTGGTGGCACAGTGGTTAAGAATCCACCTGCCAATGGAGGGGACACGGGTTCGATCCCTGGTCCGGGAAGATCCCACATGCCATGGAGCAACTAAAAGCCCCTGCACCACGACTACTGAGCCTGCGCTCTAGAGCCTGTGAGCCACAACTACTGAGCCCAAGTGCTACAACTGCTGAAGCCCGCATGCCTAGAGCCCAAGCTCCTCAACAAGAGAAGCCACCGCAGTGAGAAGTCCACGCACCTCAAAGAAGAGTAGCCCCGGCTCGCTGCAACTAGAGAAAGCCTGCACACAGCAACGAAGACCCAACGCAGCCAAAAATAAATTAATTAAATAAATTAAATATATATATATTTAAGTAATGTGTAACATTATTTCAGGTATACAACATTGATTTGATAGTTGTATATATTGCAAAAAATTGTTACAAGTCTAGTTACCGTCCATCATCATGTATAGTTACAACTAGTTGATTTACTGTATTATATTAGTTTCAGATATATAATGTAGTGATTCTATACTTTAATAGGTTATATTCCATGCAAAGTTATTATAAAATATTGGCTATATTCCCTGTGCTGTCCATTACATCGTTATATCTTATTTGTTTTAATACCTAGTAGTTTGTTACCTCTTAATCCCCTTTCCCTATTTTGCCTCTTCCCCCACCCCTCTCCCCACTGTTAACAGTTTGTTTTCTGTATCTGTGACACTGTTTGTTTTATTACACTCATTTGTTTGTTTCAATTTTTTAGATTTCACATACAAGTGAAAACACACAGTATTTGTCTTTCTCTGACTTACTTCACTATGCATAATACCCTCCAGGTCCATCTATGTTGTTGGAAAAGGCAAGATTTCATTCTTTTTTATGGCTGAATAATATTCCACTGTCTACACATATACCACATTTTATTTATCCATCCTTTATGCAAGTGTTGATGGACACGTAGGTTGTTTCCATTTCTTGTCTATTGTAAATAATGCTGCTGTGAACACTGGGGTGCATGTAGCCTTTCAAATTAGTGTTTTCCTTTTCTTTGGATATATACCCAGGAGTAGAATTGCTGGAAGATTCCACTACCATATGGTAGTTCTATTTTTAGTTATATGAGGAACCTCCATACTGTTTTCCATAGTGACTGCACCAATTTACATTCCCACCAGCAATGTACTAAGGTTCCTCTTCTCTAAATCCTTGCCAACATCTATTATTTATTTTTTGACAACAGCTATTCTGACAGGTGTGTGGTGATATCTCACTGTGGTTTTGATTTGCATTTCCCCGGTGTTGAGCATCTTTTCATGTGCCTGTTGGCCATCTATGTATCTTCTTTGGCAAAATGTCTATTCAAGTCTTCCCTGTTTTAATTGAGTTGTTTGTTTTTTTGATATTGAGTTGTATGAGCTGTTTTTATGTGTTGAATATTTACCCCTTAATGGTCATATCATTAGCAAATATCTTCTCCAATTCAGTAGTTTGTCTTCTCATTTTGTTAATGGTTTCCTTCACTGTGCAAATGCTTTAAGTTTGATTAGGTCCCATTTGTTTACTTTTGTTTTTATTACTTTTGCCTTAGGAGACAGATCCGAGATATATATATATATTTATATATTTATATATATATATGGCTACAGTTTATGTCAAAGAGTGTTCTTTCTATGTTCTTTTCTAGGATTTTTATGGTTTCTGGGCTTACATTTAGGTCTTTAATCCATTTGGGGTTTTTTTGTTTGTTTGTTTATCCTGTGAGAAAATGTTGTAATCTCATTTTTTTTTTTTTTTTTTTTTTTGCTGTACACGGGCCTCTCACTGTCGTGGCCTCTCCCGTTGCGGAGCACAGGCTCTGGACGCACAGGCTCAGCAGCCATGGCTCACGGGCCCAGCCGCTCCGCAGCATGTGGGATCTTCCTGGACCGGGGCACGAACCGGTGTCCCCTGCATCGGCAGGCGGACTCTCAACCACTGCGCCACCAGGGAAGCCCCTAAACTCATTTTTTACATGTGCAGTTTCCCAGCACCACTTATTGAAGAGACTATCTTTTCTTCATTGTATCTTCTTGCCTCCTTTGATGTAGATTAGTTGACCATAGGCACATGGGTTTATTTCTGGGCTTTATACTCTATTCTGCTGAGCTATGTGTCCGTTTTTGCGCCAGTACTATAGTGTTTTGATTGCTGTAGCTTTATAGTATAGTCTGAAGTCAGGGAGCATGATACCTCCAGCTTTGTTCTTTTTTCTCAAGATTGCTTTGGCTATTCAGGGTCTTTTGTCGCTCTATAGGAATTTTAAGACTATTTGTTCTAGTTCAGTGAGAAGTGTCATGGGTATTTTGGTAGGGATTGCATTAAATATGTAGATTGAGTTGGTTAACATGGATATTTTAACAATATTAATTCTTCCAATCCATTAACACAGGATATCTTTCCATTTCTTGGTATCATCTTCAATTTCCTTCATCAGAGTATAGTTTTCAGAGTATAGGTCTATAACCTCCTTGGTTAAGTTTATTCCTGGGTGTTTTATTCTTTTTGATGCGATTTTAAACTGGTTTGTTTTCTTGCTTTCTCTTTCTGCTAGTTCATTTTTAGTGTATAGAAATACAACAGATTTCTCTATGTTAATCTTGTATCCTGCAACAGTCCTTTGGTGGAGACTTTAGGGTTTTCCATATATAGTATCATGTCATCTGCAAATAGTGACACAATATTTTTTCTTGGGAAGAGAACTTTTAAGATCTGTTCTCTTAGCAACTTTTAAATGTATAATGCAGTGTTATTAACTATAATCACCATGCTATACACCCGAGGATTTATTTATTTTATAACTGGAAGTTTGTACCTTATTTGGCATCATTTTTATCAGGATTTGTAGATTGTTTCTTTGTTTTGTATTGATGTACCATATTTATTTAATTAGCTTTTGTGTGATGGATTTTTAGGTTCCTTGTAGGTTCTTAATTTATTCATTTATTTATGTATATATATATTTTTGCTATAACAAACAGTGCCTCAATGAAGAAACAATATTATACATATATCTTTGCACAGTTATGTTTCTAATGGAAAACAAAACCAAAAAATGCAGGGTACTATATCATAGAAAAATAGTGTACTATTGCCAAGAAAATATTATAGGAACTGTAAATAAGCAGGGTTTTTTTTAATACACATTTTTTGACCAAGAAATAGTATCCTGTTTATCTGGTGGGCTGGGCTCTTACCAGGGAGCAAAATGACTGAGCCACTGGTCCCCTTAGGTGCCTTTATGACCAAGATCAATGATGGCTAAATGAGGAGAAGCCAACTTAGCCTCCTGGAGCTGCTACCTTCCCCACTGGACGGCTCTGCATGGTTTGTTTTTGATGCTGTAGACACAGATGCAACACACATTGGACAGATGTAACCAACTTTTTTTGTCATTTTAAAGACATTGCTCATTATGTTACACAATGGCCCTTTCAATGATGCAGACCATGAACTGAATTCAGATGACAAGCTGAGAGTCCGTTAACCCTATTAATTTCACCTCTAGGAATTTATCCAAAAGAGATAAATGTGTTGATGCAAAACATTCTTTTCAATTCCACATTGTTTATGAGAACAAAAATGGGGACAAAACCCCAAAATATCTAACAAAATTATAATTAGCTGTTAGATTTAACATATAACCCCATTCACTGGGGCCCCTTTAGCTTCAAGCATAAGGTGAAATTTAAAAGATATTATCCCTTATGCTGTATGGTAACCCTTTCACAGGACCTTCTAAAAATCCTGACATTTGAAAAAGTTTATCTCTGCCAATAACCAGTCATCCTTCACTGTATTAGATAATTACCATTTTGTAATGACATTATTTATCTTCCTCTGGCTACCTGGAAACTCAGAGCTAAGCCAGGTACTTAGTTGCAGCAAAAGTCCTTAACCCGGTGTAATGGGGAGTCAGATAGAATGGACTTCGAGTTCTATTTCTCACTTACTCTACTGTATTGGTTTCCTATGGTTGCTGAACAAATTACCAACAACTTTGTGGTTTAAAAAAAGCACATGTCTCTTGTAATTCTGGAGGCCATAATTTTGAGTCAGTCTTTCTGGACCTAAATCAGTCTGTTGGCAGGGCCATATCTCCTCCAAAGGCTCTAGGGAAGAATCCATTCCCTGATGCGTCCAGCTTCTGGTGGTGGCCAGCATTCCTTGACTTGTAGCCACATCACTCCAAGCTCTAACTCAGTAGACATCATGCCTTCTCCTCTTCTGTGTCAACTGTCCCTCTGCCTCCTACTTAGAGGGTCACAAAGATTATTCAGGATAATCTCTCCATCTCAAGATCCCTAATTCAGTCCCATCTGCAAAGTCTCTTTTTCCTAAAAGTAACATTCATGGGTTCTAGGAATTAGGACCTAGATATTTGGGGGGCATCTTTTAGCCAACTACAACCTACCTTATGGCCCCTAAAGATTTATATTCATCCCCATGCAAAATATATTTATTCTACTCCAACATTCCCCAAAGTCTCAACCCATTACAGCATCAATTCAGAATCCAAAATCTCATCTAAATAGCATCAGCTTTAAAGTCCCAAATCTCATCATCTAAATTATTCAAAGTACATATGGGGAGACTCCAGGTATGATCCACCCTGGGGCAAAATTCCTTTTTATTTTTATTTTCTTTTGCAGTACGCAGGCCTCTCACTGTTGTGGCCTCTCCCGTTCGGAGCACAGGCTCCGGACGCGCAGGCTCAGCGGCCATGGATCACGGGCCCAGCCGCTCCGTGGCATGTGGGATCTTCCCGGACCAGGGCATGACCCCGCGTCCCCTGCATCGGCAGGCGGACTCTCAACCACTGTGCCACCAGGGAACCCTTCTCTTTATTTTTAAAGTAAAGCATTTGGTTCAGTGCCTTGCATGTAGTAGAAATGTTAGCCACCATCAGAATTATTCCCTTCATTGCATTAAGGGGATGGTAACACTTGTAGCCTCCACATTGCCCTAGCAGAGAGACGACAAGATATAAAAGGATGATAATGATAACAATAACAGTAGTAGTAGCAGAAGTGGTGGTAGCAGTAACTCTTGCTGAGAGTTTTTCATGCAACCGAAGCTTTAAGTTTTTTTTGTTTTTAATTTTTACTGGAGTATAGCTGCTTTACAATGTTGTTCTAGTTCCTGCTGTACAGCAAAGTGAATCAGTTATACATATACATATATCCCCTCCTTTTTGGATTTCCTTCCCATTTAGGTCACCACAGAGCACTGAATAGAGTTCCCTGTGCTATGCAGTAGGTTCTCATTAGTTATCTCTTTTATACATGGTATCAATAGTGTATATATGTCAATCCCAATCTCCCAATTCATCCCACCCACCCTTCCCCCCTTGGTATCTGTAAGTTTGTTCTCTACAACTGTGTCTGTATTTCTGCTTTGCAAATAAGCTAATCTTTACCATTTTTCTAGGTTTCACATAGAAGCGATACCATATGGTATTTGTTTTTCTCTTTCTGACTTACTTCACTCTGTATGACAGACTCTAGGTCCATCCACGTCTCTGCAAATGGCACTATTTTGATCCTTTTTATGGCTGAGTAATACATGTTATCTAAATTAATCCTCATGAAATCCCTTTGTGGTACGAACTATTATTACCCCCATGTTCATTTGAGAAAACTGTGGGATAGAGAGGTTACATAATTAGTAAGGAGCCAAGCCATGATCTTCATGCTGCCCAATTAAAACTAGGTCCTCCTGACACATGAGTCTTATGTCAGTGTGCTCTCCTTTTTCTAGTCTTGATATTCATGAAATGCAGTTTTAAAGAATCGCTGCTCCTTTCACCTTGGGTTTGCATTTTGTGTATCTCTGAAGACATAAGTCAAACTCTGATTAGCATTCCTAAGATTCTCCTGATTTACCAGGAAGGGGTTTCTTCTCCTCTTGAAGTTCTTTTTTGTTGTTGTTTATTTATTTATTTTTGCAGCACGCGGGCCTCTCACTGTTGTGGCCTCTCCCGTTGCGGAGCACAGGCTCCGGATGCGCAGGCTCAGCGGCCATGGCTCACGGGCCCAGCCGCTCTGCGGCATGTGGGATCTTCCCGGACTGGGGCTCGAACCCGTGTCCCCCGCATCGGCAGGCGGACTCTCAACCACTGTGCCACCAGGGAAGCCCCTGTTGTTTATTTTTAAAACATAGAATCTCCCCTCCAAATTTTCATTTGAAAAAATTCAAAACTTTCAGATAAGTTGAAAAATTGGTACAATGAACACGTTCATCCTATCACTTTCCATTTACCAATTGTTAATCTTTTGCCACTTTTGTCTTTTTCTTTCTACATATAAATATAGTTTTGTTTTTGCTGGACAATGTGAAAGTTGCAGTCGTTGTGACTCTTGACCCCCAAATCTTGTACCTTCAAAGAACAAGGACTCTCTTCTTTCTACTTATATCATGATAAAACCAAATAAATTTAAATTTGATACAATAATAGCTAACATTGTTTTTATGCAAAATTTCCCCTAATCGTTCCAAAAATGCCCTTTTCTAGCATTTTTTTTTAAATCCAGGGGTCAATCTCTCACAACACCTTTGTTACCAAGGCTGTTGCCCCAGAATCATATCCCTGCCCCTCCCTCGAATGGAAACCAATTACTCTTACTTAAGTTTAAGGAGGAAGCTGCAAAGAGGAAAAAACAAGAACTGGATGGAACCTACTGGACCCAAGATGGCAGAGAATTTGACTTCCAGTGGGTTTTGATCCTCATTATACGCTCGTTATATTAGCTAAATGACACTCCCACCGGCAACATGACAGTTGACAGTTGCCATGACAACAGCCAGAAAAGCCCATATAAGGACTGAAAAGGAGTGTTGCCTCAGGTCCTAACCATACTCCTGTTCTCAGATAACTCACAAATATTCTTCCCACTCTTTCCAAACCCCTCCCTTTACTGTGAATCTCCTATATATTTGCTGTCTCCAAATAAATATACAGGAGAAGTTGACTTGCGAACGAAGTTCCTGCTTCTCCATTCTTGGCCATTGAATAAAGTTTGTGTTGTTCCAGCCTCAGCATTGGTTTTGTTATTGGCTGTGCGAATCTGATCAGAAAAAGAACCTCCCTGGCCGAGACAAAGGGTCTCAGCCCAGGCTAGGACCCCAGTGTGGGTTCAGGCAACTAACTGGGTAACATTTTTAGTTGTCACGTCTCTTTTTTCTTTAATCTAGAACAGTTCTTCAGCCTGTTCTTATTTGATTTTGGTTTTGTTTGTTGTTTGTTTTGTTTTTTCCCTTCAGTGACTCTTTGAAGAATCCTGATCAGTCACCCTGTAAAATGTCTCAAGTTCTGGATTGGTCAGGTTGTTTCCTCTTGATTAGATTCAGGTTAAATATATTTTGGCATACTGTATCTACTGAAAAAAAAAAAAAGCACAACCTAAAAGTTGAGATTTATGTTTTATTTGCGGACAACACCAAGGTCTTAAGCCTGGGAAACAGCCTTTCAGATCGTTCTGAGTGACTGCTGTGAAGCGATCAGGGGGCAGCCAGGATATATAGGAGTTTTTGCAACAAACACCAGGTAGTTGGAACACCAAAAGATTACTGTTCATTAAAGAAGACCAGACATCTCAAGTTAGGAATTTAGTGCTTTTCTGTGTATGGGAAGATGCAAGACTCTGGGCTTGTTCAAATCATTCCTTTGATATGCACCTCAGCTTTCTGGGACCAGTATCCTGTGTGTCCACATCCTTGTCAGGGTGCACAGTGTGTGTGTGTGTGGGGGGGGTAGAGGGTGGCTGCAGCAGCTGGTGGCCTGATGGGAGGCGTCCAGTTTCTATCCTGAGTTCCCTCAGGGCTCACCTGGCGGCTGTAATGTGATGTCTGCAGCATCCTTTGTTTACTGATACGGCAGCAACATTTCTTCATTGACAACTGTATAAGTGATGTGAGAACTATTTCATAGTTGATTATGCTTAAGAAAAATAAATGTGAAGCTCTGGAAAAAATGATGATTGATATTTGAGAAAACCAACTAAATACTGAAACTCAGAGCATAATCTTTGAACAGTCATTGACAGTTTCTGAAGCACATTTCACATATATTTATTTTATTTTATCCTTATAATTATGAGACCAGTGAGGTGGATATTATTGGTCATAGTCCTAAGGCAACTAAGGCATGGGTGTGTAAGTGAGTCCGTAAATTCCTAGAATTCAAGGAAGCTGGACTTTGAATCCAGTTTCTGGACCTTGGGTTTGGACCTGAATCCTATACTTTTGCCACCAAGTCATTGGCTAGGGTTAAGTAGGATAAGTTTTTTAAAAATGGTGACAATCATTCACCCCGCTCAGAAGTACAACTGAATACAGCATAAGTTAGTGCTATCTAAAAGCAGCTTTCAAGTTGCCTCTGGACCCTGGAGCATCTTTGGGACCCTACATTTATGTAGATTATGTGTTAAGAGTTTGCAAAGCTCTCATGGTTGTAAATGCCTTAGGCACTTATGGAGAAATAATAACAGAGAAGCAGAAGGAAACTGAGACAGATGGGTTCCCACTCAGCCTTCCTATAAACTTGCAGCATGTTGAATAATAAATACAGATGTTAGCCAAGATATAATCTTATCTTTAATCTTTGTTAGTACCCAGAGAGGGATAGATGCTGGGTTCAAACAAAAGGTTCTGTTTATTTGCTAGTGTCAACTGGAAAAAAACCCCCACAACCTAAAAGTTTCCAGTTAAGTTTTATTCGGGGACCTTACTGAGGACTATAGCCCAGGAGAGACAGCCTCGGGTAGCTCTGAGGGACTGCTCAGAAGAGGTAAGGGAGGAGCCCAGACACATAGGAGTTTTTGCTGAAAAAGAACAAAAAACAAACAAAAAAACCCCAGGTAGTCAATCAAAAGATTACTGTCGTCACAAACAAACAAACAAAAACCAGACATCTCAAGTTAAGGGTTTTAGTGCTTTTCTATATATGGGATATGGTTTGTGGTAGAAGAGAGGTCGTTGGGTGGGGTGGAAGGGTGAAAATGATTTTGCTTTTAGGGATGCCCAGTTTGAAGCCCAGTGGAATCTTTTGCTGATGGATGTTACGGAGTCCAAGCTCCCTCTGCTCGCCGCGCAACAGGCCAATAAATCAGGAGACGAAGTGTTGAGGCAAGGAATAACGACTGTATTCGGAAAGCCGGGCATCTGAGAAGATGGCGGAGTAGCGTCCCAGAGTACCATCTTATCGGGGTCTGGATGCCACTTTCTTTTATAGAACAGAGTGTGGGAGGAGGTGAGGAAGTAAAGTAAAAAGGCCACGAATTTTGCAAAATATCTCCTGGTTTTGGCCAGCCTCAGGGAGGGGATGTGTTAATTTCTTCTTTTCTGCAGCCATCCACAGGTGGGTGGGGTCCGGGGGTTTCCCTGTGAGCTGAACAAAGGCACTTCGGTGTAACATTCAGGCAGAGGGGCAGGGCTCCCTGAGGCAGGCCATTATGTATGCCTATAGCTATAGACAGAACAAAAGCAGTGGAAAGCAAAGGTCAAAGTAAAAGAAACAGATCCACCATGGGACCAGATTTTGTTCTTCCCTGTTACAGTAGGTGTCTGTGGATGGAAATGTAGAACTAAAGTTCAAGGCAGGGCTCTGTGCTAAAGATGTGGAATAAGGCGTTGTACATACAAACGCGGCCTCCAAGAGCAGTGGCGAAAACTACCTCTGCAGTTCATTCACCTGAATGATTCAGGTCCCAACTCACTTCCCCTAATTTTTGGTTAGGAGTTAAGCAGATTGATGGCATATGCAACCCATGCTTAGTTGATAGAGAATAAAGAAATTGGTATATAATCTCTCTAATAGGTTGGAAAGCTAATTTTGGAAATGTGGCATTGAAAATATCATGTACTCAAATGTTAGTCTTTTGGAAACTAATGAAAACTGACCAACTGAAAACAAGCAAAGGCTATTTATTCAGCGCTTTCTGTAGCAAGAGTGTCAACCACCATCTTCTGCATTTGGCAGAGATTCAAATGAAGGCAGGGGTGTGTAAAAGGTTTATAGTGGAAAAAAAGAAAACCTTCAAATATGCCCTGATGGGAGGCTCTTGGCGTGGGCAAGCTAGAGGTGGGCAAAATAGAAGCAGAGCGTCCTATGTGATTGGTTATGGGAGCAGATTTGGTTTTCCCTGGTTTGGTCCTACGTTGGAAGCAGGGACAGAGATCAGGGAAGCTGGAATTATTGATCAAATCCTGGCGATTTTGGTACAAACTACAGGTCATAGTTTAACTTTCCAGGCTGGTTGCTGCAGGTTGTGGGTTAGGGTTCTCTTTTTAGGATCTCACCACTGTCCCTTTGTATATTCAGTCTTTCTTGTTGAAAATGTTCAGCTTTTCAAAATTTATCATCTTCTCATTTGCCTGTCCCTCTGGGCCACCATTGTTTAACACATGGGCTCAAAACTTGCTTTCGGAGGCATTACATTTGGATTGCTTTTTTCAGCTAACCCCTGGTCCTTTTGTATTAAATCAGTTAAATCTTTATTGTAAAACAAAATCAAAAGCAAACAAAACACCTTTATACCATAAGAAGTTAAAACCGTACAGAAGGGTATAAAACAAAAAAGACAATTCCTCTTCTCCCCCTACCAGCCCCTGAGTTCTACTATTCAGAGTTAACCACTATTAATAGTTTCTTATACATCCTTTCAAAAGTGATCTATGCATATATAAATGTATAAATTATATACCTGTGGTTTCATATTTACCTCCTCTTTATACAAATTTTACACAAATGCAATTATACTATAATCTCTTTTCTATTAACCCTTTTTCAAGCTGTTTTTGGAGGTCATCTTTGGAGATCTTTACATCAGTACAAGTCAATCTAACTTGTTCTTAAATTTGAAATAGATATTCCTAAATTGCTCCTACGGAAAGAGTGCCCCATTTATTCCCTCATCAAGTGTCTGAGAGTGCTTTGTTCTTCACCCTTTCATTGACACTAGATAGTCTTCCTAATTTTAACCAAAATGAGAGGTACTTTAACTTGAATTCATTTTACTGTCAGTGAGATCAAGAATCTTTTCATATAATTTATTGTCCATTTGTATATATTGTTTTTCTGTCCATTTTTATATTGGATCCATTTCTTATTCCTCTGGGAAGACCTTCTTTTTTTTTTTTTTTTTTTTTTTTTTTTTTGCGTTACACGGGCCTCTCACTGTTGTGGCCTCTCCCGTTGTGGAGCACAGGCTCAGCGGCCATGGCTCATGCGCCCAGTCGCTCCACGGCATGTGGGATCTTTCTGGACCGGGGCACGAACCCGTGTCCCCTGCATCGGCAGGCGGACTCTCAACCACTGCGCCACCAGGGAAGCCCAAACCTTCTTGTATATTAGAGAAATCAGCCTTTTATTTTATCATTGGTCATTTCACTTTGTATATTTGCCATACTGAAGTTTTAATTTTAAGTACTTACTTTTATGGTTTTTTATTGGTTTGAATTTTATGTCCTAAATTGAAATACCTTCCTGTTTTTCCATTTTTGGCCTTTTAATCAAATCCTTCTGTTTGGTAGCAGAGTTGCATGGAAGAAATTGGTGTGTCTGGTATCTCTCTCTGAATCAAGGCATATAGCTATCTCCGAAGAGTTCATGAAGCCCTGAGTGTCCCTGGGTATCCCCTAATGATGAGAAGAAAGAAACAGGAAACAAGACAGAGTTTTTAATCAGCCACTGAAAGAACGGTCTTCTTAGGCAGGCTGCCAAGTGAATTTTTTTTTCTTCTGGAAACAACATTTGATGGTTGACACCCAATCCCAGCATTAATTGCTGTAGCTCTGAAACTCGTGTGACAGGGAAATGGGAGCAAGACATGGATATAGGGGTAAAATGGCCCTCTTTGGGGGCTCAGCTCAGACCTGAACAACACATCCAGAAATCCTGTAGCTTCTTGGTTGCCCCAGACATATTTGAAAGGAATGAGGGTATGAGGATAGGGTAGTATAATGAGTTGAGAGATTTGAAGGGCGAGTCAGGAGGTAGAAAAGATGCTGTTTAATTTGGGCTCTCCTCTTGGTGGGTCTTCTTCCTTTTCAGGAGGGCAAGCGGGAATTGCTGCCACCACTGTTGCATCACCAGTGTGACCCCAAGCCTTCACTGTGTTCCACCCGCTCCTTCTGAAGTTAGCAAGGAGGCAGTTTTTCCACCAGCAGTATGGCTTGCTTGCTACTTTGGGTTTGCGGGTAGACCTGATGACGAACAGAGCAGGAGGGAGCTTTAGGTTTCCAGGCTTCTCTTTAGCTCTGTCCTCTGCTGGATGATCACTGATTTCTGCGGAATGCCCGGTGTTTTCCTCTGAGGCACATCTCCCCATGGCTTCCTTTCCTAGGAATCACTGTTTACCTTTCCAGTGCTTTAAGGCAATGCCAAGCTGATAATCCCTTTGGAAAATAGTAATTCAGCACAATAGAGCAGAGAGGCAGCTCTTCTGTCCTTCCTGCTGAAGATAACCTTGATTTGATGTATTTGGACATCTAAGGGCTCAGCTCTGTACATCCTGCAACTTTTGTCACTTTATACTGGATGACAGTGGAGGCTCTAGAGGCTGTCATGGCAACCCAGTGATCCGGCCAGACCCAGAAAATTTTATTCTCTTTTTATGAATCATAGAGAGAAAATGAAATAGTTTGAGTCCAACCTCTTTGAATGCAAGGAATATTCAGTATTTGTACACCCAATAGGCATTCCATCCGGTGTTCAGGTGGACCATTTGGTGTTCAGGTGGACCATTTCATCTCAAGAAACTTTGCACCACTTCTTGTCTGTGACCATGACCATTGGACTGATCATTCTGGAGAAACAATAGATTAAGTCTAGAGACGTGTACTGGGAAAAAGTTCTATTCTCCAAATAAGAGCGTGCATTTGTGATTTTTCCAGAGGCCACCGTTTTGACATGTAAAACCAACAGACATTTGATGAGCCAGTGCTTATGTTCGAGGTAATAAAAATAATTACCATAGGGAAGAAAAACCACAGCTAGATTGCTCAATACTTCATTGGTTCATTCATACAATAGATATTTATTTAGCCCTTCATACAGGTCAGGCACAATGCTAGGAGTTCGGAATGTATCTGGAATAATAATAAAAACTCTAGCTAACGAGTCTTGTGCGCTTACTATCTATCAGGCATTGTGCTAAATGCTTTACATGGATTATCTCATATAATGCTCAAGTCAACATTGTTATTAGATGCTTTTATAATCTCTATATGAAGAGAAGGGGAGTGAGGTTTAGATAGCATAATGCTCATCAGGATTAGAGTTGAAATACAAACCCAGTGTACTTTTTCCTTCTTAATTGTTCACTATTGTCTCTACACAAGGTAGAAACAAGTCCCTGCCCTCCCAGAACTTAGAGTCTAAATTAGAGAACACTTCCCTCCAGGTAGACTTGGAATCAGTCTCTGGAGAGATGTGGAGAGTCCTCCAGAGAAGGCGTTCCTTCTTTCAGCACATACTCAGGTCGCACCTACTCAGGTGATGGAAGTCGCTTGATGACAGGGACTCCCTTTGTTTTCTCTAATCACACTCATTTCTCCCATCCCCTGTGTCCTTCTCATGTCCCCCTCACAGCCACATTTGCCTTGTCCTACTGCCACACTCTTTCTTCTCTGAGTGTCCCCCCCTTCACACCTGTTCATGCTTTTTTCCTCCGATCTAGACAATTACTACAGTCCCCAGGTGATATGCGATGAAGTTTTGAAGGAAGGAAAACATGGAAGGGAGGTAAAGTTTCACTGCAGATGAAATGAGCTGTTGACGCAGGGCTTAGTACGCCTAGGGGTTCATCTCTAGCATCTCTGGCATTGGAGGGATTCAGGATTCCAAAAGTACATTCATTGCATTCTGCTGTTGCTAATCTTACTTTTTTCCATGATGAACAACCCAGTTCATTATGTTTTCAGCTCACATTAATCTTCCTTTCTGTGAGTTTGGTAACATTTGGAGTCATTTCCCTCTGTATTTATCCATCTGGGATCTTTAGAAAAGACAAGTTTGCAGAGAGTCATTTGTTGCTCACTGCTATAAGAGGAATGAATGCTCTCCTTGTTTCTCAGATCCTGAGAGACAGTCCTTGGAAGTCAGGCATGGATCCCCTCCACAAGGCAGAGGACCCCCTTCCTGGGATCCGATGGGGTCCTCAATGTGGGATAGAGCAGCAACGTAACAGCATCGGAAGTTACAGCAATCCCTGGATTCTGTTTGCCCTCATGGAGCAGATGGAATTGGGAAAGAGGGGTAAAGAAAGAATTGTGGAAAGAATTGTGAGATTAATGAGTCAGAGCAAAGTCTTTGGCTTGATTCCTTTCTCTACCACCTGCAAGCTATTTGACCTTGGACAAGTCACAT
The DNA here is from genome assembly GCF_963455315.2 of Globicephala melas. Taxonomy (NCBI): domain Eukaryota; kingdom Metazoa; phylum Chordata; class Mammalia; order Artiodactyla; family Delphinidae; genus Globicephala; species Globicephala melas. Next base: position 145,537,844 of record NC_083317.1, read on the forward strand.
AATCTGTCCAAGATCCACTTGCCTAACCTGTGAGGATGCCTGTCCTCTTTACATGAGAGAGTAGTTTTGAATGTTCACTTATGTTCTCATCTCCATTTGGGGGTAAGTTCATAACTTTGCTCATATCACTAAAGTTTTGCAATTACTTTTGGCCTTTTTCCAACACTGATACATGTGTATATATACGACTAGAAAGAAAAATAAGCTATTGAGGAAGTCTTAGAGTCTAGTATTTCTTTTTTGGAGGGGATTTAAATTTTTGTTTAATTTTAGAACATTTCCCTAGAACAGATTACTTGAAAGAAAATTACAATGTCAAAAGATATATATATATAGAGAGAGAGATGTATATGTATATAAAATTTAATGTTCTCAATAGATTTTGCCAAATTTCTTTCCAAAACATATTCTCAAAAGATGTGTTAATGAGGATGCTATATTATACTATTCTTATAAGCATATGGATGGTATTTTCAAAAATTATATTGATAGAAGAAAAACATTCATATCTCATTTTATAGTTGCATTTCTTTGGCCGCTAATTACATCATTTTTTTCCAGTTTCATTGACATATAATTTGCATACAGCACTGTATAAGTTTATGGTGCACAGCATAATGATTTGACTTACATATAAGAGGCTCGTATTTCTTAATTCTCTTTCTATACTAAAAAAAAAAAGGCTTGGATGTGTGTGTCATATTTAAAGATCTATTGGAGAGGGGATACATTGTTTAGAAAACAAAGAGAGAATCCTTTGGAAGTTCAGTTAAGGACATCCTTCCGGGTATAATGTAACTTAAGAGGTCACAAAGGAGGCAACCCTTTTGGAGATTCCATGCTGTAGGTCCTTAGCAACATTTTGTTGTGAAGGTTGGAATGCACTCATACGTTCCGTAGTTCAAGTAAGAGATTTCTTTACAGAAAAGATTCCAAATTGGGCATCCATTCAAAAGCCATGAAATATATTGTTATCTATGGTCATTAATTTTAAAATATCGGTATGATTTCTCACTGCTGCCCAAGAGAAGGGCTCGGTTGCCTTGATGCCTCTTGAGTGCAAGAAGAAGCAAAGGGGTAATTAAATCTTATTGCTGTAAAATTCACAAAGGGTTCAGGATGTGGTGAAGGCCAGTAGAAATGAGAGAAATCTGGACTCTCTGCTCTAATTCTGCACAACGAACAACAAGTCAACATCCTTTGGAAATGTCATTTATTGACAGTCCTCTCCCCCGGGACCTGGGATTTGAGCAGGAGACTCCCATTACGCAGATAACTCCCAGTGGTGTTGATGGAAATTACCTGCATAACCAACTCTCCTGCCCACATAAAATGCCAGATGCCTGAGAGCATTTTTAATTGCAATGTACCTCCCTTTGCAAAAGAGCTAATTGCATCTGCTTTCCTTTCCTTTAGGTACCCAAGCATGGACCGGAATAATGAAGGGATACGTGTATTAGCTGCAGCCCTTTGAACCACGCAAGAAGGAAATCAACAGTGTGGACAGGGCTGGAAGCGTTACCACACCTGCTTGTTGGAATAAATGAAGAATGGGCTTGTGATTATGCTGACATCCCAGCATGAATCTGGTGGACCTGTGGTTAACTCGTTCCCTCTCCATGTGTCTCCTCCTACAAAGTTTTGTTCTTATGATACTGTGTTTTCATTCCGCCAGTATGTGTCCCAAGGGGTGTCTTTGTTCTTCCTCTGGGGGTTTAAATGTCACCTGCAGCAACGCAAATCTCAAGGAAATACCTAGAGATCTTCCTCCTGAAACAGTCTTACTGTATCTGGACTCCAATCAGATCACATCCATCCCCAATGAGATTTTTAAGGACCTCCATCAACTAAGAGTTCTCAACCTGTCCAAAAATGGCATTGAGTTTATCGATGAGCATGCCTTCAAAGGAGTCGCCGAAACTCTGCAGACTCTGGACTTGTCTGACAACCGGATTCAGAGCGTGCACAAAAACGCTTTCAATAACCTGAAGGCCAGGGCCAGGATTGCCAACAACCCCTGGCACTGCGACTGTACGCTCCAGCAAGTTCTGAGGGGCATGGTGTCCAATCACGAGACAGCCCACAATGTGATCTGCAAGACCTCCGTGCTGGACGAACACGCCGGGAGACCGTTCCTCAACGCTGCCAATGATGCTGACCTTTGTAACCTCCCTAAAAAAACGACTGATTATGCCATGCTGGTCACCATGTTTGGCTGGTTCACCATGGTGATCTCGTATGTGGTGTATTACGTGAGGCAAAATCAGGAAGATGCGCGAAGACACCTCGAATACTTGAAATCCCTGCCGAGCAGGCAAAAGAAAGCCGACGAACCCGACGATATTAGTACAGTGGTGTAGTGTCCGCACTGACTGGCATGGAAAAAGAAATCCGTTTGGGATTGCAGTAGAATAAGTGGTTTACTTCTCTCATCCATTGTAAACATTTGAAACTTTGTATCTCAGTTTCTTTTGAATCCTGCCACTGTTGAACTTTTAACAAACATGACAGCATAAATCATTTGCGTTTCGGTAATCCACCCCTCCGTTGTACTCCTGGTGGTATATTCCTGAGTCAGCTACTTCCCTGAACCTTAGTTCTATCCATCTCAGTATTTAATAATGAAATTTATTTTTTTAATTTGAAACCAAATAAAAGCCTAACTTTGAACCATGAAAAACAGAGTGACTTATTGGTCCCGAAAACGATACAGTCATTCCATTGCTTTAAAGAGAAACAGACAACTCTTGTGAACCTAAAGAATGATCACAATGAGAGATGTTATTAAGTTCTATTGTACACTGGGGCGCCATAGCTGAGTTATCAGCCGAGTAAAATACCTGTCAGACTTCAAAATACTAAGCCTTAGCAAACTTAAGTGACAGTACATAGCATGGCAACCTGCAGAGGCGTAAATTGGGATGTCTCTAGGTGTTTGCTACCTAAAAGTCGGCGTGTTTAGCAAAACACACTACTTCTACTCTATGCTAGACACATGGGAAAAAAAAAAGGAGCACATATTCTGTCCTCAAGATTACCTTCTGGTGGACAGAGGTGTGTGACCAACATAGAAATAGCCATGCCAAAAAGGAAGGTCTTAATAATCACGTAGCATCAACTGTGTGCGAGCATGGTGCAAGGCATTTGTATACTATGACTCCAAACCCTGACTCCCAGAGGAGAAAGTGACAACCACCCCATCTGCGAGGAGGAAGCCGTGGGCGAAAGAAGTCCAGTGACCTGCCAAGTAGAAAGTAACAGAACTCAAACTTGAACCAAGTCTCCCTGACTCCAAAGACTGAGGTCTTCTCATTATGTTCTGACTGGGTTGGCTGCTAGAGGTATAATTTGCATATTAAAAAATGCACCCGTGTTAAGTGTACAGTTCCATATATTTGACAAATGCAAACACCTGTGTATCAAGATAGCCTGTCCCTGATATTGTTCAGAGATAGGAGAAAGCTCATTTGGTGCTTGGAGGAGGGAATTGTGTTTCTTTGGGTTTAAGCTGCAGTTAAGGTCATCCTTGAGACTTGGGTGGGATCTCATCAGATGCTGTAGGTGAGGAAGGTAAAGGAAGCAGAACACAGGGATAAAAGTAGGGAGGTGTGGGGGACGAAGGGTTCTATGTAACAGGAAGCGAGAAAAGGGCTGGAGCCACAGCATGGGGACTCGACCCCAGACTAACGAATAAAAGTAACAATACTGTTTATGGAACACTTACTATACAGCAAGCACTTTCTTTGGGTTGTCTTGGTTAATCCTACCATTTACCCTATGAGATAGTCTTCTGTGAATGACGAGTCAGAGACGCAGGAGTTTAAGTAGTTAATTCAGGATGAGGATTATTATAGAGAAGTATTATAAGCTTGTAAGAAGTATTGCAGATATTGAAACCCTGTCCGTCAACTGCAGAACCAACGGACCTCTTAGCTGCTATACTGTATGCTTTGCAGTCGTAGACTTTTACCACTTCAAGTTGCTGGTTCGCCAGACCTAGAGGTTTGCAGACTCCCAAGTGATGGTTTCATTAAGGAATAACAGCAAAAATAGCCCTTTGAGGGGAATAAGTAGGAAGGAAGGATCCTTTGCCATTTTGACGGACATAGCCTTCTCCAGCTCATATGAGGTTACCTTTGGGCCTTCAGGAATCACACTTCTGCCCTTGGAAAGCACCATGGTTTCTATCCATAACAATAGTGTCTTGAAATGTTTAGCAGTGTGAACCCTGAGGATCAGCCAGCCCAAGATTTGCCATCTGACATTCAGAGCATACGGCTGGGCTCGTGGCACGCACCTCACGGCCACCGGCTTTTCATGCCTGCGTTAGCCTTACTAAAAAGTATGAGGTCTCGTGTAGAAGGCTGAGATGTGAAATTCAGGATGTGGGCCCTAGAACTCCTGCATCCCCGCGAGGAGGAAGCCACGTTGTCTGCCTGTGCTAACTGGATTTGAACGCCTTTCAGCAACACTGGAGCTTTGCTGAAGATTTAACACCCCCTGGAGGACAACCTTATAATATATCTCTGTGAGTATTACCATGGAAAGATGACTAACAGAATACGCTTTCTTTTCTCCCTAAAGAGTAGAAAAATCAAGGCTTTGCTAAGATAACCTTTAAAATAGTCAATAAATTAATTGTGTTATCTGAGTGTGTGAAACACATTCATTTTAGAAAATCTTTCATAAATCCCCAAATCCATTTCAGATTGCTTCTTCCAAAATAATCTGTATATTCTTAGGAATAAGAGCTTATTTTCCTACTGCCCAATTACATTAGTCGAGTGAAAGTACCTGTCAAGGGAAGAAAACCTCTGAAATGTGTTGACGTATAGTCCTGGTCTTGTCCAGATGTGGCCAAGTTCAAGTCCCACATTTTAGTTTGTAATTCTCCACATATGTAGAGTTAAAAGCACATCCTAGGTTAAACCCTTTCCCTGCCTGTATATTTCCAGTTCACAGTGCCATAGTGCAAGTGCTTAAAAAAACCTAATGTTTTAAATTGCCATGAATTGGAATATATAAACCATTGGAGGAGAAAATTAATTCTTCTTTTTTTACACAAATAACAGGCTACAGGACCCCTTCAGGGCCAAAACTGAAAGGAAATACTCTTCCCATCAGCCTATAGGAATGATGCCAGGGTGTGGAAAGAGCTTCCTGAAGCTCACGGCTGGCTATATAGAAAAAGGCCCAATGTGCACACTCTGGTTTTGATCCCAACATGCTCTTTAATTTCCAAACCCTTGCACATGTTTACGTTACATGGAGAGCAACTTATTTTAGAGCTGTAAGGTTTTTGAAACGAACTATTATCTGAGGCACATGGCATCTTCCCTTCTAAATATTCCATGTAACAGCTTCTTTGCTCAGCTCTCTCCTTTGGCATCACTCTTTTAACTTCAAACTTTATTTATTTATTTATTTTAATTTTTATTTTATATTGGAGTGTAGTTGATTAACAATGTTGTGTTAGTTTCAGGTGTACAGCAAAGTGGTTCAGTTATACATATATAAGCATCTGTATACTCAACAAAATGCATTGAGGAAAAAAGGAGAGATTTGAGTTACACAGTTTTACAATGTACAGGGTTGGGAGTAACTCAGATCAAGTCAGACAATTTATTTTCTATCATTAAATATCTGGAGTTTGTTGAATGAATGGACACTCTCTCCAAACCAAATTTCTTCCCGGAACTTAACTTAAACTAAGGGAGTTATAACGTGAAGCTTTTCCTGAGGAGCTTGGTTGGAGTACTGGAAGTTTGTTTGATAGGCAGGAAATACTTTTATTTCTCTCTTGCATCTGCCGGAGGAATGGGTTGACGACTCCCAGGCCTTCATAGATCTGTCAAAGCTCATCTTGCCTGGGCTTAGAGACTCCCTTCTGTATGATCTTGGTCAGTCAGAGGGGGCCACCTAAAGGCTATCACAGCATCAATGCAGCCAGCAGAGGCGACAGATCTCTTGCCTCTATCCCCCAAACCCACTAGGCTTCTGCCTTTCCCATCTTGAAGTTCCTGGAAACTCCCACTGCATGTTGTGGGATCGTCGTTCAAGCCCAGATGAGAGGGTAGTCAATTTTTGCATTTCTGGAAGATACCTGGCAGAAGTGGTCAGAATGAATTGTCAGGAGCGGTAGGATGATTGCGGATGAAGAGCCCAGGTATTTATTGCACCAGATCCAGGTAGAACACGCTGATGAATTGGGCAGAGATGTGGCAGTGGAGATGGAGTTTCAGTGACTTGGAGAGACGTTAGGGAGATGATCGTGGTCACCGTCGTCATGGTCACTATCGTCATCATAGTTGTTACTGCTGGGGTCGTGCTCCAATCCTAAAGTCGAATGATTACACATGAAAATAATGGAATCAATGAAGAGGCCTCAGAAAACCAGCCTAATTATCCTAGCCGGGCCACATGATTTCACTCTCACGTTCAACCTGATGTAGCCAAAAATAGGTTTGATTTCAACTGCATCACAGATTTAATGGTCTTACATTTTTCCTGTTTGTCATAAAAGGATGAAGTTCATTTCGTTTGAAGACCTCTTTTAATGAAGGCTTTAAATCAAGAGCTGTAACTGCTTGTCACCTTGCAGGGAGATGACTGAGCTCTGGCTAACGCAGTTTATTAAATTCCTTGTCTAACAAACACTTGACCTGAGAGCTGCAACCAGCTGGAATCTCTGTCTTTTTAGCTCCTACCACACACGTGGGGACCTGCTTCTTGGGAGACCTGGGCAACCTCTGTATTTCATTCAGGAGAGTAGAGTATGAGATGCCTATACCTTCACCTCACCCACGCCACTCAAATGGCATCTCATGGAGTCTAAAAGGCCAATAAAAAAATGCTCTATTAAAAAGGTAAACCTAGTTGCCAAAAAATAAGATTAACTGCAACGTTTTTGAGACTCAATATAAGAAAATTGTCCCTGGGACCCTTCTGTGTTGCAGAAATTTAACATCTACCATAAAGTAATGGAAATTTATCACTGTCAGTTAATAACATTTATTAAACAACTACTATGTGCTAGGTATCATGCTGAGCACTTCCTGGCCTTCCTTGGTTACTCTTCAGAGCAACCTTCTGAAGTAAATACTATTTTTTAAAATTAATTAATTAATTTATGGCTGCATTGGGTCTTCGTTGCTGCGTGCAGCCTTTCTCTAGTTGCAGTGAGCAGGGGCACCGTTGCGGTGCGTGGGTTTCTCATTGCGGTGGCTTCTCTTGTTGCAGAGCAGGGGCTCTAGATGCGGGCTCAGTAGTTGTGTCACATGGGCTCAGTAGTTGTGACACATGGGCTTAGTTGTTCCAAGGCATGTGGGATCTTCCGGGACCAGGGCTCAAACTCATGTCCCCTGCATTGGCAGGCGGATTCTTAACCACTGCGCCACCAGGGAAGTCTCTGAAGTAGAAACTATTATGGTTCACATAATAGTTCACAACAGCAGCATGGAGAGAGCAATTAACACACTGAGGCCACGACTTCTCCAAGATACAGCAGGGATTTCAGTACCATGATCGGACTCCAGCGGCAGCCTCACATTACTGCTCCATGCCAGGAGAACACGTGTCTCCATGTTTGTCATCCTCATGATAATTAACACGTGGGTTAATTCTTTTAAGCCTGAGAACCTTATATATAATTATTATCCTCATTCTCTACGTAAGGATTTATACCCAACAGCCTTTAGTGACTCACCAGGTCCCACCATTGAGTTAGGCAGAATAGGAACCATAACCTCAGTCTTCTCATACACAGAGGGCTAGGCTGCCTCTTCTTGTATCAGTATACGTCATTCCAAGCCTGTGTCGTCACTCTTGAAATTAGCTACCGCCTGTCATGGGGAGGCCTAGCTGGACATTTTGTGAATTAAGCGACATTGGACTTTATCCAAGTTAACAATTTGTATATCTTAACCAAGCTGCCAGGATTTAATAACTCTTGTCCATCATAAGGAACAGACTATACAATTTAATAACTACAGGAATATTTGATTTTCACCTATATTACAGTACGTGTCAGTACTGAGAAAGTGCCAACCATTCTGAGAGTTGACAGCTGGAGTTAAGGTAAAAGGTCTTAAGATAATAAATTACAGTGTATTACATTGTGGGTACGTGCTGAATCCCAATTTATTAATGTTCCAATTGCTCTTCTCCATGACAGATTGGGTGCTGTTAGCCATAACACACTCTTTTCCTTGGGAAAGTATGTAGTAAATTTAGTTTCTCATTTTTCCTAAACAGGAGAGATATCGTCAAAACACAACTTAGTGATCCATCTAAAAAAAATCGAAAGTAAAAAAAATAAGCATTTTGGGGGATGAAGCAGTCCCTGTATGATTTTAGTCTTCCTTTTCCTGGAGTTTTAGCTCTGCCTAAACTAAATGACACTTTGAAGTGGCCTTTCATATACATAATATATTATTCAGAAGGCCCAATTTAAAAAACCAATAGGAAGAAAACAAATACTCCTGTGATACATCGGACCATGCTACCGTCACATCTTATCTGCGGCCATGTGACCAGTACTACCTCTTTCTGGAAAGAATGAACAGTGTGCTGATTTAGTCTAGGCCTTAAAAGACATCAAATACTTGCACTCACCCTCCTGTGCTCCGGCTACTCATCATGAGAAAAACATGTGTCAGGTAGCCACTGGCCCAAAGAAGATGAAAGACCCGTGAAGCAGACTCCCTAAACTTCCTGAAGCAGATCTTCCAGTAGCTTAAAGCAGAGTCACCCCTGCTGACTGTCAGAACTAAAAGCACGAGAAATAAATGTTTCCTCCTTGTCTTAATCTGTTCAGCCTGCTGTAACAGAACACCGTGGACAGGTTGCCTTAAAAAACAAACACAGTTTGTTATTCCTCACAGTTCTGGACTCCAGGAAGTCCAAGATCAAGGTGCTGACAGAGTCAGTGTTTGGTGGGAACCCACTTCATGGTTCACAGATGGCCATCCTCTCGTGGTATCCTCACATAGCAGAGAGCAGAGAGAAGCAGGACCTTTCAGGATTCTTATAACAGCACTAATCCCATTCGTGAGGGCTTGGCCCTCGTGATGTCATCTGATCCTATGTCCCGAAGGCCCCACCTCTTGATACCATCACATTGGGGGTTAGGGTTTCTACATATGGATTTTAAGGGGACACAATTCAGTCCATAACTCTCCTTTAAGGCACAAATTTTTTGGTTGTTTGCTATGAGGTATTATGTCACTATAGCTGACTACTACAAACCCTAAGAAACAATCCTAAAAGTACACCAATAGGGATGAGCAAAAAAGGTGCCCTAAAGGAATCTTCCTACTGCTATAAGTGAATGGTCCCCAGGATCAGTGGGGAGAAATAGGTCAGTTCTACTGTATTCTAAGACTGGAGGACACACTTCATTTCAAGGGGAAATAAACTATGCGTGTGTTGTGCATAGAAAAAAGCCATGCCCTTACTTTGTAAAATTCTTTGGGCAAACCTTTCATCAATATCAAAATGTCACTCTACTGTGTTCAATCTGATTCTCATATAAAAAGCAAATAACTGTAGGTATGAATATCAGTAAATATTTAGCTCATTTCCAAAATTCACCATAGATAAAGTTGATTAGAATCATTCCAAGTCACGTGTCTACATTTTAAAGTGTCTCCCTGAGATTGGCCTGCAAACTTCATAAAACTCAGAGGACACTGAACCCATGGGGAATGGAGTGGAGGTTTTATAAGATAATTAGCACTTTGCTTAAGGACCAAGGTATTCACTGTATCCAAAGGCTTCCCATCATTGGGGCTGCAGCTCCCTGAGAAGACATTATGTACATGGCAGAAGCATCAAGGATCTCCCCTTCACTTTCTCGTTCACATCATGGTGTCAAAATGTGTTCTTGGTTGGAAGTATGGCCTGGTATTCCTTATTAGCAAAGAATCCCTCAAAGCTGTATCACTGTATATATCACAGCCGTAGTGTAATATCCAGCTTTGAATCTTGGATTTTCCATTTCCTGAGAAGTCACCTGAGGTGACTTAAATTCTATGAACTTCAGTTCTTTACTGTAAAGTAAGAAGAAATAAGAGTAACTACAGGAGTTATTATGTAGGTTAAATGAGATATTGTGTGTCAAGCTATAATACTGAGATATAAGACCTAAGAATAAGTAAATTTCAATATTATGTGCTGCTTTGACAGCTGGTGAAATTGGGAGGGGCATGAATGGCTTAACTACTAATTCCCCTCCCCACCACTCTGCTCCCATGGATGAGTTCCCCAGGCCAAACAACTCTCCTTATCTCGGGAGCCTGTCACCGGTCCTTGCTTACCCCTGAATAGCAGGCTTCAGTTTCCTGCCAGCCCATAGAATTATTCCTACAAGCCAATCACTTCTTCCTGTGGGAAGCAGGGGTTCCCCACCTTCTTGGTGATAACAGCCAGCGTTCTTGGCCTCCTTAATCGATAGAAATTGATGAGGCCAGCTGAGAAATTCAGGCAGGCTTTATTGGGGCCCCTGCTTCAGCAGGAGGGAGTGAGAACAAGTAACAGGTTCCCTTGCTCACTCCCCAAGGGGAGTGAGCTGATTCCTTATATGGGGTGAGAGTAGGAACGGGTCCAGGTGTCAGGTGGGAGGGGTGCCTTAGGTGGTCTGCCCGCCCCTTTGGTGGTGTCGTGTGCAGGGGGCATGCGCAGTGCCCTGCTTTTGCTCCAGGCTCTTCAGAAGTGGCAGTTGGTCTTTTTGTATCTTGTGCATAATTTGCCCCAGCTGTGCATGCACGCAGTTATTTTTAGTCCCTCGTAGTTTCTTTGTATTTTGTTGCTGGAGAAGTTTGCCTAGGTGCAAGCACTGCAGCCAAGAGGCCCAGGTCCCAGGTCCCAGCATGTCTCACTGGTACTACAAAGCCTGCCTCCACAGCCCTTGTCTGTTTACTCTGTTCTTAGTGCAACCCCTATTTAACTCTGCACACATGCAGTGTTCTCCTCCCTGGGCTATGAGTACATGTGACTAATAAATATATGTCAACCTGATCTGCCCATTGTTGGATGTCTTCTGTTTGGCCATCCCTACAAGGTAGGAATTTCTCTCCACAATGTGATAAAGAGGAGACAATGAAAACAAATACCTAGCACACTGCAAGTAATAAATGGTAAATAATGTCATAGTTTTTGAGAAAAAGAAACCCTAGAATTGCTCTCAGCCTCTTAGAAACCCCTTTAATAAAGTTGCCCTTCTCTAAGACATAGAGGTGCTCATCCTCTATCTGTCATTACCCAGAGCTGACATTTGAATACTGGGGCCAAAGGAGAGGAGTGAGCACCACAGTTGGGGAGAAATCAAGGTGCCTGCATGATTGATTCCTCCTCGACGTGACCCATAATGTAAAGGACACAGGAATGAAAAGTCAGATTCCATCCATGATAATTGTCTCAACATTTCTAGGGCGTCTTGCCCCACTGTGATCTGACAGGACCACACCCACATGCCAGGCTGTGTCTCAGCATCCTGACACCTTCCTGCTCTGTGAGCCTGAACTTATACCCCCAGCGAAGCTTGAGTGTAAAGAGTTCTTAGAGGACAGAAGTGGAGATGGTACATCTCCTGTTGCTGGTTGCTACAGCTCCCTAAGGGATACTTCTTCCTGAAGTTTCAACCATTCTACTAAATAAGGTGTAGGGACTGTGCTGTCTCCTGTTGCCTTCACTGTACTTAGAGGAATTCTCACATTCAGAGGACTCTCCACAAACATGTGTTGAATGAGTTATTGATTCAATGCAAAAGTCAACTGAATTTGCCGTGTACCTAACACGCTGTAAGAGTGTGAGAATTATGAAACAAGGTCCCTAAACTTCAGGAGACTACAGTCAATCTGAAGAGACAGTAACTGGGAAGGAAGAGCTGGTGATGGCTCCTTGAAGAAGGTGGGGATTAGACTGAGTCTGAAAAGGGAAGGAGAGGAAAGCAAGGAGTCAGCCAGGAGTGAGGAGGGTGAACTGACTCCTGTGCTATCTCATTGGAGGCTGGCCTCCACATTTCTTGCACCCTGTTTCCAGAAGAAGGAAGCAAAAATGTGGCTGAATGGGTCTACGTTGTCATGCAGGAAATGCTCGTGTGCCTTTAAAACAAATTGTCATACTCAAAGAATGTAAATTAAATCAAAGGATTCTTGCAGAAAGAAAGAGACAGCAATTTTTTCCCATTTAACTTTCTTTTGAACAGAAACATTATCAATTTTCATTGTTCTCAGCCATGGAATTTACTGTACCCAGTGTACTACTAAAATATCATTGATATGATGTACATGAATTCCAGCCTCAGGATAAACTCATGGAAAGTGTCAATTCTCCCTTGATGTTTTTTTTTTTTTTTTACATTATGTACAGAATAAAAAGGGAGCCATGGTGTAATGAAGGCTTGACAAATATCTGTGACATAAAATATGATCACTAGAAGAAAATAATGGTACCTTTCAAACTTTCCCCCCCAAATCCCATTATAGAAATAGGAAACCAGGAGTCATGCTTTTAGGAAAAGAATTGAAGCCAAATTCTTTCTCTCCTACTCTGGGAGTGTGGTTCTATGTCAAAATATTAGGATTAGAAGTTGAAATATAGTCTCAAAAGCCTGGATTAATGGACAAGATCATATTACCAACCTAAAAAGAACGACTAAATTTCAAAATAAAATAGTTACATTTTGAGATTTTATCCCAACTCTATTGTAGATAGGAAAGATATAGGCCATTTACTGATATTTTTAAAATGTTTTATGGCTGATATAAATAGCTTCTGAGTATCAATGTTTAACATGCACCGATATACATACACAGAGTTCCTCAGTTATTATTTTGGAATAGAGGTTTCATTTTTAAGCCAAACTGACAATGTTATCTGTTTATGTCTGATGTGTTTGTGTCTCAGTATCTCACAATTTCCAGATAATCTGAAGCATGTAATTCCTTCCTTTAGTTAGAAACTCTAGATGACTAACATTCTGTGGTGTTGACTGAGCCTCTTCCAGGGCTTAGGGATTTGAGATTTGGGTTTAGAAAGTCTCATCGTCATGGCAATTTGGGATGCTTTTCAATAGAACTCAGGGAAAGTGGTAAATGGTTTCTTAGGAATTATAAGGTCAAGCTATTAGTTCATAAGAAAGAAAGTCAAAGTTAATATGAGGAACAGTTGTGGGTTTTTTGTTTGGTTGGCTTTTTGGGTTTGGTTTGGTTTTGTTTCATGTTGTCCGGACTTGAGAATCCAGGAAGGAAATTAAACTTTGCTGTCATGTGGTGTGTTTGAATTTAGATACTCCTGGAGAGAACCATCCATTTCTTGGAGAAGAACAACCTTCTCATTCTTTCCCTCCCCTCTTCTGTACTTCCCCACCCTGAATGCATGGGAGCTGAGATCAACCTCTTTGCTGTGTGTCTTGGACACCAAGACCAGAGCAACAGCAACTAGGCAGAGGAGAAAAAGGACTGACAACCAATGTCCAAATTATAAAGATTATAAAACTTACAGGACACTAGGAGAGAGAGATGTGGGGAGAAGGGATAAATTAGGAGCTAGGATTAACATACACATGCTACTATATATAAAATAGATAACCAACAAGGACCTACTGTATAGCACAGGGAACTGTACTCAATATTCGGTAATAACATAAATGGGAGAGGAATCTGAAAAAGAATGAATATGTCTATGTGTATAACTGAATCACTTTGCTGTACACCTGAAACTAACACAATATTGTTAATCAACTATACCTCAATAAAATAAAATTTTTAAAAAAGGAGAGAGAGATGGAGACTAAGATTTCCTCATGTTCTTGGTAAATCTGGTGGTTCCCAAAAGAAAAAATGGACAACGGGGACGTGAATGAAAAAGTGTAGGAAAAGTTTAGGGGAAGAAGTTTAGGAAGTGGGAAGAAAAAAGCAAACAAGTAACAAGGAGGTCCATGGCTGACACCTCCTTTCTGAGGCTTACAGGGTATTAGCTATTTCATGTGCATTTCCCAGAAGTGGGTGTAGGATGGGTTGCCATACCCTCCATCCTCTTACCTCGGCTCTCTACTCCTTTGGGGTGGTCCCACAAACCCCTTCAGTTAACGACTTTTTAAAGGCCTCTTTGAGATCTACTGAGTGGAGAAGCTATTCCCTTCCTTCCTGATCCCTGGTGACTAGATGTAGCTCCCTAGACACAACATGGGAAAGGAAGGAGCTTCTATCTGAAACCAACTACCTGGTGTGAAACACACAAAGGCTGAGTCCCTACAAGCTGCCAGCTTCTCCTCACACAGATCGTAGCTAGAGAGCCTAAGTGAGAGCAGAAAAACAGGAGTGAGACAGGGCTTCTTCTTCGGTTAATATTCCAGTTATGTTCTGCAGTTACAGAACTGACTGTATAGATATAAGACAGTCAATAGAAGAAAGAAATCTGGGCATGATGTATAGGATGACCAACAAGTCAAATAGCTGGTGGGAACCACGCCTGGCAGCCAACGCCTTCCGTCAGGCCTCATGAACTGAGCGCCCAACTTACTCCAGATGGAGACAAAGTCTCTGTAGCAGTTTCTTCATTCGAGTCTGTCATGTCGTCAGTCCCTGTGAAAATTTAGCAGGGGATGGAGATCGGTAAGAGGAAGGCAGTGAGGAGTGACTAGGGCAAGTGATGTGAGCTCTATGGCCTTTAGAATCTGGTCCAGGGAGGCCCTGTCTTGGCTGCAGTCACCTGGGAGGACATTAAAGTCCTGGTGTTCACACCTGGACCGAGTAGCTCAGCATCTTCACGGGTGGGACCCAGGCATCAGTATTTTTGAAGGTCCCCAGGTGATTCCAACATGCAGCCAAGATCGTGAATCACAGCACTTGTACATTTTCATGTCAGGAATCTACCAGGAAGCACAGATTCAATCCCTCAGCAGCTTAGGAGTTTTGGGAACCCCCTGTGGTAACGTGTAGGTCTACAGAAACTATGCTGTGGGTGACAATGGTTCTCAAACTTTGCTGCACGTGGGGGAGACTTCTTTTTTTAAAAAGTCCACTGGCCAGGTCACAGACCAAACAAATTAAGTCAGAATTGTATAGGGGCAGAACACAGGTATCAGTATTTTTTAAGTTTCTTGGGTTATTCCAGGTCCCGTTTCTATGGCTTAATTTCTTCTCAGTTTTATAGGCAGGGAAATCACTGGTGGATGTTGATAGCATCAAGACTCGGGTTCAGCAGGTCTGGGCTGGAGCTCATGCTTCTGCATTTCTCCCAAGGTCCCAGGTGATGCTGACGCTTCTGGTCCATGGACAACACTTGGCTTTGGTCTATTTTCTTGTCAGTAAGACACGAGGGGCACATGTACAAGTCAGCAGCTGCCTTGGGAGTTTCAGAGAAGCCCCTGTGCTCTTGCCAGTGATGAGAGGGAGAGAGGGAGAAGAAAAAACCCCAAAGTCATCATTTCACAACATATACATTACCATATACAATATTATGTTTTATACTTTAAACAATTATAAAGTTATATGTCAATTATATCTCAATAAAAATGGAAAAAAAATCATGGCCTCTCTCAATACCACATTCTTTCATAACCAAGTCTAAATCCCCTGCTCACAGGAGAGAAAATGTCTCACAATTTTGTGGTCTGTGGGTCCTCATGACTTTTCTGCATTAGGTCTCACTTTTGCTAGTTATGCTGTGGCTAATAGAGCAACTTTCTACCTTTACGTGACCATGCGACTCCAAGAAGTGAGTTTGGAACTCACCTTTAAGAAGGTGTTGTTTGTAGGTTCACATGGAAAACGTAAGGAAAAGGCAGGATTCCCAAGAGTGGGGATGTGGCTAATAAAATGAAAGACAACGCAGGGTTCTCCAGCTATCAAATCTCTCCAGGAACACACTGCAATATAACCTGTGTCAGGTCCTCCTTCCTTCAGTGGAATGGTGGGAAAAGGGACACCATGAAGTAGCTAGCACACAATTGTCCAGCCATTGAAAAGTGTTCAAGAATTCGGAAGCAAAAGACACAGTCCATTAGATCAAATCTAAAATGTTAAACTGTAATGTAATAAATGGAATATTCCACACCTTAGGTCCAAGAAATCAATAAGCCAAGTTTTGGTTGAGGAGATCTGAAATAATAGGACTAATGAATATAAAATATGTGCACATTTTAGCTGAAATGCAAGTGCAAATTAAGTCAATAGAGTGAGGTTGCTGTTATTTATTCATTCAATTATTCAGAAAAAATCTAGGTCAAGTCCAGTGTTAAACCCTGTGCATACAGAAAGTCAAACAGGATCTCTGTCCTTCATCTATTCATAATCTAGCCATGAGAAATGAAGTACAGAGTCTTGAGGCAAAGCCATATGTGCTCACTTCTTCTCTTCACAAGGAGCATGTTTGTTTCTGGAACAAATGCCTTAAGAGGAACCTTGACAAAAGCCGTATCTTTAGGAGGCTGTCATTAGAACCACAAATCTACACATACAATGATGTTTGAAAAACAGGGGAAATTTTGCTATGATTTTCAAATATGGGAAGAGTGATTATTCAGAAGTGGGTTGGAACTTATTTCCTCAAGCTCTCTGGAAAGTCAGCTCAGCCCCAGGGGTGATACTTACTGGGAGGCAGATCTCACTCAGAAAAGAGCGGGACCGGAGGGGACTCACAGCTCAGAGATCCCCGCACACACACTGAGTGTTGCTATGCAGAGCAAGTCCCTCATCCTCTCAGGGGTCTTCACGTGGGCAGTAGGTGACACTTTGTCAGGGGAGAGCTAGGAAGATCATGGCTGTGGGTAGGAGCAGAGGATGACAGACTCAGGAGAACTTCCAAATCTGAACACTCTTGTGTGCGTTACAGGCTACATGGTCATTGTCTTGTCTATGATGAAAAGAATAATTTTAAGGTGACTCCGGATTTCTCAGACCCTCTTTTCTTTGTAAAACCACACATCTAAGTGGAGGCAGGGGCTGAATGTGCTCATCTAGAGACTGGGGTACAATTGACAGGAGTCACCCAGAGCCTTGGAGGTAAAACGTCCCAGGGGACATTCAGAGAAACTGATGGGAAAGGATCTCACAATCACAACCTGGGAATAAAAGGGAAGATTGAAGAAAGAAGTGGGCACTGAAAAATAAACTACAAGAGGCAAAAATAAAGCCTTGGAAACATGATCAGTACCTCTCCCCCTCACCCCCCGGTCAGTAGACTGGAAGAGGAGATGTGTAGAGGATGGATTTGGGCAAATTACTTTGGATCGGACTGGACATCTTTACATGTGACCAGCCATGTGACTAAGATGCCCGCTGGTACTGAAGAACAAGACACGTTGCCTTAGCCCAGACCCTGGGACCAGCAGCTGGGCTTCGTGTCCATTAAAAGGTGACCAAGGTGAACTGGTTTTCTTATGGTCCTTCCAGCGCATGGCAGGAGTTCCCTCCTTTAGTTACTCACAGGCTTGGTGAATCTCCACCAGGTAACTAGGGCTGATAACTAGAGCACACACCCTCCCAGTGTGCTCCAGAGTGGCCAGTACTTAGTGCTGGCCTGGGTGGGAAAGGAGAATCAAGTTGTCTCATATTTCTAAAAATAGCATCTTTGAAAGGATTTTAAACTTTAACATCCTTTGTGTCATTTTCACGCTTCACTCATTCTGTCCAAGTGAAGCTCAGCTTGAATTTCCTAACGATATCTTAGTTAGTTCTCATAACTATTACATGTTAGTTCTCATAACTATTACATGTGGGTCTCTAGTGATGCTATCACCCATTTGTAAAAAGTTAGTTTCCTTGAAATTACTGTAAAACTATTCTGGAAACAGTATTATTTTCATTAGAATTAATAACGAATCCCTCACCCAATCCACCAGACTTTTTGTTTTTTTTTATTCTCACTGTAGCTCAGTTCTCACTGTAGAGAACTACAGTGGCTGAGTCACTCAACCCAATGGCTGAGTCCCAGCCATTGAATTCTGCTCCTTAAGTCACCAATGGACAAACTTTATTTGATCATTCTAGGATTGGGGTTTAAACATTAGGTTTAATTTTTAAAAATCAGGATGAAATGACAAACCATTTCTTGACTCAGCGAGTTGACTGCGGATAATTCACTTGCAAACCCTTCTGTTGGGGCAGATTTGCAGACCTCAATCAACACAAAGGGAACCTTTCATAAAAGCTTTTCTCTGCCACAATGTTTTGCTACCTTATTCTCAAAAAGCAAGCCTTCTGTGAAGCTGCCTAACACACTACATGATTTAAAGTGTTTTTTATCTCACTTAAAATATTGCCGCACTAAAAAGTAAGATCAAGGAATAGTAGGTGACACAGGGATAAGACAATTTAAAAAAATTGTCTTATCCCTGTAATTACCGATTGACCCTATTGCTTCCCTTCTTTGTGTTTGTCATTATCTTTTCATGTTTTCAGTTCTTATTCTTTGCTCTCTGTTTCATCAGCCTTTCTTCCCTTTACCCCTTTTGCTTCCCAGGGCAGACCACCCTAACATATATGCCATAGGACATTTCTAGAGAAATAGATTTTTCATGAATTTTCAAAGAGACAGATTCTTTTTATGCAATCATACCTCCTTTGCAATGGAAGGTGCATGTGGGTTATAAGATGCTTCTAGACTTCTCAGCCTCTTTGGATCTGGAGATGAAGGGGGAGAAAAGTTTTCTATTTTTATCTGCGAAACTTTCACTTGACATCTACAGCTCTGCTTGCAGATGATTTTTATCACTTTAAAAGTTTAAAGAGGACAAAGACTGATCCACTTCTTTTCTAAAGAAAAGAACTACAGCAATTGTGATAATCTTGTAGAAATAATGCCCTCTCAAGGAAAAATTGTTTTCAACTGAGAGGTTTCTGGGATTCTACAGCATTCTTCTGGAAGAATGAGCAGGTGTCCAAAGGGTGGAGATTTTTATAATTCAACTGGAGTTCATACACCAGGAAAAATAAGTGGTCAGCTCCAGAAAGACCCACCACGTTGGAATTTGGCAGATGGCATCAGGGCTGTAGTTCAATTCAGGGTCAATATATAGCCAATCCACGTGAATTCCTATTAATCCTATAACCCTACTTTTATTCTTATTTCTCCAGTGCTGAACTTAGAACCTGGCTCAAACTAGGCTCTGAATAAATTTCGTTTTTTTTAAAAAAGTAATAAATATTTGTTGAGTGAAGGCTTACTGGGACTCTTTTTATTGTGAAGGAATAAAGGGGAACCATTCACATAAATCCAAACTCTAGAGGCTCCCCATGGCAGTGACATTAGCTATGGTGGTCTTAGGTCCATCTCACGAGCAACTCTTTGAAGACACCCAAAGCCTTGTAAAGCAGGAGTCCCAGGACCTTGTAAAATCCGTCACTGACATAGATTACATAGGTGGGTCATGGTCTCCAATATATGAAGTTAGAGCTGTCACATTCTGATGGCTTTTTAAAGTAAAAAGTTATTTAAAATTTGAATTTATAAAGCACCTCAAGGTTAAAAAATACTAAGGAAAACTTTTTTTTTTTTTTGTATCCAGAAGTGTGGATCAAATGTCAGTACTGAAAGGGTTTAAGCTCTCAAATAATATTGACAGAAAAATATACAACAGCCACAGACAAACGGAAAACAAAAACATCAGTTACGATTCTTGTTGAGACTGACTTCTCTATATTGAGCATATTAATCATACATGTCATGGTGCTTTTGGAAGTGGGGAGGAAAAAAGACAGGAGAAATAAAAATCAAGACGGCAGAGTAGAACAACGCTAAGCTCACTTCCCCTCATGAACACATCAAAAATACATCTACATGTGGAACAATTCTCATTGAAAACAAATTGGAGACCGGAAGAAAGACTCCTATACAGCCAAGGCTGTAAAGAAAGATTCGCATGGAATCAGGGAGGGAGGGAAGAAAGCGACCAGGTCAGAACCCACACAGAAGAGCCAGGGGGATACCCCAGGTTTGGCGATCCTCCCTGGGGAGCGAGGGGTTTAAACGGAGTATAATTTGTAAAAATACTGAACCATCAATATGTTCTACACCTGAAACTAACCTGATATTCTAAATCAACTCTACTTCAGTATAAATACATAAATGTATACATACATAAACAGACAAAATTCCTGAAACAAAACAAAACTGACCTCACTTTTAAAACCTTTCTTAAATAATACCTTGGGTATTTAATTACAAATCCACGTAGTAGGTAAGGGTGGGTGGATGAAGTACTAACTCTCTGGCTTTATGTCATTCATTTATTCTTTTATTCACTTACACCATCGGCCATTTCAAAAATGACAGCTTTTCAAGCTTTCAAGGAAGCTTGAAAATATTTAGACAATACAGAAAAGTAATGTTTTATCTGTTTAACAATTTACTTTTGGGGTAAATCACTGCATAGAAATAACTGAGTGAGGTCGCTAACCATCACCCAGGAGAGATCTTTCCTGAAAATAGGTAGGGCAAAATAGCGTAAATGCTGTACATTGAAGAAAATGAAGGTAAATTTTGCCTCCTTTATTGAAAAGGAAATTCCTTTGGCTTTCTATCTAGCGTACCATCCTATCTCTTATAGCCAGGCAGCATCCTGTTACCAGAGTCGTGGGTTCCCTTGTCTCCTGGGAAGGGCAGCTCATTGGAGACAATGATGGCAGGTGGAATGGATGGATGTTGCATGGGTCAAGCACTCAGAGGAGCAGGTCATGGGTTGGGGAGCAGGAGATGGGCCCTCGTTCTCCTGTGATCCTACAAAACTCTAACAAACACAAGCTGGCTTTCTTAAGAAGTTTACCAGGATTGGCAGAGTGAAGAGTTCAGCAGCAAAACTAGAAGTAAGAGGTGTCTAAATTGAACATCTGAAATGCAGGGTCAAAGTGGAGGGTGCCAGGAGGATTTGACTGGAAATCTTCAGAGATCTCAGGACAGCCACATTTTTCAAAATCTCTGATGAATTAAGGGCCTGGGTGACAGTTTCCGTATGGCTGCAGAGTCAATAGCAAGCCACCAACTGCCTTCTTCCCGTCTACTCCATTATTGCCCCATTCACATCATCATTCTTGCATCTTTGAGCCACTGATCGATGTTCTGGAAGATGACTATGTGATCCTTACCTATTGACTTCAATTCAGGGTCTTTCTACATTCGATTCACTGAAGGTAACACTTACTTAGCTTCAGTGAATTTATGCATCAGAATTCATCTACTGCTTAAAAAAGTAATTGACTCTTCTCTTCCAGGGAGGAAAGTTTTAATTGTGTTAAATTGTGTTAACTAGATACTTGTGTCTCATTGCTATTTCCAATTTTGCCTGAAGGTCTCAGGTTGGTATTTCACTAAGTTCTATTTTTAATTCATTCTCCTTGAAGGAGATACACCCCTAGATGGGGCGACCCATGGGGCCAGAGCTCTGGGAGAAATGGAAGAACATAACATTCTACAGGCGCAAAAGTCTCCCTTCAAACCAGCTCCAAGAACTGTCCTGGGAATTCCCTGGCAGTCCAGTGGTTAGGCCTCTACGCTTTTACTGCAGGGGCTGCAGGTTCAATCTCTGATCGGGGAACTAAGGTCCCCCAAGCTGCACGGCCAAAAGAAACAAAACCTTCACCTTCACCAAAAACACAGAATCTCTGTGCTAAGGAGAATGCCCTCATCTAGCAGGGAGTAGCATCTTGATGTTCATGACAACGGCATCATCTTTCTGTATCCAGCTGGGTCCCTTCAAGCTCAGGCCCAGCGCCCTGCTCACTGAACAGTTCTCTGAGGCAAAGGGAAGTGGCACCTTGGGGTGATGAGAGTCCCTTCGTGACTCACTCACGTGTTAGTTCATATGCTGGCTGTAGCCCTTGTTTGCTGTGACGGAACGTACAAAGCAAATAAAATAAACAGACAATGATGGTGACGAGCCAGCTTTGTCTAGGTCACATTGCCCCTCATTGTAATTCTAGCTCCAACCCATCAGGCATTTGGGAATTAATGTGGACCATGTAGTACAGCAAGCCCAGGAATCAGAGGCCCGGGGTCCTACTCACTAGCAGGGTGGCCTCAGACAAACCATCGCCTTGTCTGTCAAGTAGTCCCTCAATGAAATAGAGACTGTGGCAAGATAATTCTGGGGGCTCCTTCCTTAGCAGAAGTCCTGGAGACTCCATTCACAAGTCCTATCTTCATTCTGTGGTTTATGAAATAAAGTTCAAATGTATCAGCTTGGCTTTCCATGCCCTCCGCCCTCTGACTCCAACTTAGGCTCATGTCCTTTCCTCCATGCACACCCAGCACACGATCCATTCTGAAGAAGGTGGGAGAGGAGTGTGCTCATCCTGAACCTCACAAAACCCGTGACATCTGTCGGCCTCCCCAAAGCGCCTCCCAGGAACTAAGCCATTTTTCCCCCTTCATTGAGTGCCCAAGCTAGCCCAGAATGTGGCATTTTCTAATTGCTCAATAAATACTTGTAAAATGAAGGAATTCCATGTGTTGCTTTTCCCAAGGTCATTTGTTTTTCAAGTGGTGATGTGCAAAGGTTAAAATGGCTGATTTTCAAGTCCAGTAGCTAGTGAGCACATTTCTGAAGGATAGGGGAGTCTACTGATACCCTTGAAGGTTTATCTTGTAGGTGCCTATATACCCTATGTATCCCCCCAATTCTGTCCTTATTCTCAGCCCTTTTTTTCATGCATTTGCTGGGTCCTGGCATGGCTTTCTCGCTGCCTCTCATTTTTCCAAGCCCTGTACCACCCGTGAAGGGTTCTCAATCTCCAGGCCCATATTTCTTTCCTCTTCTAAAGTCCTATATGGCTACCATTTACCTTTTACTTATTAATATGTAACATTTCACAGGGAAAAGCACAGAGATCAGGAGACTCAGATTCTTGTCCTAAATCAGTACTGAAATTATGAATAAGTGTCTTCACGGAGCCTAATAATGAGGAGGTCTGATAAATCTGGCCTCCAAATAAGTTTCAACTTTTGTGATTAGTGAATGATAGGGTCCATGTGGAGCAGGGTTCCGTAAAGATTTCTAAGGCAGTCCTTGCCATAAGTGGGAAAGAGCTTAGTTAGCAACTTTTGCTGTGGCCAGAGCAGGAATGGCGTCCGAGCACGAGACCCAGGACTAAAACTTCAGGAGTCTCGGGGCATATGCCACCTTCCTTGTGAGGTCCTAACATTATCTTTGCCTGGTCCTCCTCTGAAAGGGCTCTCCTTTGATAACAGCTCTCACGCAGACCTTTGCTCGGTATCCTGCACAGAGTAGCTACTCCATTTAAGATATTTTGAATGAAGAAAGACTTAAACCTTGAAAAATTCTGCAGGTAGCCATTTCAATTCAATCAAAACACATTAAAAGAAATACACAGATTTGTTTTTCCAAAGCGTATTTTTTCAAGAGTTTATTTTTACTTCACTCTCCGAAGACTTAAATGTAGGTTTCTCTAGAAAGAACGCTATACATCCAACGTGATGCTGAAAAGCTCTTAAATGCTACAAGAAGCTTATAGCCACATGCTTGATGAATTCTGTATGATAAAGTGACTGAGTGTTTTTGTATGCAGCGTTTATTTTTTTTAAATAACAGCTTTATTGAGATATAATCACAGACCATAAAGTTTATCATTTTATTGGGTAGAATGTGACGGTTTTTAATATTCTCACAGTGCTGTATATTTATCACCACTCTCTAATTCTAGAGCATTCTAATAAGCCCCATATCCATTTGCCATCATTCTCCATTGCTGTTCCCCCTAACCTCTGGCAACTACTCAACTACATTCTGTCTCTCTGGGTTTGCCTGCTTTGGATATTTCATATAAATGACATCATACAATAGGTGTTTTTTGTGTGTCCGGCTTCTTTCACAGAGCATCATGTTTTCAAATTTCATCCATTTGTAGCATATAACAAAACTTCATTTCTTTTTTTCTTTTTTGAGGTACGCGGGCCTCTCATTGTTGTGGCCTCTCCTGTTGTGGAGCACAGGCTCCGGACGCGCAGGCTCAGCGGCCATGGCTCACGGGCCCAGCCGCTCTGCGGCATGTGGGATCTTCCCGGACCGGGGCACGAACCCGCGTCCCCTGCATCGGCAGGCGGACTCCCAACCACTGCGCCACCAGGGAAGCCCTCAAATGGTAAATTTTAAACTTAGTGAGCAACTCCCCAAACTGAGATATTGGGGGATACACAGGCATCAACCGTATTTTAATTATACTCTTTCCGAACAATAAGTTCTAGCTTATCCCTCCACTCTTACAATCAAGCAACTTAGTGACACACTTGATCAGTAGCAGGGACGCTGAGGAGAACATCGGGCCTGAGTTGTGAGTAGAATGATGTAGCACGCAGGGGAAAAGCCTCATGATAACTCTGTTCCTTGCGTACCTTGAGATACAGACGCCAGTTTCCAGGAATCAGTGGGGCAGGAAATTTCAGCAAAGAAAGGAGTTATCTATGAGACCTCTTCAAGGGACTGGGTGCTGAGGCTGATAGACACAGCACAGCCAGCCCCCTTTCCACAGACTCTAGAATTTATTGCCTGTGGGATGCAGTTCTGAGCCTGTGCCCTTACCTGTAATAACACCTACCCCAGGGGATTGTTTGGAAGAAATGTGGGATAACAAATGAAAGTGTCTGAGATGGTGCCCAGCCCATAGAACACTACATATGAGTATTTCAGGTGCTAACCCTTCTCTTCCAAAAAATGCAAATGTGAGTGGTCCAAAGAACAGTAGGCTTGTAATTAGGAGATACGGATTCGAGTTCTAGTTTTGCTATTTGCTAGCTTTATGAACTTGGATAACTCAATTTAAGCTGAACTTTCTCTGTCTTTAAAATGAAGATAATCGTGCCTTCTTTGCCTTGCAATTGCTTGACTTCCAAGACGTTTAAGAATGTACGAAGAAATGCTTTGTAAATGTACGTGTGCTCAATGAATATGTATTAATAGAACGTATGGCCTCCCTTCCTCCTGACAAAGTTCATGCTTGATTCCTGTCCTCACTGGCGACAAGAGATCAGAGGGAAAAAGATAACACCAGCTTCCAAGTATGTGCTGCCATGGGCTGCTATACTCAACCACGCTATGACACAGAGATTCCATAATATTCGGGATCAAAACTCGTCTTCTTCTGATTTCTGAAACTCAGGCCTGAGATAAACATAATGCTGCACTGAACTGAAAATAAAATCACCCAGCCTGGGGCAGCAGTAAGTCTCTAAGTTTCACAGAGATGCTACAGAATCACTGTGAGCCTTGCAGAGGTCCAGGGTGCCCAGGGTCCATGTCATTTCTATTACTGACCTTCCATCTTGGCAAAAGTACACAATGCCCCATACATGCCCCTACGTCACATGTAGGGAGAAAAAAAAAATCTCCAAAGAAGAAAGTCTAATGCTTACGGTACATACTATAGATTGCTTGACTCAACAGATTCTAGCTCGCCTTCCTGAGCTATAGAAACTGTCACACTAAAAATTATATTTTAAAACTGTCAGGGAATTCCCTGGTGGTCCAGTGGTTAGGACTCCACGCTTCCACTACAGGGGGCAGGGGCTCGATCCCTGGTCGGGGAAACTAAGATCCCGCATGTCTCACAGTATGGCCCAAAACAAAACAAAACTGTTATGAAGGTAGAAATCCACAAGTAAACTAAATTGCACCACACAGACACAATCCCACATGTCTTAGCGGGGAAGGGAGAAAATCGAAGCAGTGCCCCACATTGAGAAGATCCAAGTTTTGGCAAGCAGGGCTATAGTTATTCTGGACCATAGGGTGTGTTCTGAGGTCTAGGCATATGGCATATATGCTAGGGTGGCTCTGCCCTGGCATCTGGTAGGGGATGTCAGTACTGATGTTCCTAGTGAAGAGCTTCATTGCATCTGGCTTCATTGTTCTTCACCTAGTAACATCGAAGACCGAACCCCTGTGAACTGCTTGAACCAAATCACATCTCCGTCTGATTGATAGCTATAGTTAATAGCTATAGTCAATTCTGTTGTCAGTGACTAACAACCTCAACCAAGAGTACTACATCACAGCACCCTAATGAGAATGAAAAAGAACCATGGAATTCAGATTTGACAACATATTTGGAAAAGGTGAAAAGAGGTGTTATTTTTAAAAATCAGTTTTCAAATATGTAATATCTCTATTATGAAGTTGAGAGAAAAATAGAGTTCTTTTTTTCTGTGATTGTAGTCAATTTAGTGCTATAGGTATGCAAGTTTTATATAGTCATAAAGTCTATAGTCGCTGTTGTTGTTGTTTTTGGTAAAGTCCATTTTTGTTTAATATTTCCAAACCTTTCTTCTAAATCTGTTGTCCTCAAGTTAAGAATAGCAGTTTCCTGCCAAAAGTTAATTAAAAAAAAAAAAAAATATATATATATATATATATATATTTTTTTTTTTTTTGCGGTATGCGGGCCTCTCACTGTTGTGGCCTCTCCCGTTGCGGAGCACAGGCTCCAGACGCGCAGGCTCAGTGGCCATGGCTCACGGGCCCAGCTGCTCCGCGGCATGTGGGATCTTCCCGGACCGGGGCACAAACCCATGTCCCCCGCATCGGCAGGCGGACTCTCAACCACTGCGCCACCAGGGAAGCCCAATAAAAATATTTTAATTAACGTTGGGAAAGCTTCCTATTTTGCAAACACAATTATTTTAGAATTATGATTTATAAAATTAACACAGTGTTAACCATATTTTGCCCTTCTGGGGACCTTCTGCTGGAGGACTTGTAGTTTTTCAGGTCTAGGATCTTGAGGTACTACATATAAATCATTGTTTGAGTCTTAGAAGAAAGGCAGAGACACCTTATTGTAGACAAGACAGGAGAGCCAGCCAATTGTTATTCTAACAACAGTCTACCACCTTATTCTTGCAAAAAAAAAAAAAAAAAAAAGGCCTTAAATGATAGTTAACCAGGCTATTAGTCTACTGAACTCTGAGGTCTCTATGATGAAGAAGGCTGGGTTACAAAGTCACATGGCCCTCCATAACCTTACAGCATCTCAAGGAGGCACCTGCACTATGAATGCTACATTTTCCTATCAGAAGAAACTTCTAAGATTACACATTTAAAGACACATGAAAAAATCAGATTTCTGCCTTAAGTGTTTCACTTCCTAGTCTTGGTGATTGTTTAGGGAGTTGGTTTGGTTCCTGAAGCTCATGGCTTAAATCCCTGTTTAAGACTTTATGAATATGACTAGCTGTATTATTTACATGCTGTCTGTTTCATAAGATTGCTGTCTCTTGTGTTACCCAATGTGTAACCAGGCCTCCAACAAAATTAATGAGGGCTAAACATCTTGAGGCAGTCGATCATATAAATAACTCTAAATAGAATAATTGTGATAGTGCAACTCTAGATATGGGAAGAAGCAACAAGGGAAACATTTCCTGGATCATAATAGACTAGTAAGACAGGTGATTCTGTTACCGAGTCCAAGCTCACTCTGCTCGCCGCATGACAGGCCAATAAATTGGAGACGTGGTGTTGAGGCAAGAAATAGTGACTTTATTCGGAGCCTGCAGACTGAGAAGACGGTAGACTTGTGTCCTAGAGTACCATCTTGTCAGGGTTTGGATGCCCCTCTTTATAGCACAAAGAGGGGGAGGAGATGAGGAAGTAAATAAAAAGACCGTAAGTTTTGCAAAATATCCCCTGGAATGGCCAGCCTCAGGGCGGGGATGTGTTGATTTCTTCTTCCTTGCAGCCATCCCCAGGTGGACAGGGTCAGGATGTTTCCCTGAACAAAGGCACTTTGGTTTAACATTCAGGGAGAGGGGCGGGGTTCCCGCAGGCAGGCCATTACGTATAGACAATATCCTTTTAGCCAACAAAAGCAACAGGAAGAAAAGGTTAAAGTAAAAGAAACAGATGCAACGTGTAGTCAGAATTGGCTCTTCCCTGTTACAATTCAGAGAATTTTCATGTTCAGCGCTGGATTTAGACTCCAAATCCGGAGAATTTTAGATTATCAACAGGGCCTAATCAAAAACAACAGCACATTGAGCGGGCTGTCAACAGAATCCTCACCTGATGAGCCATTTTTTTTTCAGTTGACATATATCATAATCCAGCAGGATGACAGTTTGAAGAATGTGGTCTGGAACACAGAAAAGAGCCCTTGGCACTTGATTCGTGGAAAAAGGAGTGAATTATCCCCACTCACTCTATCTTCCCTACTAAGACTTGATTTAGTTCATTTGATGGTAAGTCTTCATCTTTCAGCTGTTTCCATGTACTCCTATGCTTTTGTCAGATTTGACTCCCTGCCTCCTAAACTAGTGTTAATTTAAAATCTCACATCACCTAGCCATTTCACTGAAATGTACGCGTATTTAATGCCAGCACTTAATTGCGCAAGACATTAAAATAACTATCAAAATGCCAAGCTTGGCAGAAAGAGCCTATTGTCCGTAAATGACATTTTCAGTGGTTACTTTAAAGGGCTCGGCAGCTGTCATCCCCTGGGCAAGAGCTGGCAAATTGTTTTGCAAAATATCAACTTCTCTCAAAATAGAAACACATTCTGCTGATTATCAGTGCTTCTCTTTGAAAAAGATAATTACAATACTTTACTCTTGGACGGTTCTTCGTACCTTATAAACCACTCTATTATGTCATCTCTTGAAATTAATTCCTATTCCCAGTTCATGTAAAAGGAAATCACGATCGTTTCAATTATCAGTCAAATATTTAAGGCTTCCTTGTATATTTCTCGTCTTTCTTGATGTTGGGTTTGGTCATGTGACTTGCTTTGACCAATAGAATTGCTTAGTGTCTATGAGGTAAACAAAGGCAGGGATCTAGCTTGCCATGTTGGGCACACCTTCCGGGCTTCTTCTGTTGTGTGAAGAGCTTCCCCCACGTATCTCCTGTGCCTTCCACCCAGGCCACAGAATTAGCCCATGTAGAGGACTGAGTTTAATCCACAGCGAGGAGACAAGCCCAGCTCACCCCTTGAAGCAGAGCCACTCCAAATCGGCCGATCTGCAGTGGATCTATCGACTACAAACACGGGAATACATACCCATTGTTGTAACTGAGTTTGGTTACAAAGCATTATTGTCGATACAGAACCTGAAGTTTAGAGAGGTTGGAAAATTTTCCCAGCGTGACACGGCTGGTAAGTGTTGACGATGAGATTCACACCCAGGTCTGTTATACTCTGAATAGATTGCTTTCCCTACTGTACAGCTCAGTGGGGCGTGAATAAGAGAAAATATCCTTCATGCACTTATTCTTTCACTGTCCTTTAGAGGCACCCCTCCATAGCCCCATGTTCAGTGGAATGGTTTTGTGAAGGCAGAGCAAAGAAATATACTTTTCTCTTTTGGTTCTATATGTCAGAGCAGATTCTAGATGAGACAGGAAGCCCAGTCTCTCATGTCTTGTTAATGTCTTTCAAGTTAACGGCAGACTTGAAATCGAAACTTCAGAGGACTAGAGATTAAAGAAGGGATATATCGTTGTGATTAAGAGCACAAACTTTGGAATCAAGCAGACTTAGGCTTCAATACTGGTTAACACTCTATGTGTGAGATATATATATAGATATATAATTTGGATACGTTGTTTAATTTTCCTAAGCTTTAGTTTCCTAACATATAAAATGAGTGCAGTACTATGAACCTTATAGGATTATCCTGAAGATAAATGGCCTGATATAAAAATAGGGTCTGATGCCTATTAGTATTAAAATTATGGATTCTAGAATTAGGCTGTCTAATGAGGCTGTGTGATCTTTCATTTAATGTGTGGACTTAGGTGAATTCATAAACTCTGTTCATTAGACTACTTTCGTATAAAATGGGGACAAGATTGTATTTATAGGATTACTTCATAGATTAAATATGATAATAAATGATCTGACATACATTATGTATTTAATATATTTTAGCTATTATTTTTCTTTCTTAATAAGTACAGAGTAAAGAGTAGCTTTATTTAAAAAATTCATTATGATTATTCTACACTCTGATGCTATAGGGGATTGGAAAATTCTGGTAAATTCTCAATCTCTTTGCAGGGCGACTTTTTTGAGTATAAACTCAGTGCTGAACATGAAAAGAAAATTTCCAAAGGACAAGTTGCTAAAAGTTTAAACTTTTAGAAAGAGAACCTTGATCACATGTTACATGAACATTTTATAGAATGTTACAGTGCAAACCAAAGCCCAAGTCCCTTACTCCCAAATGCCAGGGAGAAAAGGATGGTATGTGTGTGTGTGGGAGACACTAAGGCTTTCAAAGGCCAGACAGGTAACGTAAATGCGTATGGAATAAGAAAATAGTGAGTTGTGAGTACAGGTGAAAATGTAAAAATTAAGCCCTGCTTTAAGAAATTCAGTTTCCAAATTCTGAACACATTATGTTGGCAAAACAAGGCATGTGTACAAGGTACATTCCACTGATGTCTCTCTTTGGGTGGCAGGGGAGAGCATTTGTTTCACAGCCCTTGCTGGCAGTGGAAGGTAGTGAGATATTTCTGTGTTCACTGATGCAGTGAGGGTGTCAGATGTCCTTGAGCATCTATTTACATGGGCTGATTTCTACTCAGAAGAGACTGTTCTGAAGGTTTGTGTACAGTTACAGGGAACAGATCCTGGAAAGGAGTGGTGAGCTTGCTGTCCACCCACCCTTGTGCCAGAGCGTGGTGCAGAGTTGGGCAGGGTGATGTGTGAATGGAACCTCTAGGACTGTGCCTTAAATCACATGTATGTGTAGTGGCCCTGCAGCACCAGGGACCATGGAGTTACATCAGAGCCCTGTGTAGGGATGACTGTTTTCTGAGAAGCCCTGTGACCCGAGCAGCACAATGTGAGGCCCTAACAGCGCGTAACACAAAAGAACAAACACATCTTCCCCTACTGCTATAGAACAGACAGGGGGTGATTCTTTTTTTGTCATTATTTTGTTTTTGTTTTCAATTTAATTTTTATTTTATATTGGAGTATAGTTGATCAACAATGTTTTATTAGTTGCTGGTGTACAACGAAGTGATTCAGTTATACATATACATATATTCATTCTTTTTCAGATTCTTTTCCCATATAGGTCATTACAGAATATTGAGTAGAGTTCCCTGTGCTATACATCGGGTCCCTGTTGGTTGTCTCTTTTATATAGAGTAGTGTGTATTATATATGTCGATCCCAAACTCCTAATTTAACCCTCCCCCAACTTTTCCCCTTTGGTAACCATAAGTTTGTTTTTGAAGTCTGTGAGTCTGTTTCTACAGACAAATACAGATAAGTTCATTTGTATCGTCTTTTTAGGTTCTGCATCTAAGTGATGTCATATGATGTTAGACAGGGAGTCATTCTAACAGGAGACAGTGTCACCCCTCGGGGAAGCCCAACAGATGAGGAAAGAAGTGCGTCATTTGTAAAACTAAATTCCAAAATGATTTGACTGTTTGGTTATTTTTCATTCAAGCGACTTTGATGGGAAGTGAAATACTATTTTTATCCATGTATTAGAGAAAGCTTGAGCCCTGCCATGTCACGTCAGTCATGTCATTCTGAGCCCTCCTGAGTTTGGTGTAGATGGCAGATTCCAGAAGATGCCTGGGTGTGCAGGCTTCTTCCGGAGAGCATGGCTTTCCCCAGAGGGCTCTAGAAACCTTTACGTCTCAGGGCCTGAACAAAAGGGCAAAAGCTAGGGGAATCTGAATTTGAATGTCACGGTTACTTTCCTCTTATTCAACCACAGGCTGGAAAGTTCTTCGGAAACAAATAGACGAGGCCCTGATTTTGAATAAATGCCAGTGAACATTATACAGTTTCAAAATAGGCTAGTTACTAATTTTAGGAAAAATTA
This sequence comes from Globicephala melas, assembly GCF_963455315.2. Classification (NCBI taxonomy): domain Eukaryota; kingdom Metazoa; phylum Chordata; class Mammalia; order Artiodactyla; family Delphinidae; genus Globicephala; species Globicephala melas. The sequence continues at coordinate 145,569,644 of NC_083317.1, forward strand.
TATTCAGAGATATTGCTACCTTGCAACTGTGGCCCATGTTTTGATGATGACATGTCAAGTTCTATCCTGTTATATCTGTACATCTATATTTGTATCTATATTTTATAAGAACCTTTCAAATTGAATCCTGTTGTCTGCATTTGAAAGATGGAAAATAGAGGCTTTGAAAAGTCAGCAACGTGCCCAGGATTACCCAGGAGGTGTTCAAACCCAAGCCTGATTGATTCCAAATCTGCAGTACCTACTCGGCTTCAGAAATCTCTGGACCTAACGTGTACCTCGCATTGACCATAATGTTTTGTAACCCACAGCTAGTTGCTCCACTATTATTTTCATTGCTTATCCATGTGGACATTATCCAGAACCTCCTCAGCCTTCTGGTTCACTGTCTGTGTGCACAGCATCGCATTAAGTTCAGCACTGAATCTATTTCATCAAGTCTCTTGGTCCACGGAGAAATGAGTCATCACTGGCCCACTGATCCCATAGGTTGGAGCTATGGGATCATCCACTCACCCCTTCATCGACAGTTTCTTTATTTATGTCTGCACTTGAGATGATTGTAAGTAGGAAGAAAACTCCTGGCCTGACTTTTCAAGAAACATAGATTCACATATATAAATATTTATCTTTGAGAGGAGCCTTTTACCCTTCACAACTAAGGGGGACAGAAACTTTCTGCATCTTTTTAACTGAAGAGAGACTCTGTTTCCTTCCAACTGTGGGTCACCGCTTTGTCTCATTCTTTTCAGATTCTTTTTTGAAAATAATTTTTTATGGTAAATTGATGTATGAAAAGCTGAACATATTTAATGCATACAATTTGATGATAATGTGTATTGGATTTAATGTACACAGTTTGGACATATACATACACCCAGCTGTGAAAGCATGACCACAATCAAGGTAATAGACATAACCATCCCCTCCAAGGTTTCCTTGTGTCCCTTTGTTTTGTGTGTAGGGGAGATAAGAAAATTTAACATGAGATCTACCCTCTTACATTTTTAAGGGCATGATATAGTATTAACTACAGGTACTATTTGCACAGCACATCTCCAGAACTTATTCATCTTCATAACTAAAATTTTATGCCCATTGGACAAGGGTTCCCTGTATATTGACCTTTGCAGAACATCCCATTTGGCACAAGATGATGACTTAATGAGTCTATTATGATGCTAAGGAACTGTTTGTTGAGAGAGAAACTCCTCGGAGCATATTTACTATTCCCTGTGCATCCCTGATTCCCAGAAAGAGATGGAAAATCTATGTAGAATAATCATATAAGTTTAGTATTAAAAATGCATTACCAAGAACTTACTTATGCAGAGGAAAAGAAATGTTTGCCTCTAAGATTTTCCCAGGAAGAAAAGATTATGCAAGGAAAAGAGAAAGTGTGGAGATACGTTTGATTTTGGGGTAGGGACTCTGTACTATGTCATCAAATGAACAATGAGCGAGGGGGAAACGGTGTAAACTGAGATTACTCTGGTGACTTGCAGTTCTGATCAACTTGTCAGGACGATGCAGAGGCTCATGTTTCACAAGCAAGAGCTCTGAACGATGGTTTTAGCGTCCCAGAGAGCTTGGTAACTGAGAAGTTTTCCACCTTATGGTGGATGTGTGTCTAATCACAGGAAGGAATCTTTTTTAAAATTATTTATTTGTTTGTTTTGCATTTCTCCACTCAGCAGCAGAAAATCTTGGACTGGAGCCCTTAGTTACACTCTGCTTGAGTGCCAATTTCCAGTGTTTTAAAATGAATCTTTCAATGAATACTAATGTTCTCAAAAGAAAGTACGCAGAGGCCAGCAAAACAGTGTTCATGGCTTCAGGATGAGAAAATGGGGAAAGCATTAAACTGGAAGTGCATGAACCCAATTTCTAATCCCAGCTCTGCTTTGTACCAACTGTGTGACCTTAGGCAACTCACCTTACCTCTCTCTGGGCCTTAGCTTTCTCCTCTGTAAAATAAGTAAAGACTTCTGAGTCGTCCAATACAATAGTCCCCAAGTATGTGAATTAAATTAAGATTCACTTTCTCAGTAACACTAGTGAACTTTAAAGTGCCACATGTGGTTAGTGGCTACAGTATTGCTAGCACAGATTGTAATCCATGTTCATCCTTAAAGAAAGTTCTTCTGAATAGTCTAGTAGAGATGATGTGTCTGTTCTATTCTAACTCAAAACTGTTGAATCTGTGCCCACATGCCATCTGTGTAAATCAGGATGATAAAGCATGGACTCCTGGCCCTAGAACAGTAGTGCTTGTCTGCTAAACTTGCTAATGAGGGTGGCATTTGTGACAGAGTGGTGAGGTATTGGCTGGGATCACTGTTCCCCCACCAAGCAGATGCAACATGAAACACGATGGAAAACCCCACCAAAGAAGAATGAAAGAGAGAGGGGCTGGCAGATGGCACCCCTGCATTCCCGTCCCCAAACCTCCCACGTGGTCAAACCTCAGAAAGGAGCAGAAATATTAGACCCAGCCCTCAGAGAACAAGGGTGTTTACTGTATACTTACCCGTAACCAGCTGATTCTGGATAATTCACAATTTAGAACCTGGTTAATGCTATAAAAACTCAATTCCAAAGAAACCTGTGTCTAGAGTAGCTAGCATCATAGGCTCAACTTCCCAGCAAACCATCAAGAAAATGCTACCCAGTACCATCTCTCTGGGCCTCAGAACATGGTATTCAGAAGACCAAATCGTGATCATTTCTGGTCATTCAGCTCCTGTCCTTTGGCCACTTAACTCCTATTCTTTCCTTGGACACAGCTGACTTTGGTTGCTCCCGTGGTCGTTGGTTTTTACTTTTTGAGTGGAGAGCTCAGAGCATAGAAAAGGGGCACGGTTAGAAGGATGTGGGGATTCAAGCCAAATGCAAATAATTCCTGCACATTTTTCATTCTAATGGAGTGCAATTGAATCCACAGCTGAACCTCATTTAATCGTGGCCTCGGGGTCTAGAGAGCTGGGCCAATGGAAAATCCACTGCAACAGTCTTTCAGCCTGAAGTTTACATTCTGTGCTCAACCCGTGTCAGCTCTTGCTCTAATAAAGTAGGACTGATCACAAACATTTATCTAGCACTAGTTATGCACTTGGAATGCTTCCCAATGCTTTGGATAGAATTGCTCGTGTAATCCTCAGGGAAACTTAGGAGGTAGATATTGTGAGGTGTTCCCATCTGACAGTGTGAAACTAAGGCACAAAGAGGTGAAAAGATTTGCATGAGGTCACAGAACTAGGAAATGAGGACCATGGATTCTGGACTCAGGGACTCTAGTTTCAGAGGACTCTGGTTTCCAGTTTAATCATGATGCTATATAGCTTTTCTAAATAAAATAGATTTTTAGCTGAAAGCCAGCTTGTAAATAGCAGAACTTTCGTAAATGAGATAGTTTCAAGGTTGACATGTTAGAAAACGAGGCAGAGCAGAGCGATTGTGAGAGGAATGCGGGTGAGCCTGGTTGACCCTGTTTCAACAAATCAGTGACCACACCGGTCATGCAAATTAAAACCCCAAACACATTCTTTCAACAGAAGCTCTCAGCTAATACAGCATTATTAATTCATTAGACTTTCACCTTCTCCTTACTGGGAAAGTGCAACAATGATGTAGTCAGAAGGAAGCACATGATAATGTCGATGGGGGCATAAAAAGGTGATGTAGAAAAGCAAGGAGTTGAGAGAATAAATTTGAAATGTAGGGGAGGAGCCCACTTGAGATTGGGTTTGAGCTGATGGTGTTTGTCATCTTTTAAGAGTGTACAAAGAAGTGCAGCAAGGGGCAAGGTACTTCTTCCTGCAATCCAGGCAGCTGCTACCCCATGGTTAGAGAATTTCCTATGATAGTAGTCAGGGTGAGACTCTTCCAGACACAGTATGAGAAAAGGCTAAGAGGTTAATGCACAGTCATACATCTAATATGATTTGTCAGGAAAACAACCCTCTCCTTTGAGGCAGTAGTATGAAATAGTTTAATGCTTTCCCTAAGACATTGAGGGTCACATGTAGTAACTTAAAAAAAAATCAGTTTATCTGAGTGCTATATGTCTACCTCTTTCACACTCACTTTGTATTGCTCTTTGGTGGTAAACATTCTGAAATTCATTTTAGAGACAGAGGCCGGCTTTAAGAAGATTTTGTCACTGTGTCCACTCCCATCACCAACATCCTCATTTCAGCACACATGCACACACTTGCACACACACCCACACACACACACTTCTCAATCTGAATTCCAGCGTGAAGTATCAAGTTCTATAAGCATTTAGCATTCCATTTTCCTGGATCTGTTATTTCTATTCACTTCCTTTTGCACCTCCACTCCCTTTCCTAAATGATCAGCTCCTCTCTGGAGGCAAGGTCTGTAGGATTCAGCCATTACTAGGTTTGTAATTGGTTTTGGCCATTTACTAGCTGTGTCAATATGGAAAATGGAAACTTTTCTTATCCCCTCAGAGCCTCATTTTCCTCATCTGTAAAATACAACTGCTGTTTCTGACTTCTCTGAGCTGTTGGGTGCAGATCAAACGTCTAGGGCGTAATAGATGTTTAAAGGATCAGTTTCTTTTGCTGATTTCTTCCGTTCTTAGCTCTAGAGCGTGGACAATGGTAGATATTAGTAAGCTCATCGAATGTTTGTATGAATGAAAGAGGATGGATTCTCAGTACATGGCAATGGTTCTGAGCTCAACACAGTAAAAACATCTCCGGAGCACACTATTAATTCGATTTTGATCCCTTACTTTCCTAAGTTCTTTTCTCTGTCTTTTTACAGGCTGTGCATCCCAATCCTTTTTGGTCGTACCATTATAATGGCATATCTGACTCTGCAGATATGTGGGTTCACTATGAGCTGTGTAGCCCTAATAGCTAGGAAGATGATGAAAATAATTCAGAATAAAAGCAAGCAGTTGAATCCAATCAAGGTTAAGATAGCATGCATTACAAATTTTCTTGAATAGACAAGAGAATAAGATACTGATAGGACTCCCACTCAAGGTAGTAGGCCATTTGCCTTGTTAAACTCTTAAAGTCTCCACCACAGTGATCATAAAAAGCATGGAAATAAATTTTAATCAAGGTCCTAGACAGTATCTCTAGTTGTTTTTTGTTTTTTGTGGTACGCGGGCCTCTGACTGTTGTGGCCTCTCCCGTTGTGGAGCACAGGCTCCGGACGCGCAGGCTCAGCGGCCATGGCTCACGAGCCCAGCCGCTCCGCGGCATGTGGGATCTTCCCGGACCGGGTCACGAACCCGTGTGCCCTGCATCAGCGGGTGGACTCTCAACCACTGCACCACCAGGGAAGCCCTCTCTAGTTCTTATGTAACCTTTACTAGTTGAGACAGTGACTTCAAAATTGTTTAGATAATATAACTCTTGTTAACAAATAAGAATCTTTTAGCATTGAGAAAATTTGGAAATAAATGTAGGGATGCTTAAGAGAATTATGGTATTAATATTGTGTATTAAATATGTGCTTGACATCTTAAGAGTTTGTAATATTTAAAACAATTTTGTCTTTGAGAGTAACGTATCAGCTTTATGATTCCAATGTGCAACAGCAATTGATTTAAATGAGTGATTTGAGATTGAAGTTTTCACCATGCAATGTGAGACTGTTTAATACAAATTTAAAATTTCTATTTTTATAAGTTTAATTTCTAGATTTGAAAAAGGAGTGATTTAGGTGCTTGAGAAGATTTTTCACATGTCAAGTATTTGAAGTTCTTAAAAAAGAAATTTAATGTATTAAATTTATAAAATGAGTTTAAAATATTCAAAAGAGTTAAAAATTTGAAGTTTTAAATAGGACAGAATATTAGTTGAAGTCCCTTTAAAACTGTGTTAGATTTTGCTAAATTTATAAGTAAAATAAAAAGATTTGTAAGTAGAACTTAAAACAAAAAAAAACTAGAATATTTAATTAATTGTAATAAATTAAATATTAATATTAAATGACTTCTGGATAATCTTTTCTATTAATGTCTTCCTAGGGAACCCGAAATCTTACCTCAACAGCTCATTAAACCTAGTTTTTTTCATTCTTCTTTTGGTGACTATCCCAGCAATGAATTGGGGAGTTGGATGTCAGCCACCTGAAAGGTCCGTGTTATGGGGTCTGAACCAGCACTGAAATTAATCAGGAAAATGACTTCAGGCAGCTCAGATCTCCACACACAATGTTGTCTATAATGGGCAAAGTGTAAATATAGTCTTCTCTCTCAGAGATGCCCACCTTCTTAGGTGAATAAAGAAAGATAAGAAGGGAAGAAAATAAAAAAATAACACAAAGTAAGAGCAACAGGAAAATGAAACAAAATAAAAACAAAGCAGAAATCACCAGCCCTGAACTGAAGTTAGCTCTGCTGGAAAAGTTGGTACAGTCAAGCAGAAAACAAAGCATGATGGGAGATGTCATTCCAGCATGATGAAGAGTGATGTATCCTAATAGCTAAATGTCAAGCCATTTCATATGCATTACAAAAAAGACAACTGGAGTGAGAACAGGAACTGCAGAAAAGTGGCAAGCATTTAACCTTCATGAGAGTATTTCAGAAGGTATTTTGTTGCTTTATGCCTATAAGGTATGTCTGTCCATAGTGAGTGAAAATGACCATCTGTAATCAGTTACAAGTACCAAAATATAGTGACATAAAAGGTAATTTCAAATGAATCACAGCCTTGTATTATATTAGTACATATAATAAATGCCTTATTTTGAATATATACAATTGTATTAATGGACACTTAGCTCCTCACTAATAAATGTTAAACAAAAATAAAGAATATCGGTTTGAACCATATGCTGAGTTATGGCCTGTTGGGGGCCCACATGACCCAGTTTAGCCCTCTTATTTATCCAGGGGTGGAAGTTATGCTACAGGAAAATATGCTACAGAAAAATACGATACCCAGGTACATATAGTAGAGACTATATTCCCCCAAATAAAATCAATGTTTCGTTTAGTTTGGCATCACTGTGATGCCAGAAACACCCTGCTTTATCTCCCCCCTTTTCTAGCTAATCCCTCTTTGGTGTTTGAGCTAGCATTTAGTAATCTAATGTGCTGCTAAATATGGCACTGTTTTAAGTTTTCTTCTAACAGATTTTTGTTTTAAATAAAGAGAAGGCTCAGAATATTTCAAGGTGTTTTAACATTTCCATTTTCTGAAAAATATTTCAGAAAATTTTCTGAAATTTTTAAAAATTTTTTTCTGAATTTTTAAAAATTTTTTTAATTTTTAAATTAAAATTTTTAAAAATTTCTAAAAATTTTCTTAAAAAATATTTTGATCTGGATAGAATATAATCATTTGAAAACACAATTTAACAGTCTTCTTGTCCAACGCAGTTAAGACAGTGCATCTGAGGAGAAAATAATTTACATTTACTGAATTCCTTCCAGGTGCCAAACAAGCTTGAACCATAGTCCTTGAGAGATGCAATTTTGTCATCTCTCTACCTTTGGTACTTGGCACTAAGTCATGTCCAGCAAGAGTTTGTTGAAATGTACCAACTTACTAATGTAAAGGAGTCACTTGTTTATAAGGTCCAGCTCCTGACAGAGAAGTGAGGGCTGTAACAGAAGCCTTCAGAAAGTTCTTGGAAACAAAGTAGAGAAAATGATGACTTCTAGACATGGGAGATGTGGGTTAGCTATAATTTTAGGGACTTCAACTACACTTGGATCAAATTTCCATAAATTTCTACAGCATTAGGGATTTTCTTTTCTTTCTTTTTTTTTTTTTTTTGATAGGCAAGAAGTGGATTTATTTAGAGAGATTCACATTCCATAGACAGAATGCGGACTGTCTCAAAAGGCGAGAGTGACCCTGGGAGAAACACACTCCACGGACAGAGTATGGGCCATCACAGAAGGTGAGCGGCACTAAGAATTTTCAATGGATATTCTTACTTAAGTGGCATGGTTTCATTTATAAAGCCAGTGGAAAGAAGCTGAAATGTATGTAGAAAGGAAAATGTGAAAATAGGAAGGCAAGAATCAGAGAATAGAGTAGGCATTCTGATAGTAATGGGTCATGTCAGTGTCCATCCACTGAAATGAGATTGCTCTAGACAGAAACAATTTTAAAAATCAGCTGAGACTGAGTTAGACCACACATTTCTGCCAAAATATTGTGTGTGTGTGTGTGTGTGTGTGTGTGTGTGTGTAGTGTGTCTGTCTGTCTGAGAAGTCAGTTGTTTATTCTGACATTCTGATTGTCTGGAACAGTGTCAGGAAATCCATGCAGTGGATTCTTGCATTTGGGTTAAGATATAGTCCCTGCAAAGATCTTATGAGACACTATTACATTTCTTATTTTAAATAATCATTTAGCCACATTTCTCCTTAGCCAATGGTTTTCTGGTCACACATACTGAACAATAGCTTCAGTTGTTTTTTGCTTGACTAATTGTCATAAATCCTCACACCTAGACCGTGTCTCAACACAAAAGAAACTTTCAGGAAATGTCAGTGTTGATGAGTTTTTGCTGAGAAAATTAAACCCAACAGAGACTTCTCCTCCTGGTAACTAGGAGAAAAGCCCTATTGTTTCTTTGGGCCTGAGAGACTAATGATTTAAGCTGATAGATTATTAAATTTTCCTGTTTTAATACATTTATAAAAATACATGTATCAAATAAGTGAATTCTGCAAATTCCACACTGTATTTCAAAGTGCTGGTCACTAGTCTATTGTAAAGTGTTGTAAGACACATATAAAAATATTTAAGGCCCTTCTGAGAGCTATAAAATGACAATGACCGTCTACTGTTTAAACCCAAATACTAGGCCTAGTCCAGTCTCCTGAACTTGCGGATAATTTAATGAAAATTTCCTGAATAATGAACTGTTGCTACAATCAATTCAATGAGAAGAAAAAATAAATAAATCAACAAATTTGTGTCAACTAGGTAAAATGACAAATTAACAACGTTTTATTTTACATCTGGTCAGTCAAGAGGAAGACTCTCTTCAGATGCTCGCAAGCCTCAGAACCCACACCCATCTCTGAATGGCTGGCTGGTGAATCAGGAGTCCTCTTGAGGCAATTATAGAGAAAAAGAGGGAGAAGAATATGTTTCTCAGCCACTAAGTTTCCTATTAGTCTGTGTAGAAACAGAAAAGCGTTCAAAGTTTATTTTATTATTTTTTTCTTAAGAAAAAAAAGTTTTCTTAAACTTTGTAAGAAAGCAGACCACAATTTTTTTTAAAAAGTTTAATATGGGCTTCCCTGGTGGCGCAGTGGTTGGGAGTCCACCTGCCGATGCAGGGGACGCGGGTTCGTGCCCCGGGCCGGGAAGATCCCGCATGCCGCGGAGCGGCTGGGCCCATGAGCCGCGGCCGCTGGGCCTGCGCGTTTGGAGTGTGCGCTCCGCGGCGGGAGAGGCCGCAGCGGTGAGAGGCCCGCGTACCGCAAAAAAAAAGAAAAAAAAAAAAAAGTTTAATATTCTGCTAGATGTATAAAATGATGATCTTGCAAGGAAGAGAAGGAAAAAGATCACGATGCCTCTGTCAGAGCATTTTGCTTCTGTGTCCTGTACTCCAAACTCCTTCTTACAGAAAGACGTGAAAGAAGTCTCATGACCACAGCCTTCTCATCCATCCCTACTCATTTTCGCTTGGCCATCCTGTGCTGCTTAAATGTCAGCTAGATACAGACCACCCCAAAATATAATCTCCAGCCCAAATCACTTGACTGAACTCCATTTATGGGTCCCCAGTTGCTTATGGGCAAGATCCACCCGAGGGCTGCATGGACGTCTCAGATTTAGGGTGCTCAAAACAGATATTGTCTTTTGTTTTTTTAACCAGCCTACCCTCTTCTGTAGTGAATAGGTCTATGATCCACAGTCACCAAAACCAGAAACTGAGACATCACAGGGAACTCCTCTCTCCCTCCCCCCTCACACGTGAGAGATATTCATCATCACTGATGATCTGTACATCTATACATGATCTATACACTGATGACCGATACATCACTGAGATCTATTCATTCCACATGTGCAGTATATCCTAAGTCCATATATTCCTCTCTGTTCCCTGTGCCGCTGCTAACTGCAGAATTGCTTTACAATTTAAAAAGTTAATTTCATTTTAATTAATTTAACTTTCATTAAAAACTTTCTTATTTTTAAATTAGAACTCGGGGGGATCGAAATAAAATTCTAATGCAGTCTCATTACAAAGAAAAATAAAAATATCTATAGAAGTATACATAATAAAGTCTCTTACATTTCCCCACCTCACTCTCATCTCCAGAAGTAGCAATTATTAACATATTATCTAGTGTCCTGCCAGATCTTTTTCTATGCATTCAAGGAAATATGCACTTATACACATAATCATAGCTATTCAAACATGAATGGAATTACAGTGTCTTGATTAATAATACTGTGTTAACCATGTCTTGGAGATTATTCCATATTAGTATATATAATAATATCTAACACTTGTTTAGTAATAACTATGTGCTAAAAAACTGTTCTAAGTGTTTGATATGTATTATCTCACCTAATTATCACACTGTATCTGTGTAGTTAGTACTATAAATAATATCCCTATTTCACACATCAGAAAATAGAGGCATATAGAAGTTCACTAACTACAGATAAAATAGACTTAAAAATGATTTAGCTAAGTTGCAGAATATAAAGCCAATTTAGATTTCTATATACCAGCAACAAACAAACTGAAAATATTAAAATACACAATAGCATAAGAAATCAAGTAACTAAGAATAAATAGAACATGTTGTAAACTAAAAGTTATAAAACATAATTGTGTGAACTTAAAAAAACACCTAAATGGAGAGAGAGATCATGTCCCTGGAAGATTCTATTTTGTAAAAAATTAAGGTTCTCCACAAATTGGTCTATAAAATCAATATTATTAAAATCCCACAGAGGTATGTGTATACAAATGAAAAGGGCCAAGAATAGCCAAAACAATACTGAAGAAGGTCAATGTGGAAGAAAAATTAGAGTCAAGTACCACATTTATTTTAAAGGAATAGGAAGATGGTATGGACAGCAAAACACATGTCACAGAATATAAGCTCAGTAACAGATTCATCCTTACACAGTCACTTGATTTATGAAAAGGGCACAACTGCAGAGAAAGTGGGAAAGGATGGTCTTTTCAATAAATGGTGCTAGAACAGTTGAATACCCACAAGAAAATGAAATCTTGACAATATCTTTTAACACACACACACACAATTCCAAATGAATTGTATACATTTTTTTTAACATCTTTATTGGGGTAAAATTGCTTTACAATGGTGTGTTAGTTTCTGCTTTATAACAAAGTGAATCGGTTATACATATACATATGTTCCCATATCTCTTCCCTCTTGCGTCTCCCTCCCTCCCACCCTCCCTATCCCACCCCTCCAGGCGGTCACAAAGCCCCGAGCCGATATCCCTGTGCCATGCGGCTGCTTCCCACTAGCTATCTACCTTACGTTTGTTAGTGTGTATATGTCCATGACTCTCTCTCGCCCTGTCACAGCTCACCCTTCCCCCTCCCCATATCCTCAAGTCCATTCTCCAGTAGGTCTGTGTCTTTATTCCTGTCTTACCCCTAGGTTCTTCATGACATTTTATTTCTTCTTAAATTCCATATATATGTGTTAGCATACGGTATTTGTCTTTTTCTTTCTTTCTGACTTACTTCACTCTGTATGACAGACTCTAGGTCTATCCACCTCATTACAAATAGCTCAATTTCACTTCTTTTTATGGCTGAGTAATATTCCATTGTATATATTTGCCACATCTTCTTTATCCATTCATCCGATGATGGGCACTTAGGTTGTTTCCATCTCCGGGCTATTGTAAATAGAGCTGCAATGAACATTTTGGTACATGACTCTTTTTGAATTTTGGTTTTCTCAGGGTATATGCCCAGTAGTGGGATTGCTGGGTCATATGGTAGTTCTATTTGTAGTTTTTTAAGGAACCTCCATACTGTTCTCTATAGTGGCTGAACCAATTCACATTCCCACCAGCAGTGCAAGAGTGTTCCCTTTTCTCCACACCCTCTCCAGCATTTACTGTTTCTAGATTTTTTTGATGATGGCCATTCTGACTGGTGTGAGATGATATCTCATTGTAGTTTTGATTTGCATTTCTCTAATGATTAATGATGTTGAGCATTCTTTCATGTGTTTGTTGGCAATCTGTATATCTTCTTTGGAGAAATGTCATCCTTCAATTTTTAATTTTTTTTTTTTGCGGTACATGGGCCTCTCACTGATGTGGCCTCTCCCGTTGTGGAGCACAGGCTCTGGACGCGCAGGCTCAGCGGCCATGGCTCATGGGCCCAGCTGCTCCGCGGTATGTGGGATCCTCCCAGACCGGGGCACGAACCCGTGTCCCCTGCATCGGCAGGCGGACTCTCAACCACTGTGCCACCAGGGAAGCCCCCATCCTTCAATTTTTTATTAAAGTTTTTAAAGTTAGAAAATTCTGAGTATGATTCAATTTCTCATGGGTAATGGCCAAAAGACTTACACCTCTCTACTGGTTGTCATGGGTTTTTAACAATAAGTGCACACTGATGCATGAATGCAAAGTCAGAAAACGATGAGAAGTATTAGAAATTATTGGAAGAATTCTGAACTGAAATTGCAATTCACATTAATCAGGTTTTCCATGCATAGCTCATAGCAGATACATAGACTACATCTGTATGCCCAGCTCTTAGCACATTCGTTGACACAATGTAGGCACTCAATGTGTATGTGTTAAATTGAAACACTGGCTTGAACACTGAGGATAAGAGAGCATTCCAGCCACTCTTACAGTGATCAGTGGATTTTTGAAAATGTCCAAGATGGTGGAATATACAAATGAACTATCAGTTTACAACCCCCCAAAGTTGTTAGATTCCTGCTATAAGCATGACACAGGCTTCCAATAGGCTGGTGGGGTCACCCAAGATCCAGACAATATACCCCCATCATCACGTCAAGCTCCAAGAAAGAGAAAAGAATCTGGGAGAGGGTATGATAAAGTAGAAAGGATTATAATTAAAGATCAAGGATTCTTTCACAGAGAATCCTGTAGATTCCTTGGGTTTAGAAAGAAAATTCAGCTTTCTCTCTCTCTCTCTCTCTCTCCCAGAAATATTCTCAGGATGCCTTCTGCTCTCTGATTTAGTCAGTTTGGATATTCATGGGTCCATTCATTTTTCTAGCTAATTTCAAGCACTGTTGAATGTAATTACCATTAAATCAGGCATATAACATGGTAAAATGTGTATTTGTAGTTCGTTCTTGGCTTACTCCAGAGACAAGGTCATGGATATAATTAAAATAAATAATTAAAATAAATATAATTATTTATATTAATTATATAATTAAAATAAATAATTCTCTAAACTCTTGGGCTTTTGGGCTTTCAGGAACACAGCCTTTTTGTCATGTGACTTTCAGGGTGCATGTGTGCCCTCCTTTGTTTCAGCCTCCACTTTGGATGTTAAAAGTCAATAATACTCATCAACGTAAGTGTCTATCGCACTAAGTGAAGTAAGTCAGGAAGAGAAAGACAAATATCATATGATATCACTTATATGTAGAATCTAAAAAAATGATACAAGTGAACTTACTTACAAAACAGAGATATAGTCACAGATGTAGAAAACAAACTTATAGTTACCAGGGAGGAAGGGGGGGAGGGATAAATTGGGAGATTGGGATTGACATAAACTATATGTAAAATAACTAATAAGGGCCTACTGTATAGCACAGGGAACTCTACTCAATTCTCTGTAATGACCTATATGGGAAAAGAATCTAAAAAATAGTGGATACATGTATATATATATAATTGATTCATTTTGCTGTACAGCAGGAATTTACACAGCATTATAAATCAACTATACTCCAATAAAATTAAAAAAATAAAATTAATAAAAGTAAATGATTCTCTGCTTTTCTCCAAAAGAATTATGGGCTAACCTTTGTGATCTTGAAGTTGAAACAAACAATTTGATGTGTATTCTCCCCTTAAATATTTCAAGTTATCTACAGAAGGATTCATTTGACATCCAAGACATTAATGTGTAGTCTGTTTATTTCTGCAAGAAAAATCTTCTCCACCTTGCCCTTCCAGCTACCTAGAGATGGAATAAAAAGGGAGAAGCCTGTAAGTGTGGACAAGGAAGGACCCTGGGGCAGGGCTGTCACTGACCTTGGTGGTACCAGCTGCTCTGTGGGAAGTCATGAGTCTTGGTGGAAGTTTCCTGCCCACCCCTTTCAAGAACTTCTCCTGGAGTCACATATTTAGAATCAGTGTTGGAAGGGACTTGATATTACATTTAGTACGAGAAATATATAGATAACATTTCCCTGAGGGTATCCAAGTGTTGGTGTACAGCAGTTAATGCTATTCCCTAAATTTTTCCTAATTACGTTAAAAACAAGGCAATCACGTCTCAATCTTTGGTCCATTTGAAGCAACCACTGTAGTAATAATGCCTCTGTCTATCACACTAGAATCTAAATACAGATCATGAATAGACAGAATGAATACGGAAATGTGAGTTATGATACTGATATTAATATCTATGAAAAATCACACAAAGTGATGGATTTAAGAAAGAGTAAACATAAAGGAATGTGGGACAATGTAAAATAATCTAGGTCAGTGACTGTTTCTTACTAACTGTTTTCTATCAGGCATTGAACACAGGCAGAGTACATGGTGGGGCTCAATTATCATGTATTAAAAGATAAATAAATGAATGAATGAATAAAATAAATATGAAATCAGGCAGCATATCCACAGTTATGAAATGTACGTAATGAAATTTGCAAGACTCATATTACTGAGGAGGAGGGTGGTTGGACAGGAATACATGGATCAGCTCCAAAATGAAATTAAGTGTACTTTATCTTTAATAAATGCCAATAAATGCAGATTATTCTTTTCTTAAATGAAATATAAAAGGAAATAGATGTCAAATGGAAAAAAGCATAGTGTAAACATGACAAATATGTTACAGAACTCAGGTCTGGCTTATGGTTACTAAAGGGGGAAGGTGGGGTGGGAGGGATAAATTGGGAGATTGGGATTGACATGTACACACTACTATATTTAAAGTAGATAATCAACAAGGACCTACTGTATAGCACAGGGAACTCTGCTCAATATTCTGTAATAACCTAAATGGGAAAAGAATTTGAAAAAGAATGGAGATATATATATATGTGTGTATAATCTGGATCACTTTGCCGTACACCTGAAACAAGCACAACATTGTAAATCAACTATAATCCAATATAAATTTTAAAAAAATTTAGTGAAATAAAAATAAAACCAAAAAAAATCACTACTCAAGAGGCAAATGTTGATAGAAAAGAAAGTTGCTTTTAATCCCAAAGATGGCAATCTGGGAAGAAGGCAGGTTCATGTCCCCCTAAAACCAACTCTGAAGATTCTGCTCTGCCATGAAAGTTTTTAAAGGGAAAAGGGAATTAATCTCAGCTAATGCTTGAGACAGGGGGTCAGAGTCATCACCATCCCCCACTGCCTGCAGGCTTTTTGTCTCCCTGTGATCTTTCTTTAGATGCTATCATGTTCACACAGTGTGTTTTCAAGATTACTGAAGGGGAAGCTAGAGAAGAGATCTGGTCATCAGTTAATTACTTATTCTTCTTTCCTACTTCTTTGATCTAAGAAAAGAACCAGCAGGTTAGGCAAGGTATTGTGTGATCCAAAGATTTAAAAGGTGTGCTTGCGACAGAGATGAGCAGAGCATGGGGCACCTGGTTTAAAGTTAGTTACAATACAGCTTTGCTAAAGTGACAAGAAAAGGGGTTTCCTGCAAAGATCTGCTTACGACCACCACCCCCATCAGATATCATTCCATTTCTATGGGGTTAGGGATTAAAGTTCATCTCCTAGAACTGCTTCATGCTGAGGAAAGGCATTGAGGTCTTAGAATGAAAGACATCAATATGGGTTTGAAGCATCTCTTTGCTGACGGTTTTAGTTGCCCCCTGCTTACATATACAGGCAGAACAAGCTACAATTATTTTGATGCCCCAAAATATATAGATTATTATGAGAAATAGGGTTAATCTCTTTCTCTTGAGGCCAGTTCTTGGAATTGTGCTAGCCATAGATTCATTACTGCTCAAGATGGAGCAACTTATGTCATGGCTGTTGTGTTGTCATCATGCAGTCAGCCTTTCCCTCTGGTGGCAGCTATAGTATCTATAAAATGATTCAGGAATGTGCATCAGACACTGAATCTGTGACTCTATCGTCCTGATCAGTAACTGCTTGAGTCCATCCTTCTGTGACTCAGGGAGGCCTGAGAAACTTCAGCTTTTCTACAAACAAGGGCATGGAGGGGTCTTTGTACTTGGGTGGGGGAGGGGGGGTGCCCACAGGAGTCTGCTTGGTTCCAAATAGAAATAAACGTACATAAATGAAATTATTAAAAACATGGTTAAAGAATAGGATGATGACATTTCATCCAAGGCTATGGAAGAGCTTCAGTGAAAAATCATAGCAGGTCAAGGACCAATAAATAGCTTATGACATGCAGTGGCAATAATTTTCAGTAAGTGCCAGGCTGTCCTAACCCAATGTCTATGTCCCAGTAAATTAATCATTATTGAAAGTAGAATAATTTTCACCCAATTTGTCAATCATTGGAATACATTAGCCAGTTGATAAATGTTAGCTAAGCATGAAACAAAGTATACTGTGCAGCTAGCAAATCATTGTTAGCGAATCCCACTGTGAATGTCTAAAATGATACCAACATAAAGCAAAAAAAAATTTTTTTAAATGCCTTCAAACTGCATTTTAAACGTGTTGGGGACTTCCATTTCCAAAAAGAATAAGGAAAACCACACGTTACAGTTGCTCTCTCCTAACAAAAACAAGCTAGATAAGCTATAAAATCATAGTTTTAAAAAATAAGTCTGAGATCTAATAAGGCAAAGAAACCTAAATCAGGAATTTCCAGAACATGATAATTCTTCTTAGAAGTGGATCACTTTCATGACTTGCAAAGCAGTGAAAGAAGGCAGAATCTACCCTAAACAAGGATAAAGAGAAATGAAAAAAAAATTAATGAACTTTTAAAATCGTATGTTGGATGATATGATACATTGGAATCCCGAGCAGGCCCAACACCAGATTGTCTGCACTCACCTACCAAATATTCCCTTTGAGCCTTTGCTAAGTGTATGGGGTAGTCTTTGCTAAGTGCATGGGGTAGTGGGCTGAAGGCTGGGTACAGGCAGAAGAGCTAGATAAATCCCCCCCTCCCCAGGGAACTTAAGACCTTCACCAAATGCATTGTGACTACATACCCTCCTAGGTTGGTGATGGGGCAACAGGGTACATCTTTCTAAGAACAGAATGGCAGTGGTGAGACTGAAGAACAAAGAAAATGCTTTAGCAACCCAGAGAGCAGGTGACAAAGAAATAAACTGTAATCCAGAGTGTCGTTATGGCAGCAGGGCTATAAAGCATAAAGAGTTTTCTAAAATCTCAAAGATGTTCAGATCTTAAGCCCTGCTAAAGAGAAATTCTATATCCTATTAACAAGACATACTAAGCCAATGGTGAGCTGAATCTAACAAAAGGTACAGAAATCTCAGCCCTTACCTCAATGACAGAATAGATTATCCAAGTTCCCCAAACCAGCAGACCTACAGAAGAAGGTGCAGGCCCTTTTTGGAGGAACATAATTATTTATTTTTCTACACACACAGATTCAACATAAAATCAGAGATTATGGGACACAAACAGAATCAAGAAAATTTGACCTAAAAGCAAAGATACTCACAGTAGAAATAGCTTCAGAGGTGGGCCAGATGTTGGACTTATCAGAACTTTTTTTTTAATGAATGTGAAGAACGTATTAAAATATATACTCTAAAAAGTAAACACCATGGGATGGGAACAACCAATGGGGAATTTGAGCAAATATGTGGAAACATTAACCAAATGGAAATGTTAGTAATGAAAATACCATATCAAAAATGAAGAATCCATTTAATGACATGAACAGCAGATTGAACATAGCACAAAAAAGAATCAGATACCTGAATATAGGTCAATAGTTTATTCAAACTGAAACACAAGAGAAAAAAACAGAAAATAAAACATAACAGATCAATATCTGTGGGAAAATATCAGATAATTTACATAGGAATAATTGGAGAAGCAAGAGAGAAGAGAGAAAATGAAGCAAAAGAAATATTTTAAGAGAAAACAACTGAGGATTTATCAAATGTTATCAAAGAAATTAACTCAGAGAGCCAAGAAATAATTTCAAATAAACCTCAATCAAGATATAGTAAAAGAAAACACACTAAATTATATCATAGTCAAACTGCAGAACACCAAAGACGAAAAGAATATTATAAAAATAACCAGAGAAAAATGGCAATTACATACAGGAGCACAAGAATAAGAGGGATGTCTTACTTCCAATAAGAAACAGAGTGCTCCAGGGGCTTCCCTGGTGGTGCAGTGGTTGAGAGTCTGCCTGCTGATGCAGGGGACACGGGTTCGTGCCCCGGTCCGGGAAGATCCCACATGCCGCAGAGCGGCTGGGCCCGTGAGCTGTGGCCACTGAGCCTGCACGTCTGGAGCCTGTGCTCCGCAATGGGAGAGGCCACACAGTGAGAGGCCCACGTACTGCTAAAAAAAAAAAAAAGAAAGAAAAAACAGAGTGCTCCAGAGAAGATATCATCTGAAATGCCGACAGAAAAAAATGTTAACACCCAAATTCTATGTTCAGTAAAAAAAAATAAAATAAATAGCACTACAGAAGGAAGATGAAATAAAGACATTTCAAAATGAACAACAAGGTCCTACTGTAGAGCACAGAGAACTATATTCACTATCTTATGATAAGCCATAATGGAAAATAATATTTTAAAAAAAGAATATATACATACATACATATATATATAACTGAATCACTTTGCTGTACAGCAGAAATTAAAACAGCACTGTAAGTCAACTATATTTCAATAATTAAATAATGAAAGAAAGAAAAAAGAAAGAAAGAAAAATAAAGAAAGGGAGAGAAAGAAAAAGTGAGGGAACTTGTCAACAACAAACTGACACTACAAGAAATATTAAAATAATTTCTTCAGACTGAAGAGAAATAAAAGCAAGTGGGTAGCCTTGCATTTTCAAGAAGTGATCAAGAGCGCTGTAAAGGGGACTTTTCATCATAGTTGTGTATGCATACATATTCACACATCACGCATTTCTCTAAAGCATCATTGGCTGTTTAAAGAAAAATAATAATGACATATTGCTCGGTATATAGCATATATAGAAGTAAATATGAGACAACAAGATCACAGAGAGGGGAGGTAAGTGGGATTGTAACGTAAAATTCTTAAATTCCTTTGTAAGTAATATAATTTTTACTCAAAAGTAGACAATAATACATTAAAAATGCACACTGTAATCTCTAGAGCAATTGCTGAATAGTTAACATCAAGAAGTATAATTAAAATATCAATAGAAAATGAAACAAAGAATACTAACAAACTTATTTTCTCATCCAAAATATAGCAGTGAAAGAGGAACATAGGAACAAATAGATGGGGCAAAAAGCAACTCAGATGGTAGGCTTAACTCCAACCAGGTAATTAATTATATTAAATATAAATGGACCGACACTCCAGTTAAATCTATGACATACTAAATAAAAAACAAGACTCAAGTAAGTGTTGTTTGCAGGAAGCACACTTTAATAAGAAGACCCCAGAAAGATTAAAAGTAAAATGATAGGAAAAGATACACTGTGTAAACTCTAACCATAAATAGATATGGCCATATTTTGTATTAGACAAAGGAGACTTCAGGACAAAGATTATTAATAGAGATAAAGAGGGACATTTTATGATAAAAGGTCAATTCATAAAAAAAAAATATATGCCTATGTATTTTTTTAAATTATTGACTCATTTTATTTATTTTTAAAATATTTATTTATTTTTGGCTGAGTTGGGCCTTTGTTGCTGCATGCGGGCTTTCTCTAGTTGCAGTGAGCAGGGGTTATTCTTCATTGTGGTGCAGGGGCTTCTCATTGCGGTGGCTTCTCTTGTTGTGGAGCACAGGCTCTAGGCACACAGGCTCAGTAGTTGTGGCTCGTGAGCTCTAGAGCGTAGGCTCAGTAGTTGTGGCACACAGGCTTAGTTGCTCCACAGCATGTGGGATCTTCCTGGACCAGGTCTCAAACCTGTGTCCCCTGCACTGGCAGGTGGATTCTTAACCACTGTGCCACCAGGGAAGTCCCAGTGCCTATGCATTTAATACCAGTCCAAGATCAAGGTGCCAGCTATTTTGATTTCTGGTGAGAGCACTCATCCTGGCTTGGTGGTGGCCACCTTCTCACTGTGTTCTCACAGTTGGACAGTGTGTGTTCTTTGCTATTTATTCCTAAAGGGCACTAATCCTATTGGATCAGGGTCCTGCCCTCATGACCTCATTTAATCTAAATTACTTCCGTAAAAGTCCTGTCTCCAAGTACAGTCGTTTGAGGGTTAAGGCTTCAACATATGAATGGGGGGGGGGTTGAGACTGAAACAGTCAGTTCAAAACAAGTAATAAATATTTAAGAAAGAAAACATGAGTTTATTGGAGAGG
Organism: Globicephala melas; assembly: GCF_963455315.2. NCBI lineage: Eukaryota > Metazoa > Chordata > Mammalia > Artiodactyla > Delphinidae > Globicephala > Globicephala melas. The sequence continues at coordinate 145,590,313 of NC_083317.1, forward strand.
AGTTGCTTTTGCTTTGTTGTATTTTTAAATTTATTTTAGAGATACCCTTCCATGGAATATGAAATTAGATTTAAAAAATGAAAAAAAAAAGTACAGTTCTGCAGCTTGAAAAGTATCTGGAATGTGCTGAAAGAAGTTATTCATTTTTTTGAAGTAATTCTCCCAATGCAAAACAGACAACAACTAATTTAGCAAATGGAAAAGCTTATGTAACAGCCCTTCAGTTATGAAAATGCAAATAATTCCAAACATTTGTAACACTTCCAGGAATTTCATGAAACAATGTTTTAACATCCTGACTCAAGATATAGTAGCAAAACATGCCAAACACCAACTAAACCAAATGATAAATTTCATTTTGAGAAATATGGAAAAAACCACATGGCCATAATGAAAAATAATGTCTTAATCAGATACTGTCTTGAAAAGATTCAGAGAAAGAATTCTATGGGAAAAATATTGGGGAGAAAAATTAATCTGAAGACACATACAGGCTGCTCCTTACTCCTAAAATTGATCTCAATTTCAAGAAGAAAATAGCCTCTTTTTCTAGTGTTGTATCTCATGTATTCAGGACACACACTACAAGGCTGAAAATATGAAAAGAGAACTTGGCTCCTGACCTTTTATACTTTCTCCAGGAAATGTTGTTTTTTGCTGGTAGCCAACAAAAATAAAATCCACTTGTAAACCTAGGATGTAATCAATGACAAGAAATAAATGTATTCATATGTGCTAAAAACAGTATTGCTCTCAGCTGAAAATTGGATATATCTTATGAATGCATGGACCATAATAAATCAGTGTTTTTTCCAGGTAGATTGTTTGCCTCTCAGGCTCAAAAGCCGCAAAGATTTCGAACTAATTCTTCTTCTGCATACTTTTGGGCCCAATATGTGAGGTATATTCCTTTCTCCTCTCATTTTATTTAGCACTTAGAACGTGCCTCTATTTTTTTCTTTTTTTTGCGGTACGCGGGCCTCTCACTGTTGTGGCCTCTCCCGTTGCGGAGCACAGGCTCCGGACGCGCAGGCTCAGCGGCCATGGCTCACGGTTCCAGCCGCTCCGCGACATGTGGGATCATTCCCGGACCGGGGCACGAATCCGCGTCCCCCGCATCGGCAGGCAGACTCTCAACCACTGCGCCACCAGGGAAGCCCGTGCCTCTATTTATAAGAATAATTTCTAAGGTTTTCATTTTAAAATGAATTCAGTGTTGGGATCCGTACCATCTTTGATCTTAAATATTGTTCTTCTGGAAATGATGATGGGATCCAGTTAAGAGAAGAGAAAGTTTAACATCAGGTTCTTTACAATATACTCTCAAATATTCTTGTGGAAAATCTCATGGAACATCATTGAAAGCGGTCTTTTTCATGAAACTTGAGTAGATTCATGACGATTCCAGTGCAAAAATTATGTATTTGTTTAAAAAACCAAACGAGACAAAGAAGCCAGCTCTATGTCATTATGATCTTTTGCCATATGTAGTATCCGAGTATATCATCACCCATGTAGCAAATTGAAGGAAATTAGCAATTCGTTATGTGTAGTAGCAGCTCTTGGTGCCCCATCCAAATTCCCTAGCACTTCCCACTCGGTGCACACCTGCTAGACTTCCAGCTGCATTCCTGCTTTACTTGAAGCCTTTCCCTGGCTCTTGGAGCTCACTTTGCTGCCTACATGGCAAGTTGGAAGCACCAGGGAGTTAACACTCCCTTGGGGCAGCTTCCATATTGCAGGGGTGGAGTTGTATGAATACCCCAGATCGCTCACACCGTAGGAAGGATCACTCTGCAGTGTGGTCCACACTGGTTCCCACGTCCCCAGAAGGATTAAACTCCGTTTTCCCTCAGTGGGGACTAAAGTGGATACTAAAGCCTTTATTGGCTGCCTTCCTCCTCTGTCTCATTTCCTCACTCCCCTTCTAGTGACTTCAGAAATCACCTCCCAAATAGGCCTTTTGTTCTTTAATCTCTGTCTCAGGGTTTGCTTCTAGCGGACCAAAACAAAGACATTATGGACCATAGTCTGCGATTGTTCAGAGATTTAATTTTCCCAAATGGAGTGAATCAGCACCTCTTGACATCAATTATAAAACTGACACTTTTAGTGGCTGAGCCAAAAAGCCTTAACCAGTGAGATTATATTGCGAAACTATATTGTCTCTAGTAGAGCAGGTTTTATATAATTTTGTTACTGAAAATGGGGGTCCAGCTGCTCGCCACTCAAAAGCCAATAAAGAGGCAAGTTTGGTGGAAAGGAAAGTTTGCTTTATTTTGGAAGCCAGCAGCCAGGGGGGAAGGTGGACTCCTGTCCAAAGGCCGACTCCCCCACTGACAATTGGGGCAAGAGCTTTTATAGACAGAGGGAGCGGGCTACGTGCAGAAACAGCACAGGCAGCTCTGACAGGCATCTTGCAATTAGTCATGCAGTGGTCTGACCAGCGTCATCTTGATTGTTTTAAGTACAGTGAATCTTTAGTTCCAGGGTCAGTTTGTTCTCACTTCTTTGAGGCCAGCTCTCAGAATTGTGGTTTATGTCATGGCTACAGTCTGGTCATCATGTAGTTAACTTCTCCCACCTGGTGGGCTTTTAGTATCTATTAGACAGCTCACAGGATACAGCGCAGAATATTACCTATAGCCTTTGAGGAGGAACTAAAGGACTTTGACTTTGCTTAATGACTAAACTATTATTATTTGGTCACTTTTGACTGTTTTCCTTTGTTTCTGCATTTTCTCACTTCTTTGAATAAACTTATTCTTTGGCCAAAATTGTTCCAAAGACAAAAGACAGGCTGAGGATATCAGGGGGAAGGACCATAGCATCCGGCTTGGTGTCAATTTTAGCCTACCATACACGGATAGACCTTTCATTATGGTACTCCAAAGGTCATTATCTCAAGTCTTTACTGGGGGACCCATTATTTTTCTAGAGAAGAATTCTCTCATCTCCTCCTTGGGGAATTATAAGCCTTGATGCTGGCTTTCTGAGGACGGCACAGAAGGGTTGCTGAGAGTCTCATAATTTGACACAGTCTCCCTGTTTTGATTTTGGTTTGTTACCTTTAACTTTGCCAATGCTGTGTGTCTCAGAGCCTCAAGACTGTTTCCTTTTTTAATTTTTTTTTCTCGCAATAAACCTCTACCTTTTCTCTGGGGTGGGGAGAGATACTTGTAGAAGGTGAGAATGGTAAATACCTTATACATTAATTTATCTAATATCCCTCTTTTCAGCCTCATGCTTTCACCCATATTCAGCTGGTTCTCCAATTTCTGGAACTTTCCAGGGAGGAGCAAGGGACATGGATTTCTCCTTAGGATCTTTCTTATGTGTTCTTAGGTTTCAGCTTTCTTTGCTGTGTTAGTTATCACTCTTCCAACTGAGGCCATACTTCCCCTACTGCTGTTCTCTTCTCCAGTTCTCTCTGTCCTCCTAGCCTTATTCTTTTGTTGCTTATTCCTTTTATGTAATTTTAGTGAGATTTCAGTATGGAACAGATTAAACAGATTAAAACCACCAAGTTCCACAGAAGCTAGAAATTGTTCTTTGTTTTTGGGGTTTTTTTCTTGTTTGTTTGCTTGTTTGTTTTGGCAGAGAAATGTTGGCTAAGGTTATCAAGGCCATCAAGAGTCCCACAGTCCTTCCAGTTTTGCAAAGTGCATGACCTGAAGATGTGCTGTGAGTGCTATGTGCCTTCGCTATATACAAGTTTCATTTTTATAACAAGGTCTGATTTCTCTGCTGCAAAATCATGTTGACATAAAAGCCCTTCACATTTCTGTGGAAACTATGCTCTTTTAGAACCAGTAGCATAAAGTTTCATTTAATCTGCATGAATCTAGAATATTTGGTGCCAGAATGTTTTTTTTTTTTCTTTTTTGTCTTAATGGAAAAATAAAAACATTAAGAGTTTGAATCGCTGCTCACACAGTGACTGTCAAACAGTCATACAGAGTCAGTCAGTCTCTGAGAGTAGATCAACTCTACCATTTTGAAAATCAAAGATTTAGGAAACACCATGGCGAAGAGTGTGGGGGAGGGATAGACTGGGAGTTTGGGATTGACATGTACACACTGATATGTTTAAAACAGATAACCAACAAGGACCTACTGTATAGCACAGGGAGCTCTGCTCAGTACTCTGTAATAACCTAAATGGGAAAGAATAGACACATGTATATGTATAACGGAATCACTTTGCTGTACACCTGAAACTAATACAACATATTTAATCAACTATACTCCAATATAAAATAAAAACATTTAAAATAAAATTTATTTTCCTTAAAAGAAACAAAACAGCAAACAAACAAACAAAAACACCAACACTAAGGGCCAAGAAGAGGAACCAAAACAGAGATTTATAAAAATTGATCTAAGTTTATAAAAATTAAGATGTACTTAATGAAGCATGAACCTGGAGTGTAAAAGGGAAAAAAAATATTACCTTGAAATAGGGCGACCATATATACGTATGCCCAGTACAGCTTGCACCCAATGGCAACCAAGACCCAGATCAGGAGAAACACTTAGAAGTGCTTCCTTACCACTAAAATCAGAATGTACCATGAACCAAGAATCTCAATAAAATAATGCGACTTCATTTTAATCAGGAAAGGAAGAAGTTCCAAGTTTTAAATTGGGTTCAGATTTGACATGTCAAAAGAATAAAGAAATTGTTTCACCTGATAGAAACAAAATGGGTTTGCAAGAAGTATCAATATCAAAATTGATCAAAATTTTGGTTTGTTACCTTTAGAAGAGCAGTCAGTGGAAAAGTGGAAAGATTGCTTTTTATCCACTCGTACTTTTGTCTACACATTATATAAGTAATGGCTGTAAGTTACAGTGTTATCTGTGTAGATGAAATACAAGTCACAGATGTTATCTGTGAAGTCTGGTCATCTCCTCCAGGCAGAAGATGGTAGGGGCATTTATGGCTCCCCGTTTCCCACTTTTGCACTACAAAATTTATAAGAAACTCCTATGACATAAACCTACAGCAGCCTTCAGAGATTTCAACAATAACTAACCTGTCCATTAACTGCAAACTTGTGCGAACTTTTTTTTTACTTAGAAAGTCTGAGATATTCTAATTAAAGACCAGAATATACAACATTCGCATATAATTTACTTTTTTAATTTAAAAAATTCTTTATTCTAAAATAAAGTTTTAAAGTAATGTGAGTAGTGTAAGATATTCACATACACAAATGTGTAAAGTTGAAAGTCTGATGTAATCTACACAGTTCAAAGAAAGCCATTAATAGATTTTCTGTGCATTATGAACATAAACACATACCTTTTTAAATGAGTTCATACTACACATATTTCTAGCAATGGTTTGTTTCACTTAATACATCATGGCCACTCTTCCATGCCCATACACAATGAATGTATTTTATTCATTTTAACAGACATGTAGATTTTCTTGTATGGCTGAACCATGTGTTATGTAACCGATTCTTTGCTGATAAACATTTAGGATTTTTTTTCTATATTTTTCTACCATGTAATTAATTTTTATTCTTAGGTAGTAACTTAACCATTGTCACTTCCTGTTGCGTCTTATCTTCTGAATTGAAAATAATTTCAGTGTGGCCTTGACCTCTAGTTTAATATTTGGATCTGTCAAATGTTGATATTGGTAGATAGTATATTAGGCCTCAGTTTCAAGTAATAGAAACCCAATCAGAGTAACTTAAGCAAAGAAAGGTATTTATTGGTTCACTTAACTGAAAAGTCAATAATTTACTTTTTGAAACATAATTAACATATAACATTATATATAGTTTCAAGTGTATAACATAATGATTCCCTATTGTATATATTGTGAAATGATCACCACGGTAAGTCTAGTTAATATCTATCATCATACAAATTATTTCGTGTGATGAGTTTTAAGATGAACTCTTTTAGCAACTTTCAGATGTGCAATATAGTATTATTGATTGTAGTCACCATGCTGTACATTATATTCCCATGACTTATAACTGGAATTTTGTACCTTTTGTGCCCCTTCACACATTTTGCTCACCCGCTTACCTTCTACCTATGGCAATCACTAACCTGTTCTCTCTACCTGTGAGTTTGGGGTTTTTCTGTTTGCTTTTTTTTTCGCGGTACCCGGGCCTCTCACTGTTGTGGCCTCTCTCATTGCGGAGCACAGGCTCCGGACGCACAGGCTCAGCGGCCATGGCTCACGGGCCCAGCCGCTCCGCGGCATGTGGGATCTTCCCGGACCGGGGCACGAACCCGCGTCCCCTGCATCGGCAGGTAGACTCTCAACCACTGCGCCAGCAGGGAAGCCCATGTTTGCTTTTTTCTTTTTGTTTTTTTGGATTCCATATATAAGTGAGATCAAACAGTATTTGTCTTTCTCTGTCTGATTATTTCACTTAGCATAATTCTCTCAAGGTTCATCCATGTTGTCATGCAAAATTTTATAAACATCTACCATAATATCAGATAACCTAATTCTAATATTTCTATTAAAAATCATATGTTAGAAGTAAGTGATACCTTAGAAATCACTCACTTCCTTACTGATACATGAAGAAACAGCCCTAGAGAGGTGAAGTGACTGGATCATTGACTAGAATCCAGACCCTTTGATTCTCATTCCAGGGTCCATTTATCATTATGGGGGGAAGGGTGCAACTTGGGGGTAGCTATTCAACTTTTTGTTCCTCCACTAAACTATTTTTGATTCAAATGTTTTCGAAATAGTCCTTCTGAAGACAAAAACACCAGCAGAAATGCTTACCACAGAGAGAAACAATTCATTCATTTTACTCATTCATTGAATAAGTGACGTGTGCTGTTTCTGGCAGTGGACGTGGATCTCTTGCCTTTATGGAACTTGTGTTTTAGTGGGGAAGGAGAGGATGGAGACAGACAGTCTAAAGAAAATAGATAGAATGAAGAAGTGCATAGAATGATCCATCCTAAGAGGAAAATAGAATGAAAAGAAGAAGCTGACTATTTGACCCAGCAATTCCACTCCTGGGCATATATCTAGAGGAAACCATAATTCGAAAAGACACATGCACCCCAATGTTCATAGCAGCACTATTTACAATAGCCAAGACATGGAAGCAACCTAAATGTCCATCGATGGAGGAATGGGTAAAGAAGATGTGGTACATACATACAATGGGATAGTATTCAGCCATGAAAAAGAATGAAATAATGCCATTTGCAACCACATGGATGAACCTAGAGACTATCATACTGGGTGAAGTAAGTCAGACAGAGAAAGACAAATATCATATGATATCGCTTATATGTGGAATATTAAAAAATGATACAAATGAACTTATTTAAGAAATAGAAACAGACTCACAGACTTCAAAAACAAACTTATGGTTACCAAAGGAGAAAGGTAGTGGGGGAGGGATAAATTAGGAGGTTGGGATTAACATATACACACTACTTTATATAAAATAGATAATCAATAGAGACCTACTGTATAGCACAGGGAACTCTACTCAATATTATATAATAACCTATAAGGGAAAAGAATCTGAAAAAGAATAGATATATGAATATGTATAACTGAATCACTTTGCTGTACACCTGAAACTAACACAATATGGTAAATCAACTATAATGTAAAATTTAAAAATTAAGAAAAAAGAAGAGCGTGGCTATGTTCGTTTTAAAAAGTTCCTTCTAAGGCATAAATCCTTGCACTAGAAGCTGAGTGAACGCAAGGAGCCAGCCATGTGAGGCTCCAGGGCAGCTCAGTCTAGATCGTGGAGGTGAAGGGCCTGGGGCCAGAACAACACTGGCAAATAATCCAGGAGGAGAAAAGCCAGAGTGGCTGGAAGGTGCTGACTGAGGGAGATGTGGGAGGGGATGAGGTCAGAGGGAGGTAGGAGCCCCGTCCTGTCCACGGCGAGAAGCTCGGATTTTATTCCCAGTGTAAAGGAATCCATTCAAAGGCTTTACACAGGAAAACATAATTTCTCAATTGATTTTCAGGTTTTTAAATCACCATGACTGCATAGGTGGAGAAAGATTACAGTGATGCCACGATAATTTGGTCTATGTTTTGCAACATACAATGGAGGGTAAAACAACCTAATCAAATAAGGCAAGGGAAAATATAACTGGAATCATGTGAACTTTATTTTATCCAAACACTGGGGAAAGAAAGTCACAGAAAAAGACAGCTGAAACCCACTACAGTTTAAGAATCCAGAACTTTGAAAATGCTTATTAAAACTTGTGGTAGGGTTTCCCTGGTGGCGCAGTGGTTGAGAGTCCGCCTGCCGATGTAGGGGACACGGGTTCGTGCCCCGGTCCGGGAAGATCCCACATGCCGCGGAGCGGCTGGGCCCGTGAGCCATGGCCGCTGAGCCTGTGCATCTGGAAAAAACAAACAAACAAACAAAAAAACTCGTGGTACAAATTATGTGGTCAAAGTTAGTTTTGTGAAAGTCACAGTAATGAATCTTAATGAGAACATGAATGTGTTATATTCTAAATCTAGCTTATTTTCACATTCTTTTGTCTTTGATCATTTATTCTACTTTATCATGACCTGTCCTTGAGGGAACAGAGATTCTCCATAAGCCATTTGCCTCCTTTTCTGGGGACCAAAGCACAGAAGTGTCCTTACAGTATTTTATATATACCATCTCATTTATCTTAACTGAAAAATTACAAGATGGATTTTTTTTTCCATTTTCCAAATAAGAAAGTTGAGACTCAAAGTATTTGGCAAACTGTCCTGGGTCACACAGCCTGTAAATGGCAGAGTCGAGATTTTAATTCAGAGAGTAAGGCTCCAAAGACCAAAATCTTCTTCTTGGGGTATTCCAGAAAGACTTCTTCATGCTGTAAGAGAACCTCAGATAGACTTCTGCCTTGCCTGTGGGCTGTGGAGTATGTATTAATTTTCAGTCATTAATAATCACCTTCCCAATCACTAACAGGAATATTCTTACACATTTTAAAAAACTTGAATGATAATTAATTGAATACTAATGGTGACCCAGGAAATTAAGATTAATGTAGCATCATAATAGCTTTAAAATTGTCTTCTATTAAAAAAAAATTTTAAAGGTTGGATGCCATGTCATAGCCTCCTCCAGTAATATTTATTGATACAAATTGTTTTCCTTTTTGTAGTAATTTAATGCTCCCCTGAACTGGCTCCTGTGATTTCAGAAGCTGGCCTCTGAACAGTCATGCACACTGATATGGACTCCCAAGATGAGAAATTCATTTTCTGCTTGACTTTGTAAGTGAAATTACACTCGGACACCACTCCTTTCTGCTGTCACTGAAAGGTATTAATGAAACATGGCACCAGAAATTTATTTGCAAGGTTGTCTTCTATTATATCCTTCGGTCTGGAAATGCATTTTTAGATTCCTGTAACAAGAGAAGGTGGGGAAAAGAAATCTCTCATGTGTCCTATAATCAAACTTATTGTCTGGTCTCCAGATTGAGAGGAAGTCAACATTTTCAGAGAGGTCTTAAAGTCATGCAGGAGAGCAATTCTCAAATGAAAACTATATCGATATTTACACTCTACCATTGGATCCCATGCCTCAGGTTGTCTTTAAACAGGATGTGCTAATTAACAATAAGTCAGAAATCATTGGAAAGCCTATACCACCCTTCAGAAATGGAAGTTATCTAGATGATGAAACCCATTGTTCAGGGTATGGTTGCAGAAGCAAGATGTTTAGTGTCAAGATGAAGTTTCTTGGAGTATTTCCCTGCTGAATGACTCCTTCTTCTCCCCGCTCAGAGACCATACTTAAGCAGCAGCCTGTTCAGATGTTCTGATCCAAAGACAAGTCACCCAATACTCCTCGAACAACCTGTCCATATCCTCGCCAATTCACCACGATTTATTAATTACACCGACCTAACCAAGGTCAGCCAGTTTTCTATCTACTCTGCACTCAAGGGTCATCTACACGTGCCCGTGAGCTATCCTCCAGTGCCTTACTTCCACACCCAAAGTAAGTAACGTATACCCACATTCTTGTATCGCTATGTTAACACAATAGAGTGAGTGGTTTTGTGTCCTGGGTAACCTTGGTTGGCCGTTGAGTGTACCCTTCTTGACTACTGCTGTATCCCCAGCAAAAGCACTTAGCACACAGTAGAGAAGCAGAAGATATTTGTTGAGTAAATAAATGAGAAAATGATTCTAGGGTGGTTGTGAAAATCCTTCCAAAGTTGTGTAAACCATATTATGCTTCTAGAATCAAAATTATGGACAGAACCAGACTTAATTTCCATAACATTTTCTAGGTACTGTTGGGCTTTGAATTAATCCATTTTTCATTATCCTTGTATGTTTGATTTTGCCATTTGGTGGTTGCAGTTTTTGCCACAAATTGTTCACTACTTACTTTAAAAACAGTATCTGAACTCGAACATGGGCTAATGTTTGGTTCTCTGTAGACTTGATACATTTTGATCTTTCGCTTTTACCGATGGCAACACTTATAGACCAATTGGACTATGACAGTTCATTAAAAATCATTTATTTTTCTGGAATCTTTGAGGGGTCATTGTTTTCCCAGTAGCTCTAACATAACTTCTTCCAATTAATTTTCCTTCATCCCCAGGGCTGAGTTAGATGGTCCTCCCCTGGTTTTCATAACATCCCTTATCACTGTATTTACTATTACCTTCTGTTCTAATTGACTACCAGTCCCTCCCAAACTTGACAGTGTGTGTGCAGAGATCCTGTGACCTAGTCACTATTTTTCTTTTTCTCTGGAACTTAGCCCAGTGCTTAATATATAGTAAAGTCTTAATGTAAGTTTGGTGAATAAATGGATAAAGAAAGAAAAAATACATGATCGAGAGATAGAGGTAGAGAGAGAGAGAGAGAGATGGAATTTGAGGAGACAGGCAGGTCTCCCTTTGGACTCTGCCATAAACCCTTGACAGGCTTTTGTACACAGTGAATAACTTGATTTTGGAGTCTACTCTAAAAATTGATACCAATGGTCATGGGCAGAGTGGTGTTGAAAGCAAGCATCTGAGGACTTTTTAAGCAACTTCTCATACACTGAGACATTTTTCTCTAAGACTCAAAATTTCACATGGTTTTTGTCCAAGTTGTAAAGATGAGAAAGCATCCCAGATAGTAGCCATCCCTCAGTGAGGAATCTGAAGAGTCTGATGTAGTTGATAAGTTTGCCCTAGTTTTCTGAAACACCTACTGACATGGGGAGGGGTAGGCAACAATGATCAAATTCCTCCCTAATGTTCCTAAACAAACCAGTTTTGTGCTAGAATAGAAAAAGATAGCTATTAGGTGAATTATTGCAAGATATAATTGGGAAACAGTAATTTTCTCTATCCCAAGTACCCAGTTTCAGTTCTTACTACTTGGAAATTGTTATTATTATTATTTTTTAAACTGGACTGAAGTATAGTGGATTTACAACATTGTGTTAATTTCTTCTGTGCAGCAAAGTGACTCAGTTATACATATATATATATTCTTTTCCATATTCTTTTCCATTATAGTTGAATGTAATGCCTGAGCTCTACAGTAGGATGTTGAATGTAGTTGCCTGAGCTCTACAGTAGGACCTTGTTGTTTATCCATTCTATATGTCATAGTTTGCATCCACTAATCCCAAACTCCCAATTCTTCCCACCCCTTCCTCTGCCCTTGGCAACCACAAGAATCTTCTCTATGTCTGTAAGTCTATTTTCGTTTTGTAGGTATGTTGATTTGTATTGTATTTTAGATTCCACATATAAGTGATATCGTACGGTATTTCCCTTCCATCTTCTGACTTACTTCACTTAGTATGATAATCTCTAGGTCCATCCATGTTGCTGCATATGGCATTATTTCATTCTTTTCGATGGCTGAGTAATATTCCATTGTACATATGTACCACATCTTCTTTATCTGGACATGGTTATTATTAATAACCCCAGGCCCTGGCTGGGCTATGTCAGACTGGTGTCCATCAGCATATTTAATGCTCATGAAAACCCAGTAAGATCCAGGGCTAGTAACATTTTGTGCAAATTGGAATCATGCAAAATTTAATTTTGCAAATCTGAAAAAAATTAATATAAAGTTATCAACACATTCTAATTTTATTTACAAAATTTCAAACATAGCAGATGTCTCCTAATTGTAAAAAGCATGAAGAATTGCCACATTTAAATGACAAGCCTAGAGAATTTTAAATAATATTTATGCTTTGGTCACATGTGGATGTGTCACAGTTGCTGGAAAAAAATAATTGTTAGAATCAAGGCTAATACTTATTAAAAAGTAACTAAGCACTTCATAGTTATCTTCCCCTTTATTTTATTTTATTTTTAATTTATTTATTTTTTTGTGGTATGCGGGCCTCTCACTGTTTTGGCCTCTCCCGTTGCGGAGCACAGTCTCTGGACGCGCAGGCTCAGCGTCCATGGCTCACGGGACTAGCCGCTCTGCGGCATGTGGGATCTTCCTGGACCGGGGCACAAACCCGTGTCCCCTGCATCGGCAGGCGGACTCTCAGCCACTGCGCCACCAGGGAAGCCCCTCCCCTTTATTTTTTACACGAAAAGAATTTTATGTGGTAAGACCACTATAGTCCTTATTTTGCAGATAAGGAAAAAGTAAATAGCAGTAGGATTTAAATTCAGGGAGGCTGGCTCCAGGCTTAATTAATACCTGACTCACTTTCCAGGATTATTCTTGAATTATGTGCACTTTGAAGTAATATAACATTTATGAACTCTCTTCTTACATAAAGTGTACTTGCATTTTACGTACTAAAGCTTCAAACTGGTAAAGGAACTTGGCCAAGGCCTCAAAGCCAATAGAAGCCGAACTCATCTGTCAGGAACATTAACTATTATGTCTAGATAAAGTCACAGACATACCCTGCAGACAAATCTGAGACTCTAAGTCCTCCAGTTTTGTGCCTTCCTGTACTCTCAGCTTTGGGCATAATGGGTAAATTAAGGCCATGCAACCCCTCATAATCAATTCCTAAGCCTCTTTCCTTCCCCAAGGCCATTCAGATACTAACATTGTCCTGAGAAAAATACACATGCCCCAAATTCCTGACAACCCTACCTTATCTTCCAACTAAATTCCAGACAAAAGAAGCCTCTGGGCACTTTCTCTACACGCCTAACAATGTCTGTTCTGTAACACTGTCTTGTCAAACAGCAACTGGGATCAATATATGTTCGACCCAGGCAACCATCAGGGGAGGTGGAGAGAGTTAGTCACAGATAACCCCACCTCACATTCTTGTTATCAAATTCAGATAGATTTTGGCAGTACTTGTATTCTTTCTAGGTTGGAATCAGGATCAACAAAAACTATGTTGTAACTTGTGGAAGTTGAAAACTGAGGACACGTCCTTTTGCTATTCTCCAAATGTAGCTCCACAGCTGTTGAAGCAAAGCTTTTGTTTGAGAACAAGCTTACAAAGATGCGCTATAACAACCGGCGACTTTTGCATAGAATGTGCTGAAGTTTTCTGCCTTTTGTACTGGTGATAGATTTATGTTAAATTAACCCAGGTGTGTGTGTGTGTGTGTGTGTGTGTGTGTGTGTGTACATGTATGCACACATGTGCAACAGAATATGAGGAAGGAACAGTTTTCTCAAGCAAGATGACCACGGCCTGTAAATTGTCACAAAATAAATCCCTTTTCTTTGAAGAACCATAAAATAAGAAAGTCCTTAGCAATACACAGCTCTGTGTCCTGACTACCTCCTAGAGCGTGTGTGTGGCCACTGAACATTGATTTTAAAAAAGCATTTGCTTCCAGGCCAGCTGACGTAGCTCCTGGAATCAATAGAAACGAAAGAAAAGAAAACAAAACATTTTTGAATTAAGTACACAGCCCAGTTTCTTCTTTCTTATCCTCAGCATCATTACTCAACATTTAAAATTTTCTGTTATCTATAGAGTCCTTAACTTATAACACTCATAACTTTTTAATACAATAATCTTATGAATTCCATTTACACATGTTGGAGTTGGAACCCAGAGAGGTTAAATTACTTGTCCAAGGTCACAGAGCAATGGATCTAAGGCTAGAAACTGGAGCCCACTGATCACTCTATCACCTCTGCAGCCTCTCTTGCTCGACTGAATGCCAAGAAAGCTCCTGATTTCTCCTGATCTCTGCTTCCAAGATATCATTATCTCTCTAGGTGGGCACTTTTAAGAAGAGGTCGCAGGGCCAAATTGCTTGAAGAAGCCCGTGAAAAATAAAGAAATGAAGACAAGTCAGATCCGCCGGCGGGCCTGACGTGGGGCAGAGCAGCCATCCCTCTCTGTCCTTCTCAGTCTGCTTGACTCTGCAGGAAACACTGGTCTTTGAAGAAATGTCAAGGAAGTGAGCTATTCGTTAAAGGTCAAGGCTGAATCATTTCAGTTTAGCGTAAAGGACGGTAGTTGCAATTACATAATGATGAAAAGAAGGCAGAGAGTGAAGCTAGGAAAGGCAGAGGCACTGGGGCATCTCTACAGACTGAGGAGCAAGACCTCGACAAGGACCTCAGGGAAGAGAGATGGGATTCCACAACTAGGACCGGATAGAAACCCAGCCACGGAAACACTCCGGTTTTCTAGGAAAGGACCCTCTGACTGGCCTGGTGTGGGTCACGTGTGGAAGTGAGGGCTGGCTTCCTGCTTATAGTCCCGAGGTGGAATAGATGGCAGGTAGTTAAAAGGAACAAGTGGCCACCTTGGCACATTTTTTTTTTTTTTTTTTTTTTTTTGCGGTACGCGGGCCTCTCGCTGCTGTGGCCTCTCCCGTTGTGGAGCACAGGCTCCGGACGCACAGGCTCAGCGGCCATGGCTCACGGGCCCAGCCGCTCCGCGGCATGTGGGAATCTTCCCAGACCGGGGCACGAACCCTCATCCCCTGCATCGGCAGGCGGACTCTCAACCACTGCGCCACCAGGGAAGCCCGGCACATTTTTTTAATATCTGAATTTCCACACTTATTTTCAAATAGGACATGTATTACATTTTAAAATGTACTTTCAAAGTATTTTAAAAGCTATTATTTTGTTTGATTCCCACAAACAAACTCATGCTTGAAGAACAAGTAGATATTGGTATTCTTGTTTTTAAGGTGAAAAAAGGAAGACTCAGAGATGCTAAGAGATAGACATAGGTCCATGTGATAGAAGGCGGCGTGTGTGCAGTAAAAGCCAAGTGTTTGCAGTTCTGTCTTAGGTGTACCCTTCCACCCCACCAACTCTATGATGTTGTATTGATGATGGCTGATCACGCCAGAGAAATAAAAATAGAATCAGGTCACACCCCCAGATCAACTAATGAGAGTCTCTGGGGGGAAGAACTCAGGCATTTGCACTTTTTAAAAAAGCGCCCCAGGTAATTTTAAAATGCAAGCAGAGTAGAGAACCACTATTCTAAAAAAAAAAAAAAAAAAAATTACTTCATTTGAATGTCAGCAGATCAGAGTCAAAATGTAATTCTTGAAACTTGAAATGTTAAAAGGATGCTTATACTTTTGTGGTGCTTTCCATTTAAATGCTGTCCTGTTCCAATAGGAACTTGGAACTTTTGCCAACTCTGCAAAAGACAATGGTTTGAAAGATGTCGAGGTTGCTAGGGCTATGCAAATTACCAAGGGATCCACAGAGCTGTGGAGCAACAGTGAGTAGAGCAGCCCACAGCAAGAACACTCACTGTAGGAGGGCACACTCTCTTTGTTTCTTTAAGCAGAAATTGGCACATTATTCCTTTACCACTGGAAAAAGAGCATTTCACTCTTTGCTGAAAGATGCATTTGTTGGTGATGTTGGTTTTGTATGTATGGGAGAAGGAAAGACATTCTAAATAGAACAAGATGCAGCCACAATCCTCTTTTCTTGGAACAATTTGATTTCTGTACTCTTTCCCCCTCTTGTGAAGCTTGTTGCAGGGAGGCTGCCAGTGGCACATGTGCCTACCCACCTCCTGCTGCCCATAGGCCGAAAATAAAACAACACCAAACAAGAATACTCAAAAAAAGGGGAGCACAGAACTTCTAGTACCAAATAGTAGCTTTTGAGTTTTGCCATGGTCAAGCTCCCATCAGATCTGATGAAGATTTGGGGCTGAAGCAATAAAGAGTGAGAGTTTTCCTAGAGTATGTTTTGCATGTAACCCTAGCTGTGGTTGAAGTGACCTTGGTGTCTTCTGGTCTAGCCTTCAAAGTCAGGATGCTAGCTGTGTATTTACCCATAACACAGTTTGTATATGTTACTAGAGACCTGGCCCATTTATTACCAAAACAAAATGTTAACAGTCAATTAACACCCAATGACTGTTAGTGACTATTTTGAGGGAAAGGAAGATCAGCTGGGTGTATTTCATGGCAGAAAATAGAACTATCATATACAGCTATTACAAGGTGCCACAGTGCTAGCATATTTGAAATAGAATCTCATTTAACCCTTATAACTATAATCGTGATCCCATCTCAATGATGTCTCAATAGCTGATGAACTAAATGTATTCATATGCAAGTTAGTTATTACTCTCATTTTCAGATAAAATGAAAATTAAAAAGTGTGACTTGTATGAGGTTATACTTTAATATCTTCATGAACTTGGCCAGTGATATCCGTATTATGTGAAAAATTCTATCAGGATTTACTCTGTCCATGTACTGTTTCTTCAACAATTTGTCCAGTGAGGTGACCAAGGTATAGAAGAAACAACCAATTGGTAGTGTAAATGCTTACTTATTGTGGTATTATATATACAAGCAATACATGATACACACAGATGATAAATACATAATTATTATTAACAATAAATAGAATATACATCTACAAAGACTTGTCTGGATTTGTCTGATAAGTCATAAAGAGTTCCCCCACCTATATAATAGTCTTATGATTCTTAGTTTGTATATGTTTTACCTTAAAAATGTAGACTGTTTCTCTGGTATCTGAACGTTGAGGTAGCTCAAAGCTTGTCAATAACTTTGAAAGAAAAAGTGAATAAATAAGCTTGAATTTTCCATGAGATGACATGGAAGTTTGTGACCTACCTTCTCCTTTTCTCGAACTCCCTGATGTTTATATGTAAACTGTAGTCATTGACCACAAAGCAGGGTGCAGTAGACATACACTGAGATGCTCAATGACAGTGAATTCAATTCAGGGTAAAAACAAGATGATATAGACTACCCTGAAATACAAGGCAGTGAGTCTGAAGAATTTGAAAATATTTTGGTATGTACTGGCTAATATTTCTTTAATCTTTTATCTCAGAAATTTGTCTCTGCCAATTAATAATGTCCAATTATACTTGTTTTGTACTCCACAGTTTACATGACTGTTTCATATATAATTACCAGATTTGATCCTTAAAACATCTAGTGAAATATTGACTATATTAATTATTCTCATATTATAAATAAAGGCACTGAGACTCAAACTGGTGAATGATCTGCCCAAGACTACAGGGTCAGTAAGATCTGAAGCTGGGATTCAACTCCAGGTCCTGCTAGTCTGATGACCTGTCCAGGAGAGCTTGCAAAGTATGGTTCTCATATCAGAGATTTTATCTCTTGTCTCCACAGGTAGCAAACTCGAGTGCCAACATCAACAAGCTCACAAAGGCAATTCTCATTCATTGAACTTGTACAAACCGTACAAGACCCGTTTCTAAGGGACCTAACGCAAAGTAAATGGAAAAGCGTGGCATGTGCTCTTAAGATACTCATGAACAAAAAAGAGCAATTCTACCTGAAAGTATCTTCTTGTGCCCAGCAACTTCAGGATGCCCCAGAGAGATAGTCATCAGACATTCACTTTTTAAAAAAAAATTTATTTATTTTTGACTGTGTTGGGTCTTCACTGCTGCGCGCGGGCCTTCTCTAGTTGCTGCGAGTGGGATTTACTCTTCACTGCAGTGTGCGAGCTTCTCTTTGCAGTGGCTTCTCTTGTGCAGCATGAGCTCGAGGCACTTGGGCTTCAGCAGTTGTGGTACGCAACCTCAGTTGTTGTGGCTCACGGGCTGTAGAGCGCAGGTTCAGTAGTTGTGGATCACGGACTTTGTTGCTGCGCGGCATGTGGAATCTTTGCGGACCAGGGCTCGAACCCTTGTCTCCTGCACCGGCCGGCGGATTCTTAACCATTGCACCACCAGGGAAGTCTGACATTCACTTTTAAGGCTCCTGATTCTTACAGCGAGTGGTCAGGCATTACAGGACTTAGGTATTCAAGTAGAAAATACCCATTAATCCTAAAAGTCTTTCCTAAAAGACAGTCACACTCATATTTCAAGGGGCATTTATGTCTAAGTCTTAGGTATTGCACTATAATTAATTTCCATAACCTGTTTTTTTCTTTCATGTTTATTTTATTTTAGTTTTTAATTTTTCTTTTATATTGGAGTATATTTGTTAACAGTGTTGTGTTAGTTTCAAGTGATTCAATTATACATATACATGTATCTATTCTTTTTCAAATTCTTTTCCCATTTAGGTTATCACAGAGTACTGAGCAGAGTTCCCTTTGCTATAAGGAGGTCCTTATTGGTTATCTACTCTAAACATAACAGTGTATATATGTCCATTACAAACTCCCAATTTCAGGACAATAGAGGGATTTTCTGATCACCAAAGGGAGAAAATCATATTGCAAAGTGGTGCACACAAAATGACCAGCCCTGAAAAGCAGATCAGAGTGCTCTAGGAAAGCTTGGGAAAACGAGCATCAGAGGTAACCATTGGTTATGCCCACCCAAGCCCTTTACGAGGATGACAGCCTTGAGAAAGGCTAAGGTAGTGGGGATATGCAAAGAAGAGACAGAGCACACAAAAACAATTTTAATGTTGGTTTAAACAAGACAAAAACGAGAAGATACATTTCTAGTCTAAGTAGGATGGAAATTATTGTTTACCAAGAACCTACAATGCTAAACACTTTATATAAAGTTCCTTGAATACCATTTTCCTTAGTTCACCACAAATCATGAGAACCCTTTTGCATTAATAATTACTTGCAGTTTCCAGTACTTAAACTCTAATTTATTTGTTTATTGAACTGAATCTAATGTATTCCTTATGTTATGAGGAAAAGGTAAGAACAGGATTGCCTTGAAGAATTGATCAGAAAGAAGAAACTAAAAACAGTACGCAAAATTTAAGTTATTTACAACTATTTACTCATTTCAGCATATTCCAGTGGCCTTGGGTACTTGTGACATATCAAACAGTGAATGCTTTTCTATCATACGTAATGAGAATTGTTTTTTCATATATTCCTTTAAGCGGTATGGTGTTGTTTACTTTCCTAAAAGACAATCGCACTCATATTTCACATGTTATTTATGTCTAAATCTTACCTATTGCAGATAGAACTTAAAGATCTTGGTAACCCACCAAATTTCTATCTCCCCTTTTGCATTCAATGAAGAGAAGAAACCCTACGGGGCGTACAGATGACGTCACGCTTTTCCTTCTTCCCGTCTCTGCTACGAAGCCAGGAGAGGAATATTCAGCTAACACAGAGCTACTTCCTTTACTCTTAGTGGTTGAGATTCTGAGGAATTCTGAAGCTGTAGAGAATTTTGTCCCCTGTGAGATTCCCCAGAGAAAATAAGAGCTAGCCTGAAGGATAAGGTTTATCTTAGATTACATTTTGGCTATCCAGAGACGGTCTGTACCAGTCAGGGTCCAACCAGGAAAAGAGAAATGACTAAATATTTTAAATAGAGAGATTTAATTCACGTATTTGGTGGCATAGGAGAGAGGACAGCTGGGTGAAAATAGGAGGTGATGGGAAAACTGGAGATCAGGAAAATTAGGGAGCCACATGCACTCCTAGGATAGTGTGGGCTGGCGGTAACACCAGAACCCAAGGATGAGGTCACTCAAGGCAAAGTGGCGCTATGGTGGGCGTCTCCAGCCTGAGCTGGAGCCATGGAGAAGGTAAAACCTGATGTAGAAAAGGTAGGGAATCACCCTGCCTTCTTCTTCCCAGGCTCTGGTCTCTGGGAAACACAGGAATGGATCTAAGGACAAACAGGTCTGAATCAGACAAATGCCTTAGTAAGAGAACTATGTCATCATAACGTACTTCACATCTTACCTACCAGCACTGAGCTGCATGAGATGCATCCATGAAAGGCAACACCATCTCACAAGCTCAGGCCACCCCCTCTCCAGCATGAGAAGCAGCTATAGGCCTGAAGTGAAAATACCTGTAAGAATTGTTTCTGAACTCACACTTGACACCTGCAATGTCCCCCTTCCAATGGGGATTCCAGAAATCTCTGGGTGAGTTTAGGCAGGGGTGGGGAACGGGGAGTGCTACAGGCCCCCCAGTACTCAAAGAGGTGAAGTCAGTGAAACTTCAATCATTACCATGATAATAAGACCTAGAATTACCTCTAGACTGCTGATACCTGGGAAAACTCAGATTATTCATGCATATGAGATTACTAAAAATATACATCAGAGTACAGTGATCATCATGTCTGTATGTTCTGAAAATTCTCCAATGAGTGTATTTTACTTTTATTACTTTCTAAGGTTTTTTAAAATAAGGTATCATAGTCCATTCTATTTAGAATACTTGCTGCGTTCTGTGTTCCTGGTTGGACCTTGACTCACAAGACCGTTTCTGGGTGGCTCGCAGCTGATTATCCATCTCAAGGCAGTTCAGCAAGGACCCATCTTCCAGAGTGCTTCTTGCTGTGAGCAGATTTAATTGACCTGACTTGTCAAAACCGGGCATTCATGCTCTGATTCTTGAGCGCTTCTGAAAACCTCTGACCAAGGCAGCTTTAATGTTTCCTTTAGCGTGACTAAACTCTGGGCAAGTTTCTTCCTGATTAGAGGCCCCTGACCTCCTTTTCTTAGAGCATTTACTTTAGAAAACTAATATTTGCTATTTTTTTTCTCTGTCTCCTTTGAAATATGTGTATATATATAAATCTCCTTAGAAGCCTGTCACCAGTTTTAGGACCCAGGAAATGTCTTTGTCAAGGACCTGGGAATCATCTCTTTACAATGTAAAAATCTAAGGCGAGAGCTTCCCACCTTCCCACAGTATTTGGGGGGTGGGGGTGGTAGGAACTTAACTTCTGTGGGTGCCTCGCTCCACATTGTAAAACCACTTACTGTCATGAAGATTGGAGAAAGTTTACTTTTCCTTTGGGTAAAGCCAATTAGCAAACACAGGCAGCTATGATGTCCCCATCCCAGCTTTTACACCCTGCAGTGAAACGTCTGTGAACTCATGTTTGACACCTGCAACATCCCTCTTTCCCTCACTGCAGTATTCTTGCATGAAATCTTCCTTTCCTATTTAATTTTTTTCCTGTGCAGTTCTTACTTTGACACCTCCCTGCTCCCTCCTCAGCTCTTCCTATATTTATGAAGCTTTTTTTTTTTTTTTTTAACAGAGAGAAGTAGGATTCGCAGGTTGACTCCTTCAGCTCCTTGGGAAGCTGAGGAAGATGACTTAGGTGCATGCATGTTTTTTTCCTAAAGCAAGTTGCACTTTGTAAAACAAGTTTCCTTTATTCTCAAAAGGCTTCCAATTAAGAAAACGGTGTTAAGGGGACTTTCCTGTGGCCTAATGGTTCAGGCTTTACCTTCCAACAAAGGGGCTGAGGTTTTGACAGGGAGCTAAGATCCCACATGCCTCGCGGCCAAAAAACCAAAACAGAATCAATATTGTAACAGGTTCAATAAAGACTTAAAAAAAAAACAACCAGAAAATGGTGTTAGGTTTCAATCTCTTCCCACTCCTCTTTCTACAAACACTGTACACACACACACACACACACACACACACACACACGTGCACACTTCTTTCTATCTCATTTGAAATAAGGATGTGCCCTTCTCATTTATTTAGGAAAGAAGATCCAAGCCAGGGGTATGTGGCAACAACTAGATCTCCCTGCAGCAAAGGACTTGTCACCCAGCAGCTGGGAGGGCTGTTGGTGCAAAGCCTTCAGCTGTCATTTTCTTCAGCAACTGCCTCACTGCAGACAGTGCCCGTGCCTGAGATCACTTGCCCATCAGACACAAAGCACCCTCACTCAGTGATGGACAGATGCAGGCGTAGAAAGACCTGGGCCTTTGGCCCAACTCAGGACAATTCTTCAACATCCCCTTCCAGCTCCAGAGCATATCCACGGAATCGACCAAAACTGTCATAGGGCCTGCATCGTATTTCAACTTCTCCCTTTGCCACATCCTGCTTTCTTTTCCCTCTTTCTTCCCTCGGTGTTGACCCCAAGAATATTTCATAATAAATATCCTGCCCACTAGACCATCTCAGAATCTGCTCCCAGGAAATGCAACCTGCAACAGGGTTGTTATGAGAACCAAATCAAATGTATGTGATATTCCTGCAGAATCTCGGACAGGGATTCAACTCAAAGGTAAGAGTAATGGTGACCACTGATTGAGTACTGTGCTAGGCACTTTAATAAACCTTATATAATTCTCACAAAAACTGCAAGATAGATGTTTTCTCCTTTATTTTCAAGTGAGAAATTGAAACCTCAGAGAGGTGCACATGTTTGGCCTAGACTGGGATTGGCCCTGTGGTCTCGGTGCTTCCCCTTCATCCATCTCATCACCTACTACAGCCTCATCTTGGTCGGGACAGCTTCTTGGCTGCATGCCATCTATGGACTTGCGAGCCATGACTTTGAGGAATAAGAGTAATGAGATGGGAATAAAAAAGTGCCTCCAGGTAGGGGGAGTGAAAAGTTCAGCTACCTCCTCCCCAGCAGCTCAAGGATGTGCTTCCTGCTGAGAACAGAGAAAGGTTATCAGCTCTATGAACCTCAGGGAAGAAATGGGGACCCAGCTGCTCTCCTTGAAAATAAAATCCTCCCCAACAGATGGTCGGTTTAAGAGACTGAAGCTTCCAAACAGCTCATCTGTATGAAAGCAGAACCAAATAGAACCAAAAAGCTGCAGCTAACCCACTTTCTGGGGCTTAGACATTGGTACCAGGAATGACCAGCAAGTAAAAGGAGCACTTCTCAGCAATGCCAGCCTCCACAAGGCAGACCGGATGGTTTCACTACTTGATCAAAAGAGGCCTGGTCTGGTGACCAGAGACTGTCTAACGTGAGACGATCCTGCAGGAAGACATGATTCACTCTTGAACAATGTTTAGTGGGCGACTATCGTGTGCCAAGCACTGGCTCTGAGGTCGGAGGTATGCCAGGTAAGGAAGAGGCAGTACTTGTCCTTAAGGAGGCCATGGGTCACTGAGGATCAACAACCAATAAATAGAAGAGCCATTTCTACGCAGGAGCTTCAAAAAGGCACCAGGAAGATACACCGGTGCAGTGAGAGAAGGTCGAGGCCATCTTCTGAGCCGCTTCTCAGTCAAGGCCTGATTCCCCGAGGAGCAAGCAGAGGCTGAGACTTGGAGGATGAGTAGAAGTTAGCCAGGAGGTGTTTGGAAGGGAAGGAGAATGAATGAGAGGCAGAGGCAATTATTTTGCAAAGTCTCAAAAGAAGATTGGCATATCTGGGACAGTCTGAGTTCATTTGGGACAAAGGTTTTGACTGTTCTGTGAAAAATGTAAAATACTAAATACCACAATGTACTATTTTATCTACTTTATGAAGCATGAAGAGTCTATGTAACACTCATTCAATAGGCAGTTATTGAGCTCCTACTAAGTTCCAGGTACTGTCCTAGCCCCGGGGGTTAGAGTCACCAGTAACAAGAGTTGCCCCCGTCACTAACAAGGTTTGTACTGAGTGTCTGCCATAAAGCAGAAACCGTAAATGTTACGTAGAACAGAGCCATGGTTCATTTGGAATGGAATATTTGAATCACCTGGGGAGATTTTTAAAAATTCAGGGTCTTCCCTGGTGGTGCAGTGGTTGAGAGTCTGCCTGCCAGTGCAGGGGACACGGGTTCGTGCCCCGGTCCGGGAAGATCCCACATGCCGCGGAGCAACTGGGCCCGTGAGCCACAACTACTGAGCCTGTGCATCTGGAGCCTGTGCTCCGCAACAAGAGAGGCCGCGATAGTGAGAGGCCCACACACCATGGTGAAGAGTGGCCCCCGCTCGCCGCAACTAGAGAAAGCCCTCGCACAGAAACGAAGACCCAACACAGCCAAAAAATTAAAAAAAAAAAAATTTCATTTGGCATTGAAGCTGGAAGTCAGCCTCAATGTGTTAAATATTTTAAAATTTATTTAGTTTTAAATGTTTTCCACTTTAACTGACATTATTGGGGTGTTTTCTAATTTTACAAGCAATACATATTCATTGCGTACAACTGAACATACATAAAAGCGTAAAGAATAACAATCACCCATAATCCTTGCCCCACAGATAACCACCATTAGCATTTTGATGCATTGCCTTCCAGTTCCTACATTTTTTAATCAAACTATAAGTGACCTACAATGCTGTGTTAGTTCCAGGTGCACAACATAGTGACTCAATATTTCTATACATTACAAAATGATCACCAGGATATGTCTAGTTACCATCTGTCACAAGGTGTTTCATTTTTGTGAATTAGGTTCTGGTACTTTTCCAAAGCCAATCTTAACTGTTTTTCATCTCTCCTGATTGCATATTTAGCATATTGACAGAAAGTACTGAGTCTGATGGATCATGAGGTTTTCTAATTCTTGGCCATTTAGAAATTATGACATGATGGGGATAAAAGTAATGACTGTCGCATCCCATACACTACCTTTCCTGGTGCTTCCCAGCCCAAGTGCATTGTCCAGGGCTGATAGAGTCTAACTGTGCGAAAAAAAGAGGGTTGTATAGTATCATGAATCTTTCACCACTCTTCCCAGAATCTGGACCAGAGAGTCTTACACAGGCCACTGTTTGTGAGAGTTGAGAGATGGGAGGTGGTCAGAGGAAGGTCTGGGAAAGGTCAAGAAGGGCAGGGGATTATCTGAATTAACAAAATTCAGGATCTCCCCCATCCTGTGATTTCTGATTCTTTCCTCTCTCTCTCCCTCTCTCTCTGTCTCTGATCACCAGCACACTTACTTCTGTTTTATTCTATTTGTTAAAAATTAGTTACTAAGTCTAGTCCACATGTAAGCTAAGGGTAACTGTGCACTGTTTCTTAAAAGGAAGATTATCAAAGAATCTGTGGACATTTAAAAACCATAATTCAAAAAGATACATGCACCCCAATGTTCATTACAGCACTATTTACAATAGCCAGGACATGGAAGCAACCTAAATGTCCATCGACAGAGGAAAGGATAAAGAAGATGTGGTACATATATACAATGGTATATTACTCAGCAATAAAAAAAGAATGAAATAATGCCATTTGCAGCAACATGGATGGACCTAGAGGTTGTCATACTGAGTGAAGTAAGTCAGACAGAGAAAGACAAACATCGTATGATATTGCCTGTATGTGGAATCTAAAAAAAAAAAAAAAGGTACAAATGAACCTATTTACAAAACAGAAATAGAGTCACGTATGTCCAAAACAAACTTATGGCTACCAAGGGGGAAAAGGGGGAGAGGGATAAATTGGGAGATTGGGATTGACATATACACACTACTATATATAAAATAGATAACTAATAAGGACCTACTGTATAGCACAGGGAACTCTACTCAATACTCCATAATGACCTATATGGGAAGAATCTAAAAAAGAGTGGATATATGTATATGTATAACTGATTCACTTTGCTGTACACCTGAGACTAACACAACATTGTAAAGCAACTATACTATGATAAAAATTTTAAAAATACAAGATTAAAAGTAAATACATACATACATACCTACCACTACACCACTTTTGCCTAGTTAGCAATTTCACATAGACAGAATCTTGTGTGTCTGGCTTCTTTCACTCAACACAATGTTGTTGAAATTCATCGTGTTTTTGCCCGTGTCAGTGGTTTGTAGTGTTTTTTATTAACAAGAAGTCATCTATTATACAAAAGGGCCACATTTTGTTTACCTATTCACTGATTGTGCTTATATCTTCAGGCACTTTTTAAGAAATACATGTTTTGGATAAGAAAATTATTTTGTGTTATGTAACGAACAATAAACAGTTTATTATAACTTTACTGCTAGGGCAATTACCTTAGAGTCCATGCTCTGGAATGTGTAATATGACTGATATTTGGGCAGTCAGATGACAAAACATGCCACCTAACCAGAAATCTGTAATTCCGTTATTATATGTGGATCGCCTATACGGAGGTTACTTCAAGTAGCAGAATTTTCTAACTTTATACTCAACAAAATGTATTAAGAAAAGAAGGAGAGATTTGAGTTACACATTTTTACAATGTACAGGGTTGGGAACAACTCAGATCAAGTCAGAAAATTTACTTTCTATCATTAAATGTCTGGAGTTTGTTGAATGAATGGACACTCTCTCCAAACCAAATTTCTTCCCAGAATTAAACTAAGGGACTTATAACGTGAAGCTTTTCCTGAGGAGCTTGGTTGGAGTATTGGAAGTTTGTTGGATATGCAGGAAATACTTTTAGAGGTGACAGGGCAGGGACTCAGCCCCAGTCTCAGACAGTCCTAGACTGGAGCCCAGTGGTCTCTGAACCTCCTCCCAGGATTTAACATGGGTTGAAGCATCTGCAGCTGTTGAATAATAATGGTTATCTCAGCAATTGTTGTCACAAAGTATCAATATATAACACAGAGATAAATAACTCAATAGTTCTCAATGTCTGGTGGGAAACTTGAGAAAGTTACCCTCATGTATATTTTTTTAATTTTTTATTGTAGTATAGTTGATTTACAATATTGTGTTAGTTTCAGGTGTACAGCAAAGTGAATCAGTTATACATATACATATATCCATTCTTTTTTAGATTCTTTTCCCATATAGGCCATTGCAGAGTATTGAATAGAGTTCCCTATGCTCTACAGTAGGTCCTTATTAGTTATCTACTTTATATATAGTAGTGTGTATATGTGAATCCCAATCTCTCAATTTACCCTCACCCTTTTCTCCCTTGGTAACCATAAGTTTGTTTTGTACATATGTGACTCTATTTCTGTTTTGTAAATAGGTTAATTTGTACCATTTTTTAGAGTCTACATATAAATGATATCATATGATATTGGTCTTTGTGACTTACTTCACTCAGTATGACAATCTCTAGGTCCATCCATGTCACTGCAAATGGCATTATTTCATTCTTTTTTATGGCTGAGTTATATTCCATTATATATATGTACCACCTCTACTTTATCCATTCATCTGACGATGGACATTTAGGTTGCTTCCATGTCCTGGCTATTGTAAATAGAGCTGCAATGAACATTTTGGTACATGACTATTTTTGAATTATGGTTTTCTCAGGGTATATGCCCAGTAGTGGGATTGCTGGGTTGTATGGTAGTTCTATTTTTAGTTTTCTAAGGAACCTCCATACTGTTCTCCATAGTGGCTGTATCTATTTACATTCCCACCAACAGTGCAAGAGGGTTCCCTTTTCTCCCCATCCTCTCCAGCACTTATTGTTTGTAGATTTTTTGATGATGGCCATTCTGACCAGTGTGAGATGATATATCATTGTAGTTTTGATTTGCATTTCTCTAGTAATTAGCGATAATGAGTATCTTTCCATGTACTTTTTGGCCACCTGTATGTCTTCTTTGGAGAAATGTCTATTCAGGTCTTCTGACCATTTTTTGATTGGGTTGTTTGTTTTTTTGGTGTTGAGCTGCATGAGCTGTTTGTATATTTTGGAGATTAATCCCTTGTCAGTTGCTTCCTTTGCAAGTATTTTCTCCCATTCTGTACCCACATGTATTTTTAAACACTCAGCCTCCAGAGCATGAAACTCAAAGTCAAGGATAGGAAGTATGGCCACAGGCCTCTTTACCCATCTGGTAAAGGACAGGGGGTCAGAATTACTTGGTAGTCTCTTGCAAGCTACCACAGGATTACCAAATCCTCCTGTAAAGCTCCTGTTGGGGTGAGGATTACTACCACGTTTAGTCACCTTTATCAATAGGAATGTGTTCTAGGCTTCACACAAAATGGGACGTGGGGGAAACGTGAGCCTCTTTTCCAAACCTACTTCAATTTACTTTAAGTCATTATTTACTTTACTTTTGTGTTAACTAATATTGAAAGATGCTCCTTTTTATTTTACTGTTTGCATGGGATGAAAAAGGTTGAGAACCATAGTGTTTAATATTAACACATGAGCTATGAGAGAAGGGATGGAAAAGTTTAAAAGTGTTAACTTGGGAGTGTTGGAGATTCCTCAAATAGGGAGAATTGGACAATTCTGCATACCAGTCCAGAAATCATCCTTCCTTCTGTATGCATGCAATATGCCCTCTGGCTGCCTCTTTTAAATTTCACTTGAGATCTGGGCTTCCTCCTTCTAAAGGCTTCCCTTTATAAATACCTGTGTATTTGCTCCTCTCTCTGTTCCAGAACTTCCCTTCCAGGAGAGCTGCCCACCGGACCTTGTCTTGCCTGTATGAGCAATGGATATTTCTTTGATCCTCCCAAAGGATTGATGTCATGAGTTTGCATCTGAAACCAAACTTGAGAGACGACATCTCCCATCCCAGGGAGGTTGCCGTAATACTTCTCCAGCTGTTAGTACATTAAGAAAGGAACTGATTGAACAAATATTTGCTGAGTGCCTAGTATGTGTCAGGTACAGTCCTAAGCACTGGGGTTGTAAGCACAAGCATAAAGACAAAACCCCTGACTTCACAGAGCTTACATTCTGTAATCTGTGTCAATGCTTGGACTACGTGGGGCCTACCTGATGGACACAGACAACCTACGAGATTTGCATACATTTTTTGGCCCTCATCTCCTGCTCCCCTCACTGGCCAGACCTGGTTCTCACATACAGATCAAGAGTAAACTCCACAGGAAGCAGCTGTCTGTGCTATGTGCTGCAAACATAGGTCCCAGTTGATGTGCACCCAGCCTTACTCTCTGAACCTGGCTGCAGAATTCATCCTAACAGTACAGGGCTCTCTGAAGTCTCTCCCTCTCTCTTTTTATAATCACTTAAGTTTCCAGGAAGCATAAGAATCAAATACTCAAGGAGTATTTCCATAGTTGTTACCTTTAAGGGAAGCTCTAAAACAATGGGAAAGTAGTTGGAATTAGGAGGTTTCCTGGTAGAGGTAGCTGAAAGTGCAGAAATCTAAAGAAATGACCAGTTAGGGAAATCCAAGCATGAGGCACCAAAAGATGTAACCTCCTAGCGCGAGCCTAGATCCAGAGAGAAGAATCAAGCTCTAACCAGAAAGCCAGATAGAAAGAGTGAGAGAGGGATGGGGTTTAAATGAGAGCAAATTGGTAACAGTGAATAAGGGCTGGGACTCCAAGGCCACCCCCTTAACACTGGGGGAATCCATGATCTACTCCGTGTAGGTCTGTGTAGTTGGGATGAAAACAAAATACGGGATCTAAAAGAAACTCTCTCCACAATGAAGAGAAGGAAGAATTTTCAGCCTGAAATAGAGAAGAAGGTAGAGATTTGAGCCATATAAACTTGGGTTTGAATCCCAGCTCCCATATTTACCAGTTTTATGGCTTTGGGTAAGTCACTGAATCCTTCTGACCTCATAGTCCTTATCAGTAAAATGGGATTCTTTCATATTTGCTTTGCAGAAAAAAATAATAATGCATTTCATGCATGCATTTCATGCAATGCAATATATTGCACAGAGCAATTCTTCAGTCAATGGCAGCTTTGAGCACTGTAGTGCTGGACTTATAACACAAGATAACACTACTATCTTCCAAGCTAAGCACTTTACTCATGTTTTTAAGTCTGTCAGGAACTCTATAAAGAAATGCTGTTAATATCATTTTACAGATGACAAAACTCAGGCTTACAGGGTATACTAACTTAGCAAATGTCTCAGAAATGAGAACAAGTATACTCAGGCAGATTTTCTGCTGAGTACCTTAAAACAGTGCTTGTCAAACACTAACGAGCACGTGAATCACCTGAAGATTTTATTTCAATGCTCATCCTGGTTCAGTAGGCCTGGAGGTCTGAAGGTCTATCCGTCCAGGAAGGACCCAGGTGGCGCCAGTGTGGCTGACCTGCGGTGACAGCAAGGATGTGAAAGTGATCACGGTGTTGCCAAAATTCAGCCTCGGTACACCGGTGCCAGATTAAATCCCAGAGACAGAGTTTTGGGGGAAGCAGAAAGAGCTTAATTGCTTTGCCAGGCAAAGGGGGCCACGGTGGGCTCATGCCCTCAAGACTGTGCGCCCCGCCCTGGAGGGGGTCGAGAGGAGTCTTACGGTGTTCAAGGAGAAGGGCGAGGTCAGCTCGTGGACATTCTTCTGATTGGTTGGTGGTGACGTAATGGGGAGTCGGCATCGTCAGCCTTCTGGTTCCAACCGGTCTGAGGTCTGCATGCCTGTGGGCAGCAGACAGTTAACTTCCTCCACCTTGTGGGGTTTTCAGTATCTGCAAAACAGCTCAAAGGATGTGGCTCAGAATATTCTCTATAGTCCTGGAGGAAGAACTAAAGGTCCTTGACTCTGTTTACTGGCTAAAGTATTGTTATTTTGTCTTGCTTGACTGTTTTCCTTTCTTTCTGCATTTTCTCACTTCTCTGACTAAATTTATTCTTTTTAAAAAAATTTTTTTTAAATTTTTTTTCGGTACGCAGGCCTCGCACTGTTGTGGCCTCTCCCGCTGTGGAGCACAGGCTCCGGACGCACAGACTCAGCGGCCATGGCTCACGGGCCCACCCGGTCCGCGGCATAGTGGGATTTTTCCGGACCGGGGCACGAACCTGTGTCCCCTGCATTGGCAGGCGGACTCAACCACTGCGCCACCAGGGAAGCCCTAAATTTATTTTTTCACTCAAGTTTTTCTACAGACAAAAGGCAGGCGGAGGACATGGGTGGGGAGGGTCTATTCTGGGAAGGCCTCCTAGGGTCATGCTCCGTTACTCTGGAGAAGTAAGAAATAATTGTTTCTCTCTGCCCCACAATTGGCCTTAGAGGGAGTGAAGACGACCTGAACAAATAAACAGTCTCACAGGTGCTCAAATTAACTGGCCCTCACACCATCCCACCAACCACATTTACAATAAGGCCAACCAAAATGCCAACATTTGGAACTTCGGTGAGATAATGATGATTCATATTCCCAGCTGGTAAAGTAGGTAAAGGCTACGAGTTTTCACAAACTTAGATGTTTATAACTTCTCAGTATAACCCACAAAGACTGAGTTGACTAACTGTTCTACTTTCAACTAGGTAAACATACCTCCCTCAGATGTTACAGCATCCTGCTGGGTTACATCTCCAAAGATCACAGAATTCGTAAGAAATAGAGATAAGATTTGAACTCAGGTCTATTTCTCTTCAAAGCCCTCATATTCCAGGTGGTGCCACACATGGTGACTATTAATGTAGAATCTAGAAGTAGATTCATTCTCTACTCTGGTGACAAGGACCAGGGTAAATGGGTGGGAGCATATACATGATTCAAATTAAAGATTTTGATCTATGTTCCTGAGGAGTATTGGCCTGTAATTTTCTTTTCTTGCAGTGTTCTTGTCTGGCTGTCATATCAGGGTAGTGCTGGACTTGTAAAATGAGTTTGGAAATGTTCCCTCCTCTTCAGTTTTTGTAGAGTTTGAGATGAATTAGCATTAATTCTTTAAATATTTGGTAAAATTCACCAGTGAAACCATCTGGTCCTGGTCTTTTATTTACTGGGAGATTTTTGATGACTCCTTCAATCTCCCTACTCCTTGTTAGTCTGTTCAGATTCTCCATTTCTTCATGATTCAATCTGGGGAGGAGCTGGGGGAGGTGGGAATGGGGAGATGTTGGTCAAAAGGTATAAAGCTTCAGTTATGCAGGATATGTAAGTTCTGAAGATCTAGTATACAGCATAACATTATAATTCATAATATTGTATTGTATATTTAAAATTTGCTAAGAAAGTAGATCTTAAGTGTTCTCACCACCAAAAAAAAGTATTGCAACTACTGATGAGGTGTCAGATATGTTATTCAGCTTGACTGTGGTAATCATTCACACACACACAAAAATATACACACACACACACACACACACACATATTCACACATACATACATCACATTGTATACCTTAAATATATAGAATTTTTGTTTGTAAATTTTACCTCAAAGAAAGCTGGAGAAAAATAAAGACTTACAAAAATTTACTCCCCAAAGCCTCTTTTGTGTTTTTAATAGACTCGTCACATTTTAAGACATTCTTAAACTGACTGGAAATTCAGTGAAAACGAGAAGAGAAGACAGAGAAGAGAGAAAAGGGGAGGGAGGGAGCGAGGGATGAAGAAAAAGCATACAGACAGATGAAGACTATATCTCTCTCGATTTTTGTGCCCTATTCACACAATATACAGGCTCTGTTAAATAAATGTCTTAGCCAACCCAATCCACGTATCGTGAATACCACCAGTTTCACCTATGAAAACTCATTTACATTCATTATGCCAGTTAATAAGTCAGGCATATCACCAGTGGAAACCCATATGTTAGTTAGCAATGCCTCTTGCATTGCTCAGCAATAAAGACAGCGAAGTCCTGAGTGTGAACTTTCTGATAACTTTCTGCTCACCCTGCCTTGAGTAGAATTCCTCTTTAGGGACCTGACAGTACTGATGATGTAACTAAAGTGCACACATGACATTTGGTCCATCCTGAAGTATCTTAAAATAATAAAAGTGTTCAGTAAAAATTTTGGTTTAAATTAAAGGTGTTAAATAAAAAGTGTATAACACGTTAAACAATTCTAAATATCAACATATCATCATTGAGTTACAAAAAATTCACGCAGAAAGTTGTTTTGATCATATAACCATGATTCGAATCCTAGATTTGGTTTGCTGCCATTTCTGAATTTTAGAAAGCCTTTTCTTTTATTCTATTTCATTTGCCCTCAAGTGGTTCATTGTTGTTAATTTGCCCACACATTACTGACTTCTAAGTGTTTGTGTTTGGGAATTTTTGTTGATTTTCAATTTGGCATTATCCTCCTTGATTTTTGCTCTACTAAGCTACAACTTCATTGGAGCAAATAAGAAATGTGTGATGGTGTTGGAAATATTTCTTAATCCGGCTGTTCTCATGTTGTCATTAATCAAGTGTTATGTGCCTCAAAAATCATTGTGTGTTCCTCAATTATCTCTTTAAATCAGTAGGAATTTCTTCCTATAGTAGAGAAGGATACCATTGCTGATTTACCACTAAGGAAAATGAGGCATAGATATATATTAAGTGACTCCATTTCTCCCCTGAAAATAGAGAAATGAACATCTTGCTCCATGTAGTATGGAATGTCACATCAGGTATGTGGTTTCGTCAAACACTAGGACAAGGACTGAGAATATCCTCTTAGTAATTTTAGTACATAATAGAATCTTCTCCCCCCTTTCCCACATTTAATGTTCTCCTGTACTTAAATGTCTAGGAAGTACGTCAGAAAAGATAAAGATAATTAATCTCAAAGAATTTCACATCTAGTCCATGAGCTACAGCACTTTTTTTGAGGGCAAGACACAAGCTACTGAATTGTACAGGCAGCAAAATAATAATAATTCTCATTTATGGTGGGTTTCTTGTTACAACTCTCATTCTAAAAAAAATATGCCTCTCAGATGATTCTCAAACACAGGGGAAATGAAAATGTGACAAAATTTAAAATTTCTACTTTATCCTTTACTGAGACACTATTTCAGAGGCCCAAGGCTACCATAAGATTGCAACGAACTCACATGCTTTCTTTTACGTTAGCAACTTTTCAAAGAAAGTAATCACCAGTTTCCATTGTCATCATTAGAAATGAGATATTGAGAATGAAGATGAGTGGTATGAGAGATGATAAAAGGGGTGAATGATGGCCTAATTCTGAAGCTGCTAAATAATTTATTGTGGTATGTCCTTATTAGAGGCCAGCATCAAAAATAGCTTCCAGAAATGGGATGAGAATATTGTCAGAATTGAATTAATTTCCCAAAGAGAGAAGAACCCTATTTGGTCAAAGTACAGTAATTTTCTCTTCTCATAAAAATTTTAGCTCAGTAAAAAGCATGTGTATCATTGCTAATGTTCAACTTTTGCCCAACAGCTGAATGGATATTTTCCATTTTACACAGTATTTCCTATGCAGAATGCACCAGGCAACTTGTCACTGTACTGAAATTTTCCCTTCCCCTATATTTTAACACTGTATAAATTATGTATTTCATGGCTACTGTTCACTATTTGAGAACTACATAGATATTTCCCAAATTATGCAATTGTTCCATTTCAGAAGATTGCTGGTAACTCAAATTTTGCAAGGTCAAAAAATATATATATTTTATGCATTCCAGGTACATAATGAGCCTATGGTGCAGATGGATGCTAAGAGTTAAGTGATATAAGTTCTTCAGAGATCTTGGGAAGCACAGAGAAAAAAAAATTTTAACGTCTTTATTGGAGTATAATTACTTTACAATGGTGTGTCAGTTTCTGCTTTATAACCAAGTGAATCAGTTATACATATACATATATCCCCATATCTCCTCCCTCTTGCGTCTCCCTCCCACCCTCCCTATCCCACCCCTCTAAGTGGTCACAAAGCACGGAGCTGATCTCCCTGTGCTATGCGGCTGCTTCCCACTAGCTATGTGTTTTACATTTGGTAGTGTATATATGTCCATGCCACTCTCTCACTTCGTCCCAGCTTACCCTTCCCCCTCCCCGTGTCCTCAAGTCCATTCTCTACGTCTGCGTCTTTATTCCTGTCCTGCCCCTAGGTTCTTCAGAACCATGTTTTTTTTTTTTTTTTTTTTTTTAGATTCCATATATATGTGTTAGCGTATGGTATTTATTTTTCTCTTTCTGACTTACCTAACTCTGTAGGACAGTCTCTACGTCCATCCACCTCACTACAAATAACTCAATTTCATTTCTTTTCAGGGCCGAGTAATATTCCATTGTATACATGTGCCACATCTTCTCTATCCATTCATCCGATGATGGACACTTAGGTTGCTTCCATCTCCTGGCTATTGTAAATAGAGCTGCAGTGAACATTGTGGTACATGACTCTTTTTGAATTATGGTTTTCTCAGGGTATATGCTGAGTAGTGGGATTCCTGGGTCGTATGATAGTTCTATTTTTAGATTTTTAAGGAACCTCCATACTGTTGTCCATAGTGGCTGTATCAATTTACATTCCCACCAACCATGCAAGAGGGTTCCCTTTTCTCCACACACTCTCCAGCAGTTATTGTTTGTAGATTTTTTGATGATGTCCATTCTGACTAGTGTGAGGTGATACCTCATTGTACTTTTGTCGTTGTTGTTGTTGTTGTTGTTTTTTGCGGTATACGGGCCTCTCACCATTGTGGCCTCTCCTGTTGCGGAGCACAGGCTCCAGACGCGCAGGCCCAGCAGCCATGGCTCACGGACCCAGCCGCTCCGCAGCATATGGGATCTTCCCGGACCGGGACATGAACCCGTGTCCCCTGCATGGGCAGGCGGACTCTCAACCGCTGCGCCACCAGGGAAGCCCCTCATTGTACTTTTGATTTGCATTTCTCTAATGATTAGTGATGTTGAGCATCCTTTCATGTGTTTGTTGGCAATCTGTATAATTTCTTTGGAGAAATGTCTATTTAGGTCTTCTGCCCATTTTTGGATAGGGTTGTTTGTTTTTTTGACACTGAGCTGCGTGAGCTGCTTGTAAATTTTGGAGGTTAATCCTTTGTCAACTGCTTGGTTTGCAAATATTTTCTCCCATTCTGATGGTTGTCTTTTCATCTTGTTTGTGGTTTCCTTTACTGAGCAAAAGCTTTTAAGTTTCATTAGGTCCCATTTGTCTATTTTTGTTTTTATTTCCTTTTCTCTAGGAGGTGGGTCAAAAAGGATCTTGCTGTGATTTATATCATAGAGTGTTCTGCTTATGCTTTCCTCTAAGAGTTTGATAGTGTCTGGCCTTACATTTAGGTCTTTAATCCATTTTGAGTTTATTGTTGTGTATGGTGTTAGGGAGTGTTCTAATGTCATTCTTTTCCATGTAGCTGTCCAGTTTTCCCAGCACCACTTATTGAAGAGGCTGTCTTTTCTCCACTGTATATTCTTGCCTCTTTTATCAAAAATAAGGTGACCATAGATGCGTGGGTTTATCTCTGGGCTTTCTATCCTGTTCCATTGATCTACATTTCTGTTTTTGTGCCAGTACCATACTGTCTTGATTACTGTAGCTTTGTAGTATAGTCTGAAGTCCAGGATCCTGATTCCTCCACCTCCGTTGTTTCTCTTTCTCAAGATTGCTTTGGCTATTCAGAGTCTTTTGTGTTTCCATACAAATTGTGAAATTTTTTATTCTAGTTCTGTGAAAAATGCCATTGATAGTTTGATAGGGGTTGCATTGAATCTGTAGATTGCTTTGGGTAGTATAGTCATTTTCACAATGTTGATTCTTCCAATCCAAGAACATGGTATATCTCTCCATCTGTTTGCATCATCTTTAATTTCTTTCATTAGTGTCTTACAGTTTTCTGCATACAGGTCTCTTGTCTCCTTAGGTAGGTTTATTCCTAGGTATTTTATTCTTTTTGTTGCAATGGTAAATGGGGGTGTTTCCTTAATTTCTCTTTCAGATTTTTCATCATTAGTGTGTAGGAATGCAAGAGATTTTGGTGCATTAATTTTATATCCTGCTACTTTACCAAATTCATTGATTAGCTCTAGTAGTTTTCTGGTAGCATCTTGGGATTCTCTATGTATAGTATCATGTCATCTGCAAACAGTGACAAGCTCAGAGAATTTCAGGGAGGAGCCTGTGGTCTGATCGCTCCAGGAGAGCTCCTTTAACAAGTAGGGTTTTTTTTGTTGTTGTTGTTGTTGTTTTTACAAGAACATGAGAGAAGCCATAGTATGCCATCTTTATTTAAACTGTTCTTGACTTCTCTCCTAACTTGCAGTGTACCATCTCCTCAGTCCTAAATTACAAAGATCACCAAGGATTGGGACTGCAATGCCTGCTTGTGTTATCTGGTCATCATTTGACATCTCACTTTAAGGTCTTGATTCAAGCACCTGACAACATTGATGTTCTGGAGCACATAACACAGTATTGTCTGTCTCTAAAATAATAAGGCTTATGGAATAAATTGTGTAAGGTTTAATGCCTATATGTCAAGAGTTTCATGACTGAAATAGCACCCATTTAACTTCCAGAGTAATACGTATAGCTCAACACACACACACACACACACACACACACACACACACACACACATTATAATATGACATATGAGCCCACTTTCAGTTTTAGATTTGTGCCTGATATATTTTTATATTT
Organism: Globicephala melas; assembly: GCF_963455315.2. Classification (NCBI taxonomy): domain Eukaryota; kingdom Metazoa; phylum Chordata; class Mammalia; order Artiodactyla; family Delphinidae; genus Globicephala; species Globicephala melas. Next base: position 145,627,638 of record NC_083317.1, read on the forward strand.
GTTATTTGGTGGATTTTTAAATCCATCTGTGCAAAACATGAAAAGAAGAGCCTATTTTGAAAACTCTGTTGATCATTTAAACTGTTGAATTTTGTCAATGATATTATTACGCATAACGTTTAGCAATTGGCAAATATTTTTCTAGAAAATATTTATTGAATGATAGACCAACTAAAATTAGATTTATTCATATTATTTTTACTTGCCAGGTAAATCAAGAAAGATATAGTCAATGAATTAAACATAAGTTCATGTCTCAACCAGGTGCTTTACTTTCTTCTAAATAGTAAAACTATCCAGTTTTTTTTTTTTTTTTTTTTTTTTGGCTAACTACACTGATATTCCTGAAAGCATAGCAGTACCTGATAGCATATACATAGCAATAACCCCTTCACTGTATTTTTAGATCTCTGTGTTGGGGATATATGTCTATCAGAATTTGGTACCACTTTGACCTCAACCACGTAGGATCATCAAAACCAAATTGTTCACCACCCATATGTATGAATCAGCATATCCGTGTTTACGCTGGGCCCGTAATCTGTCCTAGGCAATACAGGTACATATGCATCTCCACTCTCCTAAACATGCTTAGACATGAGACTGAGAACAGTGAATGCTACAGTATGAACACTGACACCGACTTTAGTACCAAATTTAATAATTTAATACCAACTTAATTATTTAGTACCAAATTTAATTCAGTACCAATACTGAGTCTACTCCTAGTACCAATAATTACTGCATGTCAGGCAACTGATTACATGAAGAATCCCCTTCCTTGTGGGGGAAATAGGTCTTGTTATTTTCATTGTTCAGATGAAGAAACAAAAATAAAGAGGACAAATTCCCATCACCTGTGGGAATGGAAGCTCATTTTGAATCCATATTTGTCAGACAAAAGTAAGCAATCTGTCACTTGTCATTTTCCACTACATACTATTGGAAATATCCTCATTATTTTCATTTTAACAAGTTTCCTTAAACTCTTGATTTCTTCTTGCAGTTGCACTCTCCTTATATCAAGGATTTGTAGTTTAAAATAGTTCTGCCTTAAAAAAAGAAACATCTACAATGTTTCATTATATTCTGTAAATGTTTACTGGTTTATATTCCCTGTGTTCATTTCCTGGTCTTTCATTCAAGACTTTTTGTCACTTGACCACCTTGCTATCTTCAATTTGTCAGTCTCTGACTGTCACAGTCCTGGTCATCCTCATTGCCTTGACTCCAATCCACCTTTAAATCATTACTGAAGTTCACACTATTTTTGGATTATCAAAAATACTGATGCTTGGGCTTCCCTGGTGGCACAGTGGTTGAGAGTCTGCCTGCCGATGCAGGGGACACGGGTTCGTGCCCCGGTCCGGGAAGATCCCACATGCCGCGGAGCGGCTGGGCCCATAAGCCATGGTCGCTGAGCCTGCGCGTCCGGAGCCTGTGTTCCGCAATGGGAGAGGCCACAACAGTGAGAGGCCCACGTACAGCAAAAAAAAAAAAAAAAAAATACTGATGCTCTCTTTTTGCCCTGACCAGAGCTATGCTTGGTTTGATCCATAAGAGATTTCTAACATTGTTTTAAAAACTTCTGTCACATGTGTATGTGACCCAGAAGGTTGTCATAATCTCCTTTTTCAGGGACAAATCTTACTAACTAATCAGGTAATTAGAAGTTTGGGGAGGGATAAATCAGGAGCTTGGGATGAACACACACACAGTGCTATATATGAGATAGACAACAAACAAGGACCTACTGTATAGCACAGGGAACTCTACTCAATATTCTGTGATAACCTATATGAGAAAAGAATCTGAAAAGGAATGAATATATGTATATGTATAACAGAATCACTTTGCTGTACACCTGAAATTAACATAACATTGTAAATCAACTATAATTCAGTAAAATTAAAATTAAAAAGAAGTTTGCTTATGATCTGTCTTGCAGATTCCTTTTCTGGGACACTCTCTAAGGTTGTGGGTCTTTGGCCTTCCCTGCCTTCCCTCTGGCCCTTCTTTCAGGGTGGCCAGCTGACACAGGGAACTCAAAGCTGCAGTGCACTTGGTGACACTTTGAAAGGACAGGGCAAGCTTAGAAGGAACTATGGAATGGAATATTATTCTGTGCTAAAAGAAATGAACTATCAAGCCATGAAAAGACATGAAGGAACCTTAAATGCCGATTACTAAGTGGAAGAAGCCAATGTGAAATGGTACCTACTTAAAAGAAAAAAAAATTCTCCTTCTTAACGTTCTGTACTTTTAGGCTCCATAAGCCGATGTGGGCAGATGAAAATCTCTTTAGTGACAGGGTCAAACAGTTTTGGAAATAGTTAATAATACACAAGGTTATAAGTATAAAGTTGAAACCAATTTGGACTTTCTCTAAGGTCTCACAAGGTGAGGGCTCACGAGGAGGAGTCTCCAGGGGGCTAATTTGAGTCATAATCTCAGATTTGAGGTTCTTTCAAGCCTCTCATACTGAAAACTCCTCTTCCTTTAATCAAGAAAATTCCCAGGGCTTCCCTGGTTGCGCAGTGGTTGAGAGTCCGCCTGCCGATGCAGGGGACGCGGGTTCGTGCCCCGGTCCGGGAAGATCCCACATGCCGCGGAGCAGCTGGGCCCGTGAGCCATGGCCGCTGAGCCTGCGCGTCTGGATCCTGTGCTCCGCAACGGGAGAGGTCGCAACAGTGAGAGGCCCATGTACCGGAAAAAAAAAAAAAAAAAAGAAAATTCCCATAGGAAAAGATGCTCCACATATGCCATCAGGGAACTGCAAATTAAAACAATGAGATACCACTACACACCTATTACAATGGCTGAAATACAGAAGACTGACAACACCAAATCCAGGCCAGGATGTGCAGCAACAGGAACTCTCATTCATTGCCGGTGGGAATGCAAGATGGTGCAGCCTCTTTGGAAGACAGTTTGGCAGTTTCTTACAAAATTAAGCATACTCTTACCATACAACCCAGCAATCACTCTCGTTGCTCATTACCAAAGGAGTTGAAAACTTATGTCCACTCAAAAACCTACACATCAATGTTTATAGCAGCTTTATTCATAATTGCCAAAATTTGGAAGCAACCATGATGTCCTGCAGTAGCTGAATGGATAAATAAACTATGGTACATCCAGTCAAAGGAATATTATTCTATGCTAAAAGAAATGAAGTATCACGCCATGAAAAGACACGGAGGAACCTTAAATGCTGATTACTAAGTGGAAGAATCCAATCTGAAACGGCACCTACTTGAAAGAAAAAAAATTCCAACTATGTGACATTCTGGAAAAGGCAAAAGCATAGGGACAATAAAAATTTCAGTGGTTGCCAGGGGTTAGGGAGGAGTGAGAAACAAATGGGTGGAGCCCAGGGATTTTGAGGGCAGTGAAAATAGTCCACTTAATACTACAATGATGGAAACATGCCATTATACATTTATCCAGACATGCAGAATGTCCAACGCCAAGAGTGAACCCGAGGTAAACTCTGGACTTCGGGTGATCATGGCGTGTCAATGTAGGTTCATCACTTGTAACAAATGTACCCTTTGGTAAAGGATGCTGATATTGGAGGAGGCTGTGCATGTGTAAGCATATGGGAAGTTCTGTATTTTCTATTCAGTTTTGCTGTGAACCTAAAACTGTTCTTAAAAATAAAGTCTATTTAAAAGGAAAAAAAGTGAAAAGTCCCAGCTTTTTACTCCCGAGGTTATTCTACTTTCAGTATTCCTACCAGTGTCAAATTGTTTCTTCAGCAGAAAATCTCTAAGGTAGAAATATCACTCAAGGATGAACATGTTTGTTTGTCGTTGCAGTGTTTTCAGACACGCTCCAGTATAAGCCCTTGTAGAGAGAAGATTATTTTCTCCATCAACAGTTACTTACCTGTCCGTGGAGTCAAAGGTCTCTATCATTATGTTTTTTAGGACTTCTGGTTTCCTTTCTTCTCTATTCCAGGTGTCAACTAGAGTCCCCCAAATCTCTGTTAGCCTTGAACATCTGATACACCTTGGGAAGGGTATATCAGTGTGGCTTAAATTTTTTTTCATCCTAAAGTCCTCTTGTGATGAAAGTTGATCAACAATTTTTCCTCCCTGCCTTACATTTTAAAACTAGATTTAATACCATCTTTCCCACTAAGAGTTTCTTAATTTGTTTACTCTTTAATTTAACAGCAGCAACATTGAAAGAAGGGATGTAATCAGTTTGCCCAGTTTTCAATCACTTTCTTACCCTACAAGATATGCTTTATCAAAAAAAATCATTATTTGTTTAGAGAATGTCAGTGTATAAATTTAAAATAGAACTATATTAATAATTAAAAGGAAGAAATAATAAAAGTTGAATATAAGATGTCCAAGGCCAAGCAAAGGCCATTTCTTGTTTGATACCAGCATGCCAGTTTTAACAGAAATCAGACTTCATTTATTAGAGTTGGCATTTTCAATAAAAACATGATTATTGGGAATTCCCTGGCAGTCCAGTGGTTAGGACTCAGCTTTCACTGCTGGGGAACTAAGGTTCAATTCCGGGCTGGGGAACTAAGACCCCACAGGCCACTTGGCATGGCCAAAAAAATTTTTTTTTAATTATGATTATTAGCAGTGGCTGGGACTGATGGTAATAAAGGAAACTCAAGAACCTAGTTTTGACAACAGAGAAGAAAAGAAATACAGAAGAGCCAGGAGAAAAGATAAATTTATAATGCAGTTAGCAGTTAGTGTGTAGATGAAAAATGCTTCCTGGGGACTGATTGTGAGGTCATTTTTTTCATCTCTGTCAAATAACGGGAAACATTATGTATGTGTATATATCGATCTTTCATTTATTCAGTTAATTAGTCACTCCACAAATATTTGTTGCAAGACACCGTACTGGGGTGGGTGGGATATAAAACGATGGTTGAGACCCAGTGTGAGCCATCTTTGATGCTTTAACCGGTGGGCAACATAAGACAAACATACATATAATTCGATACCAGTAGGTCAATGATAGATGAATGGCAGAATGCTCTGTTCCTTAGCAGTGTGACTCACAGTGTGGTCTGCAGACCCAGACCAGTCTGGGGAGTGCTCGTTGCCTGTCTATAATGAGCAAGATACAGATTTTGAGAGCACCTGTGTAGACACTTGGATAGCATTTGTCATTGCCAAAAATCCCATGTGATCAGTGGTCTTGCCTGTTGAATCTAATAGTAAAACTTGGGGCGTAATGTTTTATATAGATTTTTTTATTGGAGTATCATTGCTTTATAATGTTGTGTTAGTTTCTGTTGTACAACGGAGTGAATCAGCTGTATGTATATCTATATCTCCTCCCTCTTGAGCCTCCCTCCCACCCACCCCCAAATCCCACCCATCTAGGTCATCACAGAGCACGGGGCTGAGCTCCCTGTGCTATACAACAAGTAGCTTTTTATTTTGTTTTACTAGTACCTCACTTTTATGGTAATTTATAAATGTATCAGTCTGCAACAGATTGGGGAGGGAAAAGTGTGGGCCCTTCATTGCTATTTTTAAAAATATATGAAAAAACAATCTTAAATTTCAGAAGATAGGAATTGTAGCTCTACTCCAAGGTAAAAAATGAATGCTAAATGAAGGACCTGGCATATTGAAGGGGTCTTGGAGGATGGCTAGGCTTTAAGAGGTGGAATAGAAAAACAAAACATCAATATAGTTTAGGAAAGAAAATAACTTGAATTTACAATGTGCTCAAAAAGCAGCAAATACATAACGTTGGTAGCAATGGAACAACCATAAAGAAAACGGGGAATGTGGGTAAGGGTTTCAGGCTAGAAGAAATAGAAAGTTCAGAAAGGAATCTGGATGTATTCTTCAGCTTTTTAGCAACTGAGATATGTAGATAACAGAGTATTCAAAGAGGTGTGTCTTTTGGTAGCATGCAAAATGGATTAGAAATGTCAGTCCTAGAAACCAGAAGACCATTTAGAGAACTATTGTCATAGCATGGACATAGGTTAACAGGGCTTCATCTGAGGGCTGGCAGAAAGACTATGGCAACAGTTGATTGATACAAGCTTTCAGCAGATCTAAACTATAATTCCCTTTCAGCACCACACACAGTACTTGATCCCTGGGAGACATTTGCTATTGTTGCTTTGTTGAGCTAGAATTAGAATTTCCACAAAGATCGGGATATGAGAAAAATAAAAAGTGTCCAAAGTCTTATCAGAAATCTGAAAATTTCAGGTCTGAAGTGAGGACAAAATGGGCTCCTTTTTAGACACGGTCCAGGTCACACCTATTTGAAATATGGCATTAAGACAAGGGATGAGGATGGAAAGATGAAGAGTCAACCATTGAGGTTACAGTGTTTAGGACACACCATTTCTAAGAGGAAGAATGGAGGGGAAGGAATAATGCTAAGAAGGACAGATGCCAACTGGAGAGGTGAGAGGAGGTCAAGGAGTCCAGCAGGGAGTCTGCCGAGCATGACGGCAGTAACTCAGAGCCGCAGGATCCGCACAGGAAACGTTTCCGGAACATCGACCACAGTTCGTGGGGATCCTGAAGGCTCTGGCTGGGGTGGCCAGAAGATCATTGGCGAGTTTTATTTTTTAATTTAGAAATGACTTGGCATTTATTTCACACATATTTCCTTTTGGATAGTCACCCTTTTAGAGTTTGTTTTTTTTAATTTTCACTTTATATTGGAGTAGAGTTGATTAACAATGTTGTGTTAGTTTCAGGGCTACAACGTAGTGATTCAGTTATACATATGCATGTACCTATTCTTTTTCCAATTCTTTTCCCATTTAAGTTATCACAGAATACTGAGTAGCATTCCCTGGGCTATACAGCAGGTCCTTGTTAGTTATCTATTTTAAATATAATTGTGTGTATATGTCAATGGCGAGCTTTCAGGGAGACATTTCCTCAGTGTAACAAGGGTTGAAACTGAGTTGGAGCAGTTCAGGGCAAGACTGAATAGTGAGAAACGATAAGCAGAGGATAACGGTCAGTATATATATTTTTCAGTTATGAAAAATGTGGTAGAAATCTACCTGGGGTGGAGGAAGTGGCAGGACTGCGTGAAGGTTTGGGGATGGAAATCAGGAGGTGGATAAGGAGGGAGCTATTTGGGAAGGGAAGCTAACTGAGGAACGAACCATTTGGAAGAAGTGAGAAGGGGAAGAATTAGAAGCTGGGAAGAGAGGATGAGATGTGTCTTCTGGGGAAGGAGGAGGGTAGAAGAGACAGGTGCCCTACAACCTGAAAAGTACAGAGGAAAACAGGAGGTACTGATCTTTTTTTTTTTTTTAGAACTTAAGTTTATTTTTAAAATTTTATTTTATTTTTGGCTGCGTTGGGTCTTCATTATTTAGCAGGGGCTTTCTCTAGTTGTGGCGAGCGGTGGCTACCCTTCATTATGGTGCGCGGGCTTCTCAATGTCGTGGCTTCTCTTGTTGCAGAGCATGGGCTCTAGGTACACGGGATTCAGTAGTTGTGGCTCGCAGGCTCAGTAATTGTGGCACACAGGCTTAGTTGCTCCGCGGCATGTGGGATGTGCCAAGATCTGGGATCGAAACCGTGTCCCCTGCATTGGCAGGCGGATTCTTACCCACTGCACCATCAGGGAAGCCCTTGATCATTTTTAAGAGAAAATTATTTAAGTGACTCAGCTGAGGTTAAAGGCTTCATTCAGTCAACATGCTCCTGACTGGAGCCCGGTCAGAGGTTATAGGATAGAAAGGGCCAGCTGAGTAGCTGTCCTTGCAGTGGGGTCACAGGCAGCAGTTTAATTTCATCAAAACTTGGGGTTGGGAGGGTCATTCCTGCTTTTGTGCTCCTTGCTCAAGCTCCCATAAAACACAAGAAGAGTATTTGCCGAGAACTGTTTCTGGGAGCCTTGCAGCTTACCAGCTACTCAAAGTTCATGGAGCAGGGGAGCCAGATAGCAAAAAAGAAGGAAAAGGGAGGCAATGTGGAGGGGCGCAGAGTATGCAACCCCAACATATGCCTCTGTGGCATATTGTTTATTTTAAGCTGGTTATTTTTAAGAAGAAGCAGACCCAGGAGAAGCTCTGAAACCTAGGTAGAAGATCCCCTTTTGTAAGAGATATTTACATCTATAAGGGAAATCTCCACTAAGGGTATCTTCCTCTCGGTACCAGAAATAGAAGGATGACTCTAAATCCCTAGACATTTTTATCAATGGAGAAGGTAACACTTAGATCTGCATAACACCCTTACCCTTGTTTCCTGTGCTTTTCCAGGTCACCACGTCACCTCCTAGAACTGGCTCCCTCCCCCCGTCCAACATCATCTTGTGCCTTTAGCTGGAGATGGTATTTAAGGTGGTGGCCATTTCAAGGAGTTACTCATCTTTCCTGGGTATCTCCCATGTATACAGGAGGAATACATGTTATTAAACTTCTGTTTCTTTTTCTCTTGTTATTGTCTTTTATTACAAGGAATGTCTCAGCCAAGAATGTAAGAGTAAAGGGAAAATTCCTCCCCCCACAGAAGTTAGAAAGCAAAGGGAGACCTAGAGGCCTTGTTGGCTGTTTATCCTAGTCCTCTTACAGCTTTCTCTTTTTCTTTCTTTCCTTCTTTCTTTTTCTTCCTTCCTTCCTTCCTTCCTTTCTTTCTTTTTCTTTAGAACAGTTTTAGATTTACAGAAAAATTGAGGAGATAGTACAGAGAATTCCCCTATACCCTCCAAACACACACTGTTTCCCCTATAGTGTCTTGCATTAGTATACATTTGTTATACATTTATAATGTATACAGTTATAGTATACATTTGTTACAGTTTGTATACATTTGTATACATTGTATACATATATACAAATGTATACAGTTGTATACATTTGTTACAGTTAATGAACAAGTATTAATACATTATTATTAATTCAAGTCCATAGTTTACATTAAAGTTCACTCTATGTTGTACATCCTGTGTGTTTTGACAATTGCATAATGTAATATATCTAACAGTCCAATACCATATGGAAGGCTTTCACTGCCCTGAAAATTCCCTTTCCGCCACCCCCATTCATCTCCTCCCTCCCCCTTGAACCCCTGGCAACCACTGATCTTTTTACTCTCTCCCTAGTTTTGCCTTTTCCTGAATGTCACATGCTTGGAATCCTACAGCATCTTCAGACTGGCTTCTTTCACTTAGCCATGTGCATTTAAGGGTCCTCCATGTTTCTGTGTGGCTTGATACTTCACTTCTTTTTATCTCTGAGTTCACTGAACAGATATGCGACCGTTTGTTCCTCTATTCATTTATCAAAGGGCTTCTTTTTTGCTTCCAATTTTTGACAATTATGAATATAGCAGCTATAAATCATTCTGTGCAGGTTTTGTGTGGACATACAAAATTTTCAAAACAATTGGGCAAATACCTAGGAGTGTGATTGCTCGATCCTATGATGAAGCCTATGTTTAGCTTTTCAAGGAACTTTCAAACTGTCTTTCATCATCACGTCATCATCATCACATCATTATTTCTTGTACTGCTTTTCTTGTCCTCTCAGCTACCAACTTTATCCTGAATGACTGACATGAGTAAGTTGAAGTCGTCTTTTCCTTGAACTATCTCTCTTCTTACCTATCACTCCTCACCTAGCCCTGCTGGGCAGGCAGCACACAACCCTGTGTGGGCTCCTGGACTTACAAGTTGATCTTTTTCTCTCTCTGTGCTCCCTTTTCAATGACCGAGAATCTTCATCCTTTCCTAGCTTCACCCTTACTGCCTTTAGTGAGGAGAGCATAATAAAAAGAAAAACATTCATTATTCGTTACTTTTGGAACCAAAATGCAACGTAAAGTTGGCTCTGCCATTTACACGTTGTGTGACTTTCAACTAGTATGTTAATTTCTCTGATATTCAACTTTTTTCATCTTCAAAGTGAGGAAAACAATTCCTTCCTTAAATGTATTTCAAAGATTAAATTAGATGAAAGCATAGTGGTAAACTCCTTGTTACATTGTAGAGAATGCTTTATTCTTACTGTGGGCATATGGCTTATTTTACACGGGTCAGTCTCTGCTTCTGCAGCCCTGTCAGAGCTATAATATTCACTGGACATGTGCAGGCAGAATTCCAGTCTTGAAATTAACTCATGTCTAACTAGGGTCGACCATGAAACACAGAAGTTTGTAAATAAGGAAAGCATTTATTTGTGGCCTTAGGAATTGCAATTCGGGATTTGGGTAAAACCCAAAGACTATCCTGGGAAAGAGGAAGGGTCAGGGGCTTATTTAGAAAAGCAAAAGCCAAAACGTCGTTAAAGTCATCTGGCAAGAGTTATGATTGACTCTGGTGCAAGAAGGGAAATGTCTATCTTTAAGGGATGGGTTGTCATGAGTCACTTAGGGTAAATGTCCAATATGTAGCTGTGCTGTCACGAGTTATTTTAGAGGAAGCGTCTGATAAATATCTTGAGTTTCTGGAACATTGGGCAGAGGTTCTGGATGACTATGTAATGACAGTAAGCGGTCAAAGTTCAGATTCCATCCAGGCTGAGATGTGCCTAAGTCATGCTTCCTCAATGTCTTCCTGGCTCCATTTTGGAGAGCTCTCTTAGCAATATTGACTTCCTTCTGATCTTTTTTCACACTAGAGACAAGCCTAAAAAGCCACTAGTGGTGTCCCTTCCCCTAGAAGGTAGAATCTGGAAAGAGTTGACCACCTTCCTCAGAGTCCTGGTACCTGGAGGCAAACAGACATGAATGTCCCCTTCACGGACACCCTTCCAACATTCCTTTTTCCCCAGGACGTGGCCACTTGAGTTTCCAGTTAGCTCCACCCCCTCTCAGTGCAGAAACACCTTTTTCTGCAAACATGCCCCCTCTTTAATTTTTCTCCCTTTTTCTAGATATGTTCCCACACTCCCAGACTCGCATGGAAGCCTTTAACACATCCACATGGCTGGTGCTTAACTTAGTAGCAGCTCTTCAAGAACAATCAACATTTATTGAGCACCTACTATATACTCAGAACCCCTCTCCAGCGTTTCCTTTTAGAAGGTTGAGGTCACACTTAGCTACTCAGGAGACATCCTCCAGTCCCTTTCATTACTCCCCTGCATTCTTCAAACATATATTTGTTTCCTCTGGGGGATCCTGCTGTACCTGTGCGTGTACACGGACACACACATACCACAGAGCAATGGACACAAATCAGTATCATCAGTGAGAAATCCCGCAAGTGGAGACACACAACAGCATCCCACTCACTTCCACCCCAAAGGTCCTCAAGTCCGCATGGGTGAGCCCAGGTGTACAGAACAGAAGGAACCTTTTCTATGGCATCAATACTTGACCTAGAGCAAGAATGACCACACACAAGGTGCTCCTGATGGGGAAGCTGAGACACGAGTTCACTGGTGCCTGACAGCCTGGAGGCTCGGGCTCAGCCATATGGGTCTCTGACTCCCATCCCTCTGTCTCTTTATAATTCTCCCTCTCTTCACATTATTGAACCCAGAAGTTGCAAATTAAACTGGCGGCTCAGATGTTAAATCTAGCCAGCAGATGGCCAGAAGGGTGTAATCATAGGTTTTGGATTAGTTGCTAAAAAAGAGGAGAATTAAAAATGAAACTCTGAAATTCCAGATTCCCTCCTCAGTCCTTTCAACCTGCCTGGCCCTGCAATGCATGGGACTTTGAAACCTCAATGTCACACCAGGCTGCTTCTTAAAGATTCTTTTGTGTACCCTTATTGCAAGCATCCCCAATCAAACCCCCCCTCCCAGCAACCCTCTTATTGACACAGCCTTCCTCTGGCTGACAACGCCCTACAAAACGTTTATCACACACAATTCCCCACGTTCCACACATCACATGGATCTGCCTGGCCCTCTTGTCAGAACAGGACAAGGAGGGTAGGAAACAGCCACCCGGGGGTTTTACAGGAAGCAGGAGCCAGAAGAAGCCAGGTCCACCTGCTCCAAACTGCTTCAATAAATTATTCATTTAACAACTTCTGCCAAGACCTTGTTGCTGCTTAATTACTTGCTTGCTTTCTTCTTTCTCTTTTCAACTTTCTTTTAATTGAAAAGCCAAGCCAGCCTTGTCCCAACCTGGGAAGTTGGATCACTTGGAGACATGTTCTGACTCTGTCTCCTTAGGTGTCCAGCCACTGAAAAATGTATGATGCTTGGAGAAAAGGATGTAGGAGGAAACAAATGCAAAAAAAAAAAAAAAAAAGCAGACTTACCAGCAACCTCTAATGAGGGAAACAGTGCTTTGAAAAACCACTCGGTTTTCTATTTAACAAGCAAAGCGACAAACTGCACTCACACAAATGAGCTGGGAATCTAAGAGCGACTTCTAGAAAATGATGGCTGGAATCACTAATGGAGAAAACAAACAGCAGGGGCGGACACAGCTGGTACCCCATTGTTGTCTGAAAGGGACTTGAGACCAAAGGAGGGCTCTAAAATCCGTGCCTCAAGAACAGGGAAATGGAGCCCGTCTGAGCCATCAAATCGGAAATAGGAACTCAGTGTTTAGTACTGGGAAAAAGACTTTGCATTTGACCCAAGCTCATGGGTTTCAGGCTGGGTTCTCAAGATGCCCAGAGCTGGTGGGAGGGCCAGAAGGGGCCACACAGGTACTCTTTGATCCTACAGCCATTGTCACACTTTCCATACTGAGTGCCAGAAAAGATTTTCTCCAAAATATTTCATTTAATATCAATAGTATTTTATTATTAATTAATGTTAAATATTAGTACTTTCATATTATATTTTTCTTATATTTCTATATAAAACTTTTATTTCAAAATTTAATCAACATAAAAATATTACTGATCTATCTTACCTTATTTTGTATTAAGTCTTCAAAATCTGGTGTGTGTTTAATAATTATAGCACTTTGGACTAGCCACGTTTTGAGCAGTCAGTAGCCACATGGAGCTAATGGCTACCATATCTGAAAGTACAGCTCTAGAGCATTTATCTTTTCTTTCATATTTTCTCTACATTATGGCAATGAACCTCAATTTTATCTTCCACCTCTCCTCCTAAACGTTTTATTTCTGCAATCACTTAGAACTTCCCAGAATGTTTCTGTTCTCATTATTTTTAAGTGAAAAAAAATAGTAGAAGGTATCTAGTTCTTATTTAATAAATCCAATAGTTTCTCCCATCTGTGGACCCCAATAAAAAATTTTGTTGTATTGTTTTGCTTTAGGTCTCTTCTGTTCCATTCTCTTTCCTCTGATATCAGTTTTTGCCTTTGTTTCCTTTGGCCTCCCTATGCCTGGTGAGCTCTGTATGATCCTATTTGAAAATCAAGGATTCTGTTGATGAACCTAGGGAGGAGATGCGGGTTTCTTCTGGGGCAGGAGGCTGGCTGTGAGGCTAACGCGGATGGGAGATCTTTAAGGGGATGCTCCCACATCACTGGCAACCCTAATTGCCCATGGGGTTGGTAGTTTGTTTAGAGATGAGTGCTAGGGGTTTTAGCTGGGGCAAAATGCTACACTGCTGAACTCTGTGATGGGGGATATGTATTGGGGTAGCTTTTCTAAATTAAGACTTTCTAGTAACCACACTCCCCCAACACACACACATACTTCTCTCTCCTCTCCTGCCCATTTTGAGCCTCGGAGTCTCTTTCTACAGGGATGACTTCCGCTCGCCCACTGATGACCTAGTCAACATGCCCCTCACACACTGTTCACTATTACCAGCTGCTGTGGTTTGGGGTCCCTAGAAGGAACATCTGAGATGGGAGTTCTTACACAAGTGACTTATTGGGAGAGGGTTTTCCGGAGAGGGGGATTAGGGGAGGACACGAGCTAAGTAGAGGGTGGTCTCAGCTAGAGCCTAGTACCAGCCTGACCCCTGGGTGCTCTGGAACAGGAATTCCCTGGAACACTTATGAGACTTTAGCACACCCACAGCACCTGGGGGAAGGATGCACCTCCACTTAAAGTGAACTGGGAGGGTCATCAACATCTTCCATATCATGGGATTGCTCCATTAAAAAAATCTTTTTGTTATTTTAATGTATTCTTAGGAGCAAAGGGAGAGAGACACAGTGTTCAGTATTCCATCTTGAAGCAATAGTCCCTTGATATTGATTTGGAAAGCTTTGTTCTAACCAAGAAAAAAAAAGTTCCCTCAATTTTATGCACAAAACTGTTATATAGGGAAAAAGGTCTAAATTTCAAAATATCCCAATTTTTCTAGAAAAGAAAGTAATTGCGGTGCAGAATCAACAAATATTTATTGACCGCTTACAGCAGCGTTGGCCCTTTTCCAATATATGATGTCGTTTAATACTACACCACTATTGTCACTTATTCTTAACAGACGAGCAAACTGAGATTCAGTAAGTATCTGGCTCAAATTCTGTGGTACGTAATAGAACTGGGACTTTTATCCTTTACATTTTATCTTATTAGATGCCGTACCATCAGCCTCTCTGAAATGAGCAACTGCCTTGACTGAGTAACAGGTGTGTTAGCTGAAATTCCCATCAAGGAGAAGGTGTCTTGCTGACCAAGGAATTGTACATTTCCACGATCCCATTTTATTTAAAAAGGAAAACAGGAAGAATCCTCATCCTGGGTCACATGCTATTCATTTACTTATAATCTTTCAGTTAATTGTCTAAACATGTTTATGTTACAGTATTTCAAATTCTGAAACATTAAATATCTTACCTAGAGTAGAACAGGTAGTGAATATTGCAGCTAACATTTAAATTCCAGTCTTTCTAATCCCACCCCGATGCTGTTTACTAACAATCAAGTAGGTACTAATGCAAGAGCTTGAAAAATCCCCTCGGTATTTGATGGGTCAAATGAAACCCAGATACGGCACCAAATTCAATCAGTTCATTAATTTTTTTTTTAATTTCAAGTTTTGTAGTTGACAGAATAATGCCTAATCACAATTATTGAAATCTAAGCAGTTTAATGATTCATATTTGTCAGGAGGGTACTGTTCTTGGAAGTTACCTACAGTCTGTTAGTGAAACAGAAACAAATCCTACAACCGTCATCTATTTTCCAGGGGACGGGCAATGGGGATAGAAGTAAGATTTTCTGTTTACTTTCTGCACCCATTTTCCTATTAGCAAACCCAATTTATCTACCCTCACAATGCTTCACTCTGTCCATGTAGATCAATCCATCAGCCACTCCCATTAATCTCCCATCCAACTTGGAGAGAACACTACCGGTAGATGATGATATTGTTTCTGACATAACCTTATTCTGGACATATCTCTGATAACATATTCTCCCCCAGGAATTACCTGGGTAGATGGTTACCCAAACCCTCTTATTTGCACGTTTCTTCTAAATAAATTCTATGCAGAAAATGAACAAACATAAACCTTTGCACCTTTCCCAGACTTTAGACATGGAAGTACTTCAATGTGTATCAATGACGCTTTTCACAAGCCCATGAGGATCTAACCTTCCTTGCAGTCTTCATGATTAATATGTTTGCAGCAGAATCAGGTCTCTAAGGGGTTTTTAAATCCCAGAAGAAGATAAGAGACTCCTAAAATAAAATAATAGTTCCTGAGTTTTAGTAGAGCAGAACACTTTTTCCCAAGAATGACATCAAACATGATAAAATGGTATCTCTCAACACATCTCAGTGATGGCATCTGGAGAAGAACAAAGGCTGACTCACGTCCGTTGAAGTGCCAAGTGCAATTTGATCTAATTGAGAGATTACTACTTTCTGTAGGCAGGGGAGTTCAGAAACCGGTATGGATTCCATATTTCAGTAGCAGAACATAGGAGTGACTGAACTAAGAGATATTTGGGGGTTTCCAGAGGATCCTGTTGTCATTTCCTTTCATTAGAAAGTTCCAAGAATACAGATAAGTAATGTTAGTAAGTTTTCTGAGGGGAAAAGCCATCAGAAGCAAACTGTATTAGAACAGACAGCATGATCACAAAGTACTGTTCGCATGAAGTCCCCTGACACTCTGCAAGGACGTCTTCTACAGCCATGCACACTTCACAGAGTAAAAAGTAAGGCTGAGCCAATAATAACAGGAATGATAACTGAAACCATCACATACACAATACTGGGATAGAGTGGACGTGCTTCCCTAACACTGTAATAAAAAACACCGGTACCAAACAATAACTTAACTGGTTGTTCCAGGAAAGTGTTGCACCTGGAAGTAAAGGCTGTTAGCCAACCCAACAGTTAACTCATCCAAACGGATGGCTTGCTCATCGAGCCTTACTTCAATACCTCCATCTCTCTGTTGCCACCAATCTACAGCGACTACGTCATAAACCCTGTTCAGCCCTAAACAGTTCCTGCCCGCAAGGCCTACCTTAAAGTCGCCCCCCTCAGACCCTAAAACCCTAAACTCCCAGGACTCTCTCAAGGCACTGTTCTCCCTTGATGCAATCAATCCGATCAATTTATCTTTGCTGATCAATAGGGTTTGGGGGTGGTCAGTAGTCAACAGTAGCTAGAGCTTTGTTGATTGGGAGACTGGGATGTACCAGGTACCATGCCCTCTGCTTTATGTACCGTATTTCTAATCTTTACTACAGCTCTGCAAGGTAATGTTGTTTTTCCTAAGGTAGAAAGAGGAAATGGAGACTCAGGGAGGTTGGTAAATTGTCCCATGACACAAATAGGAAGTGACCAGATCCAATGTCAATCTAAGTCGGTCTGGCTCCAAAACCATGTGACCCACCGGGTGGATCACTACTCATTTGATAATATAGCATAGAAAGTCACATTCCTACCTCATTCCTTAAGCTAAAATTGACTCCAAATGTACGAATTACAATGTCAAAAATTACCCTATTATTCCATTCCTCCATTAAATTTTAGTTATACATTCTTTGACAATTTTAGTGGTAGTTACAGATAATAACACCATGTATTTTTGACTTAGATGAAATCATATAATTTTCAATTTCCTAGAAAAACACAAAAGCTCCAGAACTCTTCAACTGCACTTGCTTCTTCCTACTTTAGGCACCATTATTGCCCTGAGTTTTCATTCTATGAACTGTTTAAACTACATGAGATATAATATTACTGGTATATATAGCCAATATTTATTTTTATTCACCCACATAGCTAACCTTATCGGTAACTGTTCTTTCCTGCAATTTTGAGCTTCCATCTGAGATAATTTCTGTTTTTGAAAACTCCTTTATTTTGCACGAATTTGAAGAAAATTGTTACTTGCCAAACAATTCAGGGCTAGTAGCTATATTCTTTTATCAATTTGAAAACATAATTTCATTGCTTTATCTTTATCTCTGTAGAAAAGTCAGCAGAAATCAGAAGTCAGTCTTATTTTTGTTATTTTGGAGACAGTCTGTCCTTTTCCTCCAGCTATTTTTAAATATTTCCTCTTTGTCTTTGATTCCCAGCAGTTTTACTATGATGTCTTTAGTTGTGGTTTACTTTTCATTTATTTTTGCTTGGGGTTCATTGTTCCTCTTGAATCTGAGGCTTAATTTTTTTTTTTTTTTGGCCTTGGGAACATTTTGACCATTATCTCTTCAGCTGTTGCTCTGACCTCTCTCTCTCTCCATCACTGTTGGTATTCCAACTGCATGCCCCATGAGTTTCATTTACAGTTTTCTATACTTTCCATCACTTCACTTCTTTGCGAAGAGATGCGGATGTGGACCCCCTGGGATTTGGCTGAAGAGCACTGCAGTGGAAAAACCCAAGATGCATGAGCAGAGCACAGACAGCCACTGCCCTATGTCCTAAAACAGGAATTCCCTCATTCCTTGGCTTTCGGTGGTTGCAGACTTCCCTGAGCCCTGTCTGAATTGGAAAAGGAAAGCTCTAGCTAAAGGACAACTTGAGGGAAACTACAGACTCCATTTTAATGAGCACCTCTTCAGGTGACTCTGCACACATTTTTCCTAATGACATCCATGGAGTTGTTTCATTCCCAAGGCTTTGTGCACAGGGGAAAGACGAAAGGAAGAGGCAGACCACAGCATAATAGCCATTTTGTATGGGGTCCTTACCATGGGCCAAGCATTGGGTTAACTGCTTTCTATGCATTATTATCCTTTAACAACTCTGCAAGCTAGGTATGAGGCAAGGAAACTAAGACTTAAGTAAATGGAAGACCTGGGACTTGAATCCAGTTAGTTATAATCCAGAGAAAACACTCTTCACCCCATGTTAGGTTGGGCTGTGTTGGAAGGAATGAGCTTAGACTTCTCATTTCAGCCTTGTTCTCTTCCTACGTCACTGGTCCAAAGGTACAGGCTGCCCTCCAGGGGAAGACAGAGCCTGAAAACCTGGCACAGAAGAGAGCCTCGGAGCAGGAAGAAGTGAACGAACACCAGGCTTCCTTCCAAAAGGAGAGAAACCCCCAAGAAGGGAGACTTTCTGCTCAACGTGGCCCCTCCTCTGAATCTTGGCACCTGCAGCTTCAACATCGTGGAAATCACAGAAGCCTGAACACACCTCTGTGGGCCGGGAGGGACTACTTAAAGTCCCCTTCCTCTTCCCTCACCTTCCCCCTTGGCATGCCTTCTTCTCTCTTCAGGGGAATTCCTAATAAGCATTCTTGTTTCCCAGGCTGAGTTTAGACATCTATAACAGGTGATGTGACAGGAGCGCTTTGCTATTAATGGCCTTTTCCAGAACCCAGAGGGAACCAACATTCTTCTCAAAGGCAATAACAGCTATAGAGCTCTGCCTGTGTGCCAACCCTGCAAGCATCATCTGCACAGCTACTCTTTACAGTAGCCCAGAAGCTTCTATAGGTCCCATTTTTCAGATGAGGCACATGGGCTTTCTCTGACCGTGAAGTTTGAGTTTGCTTATTTTTGAAGTTTTTCTAAGATGCCTCACAAAATCTCCATTCAGGAAGAATGGAATCTATGTTCAGGAATACAGCTCTCGAGACCTCTCCCACAGGACAGGCAAAGGACTATCTGACCTTTGGAGAAGAGAAATAAGCTCCAATATCCTGGGTAAAAGTATAAACTTTATAAATCCCTTCTGTGGATGAAAATAGATCAGAGGATGAAATCCTGGGTGTGAAACTTTCTAGGTTAATTGCTTTGATTTTCAGTAGGCACATTTAGATGGTTTCATCTGAGTGCATCCCTTGGAGAGAGTATGTGCTTAGATTATTAATCAAGGCTGTGTTACGCTGGGGCAGCATCTAATTCCATTCAGAATGTGCAGTGGGAGTATAGTAGCAAGGGGAGCCTGGGGAGATGTGTGCCCCATGTTGAGTCCTAAGTGCTATTTTTTGTGAGCCTAGAATTTAAAGAGAAAGTGGGGAGCCTTCCTTGTTCCCTGGGAGTTCCCCCCTCTTCCCAGGAACAGCATTAAGACTCTTTGGTGGGGCTTCCCTGGTGGCGCAGTGGTTGAGAGTCCGCCTGCCGATGCAGGGGACACGGGTTCGTGCCCCGGTCCGGGAGGATCCCACGTGCCGCGGAGCGGCTGGGCCCGTGAGCCATGGCCGCTGGGCCTGCGCGTCCGGAGCCTGTGCTCCGCAATGGGAGAGGCCACAGCGGTGAGAGGCCCGTGTACCACACACACACACAAAAATTGGCTGCACATGCATACACCATTGTTGGTTAAGCACCACCCAACACTAAAATAAAAAACGTGTCCCTTTCCTATTTCCTGACCTTTATTTCCAGATAGAAGTCTATGTGAATCTTTTGTTGCCTCTATGGTGCCTGATGTATAATTAATGTCCCCATAGTGGATGTATGGCTGGCCAGATGGCTTCATGACTAAATAGCAATATGAATAAATGAATGAAACACTAAACGCTCTTCTTCTCGAGTCATACACAATGCACAGAGTCAGATACCTGCTCCTAGAATCTAGCCCCTTAGCAGCTTGGAATGGCTCCTGGAATATTTTAGTTTACTGAACAAACTCAGAATGGCAACACTTGTCATGGTTCCAGCAGCAGCATAAAACTTAATTAAACAGCCTGAGCTACCAAGGAAAATGTCAGTCTACATAGGAGGAAGGTCTTAGATGTTTGCTTATGACTCAAAATGTGAAGAAATTGATTGTGGTTCCTCTGCCGTTTTCCCCCCTAACTCACTTGCCCATAGAAACCCCTTTGAACAATTCCTGGGACTTCTACTGGTAAGGAATTAGCATGCTAATTAATCTAGACAACCATCAGATTCCTAAGCAATACATTTAGAGACTGGGCTTTCCAAGTTCATGCCCATCTTTCTAAATAATCGTGCAAGAGCAATTTGGTATCATAAATCCATTAAGCCACGGTCATAGAGGTTACAAGCTGCCATTCATTCCCTTCCGTGCCTTGGAGTCTAAAAGTTTTAATAGATCCAGAGCCTATAGAGGCTAAGACTTTCTCCATGGAATTAGTGGTACCAGAAGGAAAAGGCACATTCTATTGCTCTTGGCTTTCGATTCATAGGATGTTAGAGCTAGAAATGAGAGATCACCCAATCTAGGCGTAGATTGTCGCTAGTTCCGATACTTTAAATATGGAAACTTAACTGTTCTGCTTTCTTCCTTTTCTTTGCAGCATGGAAAGCTCAGGTTTCGCCACACCTCCAAGGAAGAGTTGAAAATTAAGCCTGCCCTACCCGCTGAGAACAGAGCAACCAGTCCTTCTGTTATCATGGTTCTAGGCCTGCTTTATTTCTCAAGCTTTATCGGGAAAAGGGAGGTGATCCTAAGTTTCCATAGCAGGAGAGGCCAGCCACATAGTAAGAGCTGGGTGAGTGAAACTCACCAAGTTCGCTGCATGAATCAGGTGTCTCGGAGCTAAATGGGAGCTGATCTATCACCGCCAACTACCAAATCTTCATATGGAGGCGAATACTGCACCACCCAGGTTGGGTGCCTTTACCGAGTGTGCCTCCCCAGGGGTGGCCGGTGAGAATATAACTTTGTCGCTATGCATCCCTGCCCTAAGGACTGGCCATTGGCAGGGACATTTGCTCATGAACCACAGTCTGCTTTTAATTACTCCCTGTGGATACTCCCTATAATATGCAGGGGACTCAGAAGAAGGAAATGGAGCCCTATAAGTGGAAGGGGCTAAAATAAAAGTCTCAAGGACCCCTGAGCTGTGTGACAAATGTCACTTCAGTACTGTTGTATTTTACATGTGAAAAACAAGCGTTCCGACAGGATTTTAGGATTTGCTTGAGTCATAGAATATAGTAAAAACCAAGCCAAACCTAGGATCCAAGTTGCCTGGGTCCATGGTCCTCAAGGCTTCTTTGCTGAACATACGTCCTATGCACGTAACTGTTATAACTGGTAGAACTCATCCTAAAACATTTTTTAATAAACAAGGAAATAATCTACAAAGGTCAAGGTAAGAAATCCCAAAGTCTAAGTGACTTATTGGTGGACAGACTCTCTGGAAACCTTTGACTCTGCCTCACATGAAACCCAGGGTGAATTCTCTTTTGCTCCTTGTATCTTGTGGTCTTTCATCTTAGACTCTGCCCACAGATTAAATAAGCCTCACCTAACAATCATCTCTGTGAGGTGACACCTACCATTTGTAAATTTTAAATGAGGACCCGCAGTTTTACTATTTAAGTTAAAAGCTTGGGTACCATGCTCAAACAGGGAGAGACATCACTTTTGTATTTGCGATGTCTGTTCCTTTCCTGCTTTTCCTGGTTGAACCGTTCTCTCTAATTTCTCCTCCAGGTTGCCTCACTCCCGGTCTTTGCAAAAACACGTTCTTTTTTTTATCCTTTGTCATTAATTTTCCGTTTGGGATTTCCAACTGCTCTCTCCTTTACTAATTATGAATAAAATGATATTCATACAGAGACCTTCTCATTGCAAAAAAAAAAAAAAAAAAGCAGTGCAGAGTCAGAGGCTGGTAGACTCTGGCTCTGGTAGATGGACAGCAGTGCAGGCTGTCCTGGCTCTGGTAGATGGACAGCAGTGCAGGGCAGTAACTTTGGTCATTGTAGTTCATGTCACAGATCTTTGCCACTTGAAGGGCATATTCTTTTTTTTTTTTTTGTGGTACGCGGGCCTCTCACTGTTGTGGCCTCTCCCGTTGCGGAGCACAGGCTCCGGACGCACAGGCTCAGCGGCCGTGGCTCACGGGCCCAGCCACTCCACGGCATGTGGGATCTTCCCGGACCGGGGCACGAACCCGCGTCCCCTGCATCGGCAGGCGGACTCTCAACCACTGCGCCACCAGGGAAGCCCTGAAGGGCATATTCTTGATGCTCTTTTTAAAGCACTCCTAGCAGAGTTATCTTCAGCCTCCTATGTTCTTTTCCTCCAAAATCTTCATATAACCAAGGACACACTGTTGTAGGGTATCAAAGTTCACAGAGCATGGTCACGCAGAAGAGCATGTCATGGACACCAACTAGTCCAGAAAAAGAATAAACCTATGACTTTGGGAGGCAAAGAAGGTTGCCAGTTATGGTGAAACCTATTCCCATTCCCATTCTTTTCAGGTTTATAAACAGAAAGTCAAAAATGTGTTCAGAAGAGTTGAGGCAGTCTTCCAACCCATATGTTTCTGATCCAGAGCCTGTGTTCCATCCTTCACAGCATCTTGCACTTTAACCTAAGAAACAGAGCCGGACATCGTCAAGTTAGGCATTTCCTTGAAAATAAGGAGGGGATGTGAAATGGTGGGGTATCTGCATTGACCTACAAACTAGTCGGCTATTTACAGGGGTCTTCTGTGTTGATCCGTGAGAGCTCCCTGAAGATTTGAGCTGACTATGCTGTTTCTTTAGGTCCTTCAGGTGTCTGCTGAGACTACCCTTCAAGGTTTAAAGAAAATTGGCTCAAGACCAGCATTGCGTATCTTGTGAGAAGTCGAGTCTTCTCTGAGACAAATTACCATCTCTCCTTTATCCTTCCTCTCCTTTGCACTCCCTCTCTGTGGCTGGACTGCTCACTCCTTTTTGTTTCAGCTTTACCCAGACAGGGACTCAATTCCCTTTCCTTAATTGTACTCCACACCTATAATATGATGGTTTGTGTGTTGACATCCTGAGGGGGGCGAGGGTGATGAATATTTACATTCAGAGAGAGGGAGAGAATTAAAATGGGACGTTAGAGCTCTCAGTCCTCGGGTGCCTTTCAAGGCCCCCCCGACTGCCATCTTCCTCCCGGCTGCCCTCCCACTGTATTGCCAGATTCCCTCTCTCCCTCATGTATGCTCTTTCGCAAATTCTTTTTTTTTTTTTTTTTTTTTTTTTTGCGGTACGCGGGCCTCTCACTGTTGTGGCCTCTCCCGTTGCGGAGCACAGGCTCCGGACGCGCAGGCTCAGCGGCCGTGGCTCACGGGCCCAGCTGCTCCACGGCATGTGGGATCTTCCCAGACCGGGGCACGAACCCGTGTCCCCTGCATCGGCAGGCGGACTCTCAACCACTGCGCCACCAGGGAAGCCCCCAAATTCTTGTTTGTTTCTTATGCAAAATATTTACATAAGAGCTTTATTCTTCATCATACCATTGTCTTCCTAATCATTCTCCCTGGGTTTCATCTTCCACATCTGAAGTGTCCTATAAGGGCTCTTGTCTAAATTGAGATTGCTCTTTCCCTAAGAGAATCTCTGCTGCCAGATATTCAGAGCGTGCTTTTTTATTCACGCTGCTACATTTGTTTGGACATCCCGGATATAGCACCACATGTGAGCAAGGTGCTCAGCAAGAGAATTTGAAGTCACTTTGTATTTGAAGAGAACAAGGTAAAGAAAAACAGAATCACAAACCATTACTCCCAACATTCTGAAATGCAGGCTTTGTGTATGTCAGTTAAAAAAACTAAGTAAAAGATTTTCTCCCCACCGTCTCACCGTCTCCTCGTCTCCCCGTGGGTGTCAAGCTAACAATCACTTCGGGGAGGGAGCAAAAGGCAGGACAAATGGCATTCACACCTCTTAATTGGTGTCATTCCACCCTTGTTTCCAGAGCAGCCGCAGTTGAGAACCAGCCTCCAGCCTGGCACTGTCCTCTCAGGGCCATACCAGACTGGAAAGCAGCAGACACTGAATGGCTTCTTAGAAAACATTGTTCTTCCATGAAAATGGACTTCTCACTGCCCCCCATGCCCCCAGTTCTTTGGATCCATCATGCAGATTGAGCGGCTTCACTGAGGATTTTGGCATCTCATCGTGCACGTCACACATTCATCGGGCAGACGCAATAACCATCTATCCTGCTTCAGTTTGCCTGATAAATTACTAGGCATCTGATCCGTATATGAGCCAACTGTAACCTCAGAAATGAGTGACTGGATAGACCATTTGGCTGCAGCTCTCTGGCCAAAGGTCAGCATTCAAAGCATATGTTTCAGGGAATATCTCACTGGCTTGAGGAATGGGGAGAAATCCAAGATTCTTCAGTGCATTGCACACATTTCCCCAGGTGGTTTGGTCAAGTGATTAAGAACCAGGCTCTAGAATCAGACCCTGGCTAAGCATCCTGTCTGCCATTCAAAGCCTAAGTGATGCTGGACCACTTATCTAGAAGTTGCAAGCTTCATTTTCTCAGCTGCCATCACAGTAGAATTACGGCAGCTGCAATACCTCATAGCGTTGTTGCGAATACACGTACTACGTGCAGGACAGCGTCTGGCACACAGTGCTGATAAATATGCGTGATTAGCGTCATACGGACAAGCAGATTTCTACTAGGCTGTGGACATAAGATCTGACCTCCACATACGTGGGTTTCTGAGTGAGCTAATGTGATACTGGGGTTGTGCAGCCAACCAAGAGCACTCAGACCCACAAGATAAATGTCCGTCTTCCTGGAGTATCAATGTGACTCCTAGGAAGGAATTTAAAGGGATAAACTCGCCTATCTGTAGCAACATGGATAGATGTAGAAACCATCACTTTTGAGTGAAGAAGACAAGCTGCAAAATTATGTACAGTGTAATCCTATTTATTTTAAAACACAAAAACATGGTAAATGTTCTTAGTGTATATAAATGAGTGCAAGTTTGTAAAGATAAACCACAGAGAAGCAGTGATTACATTTAGTGGATGAGAGGAGGGAGACAGGGGTTATTGGTTGTGGTCAAGGGGGGGCTTCAGCCTACAGGGTTCTAAAGGGTTTCGAGGTGGGAGACTAGATTTGCAAATTATTTATTTAATCAACATTTTTGTTTAAAACATTATTTCATTTTGCCACAAGACCAGATATATAATGGAACAGAAAATGAAATTTGCATAGATTTTCAAAATAAAACATACCTCGAAGAAGTTTTCCAGTTGCAGGATGAACTACCTACTGGAGCCTTCCAGTATACACATATTTACCTTATTGTGCTATTAAAGGAATTTTGAAAGAAAAGCTTGAGAAAAGATTGAACGAGATCCTACTCCTTTTTCCTCAAACTTGGTTGGTAACACAACATACACCCACTTACTCAGGCCAGAATGTCAGCTAGCCATTGTTTTCCATTCTCTTCATATTCAACTACTTCCCAAGGCCAGCTTCTTAAATCCCTTGAAAACTTGTCTATTTCTCTTAATTCTCATTTATCTAGGGTATCCTCATCTTTTGTCTGAATTACGGCAAAAGCCCCCATACTGGCTCCCTTGGCTTCATTCTCATGACTCCCTCCAATCCACCAACACAAAGGTGTCCTCATGACCTTTAAAATGCAAATACCATCAGGTCATTCTGCTGCTTAGAATTCTTTGGTGGCTCTGCACCATCTATAATTCACTGAAGCACCTTAGTAGCAAAGACAATTCATGACATGAAAGAGGGGCTCACTGACCACCAGACTGTCCTCGTCTTCATTAGCGTAGTTTCAACTTGCAGGCAAA
This sequence comes from Globicephala melas, assembly GCF_963455315.2. Taxonomy (NCBI): domain Eukaryota; kingdom Metazoa; phylum Chordata; class Mammalia; order Artiodactyla; family Delphinidae; genus Globicephala; species Globicephala melas. The sequence goes on from NC_083317.1 coordinate 145,653,393, forward strand.
CGTCCAGAGGAAGCTGATTTTGTAGATCCCCTTGCACCTACATAGGGCCAGGTGACAGGTTCTGACCATTGGAAAGTGAGCTAAAGTGATGGATTCCTCTATGGTCCACAGCCTCCTTGCTTTCTTTCCTCTTCCTCCAACTGGATGAATATCACAGGGTTCTGGGGCAGGAAGGGGCCTGGGTACCTGAATCACCACGTGGAGGCCCACTACCTGCTGATCAAGAACACTTATCAAATTGTTACATGCGTAAGAAATCAATTTCTGTTACATTTGAGCTATATGAAATAATAAGAAATATATTGGTCCCTTCCCCCAGTTCCTGACACAGGGCTCCTAAAACCCTTATAATTTCCTATGCGACAAGAACACTAAGAGCCTCTCTTGTTCTAATATTTGGTCTTTGGCCCGTCCTTGACGCAGAGCTTCTAAATCCCTTGTAATTTCCTAAGTGACAAGAGCACTAGGGGCATCTTTTGTTTTGTTGAGGTGACTCTGGGTGACTCTGTGTGGCTCCTGGGTGGCTCCTGGTTGGGGGGCGCTGGTCATCAGAAAGATTAAGCCATGATGATAAGATTAGAATCTTCACTCCCCCAATACTCCAGAGAGGGGAGAGAGAAGGAAATGAAGTTAATAACTGGTCATGCCTATGTGAGGAAACGGCCATAAACTCACAGCAGTACAGCATTCAGAGAACATCCAGGCTGGTGAACACATCCTCACCAGGAGGGCAATGCTCCCCAACTCCATGGGGAGAGAAGCTTCTGCCCTCAGGACCTTGTCTGAGCTATCTTTTCTTCTGGTGTTCCTCTGTATCCTTTATCTTATCTTTTAATAAACTGTAAGCATAAGTATTTCCCTGAGTTCTGTGAGCCACTGTAATAAATTAATTGAACCTGAGTAGGGGTCATGGGAACCTCTGATTTGTAGCCAAACTGGACAGAAGTTGATGAAGGTACCAGTTTAATAAGACCCATCCTGTCCGCTTAATCTCCACTCACCGCCTTCCTTCTTATCTCACCCACCCCTACTGGATTCCCAAAGAGTGGCTGGAGAGGAAAAAGGTGAAGTACGGGGCAGAGAAGTATAGGTGGAGCTATCACAGCTCACTTCCTCACTCACCTGAAGCCGCCAACACTGGGGTGGGGGGAGGAGAGTCTCCATTACAGTCAGTTCATGGTTTTGAATAGTATCTTTGAGCACTGTAATCACTCAAACAACCTATTTTTATTTGTCTACTAGTTAAAGTGAACAGAAAATTCTTAGACCTGTCAGAGCTTTCCCTTGGAAAAGAAAATGATCTCCCCTGAATAAATTTAAAAGAGATGGTGGAAGATAAAAATAAATGTGTGCTTTGATTTGTGAACTTGAGTTTCAGAAGTTCTGCATGTACGGAGGTTCCTTAAAAAATGAAAAATAGAACTACCCTATGACCCAGCAATCCCACTACTGGGCATACATCCTGAGAAAACCAAAATCCAAAAAGAGCCATGTACCAAAATGTTCATTGCAGCTCTATTTACAATAGCCAGGACATGGAAGCAACCTAAGTGTCCATTGACAGATGAGTGGATAAAGCAGATGTGGCACATATATACAGTTGAATATTACTCAGCCATAAAAAGAAACGAAATTGAGTTATTTGTAGTGAGGTGGATGGACCTAGAGTCTGTCCTACAGAGTGAAGTAAGTCAGAAAGAGAAAAACAAATACCATATGCTAACACATATATATGGAATCTAAAAAAAAATGGTTCTGATGAACCTAGCGGCAGGACAGGAATAAAGACACAGACGTAGAGAATGGACTTGAGGACACGGGAGTGGGGGGAAGCTGGGACAAGGTGAGAGAGTAACATTGATATATATACACTACCAAATGTAAAATAGCTAGCTAGTGGGAAGCAGCTGCATAGCACAGGGAGATCAGCTCGATGTGTTGTGACCACCTAGAGGGGTGGGATAGGGAGGGTGGGAGGGAGACGCAAGAGGGAGGGGATATGGGGATATATGTATACGTGTAGCTGATTCACTTTGTTATACAGCAGAAACTAACACAACATTGTAAAGCAATTATACTCCAATAAAGATGTAAAAAAAAAAAGTTCTGTATATTCCAAACAAGGTCCTACTCTATAGCACAGAGAACTATATTCAATATCCTATGATAAACAATAATAGAAAAGAATATTAAAAAGAATATATGTATATATGTATAACTGAGTCACTTTGCTGTACAGCAGAAATAAACACAACATTGTAAATCAACTATACTTTGATTTAAAAATAATAATAATAAAAAGAAGTTCTGCATATTCCATAAACCTCTTTCATCACCGTCAGCACCACTAGGATAATCATAGTTCAGAGTCAGGGGTAGACTGTGGAAAAATAGGTTTTCCAGAAAACAGGAGTATAAAGGTGAAAATATTATCCAGGCCCACCTAGGCCTGACTATACTTTCTGGATGAAGAGTTAGTCTTTATAGTATTGAGGATGAGTCAGAAGCCCAACATTTTTGAACATCCTCGTAAATGAGGATGTCTAAAATTTCAGTGTAGGGCAATGGCTCTCAAACTGTGACCTTTAAACCAAACCATCATCAGCATCACCTGGGAACTGATTAGAAACACAAATTCTTAGTCCCCATCCCAGGCTCACTGAATGAAATTCATGGAGGGGGCCCGGCAGTCTGCGTTTAACAAGCCTTCCAGGTGATGCTGACACAGCGAACGCGTGAGAACCACAGGTGGAGGATATTTCAGAATATTGAACTATCTGAAGTCCTCATATCAAAAGGCAGTGATTGAACAAAATTTCAGGTAAAAAAAAAAAAAAAAGATTCAGGTAGCAGGGAGGACAGTACCTGAGCTAGGAGAAGGTTGTACCAAAATACAGATGGGGGCATCTAGACACAGCTGACCGGAAGAGGCCTGCAGCAGCAGGAGACCATTCAGGAAATTATGCCAGCCATTTGACAAGTGTTTTCTAAGCCAATGAGCAGTCAGGTGGGAATAAAACTGAGTACAAAAGTGTATTTATTCACACAAGTCACATAAATATCATGACCGTGACTGTTATGCATCTGCAGCTGATTTTAAAGATTAGTTGGATTCTTCACTGGACACTTGAGAATCCAGGTAAAGTGTTTTCTATACATGAGCCATACAACTGCGCTATTTATTAAATGAGCTGGAAGCTTGTGGTTTGTTACATGTGTAAGTAGTTGAATTGTGTCCTTCTCTCTCCCACCCCCTACTCACACAACACAGATCTATTTATTAAAACCTGTACCAGAAGAGGGAGAGGTGGAGGAGGGAAGAATTGGGAGTTTGAGATTAGCAGATGCAAACTATTATATTTATGATGGATAAACAGCAAGGTCCTGCTCTATCGCACAGAGAACTATATTCAACATCCCGTGATAACCATCATGGAAAGGAATATGAAAAAGAATGCATATATGTATACCTGAGTCACTTTGCTGTACAGCAGAAATGAACACAATATTGTAAATTAACTATACTTCAATAAAATAAAATTTTTAAAAAACCTGCACCAGTATATAAGCAAGTGCAAAGCTACAGCTAGGATCCACCTGGTGGGGATGAAACAAGTCAAGAGTCTCAGATTCCTGAAAGAACAAGTCGCCCAGGAGCATTCATTTATTCAACTTGCATCTATCGGGCACCTAACTGCTTGCACCAGCATCATTACAACATTACTATAGCTCATATGTAATATACCTCTTTACAAGTCAGGCATATCATGCTTCTAGGGATTTTCTCATTTAACCCTCATGATAATTCATCATGGCAGTACCATTATCATTCCCATTTCAGAGGGGTAACTGACGCTACTTAACACCCACAGTCGCCTAGCTGGGAAGTGGTAGGCAGTGTGTTGTCTGATCTCTTAAGCACTACACTATAGTGTTCCCTACAATACTGAGTGCTTTATATATTAGTCTTTAATAACGTATAGTCTCTGCGTTTTGCACATAGATTGTCCATTTTCTGCCTAAAATGTATCAAGCTCTGGATATGCCATTTACTACTTGTAGGAACTGGGCCAAGGGACCTAATCTCACTGAACCAAAGTATTCTCTTCTAGCTTGTAAGGCTGTTATAAAGATGGTATGACGTATGTATAGCCCTTGGCACATAGAAGGTTAATAACATTCTTAGGAACACTTTGAAGAACAAGGGCTCCACCTCCACCATGAATCAGTCCTGTTTCAATCAAGGCAGACCTGTAAAGTCTAAGTCAGGGGAGGGTCATCCTCTGTATCTCTTCTATATCACTATTAAACTGATCGACTTAACAGTGTCTCCTGTGAAAAATGTGGCATTGTATATACAGTTGAAAGAATCTAAGTCTATCAACACACCCCCAATCACATGAAGGTACATGCCAGGGCCAGAGGGCCACAAGCCCAGCTCAGGAATTCAACCAGGCCCTATAATGAGGGCTTGTTTACACTACCTTATTTAATCCTCATGACAGTGAGCTTGGCATCATTCTCAACACATTCTAGATGAGAAAATTAAAGCACAGACCACAACTTGCCCATGTGGTACATTGGAAGAGCTGGCATTCCAACCCAGGCCGGTCTTAGTATAAAAGTCCAAACTATTGCCTGTAAATGACACTGACTCCCTAGTATAAGGACACACGTGGATTATGCACCATTTGAAAAATAGACAACCTTCTGTTCTTTACCATTAGTGTAAATGATTAGGTAAATGACTAATGTCACCTTAAGTTTCCTCTGTAGGAGGTAATACATCCTTGTCATGGGAAATGGGCTTCCTGACTGGGCAGTGGACCCTTCAAATGTATGGGATTAGATTAGTGCTTCCCAGTTCTCATGCACTTGTATGCCACTTTCATGACTTTTGCTATTTCCAAGTGTTACTTGTAAGGGACCACCATTATTACCTACCACAGATAGAAGGAAATCATAGAAATAAATACAAAGAAAATAAACAATGACATTACACCCTAGCTACATCGTATTTCCTCTCTTTTTGTGAAAATAGATTTAAAACATTAGAAAAGTGGTAAACACTTTCTAGCATCAACCTGAAACTTTCTGCTTAACATAATCAGAACAATACTATAGTATTGAAAAGTAAACACCATTCAGTAGGTGATTTAGTATCATTTAGTGACTTGCCCAGTTGCCAACTCATCTCATATGTCACCGAAAAGCATTCGTTGTGGCCCCAACGGTAACTACCACACTTTAGGAAATAATGCACCTAAAATATTTTCAGAGCTCTTTCTGATCCTTCGATTTTATGGAAAATTTTCCTACTTATGCCTCTGGCAATCCACCTACTACCTAAATTAATGTACATTCAAGCAGTGCTCAGCAATGCATATGTGTGTGTCATAAATACTGGTAATGGATAAAGTAATACAATCCTCACCCTGACACTCAAAGGTACACTGACAATCAGAACACAAGAAAGCAAGTTATCCAATTCACCTGGAACTTGAACAGTTCCCTGAAGCTGAATCTGTACTCAGTGACTAGAAACAAAGGCTGGAAAAAAAATCTGCCTGTCAAAACCACTCAGCTCACATCAGCTCAGAACAGCATGAGGAAATTGTGCTCGCTATTTTCCACAAGTAAAGAACACTATCAAGTTACATCTGGAGTTTATCTCTAATGAAGAATTGCCTTCCAAACGTTCCTCTCTGGCTCCCATGAATATTTTATTTTTATACAAGAGATAAGACAGACAATTCTTAGGAAGAAGGAAGAAGCTATGCAGAAAGAGAATTCACCTATCTGCTTGCTTCCTGCTGGCTTTCCCCAAACGGTAAACATTAAAACAGTGAATAATGTATTGGGGAAATAACAAGTAATTACAAATAAGACTACTTGATAAGAGACAGTTCTCTGTTGATTCCTCTTACTATATAGTCAGGGAGATGTTCCCAGATATGCAAATACTGGTGATTTTCAAATAAAAATGTCTCTTCTGTTTCTAATTGCCCTCCTGGGAAATTTCCTTTGAAAAATTCATTAGATACAATTATCACCTCCATAAATTTTTCTCTCCCTTTCATAGACTTGAGAGTCAGTGGAGATCAAGTATAAATGATTTAGTAAAGCAAGTAACCAAATGTTATGCTTAGTTTTAAGCTATATCCGAGAACACCATGCCAAGTAATCAGAAGATGCTAATGGAAAAGTCAAGGACAAAAATCTTGCAAGGGCATCCCTCATGTCTATTGTGATTATACCTTTATCATCCAAACAGGATGGAGTTATGAAATGAAGAATGTATTAGTTAGATACTACTATGTTACAAACCACACCAAAATTCACTGGTTTAAAAGAACTATTATTTATTATTTCTCTTGAGTCTTTGCATTGGCTAGGGGTCAATTGATTTAGGCTGGGCTTCTCTGGGAGTAGCTCTGGCCCTTGTGTCTCTCCTCCACCTCCTGGGTCGAACTGGCTGGCCTGGACATATATCCTCATGTCCATGGGGGAAATTCTCTTAATGGTCTTTCTACATGGTCTTTCCTTAAGCATTTGTGCTTAAGGGTAGCCAGACTTCTTACACGGCAGTTCAAGGCTGAAATGCAAGTGTCCCCAAAGAGAGCTAGACAGCACCTATATTACCTTTTCTCATCTGGCCGTGGGAGTTACCCCTTATTACTTATTACTACATTCTGTTTGTTAAGGAAGTCACGTTGTTCCACCAGTTTTAAGGGGAAAGACAGACTCCCGCCTCTTGATGGGGGGTTGGCAAGGTTCTAAAAGAGCATGTGGGAGAAAAAATATTTTTGTGCTTATTTGGGAAAATACAATTTGCTAGAAAGGAATAATGTCATGGAGTATCTCATCATTTTGTTGGCTACTCTCTTCTTTCCCATTCCTGTCCTCTTACTGCATTCTTCACACATTCTCTTTGAGCTCAAAGTTTTTCTTCCTCTGCTATGCAGAAAGTTCAGTTCTCTCCCCAATCCTATTTCCTCTGCTAGTGAAAACAAAGGCACTCCATTCCCCAGGAACCTTAACTTCTACTTTCTTTAGAAAGCAATTTGTGGGGGGGACCTTCAAGATGGCAGAGGAGTAAGACGTGGAGATCACCTTCCTCCCCACAAATACAGCAAAAATACACCTACATGTGGATCAGCTCTTACAGAACACCTAGTGAACCCTGGCAAAATACCTCAGACCTCCCAAAAGACAAGAAACTCCCCACGTACCTGGTACCACGTACCTCCACGTAGGGCAAAAGAAAAAAGAATAAACAGAGACAAAAGAATAGGGACGGGACCTGCACCAGTGGGAGTGAGCCGCGAGGGAGGAGAGGTTTCCACACAATAGGAAGCCCCTTCGTGGGTGGAGACTGCGGGTGGCGGAGGTGGGAAGCTTCGGAGCCGCGGAGGATAGCGCAGCAACAGGGGTGCGGAGGGCAAAGTGGAGAGATTCCCGCACAGAGGATCGGTGCCAACCGGCACTCACCAGCCCGAGAGGCTTGTCTGCTCACCCGCTGGGTCGGGCGGGGCTGGGAGCTGAGGCTCGGGCTTCGGTCGGATCCCAGGGAGAGGACTGGGGTTGGCGGCCTGAACACACCCTGCAGGGGTTAGTGCACCACAGCTAGCCGGGAGGGAGTCCGGGGAAAAGTCTGGAGCTGCCGAAGAGGCAAGAGACAATTGTTTTGGGGTGCACAAGGAGAGGGTATTCAGAGCACCGCCTAAACGAGCTCCAGAGACGGGCGCGAGCCGTGGCTAAAAGTGCGGACCCCAGAGACGGGCATGAGACGCTAAGGCTGCTGCTGCTGCCACCAAGAAGCCTGTGTGTGAGCACAGGTCACTATCCACACCTCCCCTTCCGGGGAGCCTGTGCAGCCTGCCACTGCCAGGGTCCCGGGATCCAGGGACAACTTCCCCGGGAGAACGCACGGTGCACCTCTGGCTGGTGCAACGTCACGCCGGCCTCTGAAGCCACAGGCTCGTCCCGCATTCCGTGCCCCTCCCTCCCCGCGGCCTGAGTGAGCCAGAGCCCCCGAATCAGCTGCTCATTTAACCCCATCCTGTCTGAGCGAAGAACAGATGCCCTCCAGCTATCTACACGCAGAGGCTGGGCCAAATCCAAAGCTGAACCCCAGGAGCTGTGCGAACAAAGAAGAGAAAGGGAAATCTCTCCCAGCAGCCTCAGGAGCAGCGGATTAAATCTCCACAGATCAACTTGATGTACGCTGCATCTGTGGAATACCTGAATAGACAACGAATCATCCCAAAACTGAGGCAGTGGAACTTGGGAGCAACTGTAGACTTGGGGTTTGCTGTATGTGACTGACTAGTTTATGATTTATATATTTATCTTAGTTTAGTTTTTAGCACTTGTTATCACTGGTGGATTTATTTACTGGTTTTGCGAATCTTTTTTTTTTTAATTATATGTTTTACTTTAAAAAATATTTTTATAAAAAATTTTATTTTAATTATTTTATTTTTCTTTCTTTCTTCTTTTTCTCACTTTTCTTCTGAGCCGTGTGGCTGACAGGGTCTTAGTGCTCCAGTTGGGTGTCAGGCCTGAGCCTCTGAGGTGGGAGAGCGGGGTTCAGGACATTGGTCCACCAGAGACTTCCTGGTCCCACGTACTATCAATCGGCGAGAGCTCTCCCAGAGATCTCCGTCTCAATGCTAAGATGCAGTTCCACTCAACAACTAGTAAGCTACAGTGCTGGACACCCCATGCCAAACAACTAGCAAGACAGGAACACAACCCAACACATTAGCAGAGAGGCTGCCTAAAATCACACTAAGTTTACAGACACCTCAAAACATACCACCGGATGCGGTCCTCCCACCAGAGGGACAATATCCAACCTCATCCACAAGAACACAGGCACCAATCCCCTCCACCAGGAAGCTTACACAACCCACTGAACCAATCTTACCCACTGGGGGCAGACACCAAAAGCAACACAAACTACGAACCTGCAGTCTGTGAAAAGGAGACACTAAACATAGTAAGTTAAGCAAAATGAGAAGACAGAGAAATATGCAACACATGAAGGAACAAGTTAAAAACCCACCAGACCAAACAAATGAAGAGGAAATAGGCAGTCTACCTGAAAAAGAATTCAGAGTAATGATAGTAAAGATGATCCAAAATCTTGGAAATAGAATGGAGAAAATACAAGAAACGTTTAACAAGGACCTAGAAGAACTAAAGAGCAAACAAACAATAATGAACAACACCATAAATGAAATTAAAAATTCTCTAGAAGGAAACAATAGCACAATAACAGAGGCAGAAGAAAGGATAAGTGACCTGGAAGATAAAATAGTGGAAATGATTACTGGAGAGCAGATTAAAGAAAAAAGAATGAACAGAATTGAGGACAGTCTCAGAGACCTCTGGGACAACATTAAATGCACCAACATTTGAATTATAGGGGTCCCAGAAGAAGAAGAGAAAAAGAAAGGGACGAGAAAATATTTGAAGAGATTATAGTTGAAAACTTCCCTAATATGGGAAAGGAAATAGTCAATCAAGTCCAGGAAGTGCAGAGAGTCCCATACAGGAAAAATCCAAGGAGAAACATGCCAAGACACATATTAATCAAACTATCAAAGATTAAATACAAAGAAAAAATACTAAAAGCAGCAAGGGAAAAGCAACAAATAACATACAAGAGAATCCCCATAAGGTTAACAGCCGTTCTTTCAGCAGAAACTCTGCAAGCCAGAAGGGAGTGGCAGGACGTATTTAAAGTGATGAAAGGGAAAAACCTACAAGCAAGATTACTCTACCCAGCAAGAATCTCATTCAGATTTGACGAAGAATTTAAAACCTTTACAGACAAGCAAAAGCTAAGAGAATTCAGCACCACCAAACCAGCTTTACAACAAATGCTAAAGGAACTTCTCTAGGCAGGAAACACAAGAGAAGGAAAGAGATGTACAATAACAAACACAGAAACTTTGGTGACTGAATTAGGAAGAAATAGGAAATATAAACAGACCAATCACAAGCACTGAAATTGAAACTGTGATTTGAAATCTTCCAACAAACAAAAGCCCAGGACCAGATGCGTTCACAGGTGAATTCTATCAAACATTTAGCGAAGAGCTAACACCTATGCTTCTCAAACTCTTCCAAAATATAGCAGAGGGAGGAACACTCTCAAACTAATTCTAGGAGGCCACCATCACCATGACACCAAAACCAGACAAAGATATCAAAAGAAAAGAAAACTACAGGCCAATATCACTGATGAACATAGATGCAAAAATCCTCAACAAAATACTAGCAAACAGAATCCAACAGCACATTAAAAGGATCATACACCATGATCAAGTGGGGTTTATACCAGGGATGCAAGGATTCTTCAATATATGCAAATCAATCAATGTGATACACCATATTAACAAATTGAAGGATAAAAACCATATGATCATCTCAATAGATGAAGAAAAAGCTTTCAACAAAATTCAGCACCCAATTATGGTAAAAACTCTCCAGAAAGTAGGCATAGAGAGAACTTACCTCAACATAGTAAAGGCCATATATGACAAACCCACAGGCAACATCGTTCTCAGCAGTGAAAAACTGAAACCATTTCCTCAACAATCAGGAACAGGACAAGGTTGCCCACTCTCACCACAATTATTCAACATAGTTCTGGAAGTTTTAGCCAAAGCAATCAGAGATGAAAAAGAAATAAAAGGAATCCAAAGAGAAGTAAAACTGTCACTATTTGCAGATGACATGATACTATACATAGAGAATCCTAAAGATGCTCTAGAAAACCAATCAATTTGGTAAAGTAGCAGGATACAAAATTAATGCACTGAAATCTCTTGCATTCCTATACAATAATGATGAAAAATCTGAAAGAGAAATTAAGGAAACACTCCTATTTACCATAGCAACAAAAAGAATTAAATACCTAGGAATAAACATACCTAAGCAGACAAAAGACTTGTATGTAGAAAACTATAAGACACTAATGAAAGAAATTAAAGATGATACAAACAGATGGAGAGATATACCATGTTCTTGGATTGGAAGAATCAACATTGTGAAAATGACTATACTACCCAAAGCAATCTACAGATTCAATGCAACCCCTATCAAACTACCAATGGCATTTTTCACAGAACTAGAATAAAAAATTTCATAATTTGTATGGAAACACAAAAGACCCCAAATAGCCAAAGCAATCTTGAGAAAGAAAAACGGAGCTGGAGGAATCAGGCTCCTAGACTTCAGACTCTACTACAAAGCTACATAAACAAGACAGTATAGTACTGACACAGAAACAGAAATATAGATCAGTGGAACAGGATAGAAAGCCCAGAGATAAACCCACGCACCTATGGTCACCTTATCTTTGATAAAGGAGGCAAGAACATACAATGGAGAAAAGACAGGCTCTTCAATAACTGGTGGTGGGAAAACTGGACAGCTACATGTAAAAGAATGAAATTAGAACACTCCCTAACACCATACACAACAATAAACTCAAAATGGATTAAAGACCTAAATGTAAGGCCAGACACTATCAAACTCTTAGAGGAAAGCCTAGGTAGAACATTCTATGACATAAATCACAGCAAGATTCTTTTTGACCCACCTCCTAGAGAAATGGAAATAAAATTAAAAAATAGGGGCTTCCCTGGTTGTGCAGTAGTTGAGAGTCCGCCTGCTGATGCAGGGGACACGGGTTTGTGCCACGGTCTGGGAAGATCTCACATGTCGCGGAGTGGCTGGGCCCATGAGCCATGGCCGCTGAGCCTGCGCGTCCGGAGCCTGTGCTCCGCAACGGGAGAGGCCACAGCAGTGAGAGGCCCGAGTGCCGCAAAATAAATAAATAAATAAAAATAAATATAATCAAAAATAAACAAACGGGACCTAATGAAACTTAAAAGCTTTTGCACAGCAAAAGAAACCATAAAAAAGATGAAAAGACAACCCTCAGAATGGGAGAAAATATTTGCAAATGAATCAACTGACAAAAGATTAATCTCCAAAATATACAAGCAGCTCACACAGCTCAATATCAAAAAAACAAACAACCCAATCCAAAATGGGCAGAAGACCTAACTAGACATTTCTCCAAAGAAGTTATACAGGTTGCCAACAAACACATGAAAGGATGCCCAACATCACTAATCATTAGAGAAATGCAAATCAAAACTACAATGAGGTATCACCTCACACCAGTCAGAATGGCCATCATCAAAAAATCTACAAAAAGTAAGTGCTGGAGAGGGTGTGGAGAAAAGGGAACCCTCTTGCACTGTTGGTGGGAATGTAAGTTGATACAACCACTATGGAGAACAGTACGGAGATTCCTTAAAAAACTAAAAATAGAACTACCATACGACCCAGCAATCGCACTACTGGGCATATACCCTGAAAAAAACATCATTCAAAAAGAGTCATGTACCACAATATTCATTGCAGCTCTATTTACAATAGCCAGGAGATGGAAGCAATCTAAGTGTCCATTGACAGATGAATGGATAAAGAAGATGTGGCACATATATACAATGGAATACTACTCAGCCATAAAAAGAAACGAAATTGAGTTATTTGTCGTGACGTGGATGGACCTAGAGTCTGTCATGCAGAGTGAAGTAAGTCAGAAAGTGAAAAACAGATACCATATGCTAACACATATATATGGAATCTAAAAGAAAGAAAAATGGTTCTGAAGAACGTGGGGGCAGGACAGGAATAAAGACGCAGATGTAGAGAATGGACTTGAGGACACGGGGAGGGAGAAGTGTAAGCTGGGGTGAAGCGAGATAGTGGCATGCACATATATACACTACCACATGTAAAATAGATAGCTAGTGAGAAGGAACTGCATATCACAGGGAGATCAGCTCGGTGCTTTGTGACCACCTAGAGGGGTGGGATAGGGAGGGTGAGAGGGAGATGCAAGAGGGAGGGGATATGGGGATATATGTATACGTATGGCTGCTTCACTTTGTTATACAGCACAAACTAAGACAACATTGTAAAGCAATTATACTCCAGTAAAGATGTTAAAAAAAAAAAGGAAGAAGAAAGCAATTTTGTTCCCTTACTCAGATTTAGAAGTTAATGACACGTGGACTCATCCTCTATAGGACTGCAGAGAACAGTGTGAGAGAAAACAAGGAGAATATCAGAAGATACGATATTCTTTGTGATGGCCATGGTCTTTGATAAAGAATTCTTCTTGAGATAGAGCCTGGAAAGACTAAAGGATAAGGAAGTCTCACTTGTTCCAAGAAACAGGATACATCTTCTATAATGCAAGGGAGAAACATATGTGGACAAGATTCCTGAGGCCTGGACACCATCATCTACCGGTCTTTTTGAAGATGGAGGAATTCCAATGCTTCAGTATGGAGTAAGTGATTAGTCAATAAGATAAGAATGTCAGACACAGAAAAGGCCTCAGAAAGAGAAACAAAAATTCTGTAACTGTTGGAGCAACAGCAAAACCCTCCTGGAGAAATATCCTGCTTCATGCTTCCATTTCTTCTCCTGTGTGTAACCGTTTTGCAAGTGGAAAAAGATTATTATTATAGTGTCTCTGAAGATGCCTACTGCATAAGATTGTTCTAATGCAATAGTGTCCTTCACATTGCATTCTAGAAAAATTAGTTTTCCTTGAGAGAAAATGTTTGAGATGTATTTGTGTCAGTTTAGATTATATTCTGTAGCATGTAAGCACAAATTTAATTAATAATAACAAAAAATTGAGGGTTTTTCTTATGTAAAAAGAAGTCCAATGATTGCCAGAACAGTCACTCTAATATTTTTATGATTTCATCAAGGATTCAGTTTTCTTCTATTTTTTCCACTCCACTAAATTTACTGTGTGGCTTTTATCCATGTGGTTTCAAGATGGCTGCTGCTGCTTCAGGCATCACATCCATATTCCAGGTCAGAAAAAGGGAGAGGAATCAAAAGTCTTCTCCTTATGAGGCTTTGTTTTTGTATGACAAAAAAAGAAATACTTCTCAGTGACTTCTGCCTACATCATATTAAGATTTGTCACAAGGCCACAATAAATCAAAGTGATATTTTAATTTTCTAGTAAAGCTAGGCAAAGACATAGGATGGAAGTTGCAAATGACATTTGGTTACAAAAGTACAGTGTCTGCCACAGTAGCAGACCAGGAGTCAAGAGTGGTGGCTTCTATCTAATCCTCCATCCTAAAAAATATCTAATCATGAAGAAGCCTTTTAACCTCCACAAGCCCATTTTTCCCATTAAAAAATGGAATAATGAAATAGAAGATCTCTAATACTCTATGATCATCTACACCCAGGATAACTTTAAGGCAGGATGGTTGGGGCAGACATGGTTGGTCACCTGCCGAACAGGTATTTCCTACTTGTCTTCTTTATTGGCAGAAACTAGCTCCCACTATAAAACCTGGTGAGGTTTTCTAAGCCTCTTTTCCAGCTAGAGCATGATCATGTGACCAAAAATTGGCCAAGGACGCCACCCAAGGAAAAGTGTATGCCATGGCATCTGGGAAAGATTTTCCACCAGACTCTAAGATGAATGTGTAAGGAGAAGCCTTCTGGCTCCCTCTTCCATCTCTATTCCCATCCAATTAGAGCTGTAGCAGCCATTTTGTACCAATGAGGAAACAAATTAAACACATTGAAAATGATGGAATGGAAGGCTGATAAAGAATTTTAGCCATTGATGAAATCAGTTGTGGGACCACCTTTTTCTGACTTCATTTTATGGGAAACAATAAGGACCCAGTTTTGTTTTGTTTTGTTTTGTTTTTCCAGGATACAGAGTCCCTTTATTTATTTTTTAAAAAATTTTTATTGGAGTATAGTTGATTTACAATGTTGCATTAATTTCAGGTGTACAGAAAAGTGAGTCAGTTATACATATACATATATCTGCTCTTTTTTTTTTAAGTTTCTTTTCCATATAGGTTCTAACAGAGTATTGAGTAGAGTTCCCTGTGCTATACAGTAAGTCCTTATTAGTTATCTCTTTTATATATAGTACTGTATATATGTCAGTCCCAACCTCCCAATTGACCCCTGCCCCCCCACATCCCCTGCTGACAATAAGTTTTCTACATCTGGAACTTTACTTATGTTTTGTAAATAAGTTCATTTGTACCCCCCCCCACCTTTTTTAGATTTCACTTATAAGCGATATCATATGATATTTGTCTTTCTGTGTCTGACTTAACTTCACTCAGTATGACAATCTCTAGGTCCATCCATGTTGCTGCAACTGGAATTATTTTGTTCTTTTTTATGACTGAGTAATATTTCATTGCATATATGTACCACATCTTCTTTACCCATTCCTCTGTTGATGGACACTTAGGTTGCTTCCATTTCCTGACTATTGTAAATAGTGCTGCGGTGAATATTGGGGTGCATGACTCTTTGTGAATTATGGTTTTCTCCAGGTATATGCCCAGTAGTGGGATTGCTGGGTCATATAGTAGTTCTATTTTTAGGTTTTGTTTGTTTGTTTGTTTTGTTTGTTTTAGTTTTTGTTTTTTTTCTGTGGTACGCGGGCCTCTCACTGCTGTGGCCTCTCCCACTGCGGAGCACAGGCTCTGGATGCGCAGGCCCAGCGGCCATGGTTCACGGGCCCAGCCGCTCTGTGGCATGTGGGATCCTCTTGGACCGGGGCACGAACCCACATCCCTTGCATCAGCAGGAGGACTCCCAACAACTGCACCACCAGGGAAGCCCTATTTTTAGGTTTTTAAGGAACCTCCATACTGTTCTCCATAGTGGCTGTACCAATTTACATTCCCACCAATAGCATAGGAGGGTCCCCTTCTCTCCATACCTTCTCCAGCATTTATAGTTTGTAGGTTTTTTGATGATGGCCACTCTGACCAGTGTGAGGTGATACCTCATTGTAGTTTTGATATGCAGTTCTCTAATAATTAGTGATGTTGAGCATCTTTTCATGTGCTTTTTGGCCATCTGTATGTCTCCTTTGTGAAATGTCTATTTAGATCTTCTGCCCATTTTTTGATTGGGTTATTTATTTATTTATTTTTTTGATATTGACCTGCATGAGCTGTTTTGTATATTTTGGAGATTAACCCCTTGTCAGTTGCTTCATTTGCAAATATTTTCTGCCAGTCTGAGGGGTTTTTTTTTGTTTCGTTTATGGTTTCCTTTGCTGTGCAAAAGCTTTTAAGTTTAATTAGATCCCATTTGCTTATTTTTGTTTTTATTTTCATCACTCTAGGAGGTGGACCTGGTTTATTTATGTTATTTTTGTTTGATGTTCTTACTTGCAGCCCAAAAGATCCTATACAAAACAGTGATCTAATAGAAACAATTGTACAGTCTAAACTAGCACACATCCATCTTACTCGTTCTGGGCATATGAATCCCCAGGGTAGCTTGTTAAAATGCAGATTTCTGATGCAGTAGTACTGGGATGGGGTCTAAAATTCTGCACGTCTATCAGGCAGGTGGTGTTTCTGCTCCTGCTCTGCAGATGATCTGCACTACAGTTTGGACAGCAAGATGATAACCCACGTGTGGCTATTTTACATTGATCAAGCCACAGCACTTCCTTGGGCCTCAGTTTTCTCACAGGATCCCACTTCTTATGATTCTAAGTACCATCAGAAGAAAATACAGTAATTTATTCCAGAAATGGAGATACACATGAAAAGCAAACCAAGGAAACATAAATGCTGAGATTTATTTTAATCCCTGTACTGAATGATCATTCATCTCATTACTTGATACAAATTGCATCCGGGATGAGGTGCACAGGCCAGTGTTCATTTCCATGACTGTCCAATAACCCCCCCTACACACACACGCTCAGAAATATCCTGGGAACAGAATGTTAACTGAGCTGAATTTGCAGCTGCTCCTTGGAACCTCATTATGAATAATGTGTGTGCTCATCAGAAATTCAATTACTAAAGATTTGAAAAGATTTAGGAGCAATCCATCCTCTTCTCCACCCCTTTTTCAATGGGAATGAAGAATGACTGTGGTTATTTTAATAACAAAAAAGCCATCTGCCTGCAAAGGTGACTGCTCCTTTGTTCCCTCTGCCCCAGGTGCTCCTGGAAGCCCACAAACATCTTGGTCCAACACTGAAATCTGGCTGCTTTCATATCTGGGTGTTCTCTCTCTGCCTCCTACCATCAGCGCACTTCACTTATGCAACTGGTGGAAAATAACCTGCTCTACCCTGGTACACTTCAAACCAAAGTCTTGGACGTCCATTTACTATACCCTGAAATATGTCAGGTGTCAGGAAGGGATCGAGCACAAGAGCTCTATGGTACCATGAGTGGAGAAATGAGATATTTTTTTTCTTTTGTATAGTTTTTAATAAACTTTATTTCTTGGAACTGTTTTTTTCTCTTTAGTTCTCATTGTGTTATTTTTTCAGCTTTATTGAGACATAATTGGTCAATAAAACTGTAACGTATTTGAAGCATACATCATAATTCTGTATTTACATATGCATAATATATATAAGCATACATATTATATATAATACGTATATATAATTTCATGAAAACATTTACATGTACTCTTAAAAATGTTAATTATACAACATAGCATAGCAACTCTATTAATCACATTACATGTAGATCCTCAGACTTTATTCATCTTACAGCTAAAAAAAAAAAATAGAAGTTGGTCTGAAAGAACTGGTTCAGATTTACAGAAAAATTAAGATAGCACAGTGGTCTCATTTACCTCACATTTGTTTCCCCTATTATTAGCCTCTTACATTAGTATGACACTGTTGCAAATAATGAACAAATAGTGATACATTATTATAAACTAAAGCTCACAGTTTATTTAAATTTCCTTGTTTTTGTTTAAACCTAATGCTCTTTTTTTGTTGCAGGATCCCACACTGCACTGATGTTATGTCCCTTTAGTCTCCTCTTGGCTGTGACTACTTCTCAGACTTTGTTTAGATGATCTTGAGAGTTTTGAGGAGCAGCGGTCAGGTATTTTGTAGGACGCCAAACTATCAGAATTTGTCTGATGTTTTTATCATGATTACACTGGGGTTATGTTATTAGGAAGAAAGGCCAGAGAAATGAAGTGCCATTTTCATCCCATTCTATCAAGCAAACATACTCCAACTGATTTATAACCATTGATGTTGGCCTTGACCACCTGGCTGAGGTAGCGTTCTTCAGGTTTTTTCACTGTAAAGTTACTCTTAGTCACTCTTTCCATGCTGCTCATTGTGAAACAAAGTCACTATGGGAAACCTATATCTAAGGGGTGAGGGTTTATGCCCCAGCTCTTTGAGGATATAGATCTGCATAAAATATTTGGAATTCTTCCATGTGGGAGATTTGTCAATTCTCCCCCATTTTCTCATCTATTCAATCACTTATTTATATCAATATGGACTCATGTATATTTACTTTATACTTTGAGTTAAAATCTAATATTGATTAATTGACTGATTGAGTGCTCAAATTGTTTTGGCCATTGGGAACTCTTTGAGTTGGCTCCTATTTCCCTGTGGCATATCCCCATCACTGTGTGTATGCGGGGAGGGGTGGGGGGAGGGAAGTCCTTTTCATTTTTTACTTAAAAAAAAATTATTGGAGTATAGTCGATTTAAAATGTTGTGTTACTTTCTACTGTACAGCAAAGTGAGTCAGTTATACATACACATATATCCATTCTTTTTAAATTACTTTCTGATACAGGTCATTACAGAGTATTGAGCAGAGTTCCCTGTGCTATACAGTAGGTCCTTGTTGATTATCTATTTTATATATAGTAGTGTGTATATGTCAATCCCAATCTCCCAATTTATCCCTCCCCCCACCCCAGCTACATGTAAAAAAATGAAATTAGAACACTCCCTAACACCATACACAAAAATAAACTGAAAATGGATTAAAGACTTAAATGTAAGGCTGGGTACCATAAAACTCTTTTTTTTCTTTGTTTTCTTTCTTTCTTTTCTTTTCTGAGTACTTTCTTACTTTCTGGTACTACAAGATGATCAAGGCTCATCTTGTATATTTCCTCTTCCATTTATAGAATCGGTCATTTTCCCAAGCAGCTCTGCTTTTTTTAAAAATTGGAGAATGGTATTAGAAACCAAGATCTGGGTTCTAGGTGTGTTCATTGCTGTTGGAGTGTCATTTATTTTAGGCCCTCTCAGCTAACAGAGCAAAACAATACATGTTTATACTAACTCATATATATACACAAAACTATGACTATTTCTATATGTAAACATCTGTATCTATATGACACTAAACATGAGTTCTTACTGGTGTCCCCAACTCTAAGCCATTGCTTTGTGTCTCATTCTAGCATCCTCTCCTTGCTTACCTG
Source organism: Globicephala melas (assembly GCF_963455315.2). Taxonomy (NCBI): domain Eukaryota; kingdom Metazoa; phylum Chordata; class Mammalia; order Artiodactyla; family Delphinidae; genus Globicephala; species Globicephala melas. The sequence continues at coordinate 145,672,740 of NC_083317.1, forward strand.
GAACCTACCACTCCAACAGTGAGAAAACTTGGCTCCCGTGATCTACTATCCACTTAATTAATTCTTCCATTCTAGTATACATTGCAGTATCAGAATTGTTAACCTGAACCCTCATGGGAAACAATTTTGTCAACTAGGCTACAGGTCATATGTGCAATTCCTTTTGCCTTTAGCTTTACAAACTCAACTCATTTCCACAGATGTTTAGGTCTGCACCTTTTCCCCCAATGCTTTTCAGTGAGATTGTTTCATCCATTTATAATACAGTTATATGCTCTTGTCACTGTCTATATTTCTTCTTGGGACCCTAAGACTCTATATTTATATCTTTTTATATTTGATGGTAATTTGGAGTTCAAAGTAAATACTGCAGCTCAATGTTCTGGAAAGAAACTCTTATTTACCCCACTTCTCAAACATTTCCACACAATGATTCTTCTGCTTCTCATTTCATATCATTGAATTAAATTATAAAATAATATACTGTAACAACTATTGGGAATCTTAGGGGTTTCTTCACCTGTTTAGCCAAGAAATAGCAGGCCAGATAAATTATATGTTTTGTCTAAAGACTGAGCTAGTTAGAGATAAAAGCAGGTATAGGACTCAACTCTCTTGGTTCCCAATCCAAGGCTACTTTTCTTATACTACCTAATATATAGGGAGAAGAGTGTTTTTTGTATGCATCTAAGTTCTCAATTGCTGGTGACACTGCACTATGGATGCAAACTTGGGCTTGCTACACTTTGGGTTTTACACAGTGTGTTAACTATCCCCCTTGTCCTATAAGTGTATTGATGACTAGCTGAGCATAGTCACTTCCAGGGTAGCCACTAAGTACCTCCCATTGGACATGGATTGGATTTTCTTTCCAAATCCTGTGAAAAAAGAAGGGGAAGAATAAGTGAGAATCCCTTTGGATCAATAAAACTCAGAAATACTTGGTTCTCATTGCTCAGAGCATCAGCTCTGACATTGCCTCTTCTTAGAGCCTTCCCTGACTCATCTCTCTCTGCCCCAAGGTTTCCTTTTCTCTGTGTTTCTATAGCATTTTTCCCACTACCCTCTGTCATTAGACAGTGAACTCTTGAGGTCTAGAACCATGGCATTTATCTTTATTCCCTCCACAACTGACTTTGTATGTGGCAAGTAAGATCTTTTCAATTAATATTTGTTTAAGTAATGAGTAAAAGATGAATGGATCTAGAAACACCATTAAAAAGTTAGAAACAGGAGTAAGATAGGAAAAAGGAAAAGCCAATGCCAGCCATGTGAGGAACAGGAGAAGGATGAAAAAGAATAGGGTTAAAGTTGCCTTAGCAACAATAGGGCCCAGAGAGGAAAGGGGATTGAGGTTACCTAGGAAGGAGTCCACACCCTCCACAAATAACGTAGATATGGGGCAGTCATGGATGTACAGTCCTTCCAGGATGTTAACCACCCATGATATTGGTAAAGGATCCTTCTGTGGCTCCAAGGTAGAGGTTGGAAGAAATCTAAAACAGCTATTTCACCTAACTTTCTTTCACTCAGTCCTCTACTTAAAACTGCCACAGCACTGTGAATGGAAGTCAGAAAATCACAGGACCCCGGTGTTGCATGAGACAGGGATTCTTGACAGGATCAAAGGCCATGAGAGGAAAAGCCTCATACTCCCATTTGAGGCACCTCTTGGCCAAGAGACAGAAACTTGATCTTCGGGTTCAAAGTCACAGAACCCCAAAGATCTGTCCAAAACAGTGACTAATGGCTTCACAGAGACATGAGGGGGGTGATAGATAGAAGTTAGACTAGGTTCGAATGAAAAAGCTAATAAAAGAACCACCTTGTATTATTGATATTAGACAGAATGATGGAAGAGGCTAGTAACTGAAATAGCTTCAGAGAGGCCAAAAAAAAAAATAAGAAAAAGAAAAAGTAATGTAGAATGGCCAAGAATGTCTACAGAATCATATAGACAGGAATGCAAATCTGGCCACTTGTGCTCACTAACTAGGTGACTTTGGACATGTTAATTGTACTTCCCTATCCTTACCCTCATTCCTTATAAAGTTAGGATAATGATACTCATCTGGTAAGTTGGGTATGAGGGTGAAATGAGAAAAAATAGGTAAAACAACACAAAATCTGAAAGATACAGAAAATCAACAACCACCACAATTTATCAAGTACTTATTGTTTGATAAACATTATACTAGATGTATTGTGTAGTTTTTATGGTTGGTATATTATTGACCTATCAGTAAATGTCAGAAGGTTCCAAATTTTCCTTCTTACAGGTCCTCAAATCTGAATCGTTTTCTTCTACCTTGGAGAATTTGTATGAAGCAACCCAAAGGCAAGAAAATGGTAAATGATCCTACCCCAAGTATTCTGCATTGGCATAATCCATGAAACAGTGAGACGTCTAGGGCAATGCTGGTTACAAAATAGACAGGAAGAAAGATGGTGGCATTTGTACAGTAGCCCCATCTTCTTAAAGACAGTCTTCAACATCTAGTGCCTTTTATCAGGCCAGAGAGCTGGTTTTGTGAACTAGTTTCTTCTCAGACTCAGGCAGCTGCTGACTGGCGTTAGAATAAGGGTTGCATTTCTCAGTAACTTGTAACAATTTCTCTCAATGAAGAGGAAAGCAAATTGTCACTTAAAAAAAACTTTTTTTATATAAATTGCAGGAGCAGTAATTTCTATTGCCCTTTGGCTCCCAGAGACTCACGCTGTCTTTCCATGGTGATTATCATGATTACATGCTATTTAATTGTATATTTAGGTCTCTACAGAAACTGCAGACATGTTTCAGCTTTGCTAGAGGAGTTTTCAATAAAAATTCCTTGTGAGAATAAGGAATACTCTTCCTTATTCTATATTAAACACAGTATCTTGTATTCATCTTAAATGCATGATCACATCCTTGGTGTTTTCAATGGGAAATTTTGGGTAGGCATCCAGTCCTCACTGTCACCATCTGGAAAGCCTTGTGGGAACATTCGGTCGAGGTCCTGACTTTTAGTACTAGGCTAGTCCAGTGAGGAAACAGAGGCCAGGCTATACCCTTCTCCCTCACTGGGTGGAAAGAATCTGAAGCTAATGACAGATTCCCAGTGGTTCACATTAACCTTGACTGATATAACACAGTAAGACTTTCCTGGTCAAGTAAAGTGACAGATAATTCCTGACAAGTCTGGGAGCCAGGAGGGTCTGTGTCCAGGGCTTTGGTGACCCTACTGTTCCTTCAAAATGGAGATGTAAGTTGCTGAAACTGTTGCCGAAATTCAGCCTCTGTACACTGGTGCTGGATTAAATCTCAGAAACAGAGTTTTGGGTGAAGTAGAAAGAAATGGCTTAATTGCTTAACCAGGGAAAGGGGGCCACAGTGGGCTCATGTTCTCAAGACTGTGCGCCCCGCCCTGGAGGGGGTCGTGTGGGGTCTTATAATATTCAAGGAGCAGGGCGTGGTCAGCTCGTGGACATTCTTCTGATTGGTTGGTGAGGTAATGGGGAGTCGGCATCGTCAGCCTTCTGGTTCCAACCGCTCTGGGGTCTACATGCCTGTGGGCAGCAGTTAACTTCCTCCACCTGGTGGGGTTTTCAGTACCGCAAAACGGCTCAAAGGACACGGCTCAGAATATTCTCTATGGTCCTGGAGGAAGAACTAAAGGTTCTTGACTCTGTTTAATAGCTAAAGTATCATTATTTGGACTTGCTTGGCTGTTTTCCTTTCTGCAGTTTTTCACTTCTCTGATTAAATTTATTCTTTGACTAAAGTTTTTCTACAGACAAAAGTCAGGAGAAGGACATGGGTGGGGGTCTATCCTGGGAAGGCCTCCTAGGGTCCTGCTTGGTTACAAAACCAGGTGAGGAAAAGAGGAATATGGCAGGTTCCTGGTTCTGTTAAGTGTCTATTCCTTCCTCTACTGACTGGGACTTTAATCCCAAAGCTCAGAGAATATTAGAGCTGAATGACAAGGGTTTACAGTACCATTCATTGAGTAAATGGCAAGTTAGAGTAAAGAACTCATTTAAGAAAGGGATGACCAAACCCAGGAAAAGGGCTTACCACTAAACACTATCTCAGGACCCATCGGTCCATGAGGTGGTATAGTTTGCCCTTTCAGATATCTTGCCAAAAGAGCTCACCCACCTTTCCAAATGACACAGCCTAGGTACTCATTTCATCCATGTCAGAAAAGTAATAACATCACACATAAGGATCAAATAATTTTCCACAATCGAAAATACATTTCTCCAAACAGGAATTGTTTTACACCAACTTTCCTAAACTAAGTAAGTTTTATTTATGTTTTCACTCTTGAAGCTGGGAAATCCATATTGGTACAAAGAAGTTGGCTATAGAACAGAGAGAATTTGATCTGGCTTTGGTCAAATCTACCTACAGGACTGTTTGCCTTAAAAACCTCACATGACAAGTTAGACATACCTCCACAAGGTAACATTTATTTATTCAGTGCTAGGAAAGCCTGACCATTGCTAGGAGACCTGGGTCTAACCCTACCTCTGTCACTAACTGAATACATGTGCTTCAAGAAGACATGATCTTCCTGGGATTCAGGTCCCTCATCTATGAAATAAAGCAGTTGCACTAGATCAGTATTTCTCAACACTGAACATATATGAATCACTTGGGAATATTTTTTTAAATGCCATGCTCAGGCATTACTCTAGACTAATTAAATCAGACTCTCCAGGGCTGGAACTATGTGTTGAAAGTTCCTCAGGTGATTCTATTTCAGCCAGGGCTGAGAACTATGAGGCCGCATTATTCCTGAGTTTATACTATATTGACATTTTGTCACTTTCAGGTTTTTACATCACCTCTGAACTTTCTGTCATCTCTGAACTTTCTCTCCTGTGGAAGGAAGAATTCTAAGGTGACTCTCAATGGTTTATGCCCTTTTATCAACCCCCTTTGTGTCAGGTGGAAACTGTGTCTTGCTTCTGGCCAAGAGAATATGGCACAGGTGATGAGATAATCTCTCTCATGATTAGGTCACATTACATATAGCAGATGGGACAGTGAGATTCTCCTGTGGGCTCTGAAAAAGCAAACTGCCGTGCTGTGAGAGGGTCTCTGATATGACTGAATGTCTGACCCCCAACCCCATAATTCTTAAGCTGACATCCAATCCCCAGTGTGATAGAATTGGAGATGGGGTCTTTGTTAAAATGTTAATACTGTCATACATACATGTATGTATGTAATCTATAAATTGTAGCAATATTATTTTGGACCTGTCTCCTAAAGTTAAGGAAATAAAAGCAAAAATAAATAAATGGGACTTAAACTCTAAAAGCTTTGCACAGTGAAGAAAACCATTGACAAAATGAAAAGACAACCTACTGAATGGGAGAAAATACTTGCAGATGATATTGTTAAAATGTCAATCCTACCAAAATCCATCTATAGATGGATTGAAATAAAAAATAAATTTTTTTATTAAAATAAAAAAAATTTAAGTATTAAAAATAAAAAACACTAAAAAGTAATAAAAAAAAGAAAGGAGAGCAACCAAACCAAAAACAAATCCACCAATGATAACAAGTGCTAAAAACTATACTAAAAAAAAAAATAAATAGACAGACAGACAGAACCCTAGGATACATGGTAAAAGCAAAGCTATACAGACAAAATCACACAAAGAAGCATACACATATACACTCACAAAAAGAGATAAAGGAAAAAAATATATATATCTATATTTTTAAAAAAAGGAAGAGAGCAACCAAATCAATAAACAAATCTACCAATGATAATAAACTCTAAATACTAAACTAAGATAAACATAAAACCAGAAACAAGTCAGTCGCATACAGCAAACCCCAAGTCTACAGTTGCTCCCAAAATCCACTGCCTCGATTTTGGGATGATTTGTTTTCTATTCAGGTATTCCACAGATGCAGGTACATCAAGTTGATTGTGGAGATTTAATCCGCTGCTCCTGAGGCTGCTGGGAGAGATTTCCCTTTCTCTTCTTTGTTCGCACAGCTCCCGGGGTTCAGCTTTGGACTTGGATCTGCCTCTGTATGCAGATCACCTGAGGGCGTCTGTTCTTCTCTCAGACAGGACAGGGTTAAAGGAGCAGGTGATTGGGGGCTCAGGCTCTCTCAGGCCAGGGGGGAGGGAGGGGCACGGAATGCGGGGCGAGACTGCAGGGGCAGAGGCCAACATGACATTGCACCAGCCTGAGGCGCGCCGTGTATTTTCCTGGGGAAGTTGTCCCTGAATCATGGGACCCTGGCAGTGGCGGGCTGCACAGGCTCCCAGGAGAGGAAGTGTGACACCTGTGCTTGCACACAGTCTTCTTGGTGTCTGCAGCAGCAGCCTTAGCGTCTCATGCCCATCTCTGGAGCTTGTTTAGGCGGTGTTCTGAATCCCCTCTCCTCAAGCACCCCAAAACTATGGTCTCTTGCCTCTTCGGCAGGTCCAGACCTTTTCCCGGACTCCCTCCCGGCTAGCTGTAGCGCACTAGACCCCTTCAGGCTGTGTTCACACAGCCAACCCCAGTCCTCTCCCTGCAATCCAACAGAAGCCCGAGCCTCAGCTCCCAGCCCCTGCCCGCCCCGGCGGGTGAGCAGACAAGCCTCTCAGGCTGGTGAGTGCCGGTCAGCATCGATCCTCTGTGCGGGAATGTCTCCGCTTTGCCCTCCGCACCCCTGTTGCTGCGCCATCCTCCGTGGCTCCGAAGCTTCCACCCCATCACCCCCCCACCCCACCCCGTCTCTGCCAGTGAAGGGGCTTCCTAATGTGTGGAAACTTTTCCTCCTTCACAGTTCCCTCCCAGAGGGGCAGGTCCTGTCCCTATTCTTTTGGCTCTGTTTTTTCTTTTTTCTTTGGCCCTACCCAGGTACGTGGAGAGTTTCTTGCGTTTTGGGAAGTCTGAGGTCTTCTCCCAGCATTCAGTAGGTGTTCTGTAGGAGTTGTTCCACATGTAGATGTATTTCTGATATATTTGTGGGGAGGAAGGTGATCTCCACATCTTACTCCTCCACCATCTTGAAGGTCTCCCCCCCCACTTTTTTTTTTTTAATTGTATCTACATGAGGGCTTCCCTGGTGACACAGTGGTTGAAAGTCTGCCTGTCGATGCAGGGGACACGGGTTCGTGCCCCGGTCCGGGAAGATCCCACATGCCACAGAGTGGCTGGGCCCGTGAGCCGTGGCCACTGGGCCTGCGCGTCCAGAGCCTGTGCTCTGCAGCGGGAGAGGCCACAGCAATGAGAGGCCCGGGTACCACACACACACAAAAAATTGTATCTATATGAGAAGATAGATGTTAACTGAACCTATTTTGATAATCATTTCACAATATATGTAAATCAAACCATCATGCAGTATTTCTTAAACTTATACAGTGATGTCTGTCAATTATTTCTCAATAAAACAAAAAAGTTAACTGTTTGCTCTTCTCGTATTTCAGAGTGGGTTTATTATATGAGTCAATGAATATAATGGGTTTAATTAAACACAGGACTTAACACATAGTAATGACTCAAAAATGGTAATGGTGGTGGTGGTTGCTTTTGACTCAATTGCATTAGGGAACATTTGTTTATTTTCAGCACCTATTACGAAACTTCCTAGGTGATTAGAAAGCCTGAAAGGTTTACTAGGCACATATGAAAATGTGGGGTTGAGAGGAGAATGTGGTAGTGGTACCCCATCTTTAGGGGGAGGCAGTGTCTTCCTCTCCCTGTTCCCTATCTTCATTGCTTCTTGCTTCAGCAGCAAGAGGGCCAATGCCAAGAGGATGGACATCACAGTGATTAACAATGCATTTGTAGTAGCTTATCTGGGTTAAAGAACAAAAACATGACTTTTTTGCCCACTCTCTAACTTGTCCCTAATGCATTCTTCCTTTTTCACTATTAAAGCGAGTCTTTCTCAGGCACTGTTCTGAACTACTTCCAGAGACTAGATGCCATTCTTTTGAAGTCATAGGATAGGAGGCTGCTTGACAGCCTTCAAAGTCTTAAAATATATATTGTATTTGTGCTGCATCACCCAGGAGGACCACAGCCGAAATACAACCCCTTTGCTCAACAGAGCTGTAAAAAAATTAAGTTCCAAAGTTTGCTTTTCAGGGTTTCACACTCAGTGTGAAAAAACTATAAAGCTGGGCCCCAGAAAGACTTTCTCTTTGGCTGAAAAGAACTGTCAAGAAAGTTGCCCAACAATCCCCAGAACTCAAATTTATTTGTCAAAGAGTGGACTGCTTTTCAAAAGAGAGACAAGTCAGTAAAATAAGAGGCAACTTCCCTTCCATGAAACAGAAAATAAGAGAGAAACAAAAGAAGATTTAGAGGATAAGTAAAGGAAATACTAAATTATATTGAAAAATGAAATAAGAACTTAACAAATTCATTACCAGAAATTTGGCATGAGCTAAAACAAAGATGCTTAGATAAATTCTTGGGTATGAGAGCCATAAGGAATCATCAACTTCAGAGGCCTTGGAGCTGTTCAGAAAATCTAAAATACATGTCACAAACACCAAGCACACCCTCCCACAAAAGGTCCTTTTGTGATACCTTCAGAAAAGTAATTCATCCCAGATTGATCCCCGTGTTGCATTTGTTTTTTCTTGGACACGAAAAAGAATAAGAGAGAAGAATGAAAGACTTATTTTTAAAATGCTTTATCTCAAGCATAACTACTTTCAGCACCAAGGTGTTGATCTGAGGGGCAATCTGAATGAAAGTTGCCTTTGTTCAGTCTCCATGATCACTGCAAGCTTTATGATCAAAATTAGAAACAACTGAAACATGAGAACCATGTTCCGATGTACAGCTAACTCTTGCTCACAGAAAACAGAACATTACTGGAGGCCTTCGGGGATCTTCTCTGGTTCACTCTGCAGATGAAAGGCTGAAAACAGAGCTGTCTTGAAGGCTTAGAAAACAAACTTATGGTTACGGAAGGGGAAAGGTCAGGGGAGGGATAAATTATGAGTTTGGGATTAACATACACATACTACTATATATAAAACTGATAACCAAATAGGACCTACTGTAGAGCACAGGGAACTCTATTCAATACTCCGTAATAACCTATATGAGAAAAGAGTCTGAAAAAGAATGGGTAGATGTATATGCATAACCGAATCACTTTGCTGTACACCTGAAACATTGCAAATCAACTATACTCCAATATAAAATAAAAATTAAATTAAAAAAATAAGCTAGGGGAAAAAAAAGAAAGAAAGCTAAGGAGTGAGAGAATAAAAGGAGGAAAGAAAGAAGAAGATCACTGGGAAACTGTGCCTGAGATAGCCTCTTGTCACTCCTGTTGTGGGGCGATCTTGGAAGGAAAAATGAGTTTTAGGACCTACCGCACACCCTGCACATCCCCTTGGAGACATCTCTACACACTGGGACCCAAGGATTGAGTCAAGGGACTCCAGGTGCAGCAGGTTATGAAAAGCACATCCCAAGTGTTCTGAATGTTCTCGTGGAAATTTCGGGACCACATCCACACTTTTATTCAGCATTTTTCCAGGTCTGATACTTCTCCAAGTAATTAGAAAACCATCTGTTAAATCCTGATCATGTCTTACATCAAAACTGAATTGACTAAAAAAAAAAAAAAAAAAAAAACTGAATTGAAAAGAATAACATCATTGTCTTCCCTTTTTGAGATGACAGAGGATGTGAGAGTTGAACCTGTGTGTGGCTTGTTTGCATTGGATTCCCAGCAGGTAGCCAAATGTGTTCAACAAATGCACTGGAACACTTATTTTCTCCTTTCAACCGGGAGAGATGAAAATTGTCCATTAACTTCTCCCATAATTCACAAAACTGGCAGCTAATTAGATGTTTTCTGGATCCATGATGATTTGTAGGACTTTTAACTTTTTTATAAATATTTTATGAATAATCAAGTTGCAGAGTAAGAAGCAAAATAACCAATATACATATGAAAATTATTAAGCCTCATTTATAATCAAAGAAATGGAAATGAAGACATTGGGAGAGCATCCTTCTTATAAAATTGGTGAGGATCAAAGACACTAGTCGTGTTCATACGCTGCTGATGACAGTGCAAAGTGGTATAAGTTTTCTGTGTGGGGGAGGAAGGTTTGGCAAAATTTATCAAATGCTTTAAAAATTCACATACCCCTTAGTTCCAAAATTCCACTCTATGAATGTATTCTAAGAAAATAACGGATGTGCACAAGCATTCGACTTCAAGAACATTCAGCACAGTTTTTTTTATAATAGTGAAAAAGCAGAACCTAAAATTTTTAAACAGTATCAGTTAAGCAAAATATTGTATATCCATAGAAGAGAATGCCATTTTGCTATTGAAAATTACATTGAAGGTTTTTTTTTATTATTGTTTCAAAGACATACTTGTAGCATACTTTGGTTAAAAAGGAGTTTACAAAAATTATGACTATATTTTTGGTAAAAGCAAAGTGTTAAAGGTGAAAAGGTAGATAGGGTTTTGATGGTATTAAGTACTAATTGGGCCAGGGAACACAAGAATGCCTGGCTTTTGCCCTGCCAAATTTCCCTGTTTCTTTCAGTTTTCTCAAAGAAGAGAAATGCAGGGAACAAATCCAAATAGTAAACAGAGTACCAGCTTATTAGCTGGGTCAGTGCCTGAGGGGTCCGTGAGATTTCTTAGTTAAAGGTGAAGGGGGGACAAATATGGTGCTTCTGTCTCCCCACCACAGCCCAAAGCAGGGACTCTACTTAGGCACACATACAGAGAAGAGGAAGGAAAGCCAGGCCTGAGTAAGTTATTGATCTCATTGCATAAAATGAGGAGAGTCAATGAAAGTAAACTACCAAGGCACCACTTTTTCATCGGTCACCAGACGCACTAGTAAACACAGCCTAATGAATGCCATAGAATTCCATCAATAACAGTAGCAGATTTCCTTGCCTGGGGTCATGAGGCAGGGTGGAGAGGGAGGTATGCTTACAGGTCAGATGAAAGACCCAGGGCCACAAGGTCCTGCCTGCACTGCACCATTTCAGCAATCTGCTGCTGCCTACAAAATTGCTCCAAACCCAGCGGTTTACGACACGTTTCTGTGGGTTGGCCAGGCTCTGACATGCTGCTCCGCCCCGTAGCTGAGTTGAGTCACGCAGCTGCATTCAGCTGGGTGCTCGGCTGGTGCCAGAACCTCGCAGCTGGAATCTCACACTCCAGTCTCGCTCCTCACTCCCTAGTGTTACCTGAATCTCTTTGAGCACGGTGACGGGCTTTAAAGAAAAAGTGTTCTAAGAAAATAAGCCCTGTCCTGAAAAGGTACAGGATTTGTCGTAATCAGGTATGGCAGGACACTCAGACACAGAAATGATTGTCATGAAGAAAGACGTGTATACTCAAGATCCCGAGAACCAAGGGTCAGGGGCGCATTGGCTTGGTGTGTGAGTCAGATAAAGGAGCTCGTTGGAGGTGTGGGCTCTGGATTGGTTGGTTTATACATCAAAGTTGTTCTCACAGGGAAGTCATTTACAATCTCTAGGAATCAGAGAGCCTGGGAAGGTCAGTGTCTCCAGGATCAAGGCCCCAAATGCCAGCGCATCAAGAATACAGAGGAAAAGAAAATATAGTCCAGACAAGCCCCAGTATGCAAGCTCTTGCCACGTCTCTGCTTCCATCATGTTTGCTGAGATTCCCTTGACAAAAGCCAATCACACGATCAATGCAAGAGATAATATAGGAGAGAAGTAAACAAGGGCATGGATTTGGGAGATATTACCCATTGAGGGCCATCAACGTCATAGTTACTTCATGAATATTGCTGAATGAAAGGATATTTGCCAAAGTCAACACTGGTCACCCTTTGCGTCTAGAGTTATTTATTTTGTTCTTTTATTCTATCTTGTCCTTTTCACCCTATAAAATTTCTTATTTTCAACATGAACATGCATTATTTTTGTAATAAGGACAAAGCCAAAATTAATCAACTAAATAAATACTACTGTCTTAGATCAGATTCCCTAGAAGCAGAACCTAACCTGAGGATTCTTGTGCAAGTGATTTAGTGCTGCCATGAGAAAACCAACCCGAGGGAAGTGAGAAAAGCAGAAGAGGACCAGAGAAGGAGCTGAGCAAGTGTGATCTCAGGTGAGGTCGAGTAAGGAGAGCTAAAGGATGACCAGCACCACGGAGCCGGCTCACCTTGAGGCGATGGGATCAGGTGTTTGTACCTCGTTTAGTCATCGCCTGTGGCTACCCCTGGGGAAGAGGGTATAACCTCTCAGACATCTCCTGGAAATAGAAGTCCCACAGTGGAGAGCAAGTCTCTGGAGAAGGACGCAGCTTTCAGCCCTTAGGGGGCAAGCTCTGAGCCACTGGGGGATAGGTGTACCCCCTCTATAAGGGGGACCACTATCATCTACTACAGCTACTCTAGCTTGTTCCACAGGGTGATCTGGATCTTCTCACGTGAGTGCCTCTGAACCCCACCACAGAGTCCAAATATGCCCCCTAAACAGAGAAGAGACATCAAGTATTGTATACTGCTCAATGGATGTTAAGTATTTGGAACTCAGAATTTCTGTTATGCATATACTATGAATCCTTTATGACTTCAGGGCGTGGGATTCTAGGGAGCCCACCAGGATATTACAGATAAAACATCACTCTTTTCTCTTGGAATAGCTGTGACTCTGATGATAAGGCAGATTTTGCTAAACACTTCCCCCATAATTTTTTCCTCTGGGCTGAAATCATGCATGAGAAATTCCAAAAGGGATCATTTTCTTCTAAAGGTTACAGGCCTAAATTATAAATTCAAGTCCATAAGTTAGATGTCTAAAAATTCTAAAAATAGGGGTGGATAATAAGAGTGTTTTCTCAACCAAAACCACAAACTTCCCTCTGCTGCACTCAGAGAAAGCAGGAGAAACTCATCTTTCTCCCCAAGTGGAAAAACGGGAAAGAGAAATCTAGCAGATGCCTTGGATTTTGTGCAATGTATTTCCATCAATCTCATTTATTTTTGCTTGGTCTTATTTTCAGGCCATTGCATTCAAATACTGAATCAGGCCATATCCACAAAGATGCTCTGGGAGAAGGAAATGGCCGTTTATTAGCAGGCATGCTTGTTTTCTGGTTTCTACCATCGGTGATAACATGTAACTGAAGGAGGGAGAAATGATGGCTCATAGAATCTTCAGTAAGCAATTTTTCTTTTTTTTTCTTGCGGGATCTTAGTTCCCTGACCAGTGATCAAACCGTGCCCCCTGCAGTGGAATTGGGGATTCTTCACCACTGGACCGCCAGGGAAGTCCCTTAAGTAAGCAATTTGATAGAGGTTCCTGGAAACATGGAGCATCTGGATGTCTCTGCTAGGTGAGCTATGGACAGAACAGAGAACGGCCTTGGCAAAGGGGCTCCCATATTCACCAAACTGAGAGATAGACAATAAAAATGAGACAAAGGGTTCCAGCACTGCCATGGTCCAAGTGAGATGGAGTGTGAGGCCAAAGTACTGCCACCCAGCTTCTTCCCAAACCCCACCTGCCTTCAGCAACTAACCTATATGACCAGGCAGAAAGAAAGTAATTGAGGCCAGGAATTTAAAAAATTAAATTAAAAAGAAATGGGCACATAGCTATACAGCTGGCTAGAAAGACAGCCAAAACTGTAATCCAGAAGTATCAATATAATGATCTTTGTAAATCATTGTTCAACCATTGATTAAATAGAATTTTATTCTTTTCAACACAATTAATAGGTTTTACACATTTTTAGAACTTTTTTATATACATAAAGCCACAGAACATAAATCAATCGATCTTTTTACGCATGATATTTCTTGTTTGGGATTTGGACAGTTCAACTGCTTTAATTTTCTCATGGGAGATTAGTATGGAGGTCCACAGTTAGCAAACTAGTCTTCTGTTTCCAAACTTCTCATTCTAGTTCTTTCTCAATTTCTCCCCTCTCTCAGTCTTTCTCCCTCTTTTCCTCCTTCCCACTATCCTCATCTCCACTCCAATAAAAAGTTTGACAGATCCATCCGTTCCCCTTCTCACAGGGGCTCACTACAGGCCATCTGGTCATGTGATCTATGGTCGCCTCTCTGGGAGACTCTGCAGGTTAACAACGGTCCTTTGAAGAAGCCAGTGGCTCTTCTCAGTCCTGGGAAGTTGAAGGTGTGAGCACCACATGCGAACACTTCCTCCCCCTGAGAAGCTGGCTTTGGAAGGAGAGGGAGATCAGCAGGGCTTCTCTGATGCTGGCCTGCAAGTGACTCCACCTGGCAGGGGTCGAGGGAGGAAGAGTCCTTGGGGGTCCTCCCCTGGGTGTTGCCCATCTTCCAGTGGCAGGACACAGCGGCTGCCAATGGACAGGATGAAGAACACATTAGAGATTCCACTCCCAAACCAGAAGTTTCAAGCTAGTTCTAGTTACTTTGCTTGGAATATATTAGGCGAAGCCCCATGAAATTGCCAACAGTCGACTGCTTTGACCTAAAAAAAAAGGTCAAACGGAATCTCACATGTGTCACCTAATCTATCCTGCATGACGTCTCTGAATGACAAGGAAATTGTGGCAGTAAAAGAAAACCTTTGTAGGGACTCCATTCATCACGTCGACTGCATCACTCCCATGCTCAGAAATATTCATTGGAATCCCCACGATAATGTTCACATCCATCACTGTGGCACAAAGCCCTCTTCAAGGGCTTCAGCCCACCTATCAATAGTATTCATTCCTACTTCCCAGTACCCACCCAATCTGTCTTTACCTTTCCAAACCTTTCTCTCCCTCCACCTCTTGAAGTTCAGTGTAAGTCATAAGTGTTTGCAAAGTTTCCAACTTGCCTCCAATTGTTTTACACATTCAACATAACCTGTCTTCTAAAAAGCAAAGGATAACAGACAGAAGAACTATAATCAAAGCATGATGATGAACTTGACCTTCTTTTCCAGAGCTTGAATAGTTATTTGAAATTGACCTCACAAATTCAAAAGACAATTCTGAGTTTCTGTTGAAACAAAAATACATTACTTGCTCTTCAACCAATGAAAGGAGAGAGATGACAGGATAAGCCTCCGTTCATGGGACTCTTCCATGGGGTTGAGGAAACTGACAGGTGTGCATCTTCCAGGACAATGCCACCCAGAATTCCTCGGAGGAAAAAATAAATGTTTTCTCGTACCTTAGGTGGGGGCACTCATGTTGGGTCTTCCTTCAGCAGTTCCTCAGGTGATTGGATTCACAGAAAATTGGCCTTTCTGGGACCATATTCTTCCAAAAAAGTGACGGACCATATGAATCATGAGAAATCGGAACCCAAAGGACCCTCTTGCTAATATTCACACTGGGAGGTTACCGGGTTGGTTAGGAACTGCAAACGTGTCCACTACAGATGCCAGTGTTCTGGACTGGATCTCTTCCCAGAGATTCTACAGACCATATTTCCTTTGTCATACTCCGACCCTGACAATGGGCATGTGGTCTATTTTCTGGGACATTGCTAATGAGAACCGTGTTTTATCAGAATTTCTACCCCTTCCTCTTCGCACCTATCTCTTCTGTTACTTTTTTCTAGTAAACACGTTTCTTTTAACTTTCAGATAGGTTGAATCGGGGGTTGATGAAAGCCTATTTTAGTTTGGGTTCCCCCAGCCACATGATTCATGGCCCCCAAGACACGGATTCGTGTGAAAGTAGTTTTTCTGGAAGGCAATGCCAGCAAATACGTGCAGGGGACTGGGAAAGTGAGCTGGGTAGGAAAAGGAGCCAGTCAAGGGTGCAGTGTCGATCAAGTTACCCCTGAGGGCAACCGGAGCTTACACAGCTGAGGAGTTCTGAGAGCCAGTGTAGGACACATGCTTCAGAGTTTTCTCAGCTGAGGGGTACCAGGGAACCACAATATGTATACTTACCCCCTCCATCGTTGGGGGAGAGCGGCTGAGGAGTGGGGGAGTGGTGAATTCCACAAATGTCCGATCACCTGGCAGGTGTGCAAAGGGAGTTTTGGGTCAGGGAGAGATGTCAGGCAAAGTAAATGCTGGCAGTTGGAAGGTAAGGGGGTGAGAAACAAGAACTGGGGGGAGGGGTGCTGACGGTGTCTGCTACAAAGCTAAAACTCGATTAAAGAAGAGAAGAGCTTTTTTTTTTTTTTTCCGGTAAGCGGCCTGAGATGACCTCTAAAAATGGTCCGCTATTTGCTCGACCCAGAAAACCCCAAAGCAAGTCAAGAGGTTCAAACCTTTGTGTTCACTTTAAGAACGCTCGTGAAACTGTCCAGGCCATGAAGGGTATGCATATCTGAAAAACCACCAAGTATCTGAAGGGTGTCACTTTAGAAGCAACGTGTGCCGTTCCGTCATTACAATGGTGGAGCTGGTAGGTGTGCCCAGGCCAAACAGTGGGACTGGATGCAGGGTCGGTGGCCCGAAAAGAGTGCTGAATTTTTACTGCACATGCTCAAAAATGCAAACAGTAATGCTGAACTTAAGGGCTTAGACGTAGATTCTCTGGCATTGAGCACATGCAAGTGAACAGAGCCCCCAAGATGTGTCACAGGACTTACAGAGCTCATGGCTGGATCAACCCATACATGGGTTCTCCCTGCCACGTTGAGATGATCCTTACTGAAAAAGAACAGATTGTTCCTAAACCAGAAGAGGAGGTTGCCCAGAAGGAGAAGATATCCCAGAAGAAACTGAAGAAATAAAAACTTACGGCCCGGGAATAAATGCCGCAAAAAATAAATGTAAATAAAAGTAAAAAAAAGAAGAAGAAGAAGAAGAAGAAAACAGGCAAAGGCATCAGGAAAGACAAAGTGAAAAAGATGCTAATCAGAAAAGCAGCTCTGGAGCCTGGAGCCTGTTCAGTGGGCCTGTGTCCTGATGCCAAAATGGCGACCTCTGGGAGAGCTCACACCGATCAGTATTCTCTGGGGCCTCCCCCACCAGAGTCCTTGCCCCCTCAGTGAGCTACACCCAACCCCCTCCTCCCCAGAAGACCCTCCTAGACCCACAGGTAGGTCTGGCCCAGGCTGATATGGAGTCACTTTGCCTGGGTCCCAGCGCACGTGAAGCCTTGTGTGTCCTCTCCAAGAGTAGAGCCTCTGTTTCCCCCAGTCCTGTGGAGCTCTTGCTCAAACCCTGCTGGCCTTCAAAGCCAAATGATTTGAGGGCTTCTCCTCCTGATGTGAGCTCCCCAGGCTTGGGAGCCTGACATGGGGCTCAGGACTCTAACTCTTGTGGGAGAACCTCTGTATGAGAAAAGAATCTGAAAAAGAGTGACTATATGTATATGTATAATTGAATGACTTTGCTGTACACCTGATACTAACACAACGTTGTAAATCAACTATACTCCAATAAAATTATAAAAAAAAGAAAGAAAAGAAGCTCTGTTATAGAATCTTAGAAGGGTACTTAATCCATTCCTATTTTCCAGCAAAGACCATGCATACATTATACTGAAATGTTAATTGTGGAAAAGCAAGCATTATGCTCTAAATTTCCTAGTTGAATAGTTGAGGCTCCATCCCAACATTTTCTCAGATTTGGTTCCCCTCATTTTCCAACTCTCACCTCTTTTCTTCAGTGAGACCCATCCCCTTCCTGCCCCGGTGCTCATGTCAGGCTCATTGTAACTGCCATGCCTTCACTCATGCTGCACAGCCTGGCTGGGGTCCTCTCCACCTCATGAAATCTCCCCACCTTTAAGACCTAGCCCACACTTTCTCTGCTCGGTGAGGTCTTACCCTTGCAGATTGTTCCCTCCCTATAGATCTGTCCTTGCTGGTGCTTGTGCTGAGCAGAACGATGGCTCCAAGGAAGCCCAAGTCCTGATTCCTGAAATCTGTGAATCTTACTTGGCAAAAGGGACTTTGCAGGTGTGATTAAGTTAATGATTTTCAGTTGGGGAGATTATTTTCAATTATTCAAGTGGGTCCAATGTAATTAAAAGGGGCCTTTAAAGATGGAAGAAGAGTCACAGCCAAAGACAGAACCTGAGAATATGACCTTATTTGGAAACAAAGTCATGGATTCGAAATTCGGTACGGCTGGTGTCCTTCTAAGAAGAAGAGGGACACACAGAGAGAATGCCATTTAATGACGGAGACAGAGATTGGAATGATGCTTGTAAAAACTAAAGAATGTCAAGGATCGTCAGCAACTGTGGAAGCTAAGAGAAAGGTATGAAACAGAGCCTTCAGAGAAAGCCTGGCCTTACCAACACATTGATTTGGACTTCCAGCCTCCAGAATTTTTAGAGAATAACTCTCTATTGTTTAAAGCCACTCAGTTTGTGTTACATTACTAAGAGAAGCCCTGGAAACGAATCCACTACCTCGTATAATTGTCTTGAAGATTAAATTTAACAATAACATGTAAAGTTCTTAGGCCATATCCTGGCATATTGGAAGTTTCAAATGAATGTTAGGTATCATTATTGCTTCATATATATTAGATGTATTATCATTATTTTTTTCTATTTTCCCTTAGATATTTTAATTTTTTTTATTGAAGCATAGTTGATTTAAAATATTGTGTTAATTTCAGGTGTAAAGCAAACTGATTCAGTTATACATATTTTCTTTTTAGATTTTCTATTATAGGTTATATCATTAATCTTTAAAATACTATTAGAGTGACTACAGGCACTATTCTTTAAGCACCTCATGCGTAGAGATGGCATCTCATACCTCCTCACTGATAATAAACCGTTTTAAGTTTTTCAGTTTTAATTTCTAATATGATAGACATTGCTATATCTCACATAAACAAAAGGTCTTGAGGGTCCTCAATAATTTTGAAAAGGGGTCCTGAGACCACAATGCTTGAGAAATTCTGGAATAGGTGGTCTTGTTTATTTTTAATCATTCCGGCAGCTGGTCTTCATTCAATATATGGTTTTCAAAAAAATTGGTGGTGTCAACCCTCTGTGGGGCTGGACTTGGCCAGTGAGATTCCATAAAATTATTTTATGTTTCTTTAATACTGGCTAGGGTAAGAAGATACATATATTTAAGTGTGTGCCTGTGGCTTTGTGTGTATATTTGTGTAAAGCAATCCCACCGCTTAATGAACACAGCCCAGTTGAAACTGAAGGAATGAGCAAGAATAAAAACAAAAGAAGAATCCAACTGATATACACATCAGAGACAAGCTTAGTTGCAGGAAAGGAAGACAAGTGAAGAGAAATGATGTTGACCACAAAGAGCCCACGATCCCCACACACAAGCATGTAGAGAGATTCACTTTGAGACTTTCTCACTTCTTTCCCTCTTTTCTTGTTATTTTAGGAAGCCATCAAAGTTACTTTTAACTTTGTGTGCAATCCCAGAATACAGTCAAAACTATCCAGACAGACATGTCACAGCTTAGATCATGGCAGGTTTTTCTTTCCTGCCTCAAATTCTCAGATAAGAATCCAGAGAAGCTAGATGTGGTGTCTGAATCGAATATTTCTCAGCAAGAAGGCAGTCTCCATAGTTTTAAAAGGGACTCCACGGTCCCCATACTGAAGTGCTCATTTCTCACACCCATCTTCAGTCTTTAGGAACCCAAAAGGGGGTCCACTCAGACACGGCCAGGCTGCCGAGGAGGCAGCTTCTGAATGCTGGTCTGAATTTTCTCCGTCTACCTGAATTACACCAAGAGTCAGTAGGTGCTTGTCAATGATTCAGGGCATTTAGGAGCCCACAAGCCTGAGGATGGGGACCTGGGTGTCTGGAGAGCTGCTGATGTTGAAGTTGGGAAAGGTTACATGAGGAGGGACACACAGACTTGCTGAGACCCCCACTTAAGTACCTCCAGTGGTGAGAGATCCTGCCTTTCCCAGTCAACATAGTTGGCTTATGGCATGGTCTGTCTAGGTCAAGACTGCAACACCCGTTATAAACCTGAAGTGTATCAGCAATTCCTTGATAATATCATAATAATTTCCTTCAGCTACCACAAGTGCTCACAGGATATGACCAGAAAGACTGAGAGTCCTTCTGTTCCAACACAAGGAGCAACACGGAGACCCAACTTTCCAACTGAATCCCTGATGGAACTCAGCACACCACAGCCTCGGAAATACTGGTGAATTCCTCCGGCTAAAATGAAGGTGTTGGGCCAGATGGCCTCTGCACTCACTGATTCTATGATTTCCAGAGACCTTGCCTCAACTCCAACAGAAATCTTTCACTTTTATTTATTCCTGTCTCCAAGACTAAAAGCTGTACATCTAATTGGCCATCACCAAAAAAATTGATAAAAAGAAATATTCAATCTTACGAAATGAGAGGCAGGGCTTACCACATTAAGGTGATGCAACCACACCATCTGAGCTCACCAGCATTTTACAGCTTGAAAGTCTCCTTCAGGAGGTGACACTCATAAACATGTCCCGTGTGAAAAAGGGACATTATGCAGGATGGCCTTCTCCTGCCCCATAAGGACTTTTTGTCTACCTATAATGTTAACAGAGTTGGTATCACTGCAAGAAGGTGGCATAGTGCTCCTGTGGTTCTCCACTCGTGCTCCAATAACAGCTAGAAACTAATAAGCATTTAGCCAGGAAATTTGAGAACGGTCACAGAAAAGGAATACAGTGATCCTACTGACAGTAAATTGTTTTTGCAAGACCGCTTGATTGTGAGATTGCCTGATAGGCCAGGTTGATTCTGGCTAGCCATGACCAAGAGCATTTATACAATCTAAATGAAAGTAGATATGGATTATGAAAAAGGAGTGGGGATAGAGAACAGTAGCCAGTCAAAATAAGCCAAGATTTCTGCTAAAGGGACACAAGATCCCTAGTTCCTGAGATCACACAAGGTCTTTCCAGTAACATGTATGGTACTGGATGATCACAAACATCCACAGTCATCTTTATACACAAAGATCAGAGTCAAGTGCATATGTTGAATACAATTATGCACACACTGATTTATCAAAGAAGTTGTGAACCACAGGCATCTCTGGATACCGCAGGATACCGCAAACATCCAATGTCTCAAACCAGCCTGCCAACTGTATGTACCCTGTTGCCTTGGCAACAGGATGCAAGCAGGCATGGAAAAATCCTGTTGCCTCAGCAACGGAATCTCAGAAAAAAGGGGTGGAGGCCTTAAGCTGTGACTATGGCAAAGGCTGTAGGTTCAAGACAGTAGCTGAGATTTTAGTCCCATTACAGTGAGAAATACGGAATTTATGCTAAGATAAGTCATTCATCTATTAATTGACAAATATTTGTGGACTGGCCCCTATGTGCAATACACTGTGCCCTACAGAATGCAGAGATGGACCAGACATAGTCTGGTATGTGCCAGCAAACAGTAATAAATATTAATGATGAATCAATGGATGTTCTTAAGAAGGTCATAATACAGTGACCAAAGCTTACTAGGACTTGAGTGTATATGATAAAGAAAGTGAAACTCCTGTGTGTACTAACAAATTCCACTCTACAGCATAATTTATTTGTAAATTGAAGTAAAATGCTATGACACTGAATTAGAAACACTGACATATATATCAACTGAGTAAGACTATAAAACCTAGACAGAAACTGGTAAAGGCCAAGCCCATTTGTAATTCTCTCCCAGCAAGTAGTAATGCAGGCAGAGGATTCTAGATCACTTAGATCACTGAAAATGATTAAAGTTGGAAATTTCAAAGAAAGTACTAATTATTGAATTTTAATTGCTTTTTTCTTGACACATTTCAGATTTTGGCTAAGTCTGTCAATATGCACAAAACATCAAACAAACATTAACAATAAGAATATTTATATCATATGATTATTCCAAGTAGAATATTTTGTGAGAGTTTGACCACAAAAAGTGAATTGAATTTTCCCTCTTACTCCTTATGACTTTGGAGATGCACAAATCAAAGATGGTTTCCACAAATACTATAATTCACTTCAGCCTGTCTCAATACACACATAGAGTTCAAATCTCTCAAACCGGGAATGTGAAAGGTACAACCGCTCTAGGAAACAGTTTGGCCGTTTCTTCAAAAGTTAATTACACACCTATCATATGACCCAGCCATTTCACTTCTAGGTATTTACCCCAAAGGAAAAAAAAGTCTGTGTCCATACAGACACAGATGTTCATCACAGCTTTCTTGATATTTTCAATAGCCAAATATGGAACTCAAATGTTCATTAACAGATGAATGGATGAACAACCTGTGGTGTACAACAGAAAACTACTTAACAGTAAAAAGGAATGAAGTATCGATACACAAAAAACATAGACAGATCTCAAAATAATGATGCTGACTGAACGAAGTCAGAGATAGAGTATGTGCTATATAACCCCATTTATATTGTTTTAAAATTAAAACCAATCTACAGCGCAGCAAGCAGATCAATGATTGTCTGGGATGAGGCGTGAGGGGCACAAGCAAGGGGCACAAATGGGCAGCAGGACACTTTGGGATCGATGTGTTCACTGCCTTCATTGTGATTTCACAGGGATACACATACTCAAAACCTCAAATTTCACACTTTCAATAAATGCAGTTGATTTTGTGTGGATTATACCTCATTGACTCTTAAAATAACTTCTCACATTCTCAAGAAAAGTTACTCAAACACACCATCACATGATCTGTATGCATTCATTAAAAGCAATATATAAAAAGACACCATGAACTTAGTTTTTGTCTGCCTCTTACTACTTACTAGATGGCATTTAAGTGTAAGTCAGATTTAGTTATCGGTTGAAGAAACGTGCAGTTGAAGGAACATTTTAATTTTCTCTGTCTAGTCCTCTATTAGCTGTTCAAAGTCTTCCTGTTTCTGTGCCTTAGAATTGTTCATTCCTGCTTCTTGGGTCCACCCTGGTCTGCTATCTTAGCACCTGAAATTGGAAGAGCTTCGGATACCCCTTGCCAGAGCTGAAGGTGTGCTTCTCAGAAATGTTTCCAATGCCTAAGCTCTTACAAGGGGCTTCCAATACCAGCCTCAGTCCTGCCCATGCCCAGCCCTGATACAAACCTACGAGCACGTTCGGAGGCTCAAACCTTTCCTTAGAAAACCACACAACCTCTTTCATATCTCTTCCTTTTTCTGTCCCAACCCACAGATCCTTCTCCCTCAAATTATTCTCAACCGAGATCATTAGAAATGTACTTAAACACTCACAACTAGCTCGAGAGAAAGCAGCCAACTCAAGATTACAGAGATAGCTTGTAGGTGCCAAAAGC
Organism: Globicephala melas; assembly: GCF_963455315.2. Taxonomy (NCBI): domain Eukaryota; kingdom Metazoa; phylum Chordata; class Mammalia; order Artiodactyla; family Delphinidae; genus Globicephala; species Globicephala melas. The sequence continues at coordinate 145,695,899 of NC_083317.1, forward strand.
AGGGCCTGCAGCCAGGTCTATCTAATACCAATACCCGTCCTGTACTTTAAAAAATGACTCCTTGGGGCTTCCCTGGTGGCGCAGCGGTTAAGAATCCACCTGCCAATGCAGGGGACACGGGTTCGAGTCCTGGTCCAGGGAGATCCCACCTGCCGCGGAGCAATTAAGCCCGTGCGCCACAACTACTGAAGTTCGCGCACCTAGAACCCATGCTCCACAACAAGGGAAGCCATCGCAATGAGAAGCCCGCACACTGCAACGAAGACCCAACGCAGTCAAAAATAAATAAATTAAAAAAAAATTTTTTAATAGAAAATGACTCCTTGATTTAAACAAATTTCAATCTTCCCTTGGTGTTTCAATGGAAATTTCAAGAATATAATTGTAAAATAAGTCATTGTGGGTTATTTCTGCTCATCATGATGATTCTAGAAAGTGATACATTGTTATAATTAAGGAATTCAACCGGCTTTCTAGTTTAGGACACCTGGAATAAAAAAAATAAAATCTGAAAAAAAGCATTCAATCTAAGGCTTTCTCCTCCTGTGACCCTTTCTATTCTTTTAGCTTGAGAGCCTTTCTTCGTTTGAGGCTTGAGGCCCTTATGATGTTTTCAAAAGTTGCCTCCAGCAAATACACAAACCTGTTAAAGGGAGTTGGGAGGAAAACGTGCAGCTTGAACAATGGAATCTGGCTACTGTCATCAGTTTTTACTTTCTAATTACTTAAGATTTTTCTAGGAGTAGGAGAGGGAGTTAACTCACATCTGCATCTCCTAAGAAGGATGGACACATTCTGTGCATCAATATGGCAGCAAGGAGAAGACAGTGCAAACCAGACAAGAAAATTATCACTGACATGGGAAATCATCACCATTATAGGAGGCACTTCCTGTCCCAGTGCTGGTGGCACAATTATGTTTAGCTCAGTTTTGCTCATTATAATGTCATTTTTTTAAATGTGTGCAGCAGATCATAATACATTTTCAGTTAAATAGTAATTCTAACAGTAACAGACTGACACTGCCCAAATTAACTGAGACAGTAGGGAAAGATTAAGAGAGCCTATTTTATTAAGACTAGTGTAATTTTTTTTTAATTGCCCAGAATGTTAGTTTTATAGGAAGAGAGAGAAAGAAAGGCAAGAAACAAATATAAAGCATAACACCAGTTATATCTTGTGGAAGCTCTCTTTTAGAACCACAAACAATGCACTATTTCTTCTGTGTTCTGAAATATTCATATTCTATTTCAGTTATAGCTTTACCTAGTTTCTTCCATGCACTTTGTTAATAACCGTAACCTTAAATACATACATTTAGGGCTCTCCGGTGCTGGATGGAAGTTCATCTCATGGAGGTGATCGCTTTTCAGCGGCAAACCACATTCCATGCTTTTCATGAATGATAGCACAAAGAAAATTCAAAGTAGGAGACAGATCACTGACTACATATTATTGTACATAAACTTAGTCCCTCAATTTCAAGGTATTAAAAAAATCAGCCAGTGTGGTCAGGTGGCTGAAGGGGCCACTCTGGGAAACTGGCTTTGTCACTATGGACTCGTGGGCAGATGAAGCAAGCATGCAGCAGGTTGTTCACTATGTAGATGGAGATCTGTTAGCTCCAAAGTCATTTGAATTATATCATTGCCTAATTTATTTATGAAACCCTAAAGCATGCTCCTTCTTCTGTGCCTCACTTATCAAGGAAAAGAGCGATATGTTCAAACTAAATCAGAAAAACTGGTGTCTGGAGCCCTGAAAGTAGCTAAATCTATAAATATTATATAATGAAGGAAAATGTCCTCTTCAAGTTTAGATGTTAAGGATTATTTTGCTTTGAACTTGAAAATAATTATACAAAGCTAAATATTTTGCTTTACTATAATTAAATGCATATAATTATCACCACCATTATCATGATACTTTCTTAATTAGAACTTCTTAAAAGCACAAGAACATATTAATGAACTGTCACTAAATTAAATAAGTTAGAGAGTGAATTATTACAATTAGATCTAAAATTTGAGTATCAAATTTACCATACTTGATAATGTTTCACCGCCATCCCATAATTAACCTCGTATCCACAGTGGGCTCTCTATTAATATTACTAATTCAAAGACAAGTTTTCAAGAAGCAACTATATTAATAAAGATGAGGAGAAGAATAGTGTCATAATCTGAAAGTAAAACGTTCAAAATACAGAAGATATGGAGTACATTAACTGTTACTGACCACCATTTTGTTTGAAGACTACATATAAAAAAGGAAAATAACTGAATGTATATGTTAATGTTTCTAAAAGCAATTCAAGAGGCCTCTCAGCTTAGAGAAGAAACAATACACAGAGAATCATCAAGTGGTCAAGTTTTAAGACATTCTAATTTGGATTGCTCAAAAACGAGAAATGCAACTGAAAACCAGCAATGCTTAAGGCATTAAACAGTCTGGAATTAGACATGAACACTATAAATGGACCCCACAAATTAGAATGACACTCTTCCATTTTAACGCAGAATTACATGAGGTCTAATTCTTAAACTGCACACTTCGTACATGACATCTAATCATCTAACTGATTGTCTGTGGGAAAATAATTAAAAAATGAAAGAAAAAAATTTAAAATTATTATCATCTTTTGCCTGGTCCACTGCAATCTTCTCTTAACCAATCTCACTACTTCGGCTCCCGGCTCTCGGCAAGCTATTGCTAAACTGCAGCCAGATGTACCTTTTTTAAACATAATGTCGCCTCCTTTCTCTAAACTCACATCTCTTGTCTATACCATGGCGGATAGCCTCCTCACCTCCTGCTGTCTCTCCTGCTTCACTGCACTGGAGCCACAGAGGCCTCCTTGCCCACTCCCTGAGCCTGTCAGGCATGCTCCACCTCAGGAGCCTTGAATTTGCTGTTCCTTTTGCCATCAATGCTGTGCCTCCAGATATTTGCATGACTTGTCCCTTTAATGCATTCAGGTTTCTGCTCAAATGTTGCATAATTACAGAGGCTTTCCCATTCCATTTTGACATTCCTATGCAAAATAGCCTGTCTTTCCATATCTACCAATTACTTTCTATTATCTTGCCTTTTTATATTTTTGTCCATAGCACTTAAATATATTTTATGTATCTATTATATGTCTCCCCCCACTATGAAGGTAGGGGCTGTCAGCTGTTTTGTTCACTCTTATAGCATTAAACTGGAAGAGTCTCCAGAAGAGAATAGATGCTCAATAAATTGTGTTGAATAAATGAAGTAAGAGACTGATTTTTCAAAGTGTTGCAAAGATATTCTCCACGTTAAAACAAAGGGCAGAAATCAAAATTAGAGCATGATTTTTCAAAGAAATTGTCAAATGGATTCTAAAATTAATAAGAAAATACAACAGGTCTCCAAGAGCTAAATCAAACTTGACAAAGAAAAACAGAATGGGAGGACTTACACAATCTAATTTCAAGACGTATTACAAAGCTACAATGATCAAGACAGTGTAGAATTGGCCTAAGAATAGACATATAGATCAATGGAACAGAATAGAATTCAGAAACAGATCCACACATATACTGTCAAATTATTTTCAACAAAGATGCCTAGTAAAATCAATGTAAAAAGATTAGACATTTTAAGAAATGATGCTGGAAAAGCTTGATACCCACATGGATACCCTCTTTATTATTCTATGTACAAAATTAAATCAAAATGGATCATAGACATAAATGTAAAAGCTATAGCCATAAAAAATTTATTTTTAAAGAAAGAGCCTATTTTTGCAACCTTGGAATAAGCAACAATTTCTTTAATATGATGTAAAAAGCACTAACAACAACAAAAACTAACTAAATAAATTGGACTTTAACAAAATTTAAAATCTCTGTTCATCAAAAAAATACCATTCATAAAATCAATAATCAAGTCATAGACTGGGGAAAATATTTTCAATATGTATGTTTGACAACAGATTCATATCTGGGACATATAAAGAACTCCTACATATCAACAAAAACAGACAAATAATTCAATAATGAGGAAAAGATTTGAACAGATACTTCATTCACATACAAATAGACATATAAATGGCCAATAAGCACATGTAAAGGTGTTCCACATCCATGATTATAGGGGGAATGCAAAAAAAACCAAAACCAAAAACAAAACAAAAAAACAAAACCACAAAGAAATACCCTTTTACACCCACTACAAAGGCTAAAATAAAAAAGACTGGCAATACCAAACATTGGCAAGAGTGTGGAACAGTTGTGGAACTCTCATACATTGCTCCTGAATGTTTTAAACAGTGTAATTTTGGAGAATTGTTTGGTAGTTTCTTTAAACATACAATACCTTATGACCCTGAAATTCTATTCCTAGGTATTTACCTAAGAGAAATAAAAATATATCCACCAGAAACTTGTAGAAGAAAATGTATACCAATCTTATTTATTATAAAAGCCCAAATCTGAAAACAATGTAAGTGTTCATCAACAGGAAAATAAACAAATTGGGATACAGTCATATGATGTAATATTACCTAGCAGGATAAACAAATTATTGATATTCACAACAACAACATAAATGAATCTCAGAGATGTTATATCATGTGAAAGAAGCCAGATGCTGAAGAGTAGTACATACTGTTGGATTTACATGAAGCCAAACAATAGGCAAAAGTAATCTATAATGACAGAAATATTAAGTCTGTCCATAGGCAGGGGATTGCACCGTTTACTGTATATAAATTATATCTTAATAAAAGGGGGGTGTAGCATGGATGTGAGAATTGTATATATATATCTCTGTGGGAGGCTATAAAGCTTTGCTTTATTTTCTGAAAACATAAGAAGTATAGAACATTTCCAACACAAGTCATGATTTTTCCTGATATTTCTTTCACTGCATCATTACTTGTTGCATTTTCACAGACTTGGGGGAAATTCAGCCAACAATTAACCAGACAATAAAAGCAAAGATGTTTACAAAAATATTGTCCTTTTAAAATATATCATTTTCTACATGGTTTAATTTAATCTCTTAGCGGAGACCTGCAGACTCAGGCATGCTCAGCAATTTTAAATGACATATGGTATAATAAAAGTAAAGCAACTCCGATAAAACATTTTAAAAAATTTGCACTAGGAAAATTTGCACTAGGTGCTTACATATTTGCTCAATTCTTAAGTGGTCAACTTTAAAGATTTGTGAAAATTTAAGAAAAAATATCAAATGCCTGTGAATAAAGTTTGCTAAGAACATATATAAAATGTATTCTAAAACTACAATAAGAATTCTAAAAGTTAAAAAATTATAAAATTAGGAAATCCAAAAAAGAGGCGATATATGTATATGTATAGCTGATTCACTTTGCCATACAGTAGAAACTAACACAACATTGTAAGGCAACTATACTCCAATAAAAATTAATTTAAAAAATTATAAAATTATTATGAAGGGCTTGTGAATTTAGAAAACAATCTTTGCTGATAAGTACTCTACTAGCTGCCTGGGCCCCCAAAGTAGATGGAGTTTAAGATGATGATTATTTGTGCCTTGTTTCAATAGTGTGACAATATCAGATTATCACAGAATTCTTTCTTTTTTATTTCAACAAAAGCTTAGAATAAATTTCTAGGACTCACTATATAAGCACTTAATTTATCCAGAAAAAATGTAATTTTTTGAAATATGATGTATGTGGTCACATAGGGAGAGAGGGAGATGCTAGAAAACTGAGTGGAATGGATTCAATCTTTTGGAAGGTCCTCGAAGCAGAGCTGACGCTTCTGTGAGTTGAAAAAGAAATTATATCCCTGGACAGCAGTTTCATCTTGTCCCCACAGTTTCAGCCTTCCCTAGGGATTTCTGACTTGCCGAGCTAGCTGCCCCCCCCCCACTATCATATAAGCCAATTCCTCACGATAAATCTCTGAATATGCATCTCCTACTGGCTTTGCTTCACACATTTTGTGTAGGACTGTCCTGCACATGGCGTAGTATTAGCATCCCTAGCTGCTGCCCCTTATGTATCAGTAGCATTCAAGGTCATTGTGATAAACAAAATGGCACCCCTCAACACACACACCCATTTCCTATCGATCCCTTTTGGACAGTACAGACGTGGTACCCTGAATCACTGCTAGGAGTGGGGAAGAGACTAGAAGCAAGAAAGGTAGATATTGTAATGAGATAATAAAATAATGAGAATGAGATAATGAGATAATATCTCATGAGATAATGAGAATGAGAACTGAAATAAGATGGATTTGTCAGACATTTCAAAGATAGAATTGGTAAAAGTTTGCTGGTGAAGTGGATGTAGGATTTGAGGGAGAGTAAATTGAAGAAGATGTCAAGGTTCTACTTTAGGTGATGAGGTGTAGAACATGACTAGGTTCAAGCCATCCACTGTGGGAGTTGCTGACTGTGAGGTACCTGTTACACATGCAGGTAAACATCCAGTTCAAAATTTAGGTCTGGCACACAGGAGAGGCTGAGATCAGACAGATAGCTTTGGAGGTCTTCAGAATATGAGTATGGAAACTATGTTGTAAAACACACCCCAATGTATTTTGTTGTCTTAGAAAATGTTGTGTACTTCTCTTCCCATGGCCCTTATGCTACTGAGACCATGCCAGGAGGCTGAAGCTTATAAACCACAGGGTAAGGAAAACCCAGGGAGGGAGAAGTACGTGATGGAAGGGCAATTTCTGGCAGAGTGGACGGGGAACTGGGGAGTCTTTCTGAAACTCAAAGAAGACATTTGAGAGAAAGAAAAAGATGTGAAGGCAGGTGCAAGCATCCTTGTTTTTCCTTTGCATACCCACTCCAGCATGGCTGAGCCCCAGCAGTGGGATAGAAACACACAGAAGATTTGAGGGGGACAAACCAGGTCCAGCCACAAAAAGCTAGAAGCTTCAGAGAAGCTTTGTGATCATAATGGCACTATATACTCTGTGGTTGGTATGGGCATTTAACATAAAGCTCGTGAGGGTAGACTCCTTGTCTGTTTTGTTCTCTGTGGCCTAGCACATAGAATAGTGCCTGACACCTAGAAGGTATTCACTAAGTATTTGCTGAATGGATAATTGAATGACTGGTACATGGAATAGAAATATAGTTGGAAAGTATGAAAAAAGCACCTCGGCTGGTGGTACCCCTGACTGCCAGTTTGTTCCCCCTGAGCTGTATATGGATGGATGGGAATTCAAAGCTCCCCTGTACCCTGCTGGGAATGTAGAAGATGGCTGTAGTGCTAGCTAGCAAGTTCACCAGGCCATCATCACTGCATTGTGGGGGGCGGGCACAGAGAAGACAGCTCAACCCACGAACACCAAGGTAGGTTCTCCAAAGCCACAGAAATGGGTTCACCCCACCTAAGGTCGGTAGAGGCCAATAGAAGAAGTGGGTACAGAGCCCCTGGTCCTCTTCCAGTGGCGTGGGGATGCTGAAGCTTCCTCCTGCCCCCGGCTGTCACCTTGGGAGAAAGAAATGAAGAGGTGAACGCTTGAAATGCGAAAGAGACTTTTAGGCCAAAAGAGACTAATATAATTGATAATGACTCCATTCACAATTTCTGCCATCAGCAGGAAAAGGAGTTCAAAACAAAATGATACATGAGTATAAAAGTAAAGTTCCCATTTTGTACAACTGATTTTTATGCAAGTTCATATGAAATGAAAAACCACTGGGCTGGATGGATCTCACTCAAGGGAAGAGCAAGAAGAGAAACAAAACATGTAAATTTAAGAAGCCAGGGTTGAAAGAAAAAATAAGAGACTATTCAGAAAGGTAAGATGGAAACCAGGACAGAGAAGTATAGTGAAAATTACAGCAAAAAACAAAAAATCAAGAAGAGGATATGAAAAATAAGGATGACTTAGCCTTCAGTTTGATAATGTAGTTAGTGGGTAGCTGTTTTGGAGAAATTCAAGGTTTTAGTCCATACTACCCAGGATTGAATCCAAACACCTTAACTTAGGCATTCACAATCATCTACCATCTAGCATCAGCCTGCTATCCCAGACTTTTCAAAAAATATAATGCATTGTAAGTAAAAATATGCATTGTAAATCAGGAGACCCTAGTTTCAGTCCTAGGTCTGTCACTAACTAACTCGGTGACCTTGAATAAGCCTCTTAACATCATTGAAACAGAAGTGGTTAATCCCTGCAAATCTCACATGGAAGAACATGCTTTTCTCAGAAGTACTCTCCAGTCTCCCTGGAACACTCAACTCTGCTTCATTTGTACACATAGAAGTATGCTTTATTCACCCTCATTAATATTAGTCTAAAGCTGGATTCAGAAAATCCCAATAACCTGAATGAAACTGAAGTTTTCCATTGATTAGCCAGATTTTTCCAGGCTGGATTTTTTTATTTTAAACACTCATCCTTATATTTGTTGGTGAAGTCTAAGTAGCACACTCTTTAGGAATGTCTGTAACAAATTTTGCTGTCTGGGATATAAGATAATATCCAAAAGATAATTATGTTGAGTTTAACATGTTGTGTACAGTGTCAAAACACCAATTATGATTTTGATTATTAAAATGCCACAATGCCCCCTATATCACAATAGCCTTTTATTACTACACATTAAACTAAAAATTGTACCTCATTTTTCTCTGCTTACTTCTTGTCAGTTTGACTCTGTGCTCTCCCTATTATCTCTCATTTTGAATTACAAAAATTAGAAAGCTTAACATCCTTCAAAATAAAAGTTTTGTTTCACTTTTATATAGGATAAACCAGAGTACACAGGCGTGAACTTTATGGGTGAAGACTTCTCTGTCCTCTTGAAATATGTATCAATTTTATTTCTTTACTAGCCTGTTATGCAAATTGCCATTACCAAGAATAAGCTAACATGTGAAAATAAATAGCGTATGTTCTATGAGACAGGAGCCCTTAATATTTCTTAATCAGTTGTTTGCTTACCCACTAATGGATCTCCTTATTGGTGCTGGGAATTTATACAGTTCTACTGAATCCATTAATTTCTTTCTTTTGACTATTATTCATCATTGGATTATGTACTTACACTGTTGATATGAACTGCTCTGGGAAAACATTCCACTCTATTTGAAAGGAAACAATCACAATACAATAACACTGCTTAAGAAAAAAAGAAACATCAAATTTAATACCTATAACTTTTTCACCAGCAATGGTGTAAATGTAAGTTATAAAAAATAATAATTGGTACCTGGTGAAAATAATGCCAATTAACTACATGTTGTCTTTTGATAAAATATAATCATATTTCCTTCTCAGTTCTTTAATAAAGCTGCAATTTTTCCTCTTAGAAAATATTTCATTAATCTTGAAATGAAACAATTATCAGTATGCCTAAAATAGTGCAAGGGAAGAAGGTATTTTAGGGCTCCTTAAAATAGGAGTATAAATTTTGCTTTGAAGCAAAGTAGTTCTCTAGGGTGCCTATAAGATGAACACTCCATGAGGCATTGCGGCTGGCCAGTAGCCAGTACTCAAGAAATATTTTTAAGCTGCATGAATAACATACACAGATTTAGTACTAGTGGGCCAGTTAGCACTAAATTAACAAGTTGCATCAACAAACTATTCTTCTAACATAGGCATTGCTCATTTTATAAATTGATGCTATCTTATAGTTTATGTCAATTAAAAAATTTCACAGTATATTTAAACACATTAACTTATTTAATTCTAGTGCCCTCTGCAATAGGTAATATTTCCCCCCCCTAATTTACAGATGAATACAAAACCTCTAGAATCTCAAAAATCCCTCCATGACTGTAGATCTCACCCTCGTGGCCTGGGAGCTAGATTTCTCCAGTTAAAATGTCCCTGCAAACACATATGGAAATATGGATGGATATAATGGTATGGAACTTTGCATCTGTTTCAAAATAATCTAGGGATAGCAATGATAAACGATTGGTCCAGAGTACAAAATTTTTGGAGCTGTGGGTGGGTACATAAAGCATTTCTCTTTACTTATGTAAATGTATGAAATTTTTCACAATAAAGAGGTTTATTTAAAAGCTAAGAAGAATAAATAAATAAATAGGTCCTTCTCAAGGTGTTTTGCTAAAGATAAGAGGGCTTCTGCTATTTGATTTTAGATTAACTCCACCCACTTGCACATCAGCTACGTGAATCTAATACAAATCGCTTCTCTTATATCTAACTGGAAATTGGCTAAGTAGCTTTGCAGTGCAGAACCTAATAGAAAAACCCCAAATACTTAAGATATAGAAATGGCTAAGTCTCTTGCATTTGAGTTTACTGGGAGTACTATACTCTGAATGCAACAAGAGATCCAGAGAATGATGTGTTTCTCGTTGTTGCCTCGTTTTTACAGAGTCTGGTAATACAATACCAAGCAATGTGCACTCTGACTCCCCTTGTATAACATTTAACTGAGCTCTGCAAGAGCTGTAACTCCAAGTTATATGCTCCTAGACATAAACCTGGGCCTTAGATATCATCATGGATTGTTCTGTGAAATTACAGCTGTGCTCAGCATTTAAGGCAATAAAGATAATAGAGTTTTTCCCCAAATAAAACTATATTGAATCTTTAATTTCTGGATTCCAAGTATGTCAAGACAAACCCACCAAACAGTAGTGCTTTCCTTCTAAAAAAAAAAGGAGTTTGCTATTCAAGATATCAGAATGGCTCTTCTTTGAGACCAAATTCTTATATAATTTTCCCAGCTGAGGCAGAGCAGGTCCTTAGGAACCTGGAAAGGAATTTAATGACCAGGTACCCTGATCAAGAATGGGCGTTATAACCCTTCTACTAGATCCCTGCTTTGGGGAAGCCCAGTGTGACTGAAGGATGAGTTATGGGTCATGATACAACAAAGGCACACAGGAAGGAAGATAAGGCATAGCAACAAGAGCATCACCAATACCATCACTCGCACATGTGGAAATTTGTAGCTTTAGCTATGCTCAAAATAGCATTAAATGTCAAAATAATCTAGAGGTTACTGGCAATAAAATAAAAGCACATATTCTGATTTGAAGCATGATAACATTATTACCACCACAGATAGTAATGAAAGCAATTACCCAATTCACTGCTATTTATGCTACAACCATATTATAAACTTATAAACATATTATAAACTTATAAAATAATTATATTTAAATAATATTTTAATATTTATTTAATATTAAATTATATTTAAATATTTTATATTTAAATAAAATAATTTCTGAAAGATCTTATTGATACCTCTGATTTTGTTATAGACAATAAATAAATAAATTAGTCCTTTGGAGCACCAGTTATACTGACTTAAGATATCAAAATGGATGCAAATATGTACCTATACAGTGGTAAAATATTACATGTAGCAATTAATATTTTTCTAACTTAAGATGAACTTTCCTTAAGACAATCGTGAACAACTTCAGACAGCCCATCAGAATACATGCTGAAGAGACTGAAAGATTCCCACTTACCTGAGATCGCAGAGCCAGCTTACTCTGACACGTGAGTGTGTTCCGGTTAACTTCCATAAAATACTCTGTGCGGACCTCCACTCTCCTTCCAACTTCTTCTCCGAGGCCAGCTGAGATGGCATAAATTGTCTACATACTTCATCATGACATCCGATATCATGGAGCTGACTTCTACAACATCTGGGTGGGCTTCTGCATCAGCAGTGAGGCATCTAAGAGAAGATAAGCTAATTACAGCCCTCTGGTCAAAGTCGGGACCAGGCCCTGTGATGTGAAGGGTCAAGTTTAAAATCTGCTGTGTGTCCACCATGGTGTTTGTACCCAAGAGAATCTGAGGTAAGATGGACATCAAGCATAGTTTTGAATCCAATACGTCTCAAAAGGCATTTGGAAAGTTTGGGAAGGAGAGGGAGCTGCATGGCTCTCTTTGCAGTTGGGCTGGTGGGCGAGAGCTACAGGCTAGACAGGAAGCTGCTCCCAGTCTCAGCATGGGCGGGTGGGGTCTGCATCTCCTGCATCTCAGTGGCCAGTGAAACAAAGAGGGGTCCCAAAAATTTAGGCCCTGATGATCACACCTGATACACCAAAAGGAAGGAAGGATTCTGGGGGTCACACTTACTGGCCTTTTCCAGCTGTCTGGGGGCAAAATCAACACAACTTGATTAGTGAGAGTCTTACAAAACATGACATCACAAAAATCAAACTCAACCCAGTTACTTAGAGGTTTAAGATGTGTGTAGTAATTTTTTTTTTAAGTAGCAAGTTTGACACATTGCATGGCAATATTTTCTGTGATTTTGGAGGTAGGAACACCAGACATCCTACTAAAGGGAGCATTGTTCTTGTCACAGCTAAACCCTAGGAGAAGGCTATTCTAGATGCCTGTGGAACACATTATCAAGACCATTGGTTATCATGCTTTAAATACTTTGAGCACTCACTATTATATTTTGTCTATTTTGTAAATTCAAATTCTCGAACACTGAAGTCATGTGTACTTCTCAATAAAATTTAACTTTTTTGGACTTTGAGAAAAAGATCTAATTTTCACATCTTTGATTTCACAACCCATAGTTAATACAATTTTCACCTGTACTGATGTCTCCAGGCAAGATTTAAGAATTATTATGTACAATTAGTCTTCATAACAGAAGTCAAAATAAAACTCTAACTTGTTAATATTTTAATTGTTCTTTCTCAAGTTTCCCAAGTTTATTAACTATGAGTAAAATGTACACATTATAATCAGATTTTAAGTCATTATTTTATCATTTCATGCTTTATCTACATGCTATTTCTTTCTTTCTTTTTTTTTTTTTGCGGTACGCGGGCCTCTCACTGCTGTGGCCTCTCCCGTTGTGCAGCACAGGCTCCGGACGCGCAGGCCCAGCGGCAACGGCTCACGGGCCCAGCCGCTCCGCAGCATGCGGGACCCTCCTGGACTGGGGCACGAACCCGCGTCCCCTGCATTGACAGGCGGACTCTCAACCACTGTGCCACCAGGGAAGCCCTATTTCTTTTTAAGTCCTAAAGAAGTGGGCTAGCACATGGTATGACAGGCACTTCTACATTTGCTGAATTCATATTTAACAAAGTTCAGACAATGCGTTTATTATATACAAAGTAAGGCAAGAGATAGTGGACACCGTGTCAGCTACATAATCTGTGGGGTGGCCCATGCAAAATAAAAATGTGGTGCCCCATCTGGGAGTGGGGAAGTCAATCTCCCCTTCCCACATTCCAGCATCCCAACTGGAGGTAAATGAGAGAGCCCCAAGAGATTGCAACCTCCATGCCTGCAGGACGTGGGCAAGAAGCCACAACTGAATTACCCACCAAACAGGCCATGGTGCTGCCAGCCCGGTCAGGGATGACCTCTTCTTTGCCCCACCCCAAGATGTCACAACACAGGGCACAAGCTCCACCCTGACCTTCTCCTCACCTGCATTCATACCTTACAGGTGGAGAAGAGTAAAGGTGAAACACAGGTCTCCCCTGCTGACACAGCCAACCACCATACCAGGTAGACGGCAGCAGCAGTAATCAGACAGGGATGAGGAGATGGAGGCCAGGCAGAGGCCCAGGGGGCTGGGAGCAGATTGCTGAGAATATAAGCCCAGGAGGGTGGGCACTGGAGGGACTACGCATGAGCTAGGGTCCAAGCCCCTAACACACATGCCCCCTGTCCTAACAGACTTCACTTCCAATACACAGATTCAAAGATGAAATTATTAAGAATTTCATGACCTCAAACGCAAAGCCTTAAACTGCAAGCACAGGGCCATTCTGAGGGCAGGGGCCCTGTGCATTGGTCATAGCATGTGAAGCCGTCTTTTGTGGCAATGACATATCTGTATTAAAGTTTCTTACTTTTGCTCAAAATCACAAAAGAAGCTAAGTGTTGAATTTCATTTTATAATGAAATCAGGTTCTTCAACTACCTTCACTTAATTAGCAAAAGGGGTTAAAGATGTTAAAAATGCCTCGCTGACCTAGTGTTGGTTATGACTATCATGTGAACAAAAATCCCCAGCATACAAGTCTTTCATGAGTGCAGATATTCTCAATTCTTAGCAGATATGTAAACTGATTCAAGGTAATATCAGTTGAATTATCAGATGAGCTTTCTTTCTTTCTTTTTTTTTTTTTACCCAAAAGGCAGTGTAAGTTGGTTTTACAAATTATGTAGTTACATATGATGGTAAGTGGGAACCAGAAGAGCCTCTGTTCTATCATTTAGTCATCTCTCCTCCTACAGTTTCTCCTCATCTTCTATTGGCCATGAAGGGAAAAGGAACCACCTGGAAGATGCAGTTTACCATCATAATTAAGCCTGCAGGCCCTGGGTTCCTATTGCTGGGGGTTAAATCCAAGCTTACTCTTTATCAACTCTGATCTTGGGCAAGATTTAGCTTCTAAGTTTCAGATAGCCCAACTATAAAATGGGATAATCACAGTGAAAGATGGTCCTTCCCCTCCATGTTCTCAGCCTAACTTTTGTCTGTGAAAAAACTTTAGTCAAACAATAAGTTTAATCAGAGAAGTGAGAAAATGTAGAAACAAAGGAAAACAGTCCCACAAGACTAAATAATAATAGTTTAGTCATTAAGCAAAGTCAAGGACCTTTAGTTCCTCCTCAAAGGCTATAGATAATATTGAGCCTTCTCCTGTGAGCTGTTCTGTAGATATTGAAACCCCACCAGGTGGAAAAAGTTAACTACATGATGGTCAGACTGTGGCCATGACATAAGCTGCCACAATTCCAAGAATTGGCCTCAAAGAAATAGGAGTAAACCAATCCTGGAACTGAAGATTAACTGTACCTAAAACAATCAAGATGATGCTGACCAGATCACCGCATGACCAATTTCAAGATGACTGTCAGAGCTGCCTGTGCTGTTTCTGCATGTAGCCCCTTCCCTCTGTCTATAAAAGCTCTTGCCCACTGACTGTCAGTGGGGGCAGTCGGCCTTTGGACAGGAGTGCCCCCACCCCCAGTTGCCAGTCTCTGAAATAAAACAAAACTTTCTTACCCACCAGCTTTGCCTCTTTATTGGCTTCAGAGCGGCGAGCAGCCGGACCCCCACTTTCGGTTACAGTTTTTTGGCACCCAGTGTGGGACTGCTGTGCTCTAGCGATATCTGGACCCTGGGGGTTTCTGAGCAGAGCTGCAGCCATGACAATGCTCTGGGATGGCTGCGAGGAGACCGCTGCTTATGGCTTACTGGCCCAGAGAGGGGATTTTGGGGAGACATTCCTAGCACCTGCCGAAACCATTTGTTTTGGGGATCCTCCCTGTTTCTCCCCTGCTCGACATTGACTGCCAACTGATGCTTTTCCTTGGTGGAACAGAAAGATGCTTCTGGATGAGCTGATGAGCTCCAGGACCAAGTAAGTCCACTGCTGTGCACCTGGGCTAACTTCTCTTTTGAGCATGAAGTGCTATTGGGCATTTTGCTAGTTGGTTCTTACGTGTGTCTGACGTTGAGGACCGTTTGTGAGCACTGAGTGTCATTTGAGCATTTTGCCAATTGGCTCTGATGTGTGTCTGACGTTGAGGACCATTTGTGTTGGAAAAGTGTTTGTTTGGGACTCCATATGGGTCATCCTCTTGGGAGATTTGTGACAGTTCTGTCTTCTGGTGTGTGAGTGTGTATTCCATTTGTGTGATTGGTATCATTGTTGTCTTTTGTAAAATGGGAAATTCAGGTTCAATTCATTAGAAAAATTTTAGCTAAGAAATTATGACTAAAGAAAAAGGAAGATAATTTTTAAACAATGTATGGCAACAGTATTCTTCAGACTCCAGAGAAAATTGGTTAAAATGAAATTCTTTTAAAGCTCCAAAACTGGTTCTTTTTGCACATGCAGTTGGAGAAAGCCAGCTTGATAAAATACTGTTTTCAGAATTCTGACCCTGACAGAATAAACGTAGGCCTAAGAGAAAGCTTGAAGTTAACTCTTATCATGTCCTTGAAATACAAACACAGCCCACGTTGCCTGAAACTTTAGCGTTGGGTTAATTATAACTTTAAAAGATGTTTGGGTTCACTAAACACACATCTCATTCCACATTAAAGAGAAACTGTGCTATGAGAAAAATGTATGTTCTTAGAGGTTATGGAATATGTTCTTAAGTTTGCCAATCAGAAAATGCTGGTATAATAGTTCAATTACTTGTCTTTTGGTTTTGTTAAGGTCTTTTAAAGGTGAAAAAATCATAATATGTAATTAAAGATACTAAAATGATAAGGGAAACAGTTCAGTGTGTAAAGCAAATAAGATATGTGTTGTTGGCAAGAGAAGATATAAAGACTGGAGATATTTTTGTAGAGGAAAAAAAGGAGAAAAATTTTGTCCTGGAGCTGTTTGCTTATATATGGGGAAAATAAGGGACTAGTTAATATGGATCCAGAGAGTGATAAAATGTTTGTAAACAACGAACTTTGAGAAAAGAATTTTGTACATTGTCAGGATTAAGATTAGATTGAATTTAATTAGATAAATGAATTTTGTTATTAATAAGAAGCTGGTGCAGGACTGGAATTTGGGTTTCTCTCTCTGTTAAGAACACAAAGTGCTTTTGGAATATTAAAGTGCTTTTGATAACAAATTGTAAGTTTCTTCTCTAGCTAATTTTGAGTATTCCTGAAGGCCCCTGAGCCATCTCAAAAGAAACATTAAAGTAACTAGGATTATTTGGTACATTAAGTTACATGGAAAACATTGTCAAATAATAATGATAAACATTCTTAGGTTATACTGAATAGGTAAATGTCATTAATATTAATGTTCTACAAGTTATTAAACAAACACAGGTTTTTGATAACTTTCAGATCAGACTGCTAAACTGAGTTAAAAATTTAAAGAATTTCAATAGAAAGTTATTATTTTGCTTTTAACCATTTTTTTTGTTTGTTTGTTTTTGTAAATAAAGTTGTGTTTTTTTGTTTTTGTTTTTGTTTTTGCGGTACACAGGCCTCTGACTGTTGTGGCCTCTCCCTTTGCAGAGCACAGGCTCCAGATGCGCAGGTTCAGCGGCCATGTCTCTCCAGCCCAGCCGCTCTGCGGCATATGGGATCTTCCTGGACCGGGGCACGAACTTGTGTCCCCTGCATTGGCAGGTGGACTCTCAACCACTGTGCCACCAGGGAAGCCCCGTGTTTTTGTAAATAAAGTTTTATTGGAACATACTCACACTCCTTGATTTACATATTATCTTTGGTGGCTTCTTTTTTCTTTTTTACATCTTTATTGGAGTATAATTGCTTTACAATGGTGTGTTAGTTTCTGCTTTATAAGAAAGTGAATCAGTTATACATATACATATGTTCCCATATCTCCTCCCTCTTGCTTTTAACCATATTTTTGATGCCAATATTTAGGTTGGAAAAAAATTGTCTAGTGAAGTTGTCACAGAATATAACCAATTATGATGTGTATCAATGCTGGGTTAAAGTTTACTGCTTGAAGCACATGTACAATGTTTGCGTGACAATTGGGTATAAGTGATAAAATGTATAGCCTATAAAATATTTCCCCATCAGCATACCTCTGTACTTGTTACGTCTGATTAGTTTCCCCCCAACATGGATGATTAGGCAAATATATAAACAAAACTGTAGTCCTAGCACTGAGGGACATGAACGGACCCAGAGCAGGCAACTGAAGCACTCTGGCAATGTTGGAAAAATATATTGATTACCAATGCTTTCTATGGAAAGATTTGCAATTAGAAGGGGAAAATGATGGAAGAAAATATTGAAGCATGGGGAAGTCATTCTGGCTTATATATGATTTAATGTGAACTTTAGGCCAACCAAAACAGCCTGTCTGTGGCCTATTAAACATACACCGTACAACTGCTTTAACCATTAAGGGAAAAAATATTGACACATTCAGAGAATAATACAAAGATGCATTTTAATTATTATCCTCATTGTAATATGCCTACTAATTATCAAATGTCCAGGTACTATGACAAAGTAATCAAAGAAAGAGGTAATGTTTTCATAACACAAAATATTGATGATAAGCTTGGAACCTGAGATTATTTCCAACTCTGTGTCCAGTCCCCAGATTAGTCAGGACTGAGCCCCACTTCAGCAGGAAGTAGCCAGAGAAGTCATCACCCCTTCCCCATTTCCTCAAGAGTTGGGGAAAATTGAAAAAGAAATGGAAATAAAACTGAGTTCCTCTGCCAAGTTTATGATTAACCTCTCTATTCGAAACTTTATTCCCTTTCTTGTTCTATACCTGTCCCTCCTCAAGATTGAGGAGTATCAAAGAAAAGGGAGGATTGAAATAGAGCAGGTCTCTCAGCCTGCATTTTGTCTGTGAAAAAACTTTAGCCAAACAATAAGTTTAATCAGAGAAGTGAGAAAATGCAAAAACAAAGGAAAACAGTCAAACGAGACCAAATAATAATAGTTCAGTCAAGGACCTTTAGTTTCTCATCAAGGGCTACAGATAATATTCTGAGCCATATCCTTTGAGCTGTCTTATAGATACTGAAACCCCCACCAGGTGGAAGAATTTAGCTACATGATGACCAGACTATAGCCATGACATAGCTGCCACAATTCTGGGAACTGGCCTCAAATAAATGGGAACAAACCAACCCTGGAACTAAAGACTAACTGTACTTAAAACAATTAAGATGACACTGATCAGACCACTGCATGACGAATTTTAAGATGACTGTCAGAGCTGACTGTGCTGTTTCTGCATGTAGCCCCCTCCCTCCATCTATAAAAGCTCTTTCCCACTGATTGTCAGTGGGGGGAGTCAGCCACTGGACAGGAGTCCACCCTCCCCTACAGTTTCTCACCTCCAAAATAAAGCAAACTTTCCTTTCCACCCCTTGCCTCTTTATTGGCTTCAGAGTGACAGGTAACCAGATCCTACTTTCAGTAACAATAGTAACTACCACATCAAGCTGGTTTGGTGATTAAATGAAGCCTTCCCTGAAAAGTGCTGGCACATTGTAGAAGCCTAATAAATTAAAAAAGAATCCACAATTTTGTTTCTCTTCCGTACCCTCCCTCATTCAACTAACGCCAATTTCCATAGCTTCTATCTCCTAAATATTTCCTGAATCCATATCCTTCCCCTCTAATTCCATGGCTATTGGCCTATTTCATTATCATTTGCTTGGACCATTGAAATAGTGTCCTAGATGACAGGCATGTCTTTTGTTTACTTCTGATCCATACTGTAAACTGCTACCATAAAATATTCCAAAACTGACAACATCACTCCTCTGCTCAGAATTCTTCAATATCTCCTCATGGCCCAAGAAGACAAAATTAAAACTCCTAGCATGCCACACAAGCCCCTCCTGAACTGGCCCTTAGCTCCCTCTACAGCCTCACCCTTTCTCCCTCCCCGTCAGCAACACACCAAATGCTCCTACCTATTCTCTCCCAAACAGCCCACGACTGTCCTATGACACCATTTCACGGTCATTTTATTCCCTCTGCTTAAATCTGGTTTGTGCTGATTGTATCTATCATTTCCCAAATCATATCCCTTATTTGCTTACCACTCTTTTCCAAGTCTCCACGAGCAAGTCTTCTTGGACCACCCTCAGATATACTTACTGTCTCACTTTTATATGTTCTCTTTGCACTGTCTATATTAAAGTACTTAAAACTACTATAATTTTTGTATTGCAACAATCTCTTTCACCATTAGAAGTGGAAACTTTTTGAGATGAAGTACCTGTGTCTCCTTCACCATAGTCTCACCAGCATGTAAAATGGAATATGAGTCCTGATGTGTACTCTGTGAAGGAATAAATGAATGAATGAATGAAAGCCTAACATCTAAGAATTAACCTTCCATAACCTAAAATATTTGGCCACACATTTTGGGAATCCCAGGTACATTTCCTACCAGAAGTCCCAATTTACCTCATAGCTTTGAAATGCCTCCCTGCTTAGATATTTCAGAGAAATTCTTAACAGCAACCCAATGCTTCAATGATTCTCTAATCAAATAAGCATAAAATCATGTTCTGGAACGTTCCACTCACTCTACCTACTTTGTCCCCATTTTTCTCTGAGAGACCAGATGGAAACAATTAGAGGAATACAATGTCCAGCTGTATTCATTTCATGTTTTAAGAAACAAAGAGTTAAATGTAGGGTGAAAAATGTAAAGACCTACTTGTGCTTAGAACTAGCTGAAAGCATTAACTTTTTTAGTCATTATGATTGCCTCTGAAGCTTATGCAACCAGGCATGGATAGAAAAAAGTTAGGCAATTGAATATTTTGTGCATAGAGGGAAATGTTCTTCCTTTTAAAAAGTAAACAGACAATACTCTCTTAACAGTGTACAGGAAGGTAAAAATAGTAACGCTGGTGTGGGGCAGAGCAACAAAATCTATTTATTTTTCTGCCCCAAACTCTTCAGGGTTACTAAGTTATTCTCCCAATTTAAAAAATTTCCTTAGCCCCTGCTCGCCGCAACTAGAGAAAGCCCGAGCGCATCAATGAAGACCCAACACAGCCAAAAATTAAATAAATAAATAACATAAATTTAATTAAAAAAAAGAAAAAAAATTCCTGCTAGGAAAAAAAAGTTCCAGTGACAAAATGTACTTGTACACCATATGAATAAACAGGAAAAAGGAAAAATACTGTACATTAGAAAAACAAACTGTGAGCTCTACCTGACAAGGATATAGAAAGTAAAAATGAGAAGATAGTAAGGTGGAAGAAGAAAGAAGATATATGTGACTGGATACAACACCTAGTTTAAAATTAAGAATGAGTATAGTGACCTCTACCATTGGCTGTCTTATATTTCAAAGGCTCTATACCATTACTAGCGATTGGCTCTGAGCATGATATGCTGAGTCATACATGATTATTATGAACACTTTTGCCTTTAGGTGTCCATTTCATCAATTTCCTGAAGAAAATGGGAAACAAAGAAAACAGGAAATTGAGTTTGTTCTCTAATTCTTTTGGAACTTAATTTTCAAAGTCTAAATATTCAAAGCAAATTAAATATGTAATTGCATGCAACTCATGACTGATTTTGGATTTATGTCAAATGTTCTAAAGATAAAACTATATCTGTGATGTGAACCTGATGAATCTTGAATAACTTTAAATGAAAACTACACCTTTTATAGACTGCACACCACAATCTTAATTGTTAGTCATTTATAAAATTGTTAGTTCTTATGTATTATGACATCTTAATATTTTAAATTAAAAGTGTACTCAGAAACATCTTTTAGAGTTCTCTAATAGTGATCACTCATCCTCTTAAACTCTCTGGTGACAGGGAACTCACTACCCATCCAGCAACTTGCTCCACTGTGTGTATCTCTAATTCTGAAACACACACTTCGTAATGGTGAGATGACCATGCCCCCCCCCAACCCAGAATTCCCACTCCATGATCCTGTTTCCATTTGCTGAAGTTCCACATAATAAAACCAATTATTTCTACATTTTCAATGTCATTAGATTTTCTCAGTTAACGGAAGTATTTTTTAATTCTCTTATGACTGTACTCTAAAACTTGACTCAACTTCCAATCCACAATGGAAACAACTCTACTTCTCTCCATCAACACCACCACTCCAGTCAAAGCCACCATCATCTCTCAATGGACAGTTGGACCTGTTTTTCTCTCCCACTCTCACTTCCTCCAATCTATTCCCCAGATATCAGCCAGCATGATTTTTGCTAAAGAATAAATTTTCACTATGTCCCAACTGGTTAATAACCCTTCAATCCTCTCCTCAGTACTGGAGATAAAAATTCAAAACCTTTAATGTGGCCTGTAGAACCTAGTCATCTGGGACCCTGTCAGCCTCGCAGGACATTTTGCTGGATATTCTCTTCCTTACTTGACATGCTACATCTCCAGTTTCTTTTGATTGGTTCTACAAGCTCTTTTACTCAGGAAGGCTTCACACACGTGGGTCTATGAAATCCTTTCTCCACTCTGTTACTATTTGAGAACTAGTGAATGTTCAGGTCTCAGATTACATGTCCTTTCTTCATAGAAACTTTTCCCAAATTCCCAGACTAGACCAAGTCCTTCTGTAATCTTTCATTGCTCCCTTTACCATCCTTCATCAAATTTATCATAATTTTAATATACTTAATTCCATAAATAAAATAATATTATTAATAATAACAATACCTAACAATACTTAATGTATTGAGGGCTTACCACATGCTCTGTGCTAAGAGCATCAGAACCATTATCTCATTTAGGATTCAAAGCAAGCCCATGAGTAGTTACTATTGCTACCTATTCATCACAGATAAGAAAAGTGGGGCTTGAGAAGGTTAAGGTGAGTGGAAGAGTGGAGATTAGAATCAACTCAATTCTAGAACCTATTGATGTTCTAACCTTTTCATGTTGAACCTTCCACTAACCTCCTAGCCCCAAGAGGTTAGATACCAATAGCCAGGGAGCTGTCAGAAGGAAATTATGGGCCTGTATGCCCAAGGCCACAAAATCAGGATAATGTCTCTGTACTTTTTCTCTGCACTACCCTCCCTTGTTCTTTGTGGCACTCAAATACCTAAGAAAGAGAGAAATTAAATGAGTAAAACTACTACTTTTATCTTGACATCTCTGGAGACTTCTTGAATTATTTAGGCAGTTTCCAGAAAACAAATAGCAGAGAATAGAAACAAATCATGGAGACATGCAGTTTAATTACATTTATCTGCATTCATTAGCAACGAATCCAGTATACACAAAATTCAGAATGACACAGTGAAAATTTAGCGTGACCTCTGCACAACGATGGAATGTAAATCTGTGAAACATTCCATATTTTACAGGCAGTAAGAAGACAGGCAAAAAGTGAGGACTATAGTTAAGTGCAGGATCATATGGTAGTTCTAGTTTTAGTTTTTTAAGGAACCTCATTACTGTTCTCTGTAGTGGCTGTACAATTTACATTTTCACCAACAGCATAGGAGGGTTCCACTTTCTCCAGACCCTCTCCAGCATTTATTATTTGTAGACTTTTTGATGATGGTTATTCTGACAAGTGTGAGGTGTTACCTCATTGTAGTTTTGATTTTCATTTCTCTAATAATTAGCAATGTTGAGCATCTCTTCATGTGCCTTTTGGCCATGTATGTCTTGTTTGGGGAAATGCCTATTTGGATCTTCTGCCCATTTCTTTGATGGGGCTGTTTGTTTTTTTTAAATATTGAGCTGCATGAGATTTGTATATTTAGGAAATTAATCCCTTGTAGGTCACATCATCTGCAAATATTTTCTCCCATTCTCTCTCTCTCTCTCTCTATATATATATATATATATTTTTTTTTTTTCTGTACGCGGGCCTTTCACTGTTGTGGCCTCTCCCGTTGCGGAGCACAGGCTCCGGACGTGCAGGTCCAGTGGCTAGGGCCCACAGGCCCAGCCGCTCCGCGGCATGTGGGATCCTCCCAGACCGGGGCACGAACCTGCGTCCCCTGCATCGGCAGGCGGACTCTCAACCACTGCGCCACCAGGGAAGCCCCTCCTGCATGCTCTTAATGAAAAGTTACACACATTATAAAAGTATAAAAACATAGAGAGGAATGGTATACACCAACCTCAGGATAGTGGTTACCTCTGGGGAGGAAGGGAAAATAGAATGATGAGCAGCCTTCAGTTGAATCATAACATTATTTATTTTAAAATTTTTTCTTAAGTAAACATAATAAAGCTATTATTGTACTGAAACCAGTGTACATAAACAGATGTTCGTTAACTTATGAAATATTTCACAATAAAAAAGAATTTAAAATATTGAAATAATGGTTAGCGATAGATGGTAGAATTATATTTGATTATAATTCTTTGATATATTTATATATTTTTCAAATCCTTCCAACCATCATGATTTTATTTTATAATGATAGACAATACATGAGTTTTTCAAAAGGCTATAATGACCAATAAATTTACTTAAACAAAGAGCTTTAAAAAATGAACCAGTATTAAAAATCTCATTTTGGTGTTTTTAATAGTACAGGGCTGAGAAATGCTTGTTTTGAATGCAAGGCAATATTTAAAGGTGAAATTTACATATATCCAAATTTTAAGTGCTAGTCAGGAACTGAAATGCAAATAATTACAGCTATAATAGTTATTCCTGTCAATTTAGTTCCTTCTGAAGACATGACCTTAAATAAACCAGGATTATCTGAATGAGTTTATTCAGGCTATTACTGTACATTACTCTGTATAGAGCTATAGGTAATGACTGACTGTTTTTTAGAGCTGAAACATCTAATTCAATAGTTTTCAAAGATTTTCCAGAACTCTCTTTATATTAAATAATGGGCAAAATGTATGGAAGAGATCAAAACAAAGGCACTTTGTCTAAAGTAGGAGGCTGAGCCCTGAGTTCTTGCTTACCCCAACAGATTATGCCCTCTCTCCCACCTTTAATCTCTTTCTCCATCAATGGCTCCTTCCGCTCTGAACAAAAACATGCTCAAGTCTCCTGATTTCTAGCCATCAGCCTCACTCTAACGTTCCTTCACAGCAGAGTTTTCTCTACTAACTGTTGCCATAGTTCTACCTGCCATTGCTTGTCACCTCCCCTCCCCGCTGAAGTCTTGCCTCAGCCCTTACCACTTCCCCAAAACCATTCTTGATAATCATTGCCTATCTGCATATCCAAGGGATATTCTTCAGTCCTTTCCACTGAGTCATGTAATCATTCTATGAAGATGAAAATTCTCAATAAACCTTTCTACAGTGCAGGATGCTGTTGACCTAAAAAAAGCATTGTGTTCCTTCTCAGAAACTTTTTCATGTCTTGTCTGACACTATTTTCTCTTGGCTTTTCTTCTTCTACCTCCTGTTTGCCTACTCTTTTTCAAGGCTCCCCAAGGCTTCCTCTCTCTGTGTCCGCCCCTTAAATGCTGTGGCCCCTCAAGGTACCATTCAGCACTTGTCTGTTTCACAGCCTCCTAGATACTGATGACTCTATGTTTCCTCACCAGCCAGAAACTCTCTGCTGAGGCTCCTTAAACATATATGGGTTGCTTATCGGACATGACAGTCTTACTGCTTTAAAGCAACTCAAACTCAACATACTCAAAACTAAATTAATCACCCCCGCTTCTTTGCAAATTCTTAGCTATGTCTTCCTTAATTACATAAATGCTGTTGTGGGTTAAATTGTGTCCCCCAAAAGATATGTTGAGGTCCTAACTCCTGGTGTTACCAAGGAAGGGTTTGCTGCCTGAAATGCATAGAAGCCAACATCATGGCACCGGATTTTGAGAAAAGAAAAAGGTTTATTGGCAGGTTGACCAGCAATGAGACAGGAGGCAAAGCTCTCAAATCTGTCTCTTGGATTTGGGGTTTGGTCAAACTTTTATGAGTTAGGGGTTGATATGCAGAAAAACTGGTGGGGCAGGTTTTGATTGGAGGGCTTTGGAACTTGGCCATTTATGGTAAGGTATGGGAAAAGAGGCTTTTCTTCCTGGAGAATGGACCCTTCACCTCTGAAAGTGAATAGTTAACTAGAAAGCTTAACTGGTGAACAAGTATCTGTAATGTTAGATAATAGGGTTTTTATTCTTAAAAGAAAGAGATATATAAAAAATGAAAATACTTCAAGCAAGAAAACAAATTACTCTTATCAAGTATATCCATCCATTGTACCACCAATTAATCTTATCCTCATAGAATTCTAAAATTATGGGATATTTCCTCTCTTATGTTACGTATACAATTTATATGGGAACGATACAGGAGTTAGGAGAACGACCCTCTACAAAGTTGAAAATCCTTGCATAACTTATAATCGGTCCTCCATATACTTGATTCCTTCATATACGAGGTTCCACATCTGGAGGTTCAACCAACTTTGGATGGTGTAGTAATGTAATATTTTCTATTAAAAAAAAATCCCCACATGTAAAATAGATAGCTAGTGGGAAGCAGCCGCATAGCACAGGGAATCAGCTCGGTGCTTTGTGACCACCTGGAGGGTGGGAGGGAGATGCAAGAGGGAGGGGATATGGGGATATATGTATACGTATAGCTGATTCACTTGGTTATACAGTAGAAGCTAATGCACCACTGTAAAGCAATTATACTCCAATAAAGATGTTAAAAAAAAATTCCCACATTTAAGTGAACCCATTCAGTTCAAACCCATGTTGTTTAAGGGTCAACTGTGTATAAAATGTCACCATGGATTTAAAATTTTTCCTTCAAAGTTTATATACTACCTCCCCCGTTTTTTAAAGATTATTTTTAGAGCATTTTTAGGTTTAAAACAAAATTGACAGGAAGTTATGGGGATTTTTCCATATACCCCCTACCCCCACATCCCATCTCTCTTTTGTTCTCATTAACAGTAGGCTCAAATGAGCCCACACCTGGATTATCACAAAGGCCTTACTCCCTTAACTGCTTTCATTTGTTCGTTTACGCAACAATTATTTACTGAGCACCTACTATATGCCAAGTTCTCTCTTTCAGAGTTTTGCTACAAAAGAACAGAGAAAACTCGGTCATTAGCTGGAAGAGAAAAAGAAAAATACAAATTTTGTGCTTGTTTTTTAAGAAGGAAAACATGACAGTATGCTTGTCAATTGGTAGGAATGAGTCAGTGGAGGCAGAGAAATTAACGATGCAGAATTGAGAGGGCTGGCCTGGGGGAAATGGAGACGCAGGGGGAGGCTTGGGTTCCACTAGGAGTGCAGGGGTGCTGGCCATTCAGAGACATGGGTGCAAGTAGACATGGCAGCAGAGCTTATGGGAATTCTCTTCCGATAGCTCCTAGTTTCTCAGTGAAGTAGGGAGCCCTGTCACTAGTGTAAAGGTTAAAATTGAAACACCTCCCTTTTGCTATTAATCCAAATCTTACACAGTCAAACACCCCTCCACACAAGGCTTCAGCACAGATTGATTTCCTATTTCACTAATCTCTTAAAGCCCCTTCAACTACCCTTGTCCTTCACTAGACTTGCTCTGCTGTTCCCCATTGATGCAGCCGCAGAGGGGGTTGTGATAAACATTGGATTCTCTCAAAACACAGATTATTTGTCATTAATTCATTACTACAAAACTTGAAAATATATATCACTAGGTAGGTGATACTCATAATTAAGGAAACATAACTTTACTCATATGGCAAGAGTACAAAAAGAGGATAATTAAAATCTTTTGTTAATTGTATATGAATAGATTAGGAGGAGAGACCCTGTTAACTGGAAGTGTTGTAGGGATGGCTACTTTTCCAGCGGCTAAGAATTTGGTCAAAAACTACTTAGACAAAAATCATTCAAGTTAACACTGACCTAGTTTAAATTCTGACACTGATACATATAAATGTATAGAAACTTCTAGCTAGTTATTTTTATTTCAATGGTCAAGTAAAAATTCTGGTGAAAATAAAAATTTCTTTAAGAAAATGAGAAATTGATCACCAATTAATATTTACTGTCTTTGAATTTTCCACATATTCATAATTACTTTGCCACAAAAATTTTGCCTTTTTATTTATAATTTATTTTTAGCCAATTATACATATCCTGTGTTATATGAATTAGAGAGAAGCTGGAAATCATTTGAATACCTTAAAAAAGGAGACTGGTTGAATAAATTATGATTTAGCCAGATAATAAAATACACATATTTTAAAATAGTTTAATTACAGTTTAATACAGATATTAAAACTAAACGTACAGGAAAGCATTCATTAACATCAGTGTGTGTGTGTTATTTGCATAGGAAAAGATTTGAAATTAGGACACCAAGTTGTTTCTGTAAATTTTATCCCCACTCTGCGTTAGTAGGATTAGGAGTTCTCTTACCTGAATTTTTTTTCTTATTTTTGGCAATGAGAATTATAAAAGATAATAAACAGAAACCTCAATTAAATAGAATCAGGAGACCAGAAGGGGGCACTCTCACACCCTTCAACAATAGCAGAGCCCAACAGGAAGAAGAAAGACTCCTCTTCTTTCCTGGCCAGAACACAGCCAATGACAAGCCCTGGACTCTTTGTTTACTACAGCCCTCCCAACTTCCTTTTCCTCTCTATACAAGTGTTTTCATCCCCTTGCCCTGTGGGGACTTGCACATGGCTCACTGTCATTGTAGACCCCAAACTGTAATTCTCTGCTGATCCCAAATGAACCCATCTTTGCTGGAGAAATATCTGGCCGTCTATTTGCTTTAGGTCAACATTTCAGTGGCCCATACGGGGACCAGAGAAGACTCCCAACAGCTCCAGGTTTGGTGAACAAACAGGTGGGATACCGACAGTTGAGCCCATTGTCATTCACTACTTTTCTCACAGACACTGCCATTTGAAAGTACACCTTTCTTCTGGATCCAAGCTCATGGTATCTTTGCATTTGAAACTCTCCAGGCTTTATTTGGGATTTTTAAAAAGATTTCATCTTTTTACTTAAGGCCCTATTCTGTATGTAAGTACCTGTTTGGCACTTTGGTCTGATTTGAGATCAGACTGTTTCACTGAAATGGGCTGAGAAGTCTTCTGCCCATTCCCATTGGAACAGAGGCTGCTTCTCCTGAAGCTGGCTAGTCTTTGACTCATTCCTTCAGGAACAGTGATTGTTTCTCTGAAATGGTGCTGTTTTTCAGCCTTTGGCCTATTCCTTTGGAAGGGCTGCCTCTGGAGACTTGCTTAAAAAGTAGCCTCCAGGCCCAAGCTGTTTCCTTAGGACTGGCTGGGATTGGCTTGCAAGTTGTTTGAATTGAGCTATTTGTGCTGGAAGTTGTTTGAGTTGATTGAAAATTATTCTTTATTCTACAGGAAAAACCTGTAGGAAATGGGATCCCAGCTATCTAAGTATTTTGAAGGAGCCCCCCCTTACAGGGACTTTGGCTGATTCTATGTTTAAAAACAGTGGTCCTTCCTTATGTGCATTTATAACTAAATGGAGTGATCTGACCAAAGGCAGTTTAGAATATCTATGGTCATTATGGGAAAATTTTGAAATCCTCAAACTTAATTTTCTTAAAACTGGATTGGATCACAGTAGCTCAAAAATTTGCAGAACTGAGTGGGATGCTTATTTTTATTGGAATTTTGAGGCTTCCCAATGTTATCAGAGTCCAAAATTGCCTCTCTGCAAAATAATATTTTAAGGTTAACTGAAGCAAATATAATGATTAAAGATAAAATGTCTCCCAGGCCTCAGACTCTTCTTCCTTGGCTTCTTTTTCTCAGGCTCTGTCTCTGTGCCCTCCCTCAGCTTGTGGCCAGACTTCAACTCCAGCACCATCTTCCTCCTTCCCTTCTATGCCACCTACACTCTTCAGTACCCTCAAATCCCTCATACTAAGTGTTTCACCATACTTCCTCTTTTCCCTGAAACTCTCCCCACTCTCTTTTCTTCTGAACATGTCAGTACCTGTCCCTTCAAAATTAACACTTCTGATGATCCAAAGGCTAAACCCTTAATTTCTTATATTCCCTGGACTAAAACTGAACTGCAAGCCATAGTCAAAGATTTTCCCAAAGTAACTGAAGATCCGATCTCACAGATTTGATGAGGAATTTAAAGTAGTCATTCAAACTTAACAACTGGGTTCTCTGACTTACATAAGTTAGTTCATATGCTTGTCAATAAAGACAAAGCCCAGCATTGGATGAAACCTTCTAGTTGGAGAAGTCTTTAAAGGTCTTTAGAATTACAGCTGCGAGACTAGCCCACTAATCTTATAAGTTCAGGCTCAGGCAATCACTAGGCAACTTCATTGAGCAATTCCTAGTGCTTTTCCAAAGCCTGTTGATAAGAACAAAATTCAGGCTTGCACACACACACACAAATATGATTAATCTGTTCATTATTACTGACTTCAGGTTGTTTTTAAAGAAAATTCTGGTCTTCCTTCCTTCAGATGTTGATTCCACCAGTAGCTTTTAAGTCTATATTTATTAATGGGCTGAACTGGGACCTTCCTCTTCTAGTAAAAAGGACCAGGATAGAATGGAAAACAATGTCCACTCCAGATTGAGTTAATCTGGCAAAACAACTCTCTCACACTCTAGATGAGTCACCTCAAAGGAAGACCACCAAAATTCTTAATCTTCAACTTTAGCAAATGAAAGCTCCCAAACAGAACTAAAACCCTCCTAGTTTCTGCTATTACTACAAAAAGCCAGGACATTGGAAAAGAGATTGTTACAAATTTAAGCACTTAGATGCCTTCATCCTTCTAACCAGCCTTCCAATATCCTCCCAATCCTCAGTGATAGAGTTCTGAGGAACTACAGGGGCTTTTCCCAATCCTCCCTCTTAATCAGTTTGGAGAAACATTTCACCATATTGGGAATTAACTTCTTCCAGTCCTAACTGACACCAGAGCCACATTCTTGGTGCTCAGCCCCACTACTATAAAGCTGCCCCTGCCTCCGAGTACTAAAACAGTTCAAATAGTGGGGAGCTCTAATGAACCTCAAGAAGTTCCTGTCTCTGAACCTATTCCCTTTTGTTTAGGCTCTTTGAGAGATACACACACATTTCTCCTTAGTTTCTCTGCCCTGTCCATTTATTAGGCCAAGACCTCTTAGAGAAGTATCACTCCAGAATTTCTTTCTCCCAAAAAGGGGAAATAATTGTACACATTGACAGTAGTCATCAAAGTAACTCTCCAGATGAATTAAATGACACTTTGACCTATTTTATTTGTCCCATATTTGTACCCTGATGGTACTAGTGCTGATTCTGGAAATACTGACCATTTGTCCTTCTTGAATCAACTACCACTTTCCTTATGTGCAAAATCTCCAACTGATGTTGGCAAAATTCACAGTGTACCTCTCATAAAAATTCAAACAGACCCCTCAAAACCTCTTTCAAGGATTAATCAATATCCTATAATTAAAGAAGCCCTTCAAGGCATAAAGCCCATAATACAAGATTACAAGGCTCAAGGCCTCATTTTCTCTTGTACCAGTTCCTGTAACTCTCCCATTTTACTGGTGAGAAAACCTAAGGGCTGAGGATGGAGGTTTGTCCAGGACCTTCAAGCAAGAAACAATATTCTTATCCCATGACACCCTTTTGTTCCTAACCCTTATAAAGCTCTAACATCCATTCCCACTGAAGTAAATTCTTTACTATAATTGATTTATGCAGTGCATTCTTTAGTATTCCAGTTGATAAAACTAGTCAATAATTTTCTGCCTTCACTTGGGAAGACAGACAATTCAAGTGGACAATAACGCCTCAGGGTTTTACTGGGAGTCCTTATTTCTCAAAAGTCCTGAAGGCTGGTCTGGATCATATAAAGTTCCCTAGAGGTTCTACTTTGTTGCAACATGTGGATAATATGTTTTTTGCTCTCCTCAAGCCTTCTCACAGGAAGACAGCAACCACTTGCTTTGAGCTAAGCCTTAAAGGAACATGAAGTCACCAAAGAAAAATTGCAGTTTGCCTAAACCCTGTTTCTCTCTTTTGGCCAAATCTCTGTATGTTTTACTCAAAAATGGCAATCCTAATTTTATGGGAAAAACTGAACTACATAGCCTTTAAGGCCTTAAAGAGAGTTTGATGAACTCATCTGCCCTTGGGCATCCCAATTATCAGGTTCCCCTTTTTCTTTTGTATATGAAAAGGAAGGGAATGTCCTTGGGGTATTCACCTCCAAACACGGGAACTGCCATCAATCCATAGGGTATTTTAGCCAGGAACTGGACCGCTAATGCCTTAGAGCCATTATAGTCTCTGTCCTTTTGGTTAAGGTCACTGAGAAAATTGTTGTGAGATCCACTTTAACCATTTTTGTACCTCCTGTATTAGAAGCTCTCCTGAATTCTCATCATGATCAATACTTCTCACCAATGGCCTCACCTCCTATGAAATCCTTTTGTTAAACTCCCCTTACATAACTCTTTTACATTGTAATAACCTTAACCCAGCTACTCTTCTCCCCTTTGTCACCAATGAAGTCCCTTATGACTGCTTAATGCTGGTGGACTACCTCCTGACTCCTTGGAATGATCTACAGGAAATTCCGTGGGTAATGTTGACTTCTTATGGTTCACTGATGTTTCTTATTTAAAAGGTGATAATGGAAAATACTGTGCTGGATATACTATTACAACTCCTTTTGATATTGTTGAGACAGCATTTTTACCTGTGGCTATTTCAGCCTAACAAGCTAAATTATATGCTCTTACATGGGCCTGTACCTTAGCCACATACAAAACTGCCAAAATTTATACTGACAGTAGATATGCTTTCAGAGTAGCTCATGATTTTAGAATGTTGCAGAAGCAACATGGCTTCCGTACTTCCTGTGGAAATAAAATTTGTAATGGCCCTTATGTTCAGAAATTGTTATATTCAATACTGTTACCTGCCATTTTAGTTATTAAGATTCTAGAGCATTCTAAACTTGGCTCTCTGGAAGCTAGGGGAAATCATCTTGATGACATTTCCACAAGGAATGCTGTCCTTAAAGGGAT
This sequence comes from Globicephala melas, assembly GCF_963455315.2. Classification (NCBI taxonomy): domain Eukaryota; kingdom Metazoa; phylum Chordata; class Mammalia; order Artiodactyla; family Delphinidae; genus Globicephala; species Globicephala melas. Next base: position 145,728,306 of record NC_083317.1, read on the forward strand.
CCACAGCAGCTAAACATCTGTCATGTCTCAAAGGGATATTTTCCCAAATGATGATTTAGAAAAACTGGCTAGAGAAGCCCAATAGTTGGCCTCTGAATAGGAAAACCAAGATTGGAAATTCAACGATTTTTGGTTTGATAAGAAGAGAAAGCTCTGTTTTGGACCAAATAAAAACCCAGTTCTACCAGAGACTAAAATTCTCACTCCTCACTGGTGAACATGCATTAAATGATTGGTCTACTGACACAATGACAGCCTTCATGAATCCGTATTGGTGGGGAAACATTAACAAGCCTGCAAAAACTGCCTGCCTCACTTGTCTCACGTGTCCAAAGGACAACCCCAGGAAGTTCGTTCATACTGTTCCTGGATATTTTGAACTGCCTAATGGATCATTTGAAGTTTCACAAATGGATTTCATACAACTTATTCCATCTCATGGATATAAATATATTTTAGTCATGGTCTGTATGTTTTCACATGGAACTGATGCCTTCCCTTGAAGACAGGCTACTGCCTCTTCTGCCGGTAAAATCCTTTCAGAAAAGTTTATCCCTACATGGGGAACTCCTCTCAAAATTCATAGTGATAAAAGGTCCCATTTTACCGGCCAGGTACTTCAACATGCAGGTTCTGTTTGGCTGGTTATACAACTGCATTTACCATCCTCAATCCTCTAGTCAAATACATTAGTGGCATAATTAAGACTCAATTGGAAACATTCATAGAGGTCCTCCAAATACCTTGGCCAAAAGCATTGCCACTGGTCCTTTTAAATCTCAGATCCACCCCTCTTGGAAGTCATAACGGTCACCCTTTGAAATAGTCACAGGACCCCATGCACTTGGCTTCTACCTCTTTTGACCCACAACTGATAAAAGGAAAGTTACTTCAATATTGCAAAGACCTAACTGATCCTGTTAAAAATAACCATGTTTTGGTAGAGTAGTCTTTTCACAGTGTGCCCTTGGGAGATGAAGACTTTAAGCATCACACCTTGCAACCTGGAGATTTCATCTATTGCAAAAGCCATCTCCAGAAGAACTTTCTTCAACCTAGCTGGACAGGGCCCTATCAAGTATTGCTAACCAACTCTTGTGCTACCAAACTCCAAGTAGTAGACTCTTGGGTTCACTGTACACACCTAAAGAAATTGCCAAACCTTGACTGGACTTGCACAGCATCTGGTAACCTGAAAGTAAAGATTTCCCAGAACTGAAGCAGAGGACATCTGATGAGAGCTTTCCCAAGATATCTGAACAAGACCTGTTGGAAGATTGTCATCCAACTTTTTTTTTTTTTTTTTTTTTTTTTTTTGCGGTACGCGGGCCTCTCACTGTTGCGGCCGTTCCCGTTGCGGAGCACAGGCTCTGGATGCGCATGCTCAGCGGCCAAGGCCCACGGGCCCAGCCGCTCCATGGCATATGGGATCTTCCCGGACCGGGGCACGAACCCGTGTTCCCTGCATCGGCAGGCGGACTCCCAACCACTGCGCCACCAGGGAAGCCCTGTCATCCAACTTTTGATGATGACATAATGCTTCAGAAGAGCTCCAGTGACTATGATCTTGGTAACAAGATCTTGGTAATCTTTAACTTTAGATTAAAAGTGCTTGAGAGTTCTCCCTTCTACCCACCCTTATTACTCGAATGTGCCCTTAATAGGTTTCCAATCTGTGTACTTTTTCTCTGACGTGAAACACTACATGCAGGAAAAGACCTTCTTAACACCGAAAGACCAAAAGTCACTGAAACTAGAACACCTGACTAATGATCAGTGATACTTTCAGAGAAAGATATTGATCAAAAGAGGGAAATGCAAAAATGAATAAACAGAAACCTCAATTAAATAGAATCAGGAGACCAGAAAGGGGAGGCCTCACACCCTGCAACAATAGCAGAGTCCAAAAGGAAGAAGAAAGACTCCTCTTCTTTCCTGGCAAGGACTCAGCCCATGACAAGCCCTAGACTCTTTGTTTACTATAGCCCTCTCAACTTTTTGTTTCCCAACCCCCAACCCCTGATATAAAAGTATTCTCCTTCCCTTGCTGTGTGGGGACTTTTCTGTGGCTAAACATGGTTGTACGCCCTAAATTGCAATTCTCTGATGATCCTGAATAAACTTATCTTTGCTGGGGAAACATATGGAAGTCTATTTTTATCAGGTCAGTGGAATATACTGCTTCTGTAATAAAGAAACAATAGAAGAAACTTTAATCACCAAGTTTTGAAACTTTCGTGATATGAGGGCGTTGGGGAGTTTTGTTTGTTTCTTTTGTTTATCTTTATTTATCATCCTTTAATTTTTAATTAACTTTTTGCCCATGAAGCCTCCAGAAATATTTTCTGATAATTCTGCTTTTAATGGAATCATAATATATATACTACCGGCAACCTATCTTTCTACTTAATAATATATTGCAGGTATGTTTCTAGGTCAACAAACACATTACTGTACTACCACTTACCATTATTTTAATCAATCTAATCTGCCCCCCCATTTCACTGTAAAATAGCCACAATAGCTGAAAATGAATTAAATATCAAATACACATGGGAACAAAAAGAAAAATTAAAAATAAGTAAAAAATGATTGTGTCCAAAAATAATGTAAAGATTCCTGAAAATTGCCAATAAATTTTAGAAAGCAGTGATAAAAATATTCATTTATAGTAATTTCTTTATTTTGATTACATTATCACTGCAACCAATTTACTTTTAACCAAATTCTTTCCAAATTCTCTGAAGCTCAACTGATGTAGGGAAGCTCCAGGATTTGTAGTGAAAGGGCACAAATTAAATGGTCTTTTTCAGGTTTCTCTAATTCTACTGCTTTATAGTCTCTATTAAGAGGCCTATAATGGGAACCAATTAATTGTAGATACAGTGAGGAGTCTGGGCAATTAAACAAATGGATTACATTTACCCAGTGATTACACTAGCCATCAAATGATTATTAGGCACTGCCTACTGTGAGTCACAAATACAAATTAAATTCAGATCCAACAGCCTTGAAATTTCTCATTGTATATCAATTTCTCATTGTATATCAACTCATTGTATATCAACTGTATATCATTATCTCTAATGATGTATAAAAAGATAGCTGGCATATAGATTGACATCACATTCTGTATTTGTGTTCAAGCTGAATAACACCAGCTGTTAAAAATCAAGTATATAACTAACTAATTATGGTGATTTCACAAAGAAGGATAATACAATCTCTCAGTTACAATATATCAGTATACAACTTTCTCTAAATATAAAGTCACATAAAAATGTATATTCTGACACCTTAACAAAACACTGATTTTTAAAAAAAGAAGTCAAGGGGCTTCCCTGGTGGCGCAGTGGTTGAGAGTCCGCCTGCCGATGCAGGGGACACGGGTTCGTGCCCCGGTCCGGGAAGATCCCACGTGCCGTGGAGCGGCTGGGCCCGTGAGCCATGGCCGCTGAGCCTGCGCGTCCGGAGCCTGTGCTCCTCAACGGGAGAGGCCACAACAGTGAGAGGCCCGCCTACCACAAAAAAAAAAAAAAAAAAAAAGTCAAGCAACTTCCAAGTAAACAATGAATGGAGAGTCTTTATACAAGGAACAGAGATTGTCACAGAGAGAAGATTATTATCGGCTTGTGATTTACAATTATTACTCTCACATCTATTTTTAAATGATAAGTACATCATCAGCCTCATATTGCCATCCTATTTGCAAAGTCAGTTCCAGCAGTGGCAGCCCAGAACTATAGGAGACAGAAAGTTTCTCTGGATGAGACCGTGGGAAAAAAAAATTCTCAACTCCATCTAACTATGAAGAAAATCTAAAAACAATTGTCCAGGATTTCTTTAATGACTTCCAACTATCAACATAGAAGAATATGTCCAGAAGGAGTTGGGAAAGTTTAGATTTGTTTAGAGAACAGAAGAGGATCAGACAAACAGCTTCTGCCTGGCTCACTCAGAGGCCATGAGGCCGTGCTGTAAGGGTGTCTGTAATGCACCAGTTCAGAGCTTTTTACCTTGTTAGTCCAAGCAGATGCTGTAGGTGTCCTGCCCACATTCCCTACCCTTACTTCTTCACAGCACACGGGCCTGAATGCCAGCCATTTGTAGTTTTGTCTGAGGATTTTCTTTAACTACCTGGACCTTCTCTGCCTACAGCACAACAAGCCTGAGGTGTCAGTGAATTCATGTACACTCAAAACAGCCCTTTACCCGTGAGAAGTATGAGCTGTTGCACAATCACCCCAATCTCCCCTTTTAGGTGGGGTCATTGAGTTATGCATTTAAACAGGCTCCAGCAGGTTTGAGCTCCAGTGGCCCACGGTGGTAGCTTGCCACAAGAGATTCTTTATCGGCTGCCTTCCCTCCCCTCTCTCATGTCCCAACCCCTTACCCTTGTTTTCTAGGATCCCTTCCCGAATAAACCACTTGCACTTGAATCTTTATCTCAGAGTGTGCTTTGGAGGCCAACCCAAACTAAGAGACAAGTGAAGGGATCCAGCAAGGTCAGGCTAATAGAGACATTTATCGAGAGGCTTCTGTCAGTACAGGGAGAAGAAAGCTGCAGCTGGGTCTTGGGGAGAATGTAATCAGGGCAGCACATGGCCTGACTCCTTCTCTTCTTCTCTCCAAGTGCTGGCCTCATTCTCTCAGACTGACTTCCTCCATGGCTGCAGACATGGCCACCAAACAGCCCTGGGCCTTACAACCTCCAAGCTTTACCTTTTTACTGAGTCCTGCTACATGCATTCTCGGGAAAGAATTTTAATTAGATCTGCTTGAATGAAAGAAAGACTCCTAGCATTTCTGCCAACAAGGGCAGAAATGCTAGAACTGGGCAGCCTGGGGACAAGTGCCAAGTCTGGACAAAGCAAATATGGCCCAAGAGGCAAATTCTCTGAAGCATGGGAGTCACTTGGAATGGAGTAGGGGAAGAGTTATTTTCCTAAAGAATGAGACTGTTGTTCCCAGCATAATAGCAGTTAATCTTTATGGAATCCCTGCTATACTCCAGTGCTATTGCTATCTACCTCTATCTACCTCTATCTATCTATCTATCTATCATCTATCTATCAGTCATTTATCTATCTACCCTTTTAATCCTCATAACAACCCTATGAGGTAGGAACTAACATTATCACCACCAGCGCCTCAGTTTCAAATAAGGACATTGAGGCTTACAAATATTAAGTTGTCCAAATTCATACAGGAAGGTGTAGAGCCAGGATTAAACCAAGGCTGTCCAGTTCTAGAGTCCGTACTGTGTCATATTGGCCCCTAAGGGGGAGGGACAGCCCTGCAGGCAAACCACTGACATCTCATTACTTCTCTCACTGCTACTGTTTGGGGCACTGTTTACTAAGTTTATGTAAGAAATACAAAGGATTATCAGAGATAGCTATGAACAATTATACACCAATAAAATGGACATACTAAGACATATAGATAACTTCCTAGAAGCATACAATGTCCAAAAACTGAATCAGGGAGAGATAGAAAATATGAACGGACCCATTACCATTAATGAAATTGAATCTGTAATCATCATAACAATAAAAACTCATAACAAACAAAAGTCCAGGAGCACATGGCTTTATAGATGAATTCTACAAAACATTTAATGAAGAGTTAACACCTATCCTTCTCAAATTATTCCAAAAAAATGATGAGAAAGGAATGCTTCTGAACGAATTCTACAAGGCCAGCATCATGCTGATAACCAAAACCAGACAAAGACGTCACACAAAAAAATTACAGGCCAATATAAGTGATGAACATAAGTGAAATAACCAGCAAAAAAGTTAGCAAACTGAATTCAACAACACATTAAAAGGGTCATACACCATGATCAAGTGGGATTTATCCCAGGGATGTGAGGATTATTCAACAACCATAAATCAATCAATGTGATATGATACATTAACAAACTGAAGAATAAAAATCATGATCATCTCAAAACATGCAAGAAAATTTCTGACAAAATTTAACATCCATTTACGATAAAAACTCTCAACAAAGTGACTATAGAGGGAACATACCTAAACATAATAAATGCCATATGACAAACCCACATCCAACATCATGTTCAGTGATGAAAAGCTGAAACTATTTCTTCCAGCTTTAGGAAAAAGACCTGGATGCCCACTCTTGCCACTTTTATTCGACATAGTATTGGAAGACATAGCTACAGCAATGAGACAAGAAAAAGAAAAGAAAGGCATCCAAATTGGAAAGGAAGAAGTAAAATTGTTACTCCTTCCAGATGACATAGTACTCTATATAGAAAATCCCCCAAACAACCCAATCAAAAAATGGGCAGAACATCTAAACAGACATTTCTCCAAAGAAGACATACGGATGGCCAACAGACACATGGAAATATGTTCAACATCACTAATCATCAGGGAAACGTAAATTGAAACACAAATGATATTACTTCCTACCTGCCAGAATGGCTATCATCAAAAAGACAACAAATAACAAGCATTAACAAGGATATGGAGAAAAGGGAGACCTTGTGCATTTTTGGTGGGATTGTGAATTGGTGCATCTACTACAGAAAGAGTATGGAGGCCCCTCAAAAAATTAAAAATGGAATTGCCATACAATCAAGCAGTTTTAATTCTGGTTATTAACCCTCTCAAAACCCAAAAACACTAACTCAAAAACATATATATGTACACCAATGTTCATTGCAGCATTTTTTACGAAAGCCAAGGTATGGAAGCAACCTAAGTTCCCATCCATGGATGATCAGATAAAGAAGATATTGTGTGTGTGTGTGTGTGTGTATATGTGTGTGTGTGTGTGTGTGTATATGTGTGCGTGTGTGTGTGTGTGTGTGTATATATATATATATAATAGAATATCACTGTCATAAAAATATGAAATCTTGCCATTTGTGACAACATGAATGGATCTAGAGGGTATTATGCTAAGTGAAATAAGTTAGGCAGAGAAAGGTCAATACCATATGATCCCATTTATATGTGTAGTCTAAAAACCAACCAACAAACAAAACAAAATGATAAAACAGAGAACAAATATGTAGTTGGTGGTAGCTGGGGGAGGAGGGCAAAATACGTGAAGGGGATTAAGAGGTTCAGAACTTCAATTATAAAATAAGTAAGTCACTGGTGTGTAATATACAGCATAGGAATATGATCAATAATATTGTAGTAACTTTGTATGGAGACAGTTGGTTACTAGACTTATCATAATGGTCATTTCATAATGTATGCAAATGACTAATCACTACATGGTATCCCTAAAATTAACATAATGTTGTAAATCAACTATATTTCAATGTAAATATAAAGGGAAAAAATAAAATAAAATTATATTTCCTAAATGGGGGAAGGGACGGGGATTTAATACTGGTATACCAAGGAGTTCTTCTACCATGTCACTTCCCATTGTTCCAAACTTCCCACCCAATGCAGACCCTACCCTGGATGAGATAGAGTGAATATATTTCTCTTTCTCAACAGCATCATTATTTGATTGATTTCTATTGGTGGGGTTATTATGATTGGCGCTTCAGGATGAAATTTAACACCTGACACAGAGTATTTTATGAATTCTGGATAACTCCATATCTATGATACAAGAATATCACTTCACTCTAGGACATCTATCAGTAGAAGGGATTATTGGGGACACCAATGTTCTTACTAAATACTGGCTCTTCTAAAATTATTTTTCAGTGTGAAGTTTGTTTCTGATTACTCTTACTTGGGAAAATGGAATTTTACACAAAGTTCTAATATTAAGTAGGAGTGCTAAGGGTCAGATTCTTACAAAAGCAGGAAATCAGGGGTTCTCTCTCTCTCTCACACACACACACACACATCACACACACGCACACACACACACACACACACACACTGTGGCATGATTCTAGAATCTAAGTCTCCAATAGCTTCAGCACACTTATGAAGTTGGGCAGATTGATCAATCAGATGTGTAGTACCATACACTGTTGAAGTAGTCTCTGTAAAAATAGACACTCCCACCTACTCACCATGCTGCTTCAGAGAACACACTTTGGGAAAGCTTACAGAATGAAAAATTAATGTGTCCAGAACACATCAGATTCTACTCCCTAGATTAGAAATTTCTCAGAGGAATAAATCATATCCCAATATGCCCATATGAAAACACACACTAAAATAACCTCTACTTTATTATCCTTCATCTTCAGTGTTTTTATATGGCCACATATATACCTAAAAGGCTTTATAAACCAAACATTGGGGAGTTTTTATTTCCAATTTTTTCCTGAGGTGGTGAAGATTTGGTGTCTCCATATTCTCTCTCCCAGCCCACTGTCTCATCAGAAGAGGCTAACAATCAGCTGGCCCAGGGTTAGGAATCCCCCCCGTGCTCTTTCCCTCTACTACCGTTCTCATTTCTTCCTCCAAGCAAGTACTATTCAACTCTCAGAATTGCAGAACGACCCACTAACAGTGTGAGAATTTTATACAAAATTGGGTTTGACTGAATTTGCTTCAATATTTCTTCATTTTACATGACCCAATGGTAATATAAGGAAATTTGGGTTTTTTTCCATAACATGAAAGCTATATGAGAGAAATTCCAGAAATTCTATGGCTACCCTTCCAACAACAGATGCTATGAGGGTATGCAGTATAAATGACTCAATATTCTGTAGTATTTTGAGAGCACTCAAAGTTCTGTGTCAGCTCAAACTCAAATAGACACGATACCTGGTTAACAGGAAGTAGACCACAGAACAGGTTCAAGGCAAGATAGGTCAAGAGACCTACAAAAGCCACAAATAGAGTCATCATATACATATTTACCAGGATATCTTACAGGTGTATGAGATAACATACATATAAAGACTTTGAGTCCCCTATCAGAAGAGCAAAACTAATTCCTTTCTCCTGTGAGGGCACAGATTTCTCAGACGCAGTCGAGCCAACCAACAACAATTAAAATCCTCTAATTCTCTAGAAACAATTAAAATGCCAAGCATTCTGGCAATACAAGACAGATCTAATTTGATTTCTCAAACTTTGCTGGTATTCAAGAAAGTAAAATCTTTCATTTCAATACTTTTGGTTACACTGTTTGCTGACATGACAGTGGGAACCGCTTGTATCTTTCCCCATTTATGGACCCGATTTCCACCTTTATCCCCAATTCTTCCTGCATTGAAGCACTCTTTTCAGGCAATCTTAGCTATCATATCAAGACCTCAAAATTAATTCACTCACTCATTCATTCTTTTATATATTTATTCAATAAATATTTATTAAGTACTCTCAGAGGAACAAAGTCAAGGTTTCCCTTACCTCAAGGAGGGGATGGCAACAAACCAATGTCTCAGGTGTTATGGGCAAGGCAAGCTCACTGTACTAAGGGAGCCCAGACTTGGAACCTATCAGATATGGGCATCGAAGATGCCACCTGGAGGAGTGGCATTAGAAGTGAGTAGCAGCAGGTCATTCCAGACAGAGCGCAGCATTTTGGAAGCTGCAGAGCAATACAACCACAGCCTTGTCCATTCGGAAAACAGCAATCTGTCCCATGAATCCAGAGCAAAGGGCAAGGGTGAGATCAGGAAGAAAGGGCCTTGAGTGCCCTAAAGAATCTAAACTCTATCTTAAAAGTCATGGGGAGCTACTTGAAGAATTTTAACCAGGAATGGATATAATCAGATTTCTAAATCAGTATGTCTAAAATCCCACACCTTAAATTTCCTCACCCAATTCTTTTCCAATGATGTCACAGTCCCACAAACTCAGACTCTTTCTCAACTGTTTTCATACCTCATTAACTGACCAGCAAATCTTTTTGATTCTGGGTCCCAGTTAACTGCTGAATATGATCTTTCTGCCACATCTTCTTCTCCTTCTGCCATAGGTAAAACGCAAATCATGTTTTTACGAAAAATGTCAAGAGGTTTTAGTGGCAAGTACCACGAGTTAGCTCTCCAAAAGTCGTTGCCCAGCCCCACTCCCTTTCTCATCTGCAACTGTAGAAGCTGGGAGCTCACCTACAGGATCTCCTTTACAGCCAGGGAGGGTCACATAAATTGGCTTTGGCCAACAGAATGTAAAAAGTTTAACAAGGGCCTCTGTGAAAGATTCTCTTTCATGATAAAAGGAGTAGGCCTTAGAAGAGCAGAATATTTTTTCATCCTAGCTGCCACCCTGCTTCCTGTGTTTGAATTTGGTAATGATACCTGGAGATCTGGCCAATCTGCTGGGGAAAATGGAGAGAAAGGATAGAAAAACCAAGATTGTGGCTGACCTCCTTGAGCTGCTGAACCAGCCCTGGCATGGCCCACATCCAGTCCTCTTGTTATGAGATAACTATGTGTCCTCATGGATTAAACCATTGGTATTCTGGCTTTTTGAACCCAAACACATCCTAACTGATACATCTCCTAAACTGGGGATCTGTCTCCAATCTTTCCCCACAGTGCCCCCTCACCTGCCATAACAATGATCCCTCCATCCCAAATCTAATCACAGAATTTCCAGTCTGAAATCCTGAAGATAAACCTCTGAACAGAGGTCGGTGTCCCATTTCTCACCCACCAAATCCTCTACTGAGCGTCTTGCTACTAGGCACACGGTACTACTTCAGGTCTCCAATCCTTTGCATTTGCTGTACCCCTGCCTGACATGCTTTTACCTCTCCTGGCCAACTCTTCACCAAAAGACCCCTCCCCCCCCGGGCAGAGTTAGTCACATTTTTACCCCTGTGCATAATAGTCGTGGAAGATTATATAACGGCTCACTCACATTCTTTCCAGGGGAGGAACACATCCTCACCCTGGCAAACTTGTCTTGCTTTGACCAGTGAGTTCTGAGTAGAAGTAATATGTGACACTTTGGGGCAGAAGCTTTAGGAGTCGAGGTATGGTGTGCCATGCTGTTTCTTTCCTGTCTCTGATATGGAAGCAGGAATGGAGGGCTTCAGCCAGTCTGGTCTCTTGAGCACAGCTCCCCTACAGTGCCGATGGACAGACTTTTCCTATAAAGGGCCAGATGATAAATACTTAAGCTTTGGGGGTCACTGTCATATGTCACATATTTTTCCTTTTAGCACCGTTTAAAAATATAAAACCCTTCTTAGCTCACAGGACATACGAAAACAGGCCACAGCTGGATGTGTCCCACAGGCTGCAGTTTGCCACTGTTTTAAGCTGCTGAGATTTTCAAGTTACTTGTTACCACAGCCAACCATGGCCCATCCTGACTAATGTAACAGTATTTTGCCTAGACAATACTCTAGCCTTTATCACCCTATAATGCCACTATAAGCTCCATGAAGATAGTGATCATGTCTGGCATATGTGTCTTCTTCACCACAAGATGCTGTAGTTGAATGAGTTTTGTTTTTTCCTTTTTCTTCCTTTTTTATTTGGGAGCAGGGGGGAAAAGAGGACATGCAGGTTTTAGATTAAAATGTGTATTTGAAAAGGTCAAGAATGTAAACTGGTGGGTTCAGAGGCAAGTTCACTTTCAGCAGATTCCCTCCATCAGAGTCACTCTGTAATGGGATGGTGCAGCATGGAGCCTACTTGGCAGGTGTCGGCATTTAGGGCCAACTTTGTGCCTTACCCAGTCTGCCACTGTTCTTTGTCCCACAGTCAGAGTCTGTTCCCTTGTGTAGCTAGCCTCCAAGGCTGCAAATAAATTCAGGGGTGAGAACTGGGTATGTTTCACAGCACAAATCATTAAAAGATACAGTCTTTTAAATGGAAATCTATTTGGACAATAAATTAGACACAATTTAAAAAACCATATATCCCCAGTTATGTTGTTACTTTCTACTCTGCTGCCTGAAAAACTCCAGCCGGTACACTTACTATATAAATAATAGCAAACCAGCTTCAATCTTTAAAAGTATAATTTACCTACACCAAGAAAAAAAAAGGGAAATTTTCATTTTTCTGAAACTTTTTTTTTTTCTGGTCACATTTTTAATACATTTTGTCTCATGTAGCTTAAACATCACTTGGCAATTCTGTGATTCTTTTCTGGGAGTAAATAAACCTAGCACAAGGAAAGAGAAAAATAAGACAAGGCTGCCCCCTTGTGGTGATATGTTTTTGTGCCCAAATACACACACCCCCCACAGCCTACTTTTACAGTCTCTATAAATTCCAGCTTTGTTTAAACCTCCCCCAAAATACGATTTGGTTTCAAATCAATGCTGTAAGATTTTAATTTAACCATAGCATAACCCCTCTTAAACCAAAGAAATTGAACCAGAAAGACACCAAGCAGGGAGAGGCTGAACTCATGGGAATTCAGTAAAAATCTGTCAACCGAATGTGGCTCTGTGAGATCTCTTCATCCACACTGCTCCCAGAATGACAGCAGACAGATGGACATTGCCTCAGGAAAGATACTGGAGGTGTATTATTATCTGGAAAAAGTTTAAGTAATGATGTGGGAGATCTCCAAAGAAAAATGTCCACCGTGCTCTACTGAAGTCCACCAGATGACAGCCTTAACTGGAAATCACAGCCTTTTCAGTGTCTTCCTCATAAGCATTAAGGGCCAGCTTAGATCAACAGACATTTGAGGAAAATCTCCAACAGAAAATAGAGTGCAAATGAAACAGGAAAAAAAAAAAAAAAAAAAAAAAGACGGACCCAGAAGATACAGAAACAATGCAAGTTGCTGAAAAGTCTATATTATCCTGAGAGAGAATAAAAGCAGCATTCCATGAAAATGGGACAAAGAACAGATGAAATGTGGGGGAATTAAAAATATGATCATCAAAGTAAAATATTCAATAGAATCAGCAGAAATAACTCTAAAGTACTAAGGGCTGAAAACTAAGAGAAGAATTAATTTTTAAATTAGATAATTTAGAATACAACATCTAAGACTAATAGGAATTTTAGAAGAGGAAACAGAAAGCAGAGAGAAGAAAAGTAGTGAAGAAACAATGCAGGAAAAATTCCCAGGACTGAAGTTTTAAGTCTCCAGATTGAAGAGCACACTTAGTGCTCTAGACACATTGAATGGAAAGCGACCCATCCAAAGCAGTGGATACAAGGACTATCCTAACGTTTCCAGAGAGATAAACAACTCATGTATCAAACAATGGAAATAGGAATAGCATTGGATTTCTAAGGGCAAAGCTAGGTATCATCAGAAGACTGAAGTAAAGCCTTCAAAATTTGGAAGGATTATGATGTTCACTTGGGAATAGTACACCTAGCCAAACTACCAACCAAATATGAGGGTTTCCAAAATATTTTGTGATATGCAAGCATCTAAAAATTATAACTTCAAATGATGTTGGGAAAACTGGATAGCCACAAGGAAAAGAATGAAACTGGACCCCATCTTACACCATACACAAAAATTAACTCAAAATGGATTAAAGACGTGACCCCAAACTGTAAAACTCCTTGAAGAAAACATATAGGCTCCTTGACATAGGTCTTGGGAATAAATTTTTGAACTGACACCAAAAGCAAAGTAACAAAAGAAAAAAACAAGTGGGATTTCATCAACCTAAAAAGCTTCTGCACAGAAATTAAAACCACTAACAAAATTAAAAAGCAGCCAACTGAATGGGAGAAAATATTTGCAAATCATATATCCAATAAGGGGTTAACATCAAAATATACAAAAAACTCATACAACACAATAGCAAAAATAAAAACAAAAAACAAAAAAAACCCCCTAACAATCCAATTTAATAATGGGCAGAAGATCTGAATAGACCTTTTTTTCTGGTCACATTTTCAATATATTTTGTCTCATGCAGCTTAAACATCACTTGGCAATTCTGTGATTCTTTTCTGAGAGTCAATAAACGTAGCACAAGAAAATAGAAAAATAAAATATGACAAGGCTGCCCCCTTGTGGTGATATGCTTTCATATGTGTGTGTGTTTGCGTGCACACGCGCGCGCACACACACACACACACACACCGCAGCTTATTTTTATAGGCTCTATGAATTGCAGCTTTACTTAAATCTGCATAGATAAATACCATCAGAGTAACTCGGGTATTAATAACTAAAGAAGGACAGTAGAAAGCTAATACATGATTCTAAGCTAAGAAGTTAATTTTAAGTTATGATTGAGAATTAGACAACTGTGGGTGAAAAAACTAATTTTCTCACTTGTAAAATTTTATGTAGCATTAGGACGATCTGCTACAGTTGAAAATATTGTGATAAAAACTGAATGTTGATGTATTTTTTATAGCCCTTGATATGTGCATTTGTCACCCACATGTCATAGATTATTACATAGCTCAAAAATGTGCTTATGTGGTGGTTGAAAAGCCTGTGTTCATGAAGTAGCGTTCTACAGAAAGAAAAAACCTAGAAATGATTTATTTGGGAATTAAATGCTCAAACATCCTAAGAGTACTTTATGCTCTCATTTGGGTAAAATACAACTCAGTCATTAAGAACTACACTAGTCATTATCCAATAAGTAGCCACTAGTCATACAGGGATGTTTAAAGTAATTAAAATTTAATAAGATTCATATCCTCAGTCACACTAGCCACATTTCAAGTGCCCAATAGTCACATGTAGTTAGTGGCTACTATATTAGACAATACAGATATAGAACATGCCCATCAGTGCAGAAGAGTTGCAGTGATATATATGTCATGGAGAAGTAACGTACAGCATGGTGCCTATTGTTAATAATAATGTATTACATATTTGTAAGTTGCTAAGAGAATAGATCTTAGAAGTTCTCAACACGAGGGAAAAAAATTGTAACTATGTAAGGTGATAGATGTTAACTAGACTTATTGTGATGACCACTTCATAACATATATAAATATTGAATCATTATGTCATATACCTGAAACTGATATAATTTTGTATGTCAATGACACCTCAACAACAAATTTAAATACGAATTTTTTTATAAAATAAAAAAATGATAATTCCAAAGCACTCTTTCTTAGGAAAGTACTAGAAGATACACTTCAGCCAAATAGGGAAGTTAAAAAAGAAAAAGACACAAGATGTAAGAAATAGAGACTACAGTTGGATAGGGGCATGAAAGTTCCAGGACAATGTCTGTGCAGCAGACCTGAAGTCAAACCCAGTCTACATGACAGCAAACAGCTACAGGAAATGAGTGTCCAGAAAAACAACATTGAGAGTAACTGTCATGTTGACTATGTGGAAATAGTACAGAGGGGGCTTTTATAATCATTTTGGAAGATCTGAGAAGAAGAAATAATAGATACATAGAAAACTAGGAATACAAACAACAAAAAAGGCAATTATTAACCCCAAGAAAAACAAAATGGCCTATGAAGAAGGAAAGGTAATCAACATTGAACAATAATTACACAGTAGTAATAATGTAAACATAGAATATTGATTTAACCCCAAATTGTGCTGTAACTGTATTACAGGTTGGTAGATGGGGAAGGAGAGAAAATAAGAAAACTGAATCCTCAGCTATCACAATGGAAAATCAAATACCAGAAGAAAGAGCTAAAAATAATTAGAAGTGGTTGTTTTAGGGAAAGAGAACTGGGAGTTGCAATGGGGTAGGTTTTTCTTTATAAGCTTTTTAGCACTATTTTGTTTTGTAAACCATTTTGATGGATGGTGCTAGTTAAAGAAAATAAATATAAAAATTACTTTAAATAAGTTTATAAAGAAAACAAATCAGGCTACTGCAATAAAAGATTAACCTCAATGTATTTAAATGTACTCAAAGGAAATGAATACGGCTAACCTTAGTAAGAAAATGGAGTGTGGAGTCATCCGTTACTCAGAAAATAGAGCCTGAAGAGTCATTTAAGAAGGGTTAACAAAAATAAACAAATGGGACCTAATGAAACTTAAAAGCTTTTGTACAGCAAAGGAAACCATAAACAAGGCCAAAAGACACCCCTCAGAATGGGAGAAAATATTTGCAAATGAAGCAACTGACAAAGGATTAATCTCCAAAATTTACAAGCAGCTCAATAGCAAAAAAACAAACAACCCAATCCAAAAATGGGCAGAAGACCTAAATAGACATTTCTCCAAAGAAGATATACAGATTGCCAACAAACACATGAAAGGATGCTCAACATCACTAATCATGAGAGAAATGCAAATCAAAACTACAATGAGGTATCACCTCACACCTTTCAGAATGGCCATCATCAAAAAATCTAGAAACAATAAATGCTGGAGAGGGTGTGGAGAAAAGGGAACCCTCTTGAACTGTTGGTGGGAATGAGAATTGGTACAGCCACTATGGAGAACAGTATGGAGGTTCCTTAAGAAACTAAAAATAGAACTACCATATGATCCAGTAATCTCACTACTGGGCAAATACCCTGAGAAAACCAAAATTCAAAAAGAGTCATGTACCAAAATGTTCATTGCAGCTCTATTTACAATAGCCAAGACATGGAAGCAACCTAAGTGTTCATCATCGGATGAATGGATAAAGAAGATGTGGCACATATATACAATGGAATATTACTCAGCCATAAAAAGAAACGAAATTGAGTTATTTGTAGTGAGGTAGATAGACCCAGAGTCTGTCATACAGAGTGAAGTAAGTCAGAAAGAGAAAAACAAATACCGTATGTTAACACATATATATGGAATCTAAGGAAAAAAAAAAAGGTCATGAAGAACCTAGACGGGAATAAAGACACAGACCTACTAGAGAATGGACTTGAGGACACGGGGAGGGGGAAGGGTAAGTTGTGACAAAGTGAGAGAGTGGCATGGACATATATACACTACCAAACGTAAGGTAGATAGCTAGTGGGAAGCAGCCGCATAGCACAGCGAGATCAGCTCGGTGGTTTGTGACCACCTAGAGGGGTGGGATAGGGAGGGTGGGAGGGAGGGAGACGCAAGAGGGAAGAGATATGGGAACATATGTATATGTATAACTGATTCACTTTGTTATAAAGCAGAAACTAACACACCATTGTAAAGCAATTATACTGCAATAAATATGTTAAAAAAAGAAGGGTTAAACATATCTGTTAAACTATTAAACAAGTCTGTTTTGTAGTGTTTAACATTATATATACTATTTGCTATGAAATTCAGACACAATTTGTAATAATTCTTATTAATATAAATTGAAATACCTACATGTGTATAAATAGTAAAAACTCTTAAGGAAACAAGTCTAATTTATATAAAGAAAAACAGTAAAAAGCTTATGGTAAACAAAATTATAATTAATTTCAAATAATTAAGCCAATGTGTATTCAAGATGAAAATTCACAATTAATTGGTCTCATTTTATATATTTCACTAAGTACTAGCTTGAAATATTTCCAAGTAACTTTGCATTGAAAGTCATCTATAGAGTCTCTGTTTTGGGTTTTGGTTTTGGGTATTTTTTTTTCAAATTGATGTAGCATACTCTCCTTATAAAAATCTGGACAGTAAATCTAATCACTGTTAATGAAGACACGGGTATGGTACATGTGTACATTTGGAATTGCATTCATGAGGAATCAGATTCTTCTGAAACTAAGAGACTCAGCTTTCAAGTTTTGTCATATGTCTTTTGCATCAGCAACCTTTAGGACAGTGGTCTCCAAAGCTCAGTGCCTAAGGCGATCCACTGGGGAGGGTACAGAAAAAATATCAAAGTCTCCGTTTTGATTTTTAATGCACCACTCTATATTTTATTCCTGTAGACTTTATATACTATAGAATAATTGTACAATTATATAGGTATAGAATTTATAAATGAGCATACATATATTAGCTGTGTATCATCAAAAAATTTACTGATGGGATGACATGATTAAAAATATTTGCAAACCACTGATTTAGAGATTTCTCCCTACTGTTGTTGGTCAACTATTAATAGTCCATGCGAGTAATTGTTTTATCAACCAGATTTTTATGTAAGCCTTGTGGTAGTAAAAATCTAGAGTAGATTCAGGAAAACATTCAAAAATGGGGAATAGAATACCACAGATTTACAAAAGTAAGCAGAAACAAAGGGAAAAAGAATCAATGGGAATTCAAACAACCAGAAAGCAATCACTGAGATGGCAGTGGTCAGTCCTTACATTTCAATAACCACTCTCAGTGCTAATGGAGTAAATTCAAACAGAAGACACGGGTTTGCTGGGATGGATAAAAAGAAGACCCGACTCTATGCTGCCTGCAAGAGATGCACTTCAGCTCTAAAGACACACAAAAGCTCAAAGTGAAGGGGTGGAAAAATATATTCAACAGGAGTGAAAATGAAAAGACAGTGGGGGTAGTAGTACTTATATCAGCCAAAATACACTTTAAGCGAAAAACAGTAGCAAGAATCAAGGGAGGTCATTATGGCAAAGGGGTAATTACATCAGAAAGATACACCAATCGTAAGTCTGTATATACACACCCAACATCGGCACAGGTAAGCATTTTAAGCAAATATTAACAGATCTGACGGAGAAAATAGACAACATTACAAAAATGTAGGGGACGTCAACATCTATTATAGTAATGATCAGCAATGAATAGTAATATTATTATTAATTATTAATATCATATCAGTAATCATTAATAATATGGATGGTTGTTAATGATTATTAATAAAAGTAAGCAATGGACAGATCATCCAGGCAGAAAATCAATAAGGCAACGTTGTAATTGAACCATACTTTAGACCAAATTGAATTAAGAGACCCATACAGGACATTCCATCCAACAGAAGCAGAATACACATTCTTCTCAAGTGTACATGGAACATTCTCCATAGATAGATCATATGATAAGACACAAAACAAGTCTTAGCAAATTTAAGAAGATTGAAATCATACCCACTATATTTTCTGAACACAAGTGTATGGAACTAGTAATCAACAAGAGGAAAGCTAGAAAATTTACAAATATGTAGAAACTAAACAATACACTTTTGAACAACCAACATATCAAAAATAAATCAAAAGGGAAATTTAAAAAATATATTGAAACAAATGAAAATGGAAGTACAACATATCAAACCTATGGCATGCTGCAAAGGCAGTTCTGAGATGATGTTTTAGTGTTAGATGCATATGTTAAGATATTAAAATGGTCTCAAATAAAAAGACAAAATTTACACCTCAAGAACTTGAAAAAAAGTTAAGCCCAATGTTAGCAAAATGAATAATAAACATCAGAGTGGAAATAAATGAAACACACACCAGGAAAACAATAGAAAGGATCAACAAAACTAAAAGCTGGGTGGGTGCCGTGCACCCTGAAGATGGCGGCCGTGGCGGGAAGGTTGCTCCGGACTTCGCTTGTCCGACAAGTGAGTGCCATTCCTTGGGGCATTTCTGCCTCTGCAGCCCTTAGGCCTGCTGCTTCTCGAAGAACGTGCTTGACAAATGCACTGTGGTCTGGCTCTGCTCAAGCAAAGTTCGCCTTTAGCACCAGTTCCTCATGCCATGCCCCTGCCGTCACCCAGCATGCGCCCTATTTTAAGGGTACAGCTGTTGTCAATGGAGAGTTCAAAGAAATAAGCCTTGATGACTTTAAGGGGAAATATTTAGTGCTCTTCTTCTATCCTTTGGATTTCACCTTTGTGTGTCCTACAGAAATTATTGCTTTCAGTGACAAAGCCAATGAATTTCACGATGTGAACTGTGAAGTCGTTGCAGTGTCAGTGGATTCCCACTTCACCCACCTGGCCTGGATAAACACACCAAGGAAGAATGGCGGTTTGGGCCACATGCACATCACACTCTTGTCAGACTTGACTAAACAGATTTCCCGAGACTACGGTGTGCTGTTAGAAGGTCCCGGCCTTGCACTACGAGGTCTCTTCATAATTGACCCCAACGGAGTCATCAAGCATTTGAGCGTCAATGATCTCCCAGTGGGTCGAAGCGTGGAAGAGACCCTCCGCTTGGTGAAGGCATTCCAGTTTGTAGAAACCCATGGAGAAGTCTGCCCAGCCAACTGGACACCAGATTCTCCTACAATCAAGCCCCATCCGACTGCTTCCAAAGAATATTTTGAGAAGGTAAATCAGTAGACCATCCACGTGCACCTGCAGCTTCCCACACCAGAAAAGAACCACAGCTGGAACTCACTTTTAGCATTTCAAAGATTATTATTTATAGAAGGCAAAAAAACCAATTATGCTTGTATTCGTAAATATTACTCTAAATGTTTTGTTTTTGTAACATTGGCCAAGGCTTTTAAAATGTGGCTAGTTACTAATGTAAGGAGTCCTTTATTAGCAGTGTATGGATGGATGGCTAGTTGCTATAGAATGTGCAGTTCCCCTATTTCTTGGATCATGTCTTCAAAGGGAAAAGGAAACAACTCTTCTTTATCAGCCTTACTTGAACCTTTGTGTACACTAGCGTAGTGTGACAGGCATCAAAAGCTTCTGATCAAGGGTCCTGAAATTTTCTTCTTGAGTTTCTTTGTATTAAACTGAATTTTCTTTTAAGATCATAGTTTTAAGTTGTTAGCATCAATTGTCTAATTTAACACTTGCAGGACTTCCCTGGTGGTCCAGTGGTTAATACTCTGTGCTCGCAATGCAGGGGGCGTGGGTTCGATCCCTGGTCAGGGAACTAAGATCCCACATACCATGCAGTGTGGCCAGGAAAACAAAACAAAACAAAACACTTGCAATGAATGTGTATGTGATTGAAGCGGATGTGAATCATGTTTTTTAAAAAACCACCTACAGTGGCCAAGTGACTTAACTGACCATGCATGTTCCCCAGTCCTGAGATTTATACTTTATATAATTATTTTACTTATTTTGTTAGCTGACTTAGTGCCTACATACATTTCTAATATTTATTGGACATAATTGTAAAGGATATTTATTGAATCCAGGGATTGCATTTTGAATTTGAATCATTCATGCATTTGAATCATTGTAATTATTTTATTTCCTGAAGTGTTCAATGTAAAAAAATATAAAAATAAACATTTTAAAATACTAAAAAAACAAAAAAAACAAAAAAACCCTAAAAGCTGGTTCTTTGAGAACATAAGCAAAATTGACAAATTATTGTCTAGAATAACTAAAAGAGAGAAGAGAGAGAGAGGTTTCAAATAAATAAAATCAGAAACGAGACAGGAGACATTACAACTGATACTACAGAAGTGTATAGGATCATCAGAAGCTACTATGAACTATATGCCAACAAATTATATAATCTAAAAGAAATGGATACATTTCTAGAAACACACAACCTACTAAGGATGAATTATGAACAGAAAATCTGAACAAATAACAAATAAAGACATTAAGTCAGTAATCAAAAATCCTCCAAACACAGAAAACCACAGGACCAGATGGCTTCACTAGCAATTTCTACCAAACATTTAAAAAAGAATTAACACAAATCCTTCTCAAAGTCTTTCAAAAACTTGAAGAGGAGGGAACACATCCAAAATTATTCTACAAGGCCAGCATTACACTGATACCAAAGCCAGATAAGGACATTGCAAGGAGAGAAAATGATAGCCCAATATAGCTGATGAACATACATACAAAAATTCTCAACAAAATGCAAAACTTTAAAAAAAAAGCAGTGTCTCTCTGAAACAGGCAACTTTATATGTCTATTTAAAGTTGAACATAGAAATGGAACACACTTCTGTGTTTGCTGTGTGAAGGAAAACGTTATTCTTGTATGTTATCAAGTTGTAATTATTGGCAATATTTGTATGAAATACTTGGGAAATAGTTATACTGAAATAAGTATTCATTATTTATCTGAGTTCACATTTGACTGAGTGCCTTGTACTTTAGGTGTCAACCAAAATCTACAGGAAGTGTGGCTCAACTGTTCAGCCTCAGCAGCAATGACCTCTAGAATCTCACTGAAAAAGATGCCATTTGATAATCCAGCAGCTAATGCATTTTTCAGAATTATGTAATATTCATTTTTGAATCAGGGAGGGTAAGCTTTATATCTCATAGGGTAAGAGAAGACAATATTTAAATCCTTACCTGTTATTGTATCTATTTTATGATCTTTTTGGTAATGCTTTATAGTACATGCAGGATATTAATAAAAATTACATATATTATATATTTGTATATATATAAACACACACGTATGTATATTATATATGTAAATGTAAAACAGCATTGTGCATGGGCTACTATTATAGGTGTAATTACTTACATAGTAGTAGTCCATGTGCAGTGTTTCTTTACTGGTGCTTGGATGGTGATCCTTCATATGTGCAGATTAGTGTGTCTGTAAGTTTATATTTTCCTCTGGGTGCAACATGAAAGCAGAACCCAACATGCTGTGAGTAAAGATTTCTGTTGCTGGCGTGTTGTGTTGTTTGGTGTTGGCAGTTGAGATAAAAGTGTCCCTTTACTACCTTAAGCTTTTGAAGAAACAGAGACAACCATTTAATCAAATATGCAATTTATCTTTTATAAACTCATACATATCAGAGAGTTTTAGAGCAATGCTCTATCTCAGTCATGGATTTCTGAGTAAGAGTCAATAATACTAAATTATTTGCATCGCCTTACACATTTATATGAACTACTATAGTTAGAAGTGACCTTGAAAACATAATTTAACACTTCCAACTCAGAAGATTCTGAGTGGATATGGTGATTTTCCAATATTTTTTTTATTGTCACGTAAGTCCTAGGTTGAATCAAGTGTATAAAATAATTTTGCCTGTGTCAATGGCCCATAACACAAGACAGTAATTGCTAAATTATTCAGTGAAATTTTACGAAGGGTTCTGATATCTTGATTAAGACATGAGGGGAATTGTCTTCATTACTAGGGACTTAAGTGGTTTTTTTCTTTTTTCTTTTTAAGGCATGAGAGGATTTCCCTATGTTAAGCACAATCTCTAGAAAAAGATCACAATGTGATTACTTTGATGCAACTTCATGGACAAAATAAAGAAAAAAAATCTCTTGAAAATTGAGAGCTAGGTCTATTCCACTGTCAGTCCTCTTATGCTAATCAGTTCTGATCAATCCACATAAAATATATGACAGAATGCCATCATTTTTAATGTTAATTGTCTGAAAAATAGATTATTCTGTTATCAGTCAAATTATTTAAGATGCACAAGATTAGCGATCTGATTTAAGTAAGATGTATGGGATTACACTTTTGATATGTCCAAATACTTTTGAAACAGATGCTGTAGGGTTTTCCGTGTGCTTTTTTTAGTTCAATGCCCATGATGATCTAATATTCCCATATGTTTACAAGTTTCTTACTTTGATTTTTAGTTTCAAACCTTCATACAGGAAGGCTTTTCTTTCTTCTTGAATGTGGTCTTAAGAAGCTTCTGTTGGTAATCAAATCTCTTAGTGCTTTTTTTTTTCCTTATCCACTACAGATATTTTATCTAAGTATCCAATTCTGACAGTCTTAACCTGTATTTCTCTGTGTTTTGACTTCTAACACGTCTGTGGAGATTTTGTTCTCAACTTTGCAGTTTATCTCTATCAGTGCTTTTAAGTTTTTCCTTTCTTTTTGGTGTTGTGCAGCTTGGCTATAATTTCTAATGTATATTTCTTTATTTTTCTATTTTTGGAACAAGGCATATCTTAATTCAAGATTTGTGTCTGGTTTTTAAATGTAGAACTATTTACTATCTTGTGGCTCTTCATCCTGGAAGCATAGTTCCTTCTCTGTTCCATAATTTATAATGATTTAGTTCTTATATTTGGGAGCTCTCACATCTTGGATGTCTCAGATCAGTATATATGTTTATTCCAGTTGACTTGGGACAAGATGATCAGTCTTGCCTTGTGATCAGTCAGTGAGGGATCACTGGCTTCTCACTTTTATTGCTCCTCTGAATCTTTCTCTTGACTTGTTTCTGGTATTTTAATTTCAGCTCTATTGGCCCCTTTAAGGATACTTGTAAATTCTGAGGTTTTTACTTGTCTACATGAAAATAGTTATCAGAAAATATATTATTTTTCTCTAAAAACATAAACACCCATATTGTTTACAAGGGTAAATATTTCACCTAGATATTTTCTAGCAGACAACAGTGTCTCATGAGACATCCTTAGTTTCTTAATTTGAACACCACCTCCAATTTACCGTATATTAAAATTATTTATAGTGTCATTATTTTCTTAGTATTTGAAAGCATTTTTATGTTTTGAATGCATTTCTGATACTATTATCTTCTGCTTTAATGAATACAAATTGTCCATGGCCAGAATTGATGTTTTTCTGTAACATTAAGTTAATATTGGTAGAATTAGTTACGTGAAAGTCCTTTGACTCCTTCTCCTCGGCACTTCATTGACTCTATAAGATAACCTCAGTTTGATATTGATTTTTAATCCAATAGTGCTTTAAAATGATCTTAGGTACTTCCCTGGTGGTCCAGTGGTTAAAATTCTGCACTTCCACTGCAGCGGGCACAGGTTCAATCCCTGATCAGGGAATTAAGATCCGGCATGCCACATGGTGTGCCCCCCCAAAGAAAGATCTTAGATAAAATTTGTATATTGCTAGGTATTACTGCTTGGTTGCATTTTAATCAATATTTTCTATTTTCATTTCATAGTGCAAGAAAATATGACATGTAGAAGTTTTGTTTTCAAGAAGTTTATGACATTTTCAGGCCTAAAACTTTTCCATTTTAAGAATCTCTGATATTTGAAAATAATGTATATCCTGTACTTACTGGGCAAAAATAATTTCTATTTGACCATCTTCTTAACTAGTCAAACTAACCAAGTTATTTAACACTATGTTTATTTATCTGTTATATATCAACACAGTTGATTTCTACAATATTCTTAATGTCACTAAATATTCTTTTTTTTATGATAGGGGTGTGACGTAACTCAGTATAGGGAGAACACTGTTGTAGAAACAGCAAAGTTAGAGGGTACAAATTACGGTGTATTGTCAGTCCTGTTCAGGGTGAAGTGCATCGATTCTAATGACTGGTTCCAGGTGTCTAGACTGAAATACCACTGCAGGAAAGAAGAATAACACCTAAATATATGCTAATTTGATGTAAATCTCTTTTGTCACGCAGAATTTTCCTGTTAGGGCTCACTCGAGAGGATTTTGGTTTGTTATTTGGTCTCAGGAGTGCTCTGCCCTTCAACAAAGGAGTTGAGGCATAATTTACCTTCCATGATAAATTAAAAGCCATCATCTGATCTGCAAACCATTGTCCTATGTGCTTGGTTTGGGTAAATAATTTTCCACTCTCTAATTGTTGTAAAGTAATAAAACTGATGTCTGAGTCTGAGCCTAAAGAGAGTCCCTGCTAAAACTCAAATATTTAGGAAACCCCATGTAAGCATAATTTGTCAGTCAGTATGTGTCTTTTTATTCCATACCAGCTTGACCTAACCAAAGTTCAAGGATTCTTCTAGACATTATTGATGACAGTGTCATAAAAACTTACCTCTATGTGCAAAATCTTGTAAGCATTCTGAGCTATCTCATTTTACTGAGAACAAGGTTGACATCATTTGCATGCTCAGGCATACTATTCAACAAACACTGGACCAACTGACAGAAACAGAAGAAGCTTGGTCATTAAATTTTTTTTTTTTTACAATAAAAACTTTATTTTCAGAGAATTTTTAGGTTTTGCGAACAAAAAAAAAGAACAGTGTCACTCATCATTCAGATATACAAGGCTTAAGTAACAACCCACTGCAGTGGCCCAGCAACAGTGTGCCCTGAGGGGAATTCAGGATAAAATAAACAAGTTGAGGCATTCTCTGCTGTGGAGAGATGAGCCTCTAGATAGCCAAGATGCATATCTAAGAGAGAACATCAATGACCCCAGATTCTGTTTAGAAAAACACTAAAATTATTAACTTGAGATATCTGCTCTTTGTGATTAGCAGTAATCTCTCACCAAGATGTATACTTGACTACATGTATCTCCCAGACAAAAACTTCATGTATATATATGGCCCCTCCGCTACCTCTTCAGAGCAGTTTACTCAGAGCTCCTGAGTCACTGTCTCCTGGGCTATAGTCCTCAGTAAGACCCCGATAGAAAAAAATTAAAGCACAACTCTCATGGTGTGTGTTTTAAGGTTGACAGTTAACAAAGTAATTGGGAGAAAGGTACAGAGAGTTCCTGTGTACCCCCGTCCCCGCACATGCATGGAATCCCCTGTTATCAATATCCCCACCAAGTTGGTACATTTGATACAAGTGACACAACATTGAAACAACCCTAGTCCATAGTGTATATTAGGGTTCACTTTTGCTTCAAAAGTCCTCATTAAATGCTAGCAAACCAAATTCAACAACACATCACAAAAAGATTATAGGGCTTCCCTGGTGGCACAGTGGTTAATAATCCGCCTGCCAATGCAGGGGACACGGGTTCGAGCCCTGGTCCGGGAAGATCCCACATGCCGCAGGGCAACTAAGCCCGTGCACCACAGCTACTGAGCCTGTGCTCTAGAGCCCGCGAGCCACAACTACTGAAGCCTGGATGCCTAGAGCCCGTGCTCCGCAACAAGAGAAGCCACCGCAATGAGAAGCCACCGCAATGAGAAGCCTGCGCACCACAACGAAGAGTAGCCCCCGTTCGCCACAACTGGAGAAAGCCCGTACGCAGCAACGAAGACCCTATGCAGCCATAAATTAATTAATTAATTTTTAAAAAGATTATACACCATGATCAAGTGAGATTTTTACCTGGGATGCAAGATTTGTTTAACTTACACAAATCAATCAGTGTGATAAACCACATTAATAAAATGAAAGATTAAAAAATGATTGTCTCAGGGAATTCCCTGGCGGTCCCGTGGTTAGGACTTGGCGTTTTCATTGCCAAAGGCCCGGGTTCAATCCCTGGTCGGGAACTAAGATCCCACGAGCCACGTGGCATGGCCAAAAAAAAAACATTTCACAAAGTTCAAAATCCAGGCATGATAAAACTGAACAACAAAATAGGTGCAGGAGAAACTTCACAATATAATAAAGCACCTTTATGAAAAGCGCAACCTCATGTTATTAACAAGAAAGCGCAACCTCATGTTATTAACAAGGGGAAGCTGTGAGCTTTCCCTCTAAGTTCTCACTGAAGGCAAGGATGCCCACTCTCACTATTCCTATTCAATACAGTACTGCAAGTCCTAGCCTGAGGAATCAAGCACGCAAAAGAAATCAAACACCTGAATGTGTGCAAGGACCTAAAAGGCTGCAGGAAAGGGCTTGGAGCCGCAGTGAGAGCACGCTTGCCGAGTTTGCTCCCGCAGGCCACAAGGGATGGTCCTGGTCCAAGCGCTTTTCTGAAAGCTTTCCATTTCCCTGCCTGAGCTAACCCTCCTCTCCGGGCCTCCACTGCTTTTCTCTTGTTTCCTCACCTCTGTCTGTGCAGAACTTAAAACAGCTGGTGCGGGTGACACATCCCCTTTCTTAGCAGATGGCAGCCCAGCAACTCCTGCAAAAGGTCCAGCAGAGGCCCACACAAACCAGGCCCCTTACAGCTATGGCCCGTCACTCCCAACTGCCAGCCCAGCCTCGCAGCTGCTGACAGGGCCAGGAGCACAGCCTGAGGTGCCCCTGTAGGTGCTCCTACTGCCTGGAGGGGATATTTACAGACCTCCATCCAGGCACAGCTGGGAAGGGCTGGCCGGCCAGGTCAGGCTGCCCGGGTCAGCCAATCCACACCCATCAGGGGCTCACAGTGGCAGAAAATGGGTTTTGCTGTGCTGGCCCGGTACTAGGAACAGCTGTGGAGCTCTGAGTGTCAGGGTGAATATGGGGCTGCAGCTCTGGCTTGTTTTCTAATCATTTTATCTGGCCCATGAGTGGGAGAAAACTTCAAGAAGACCCTCTCCTAATGAGAGGAACCCAGGAGTCAGGGAGAGGAGGGGTGGTGGATGGAGACAGAGTCCTGGTGCCCCGGCTGCAGTGGAAGCCTCTGGAAGACCAGGCGGAGGGAGGCCGCACAGAGTGAAGCCCAGGGTCACAGACCTGTCGGAGCTGCTGTTTGTTAGTTCAAGTCTTGCTCTGAGGTGCTCTGTGTCAGCCCTGACAGACGGGTGAGCTGGGGGTGCTCTGCAATGAGGGCTATGTGCACGGTTCCTCTGTGCCCAGCCCTGCCGGGGTACCTGCCCAGGGGAGCTCCGTATCCAGGGAGGGGCCTGACCAAAAAAGTCCCGTGGGCTGCTGGGTACCTGCCCAGGTGAGTCCCATATCCTGGGAGGGGCCTGACCACGAGAGCCCCGTGGGCTGGGAGGGGCATATGAACAAGTGTCCTCTCTGTGCAGCTGGCACAGAGCTACTTAGTGACTCACCCATGGACAGCGGTGGGATGAAACGGGAACCAGAAGATGCTGCAGGCCTCTGAACACCACCCTGGCCCATCTAGAGCAACAAGGTCAGTAGGTGGGTGCTGGCTACTGTACTGGGTGAGGACGACCCCACGGGAGCTTCTCGTTTCTTCCATTTGAAAACATGGAGGCCTCCCCAGGACAGAGTGGACAGCCTACCCTGGAGTGGGTG
The DNA here is from genome assembly GCF_963455315.2 of Globicephala melas. Lineage (NCBI taxonomy): Eukaryota > Metazoa > Chordata > Mammalia > Artiodactyla > Delphinidae > Globicephala > Globicephala melas. The sequence continues at coordinate 145,756,732 of NC_083317.1, forward strand.
GGAGCTCCTGGTGACCCTGCTGGGGACAGAGGAGGGAGGGACCAGGCAGGAGGGGAGTGGGAGCCCAGGCAGAGCCATGGGGCTCTGGGCGCGAGGGGCCTTTCTGGGTCTGAGCTGAGCAAGTATAGTGAGTGTGACCCAAGAAAGCTGCCCTGGTGACGTGGGCTGAACCCACTTCAGGATGACAAGCCTCCCGGGTGACCCCAAAAATAGGGTTGTAAGAAACCTTGTTTAAAGGCTTTGTAACATGAATCTCACTGAAGGGGAGGTTTTGCAACGCTAATCCCCACAAAGGGGTGACGTAGAGTCTGCCAGGAGCGGGCAGACACCCTGGGTGGGCAGTGGGTGCAGACCACACTCTGCAGCCCCGCGTCTCTGCTTCTGGGGACTTGGCTTCTCACAGCCTCAGCTTCCCAGTCTGCTCAAGGGGTGATGGCAACATGGATTGACTAGTAAGTTGCTCAGAACAAGGTATTCAGAAAGGGGTCTTGTGGAAATTTCACAGAACTTTGTCTTTAAGAGAATCCCAGATCCCATTTGCTGTGTGTCTGCCTATAGGATCAGGAGAGCGAATCCAAGCGGATTTGCAGCAGAGCCCAGGGATGGGCTTGGTTTGGTGGTCCTCCTGTTTCCTGAATCACATACGGGGAGGCTCCAGTGTTCATCCCACATCTGAAAGTGTCCGGACCTCAAGGCCCAGCAGCCCCCGAGCCCTGTGTCTGGGCCCCTGGGTGGTGGGCAGTACAGGCTCGCTTCCTCCCCAGCCTCTTTCTTTCCCAGCACATGCGAGGGCCAGGCTATTTTCAGGGAGAAGCAGGGATGGAGGGGCGTCCCATGTGGGAAGAGGACACAGGGCAGCTTGTGTACACGGATGTCCACACCAGGAATGTTGGGCAGTGGAGTGGAACTCGGACTTTGAGAGGTTTACGTGATGGGCCTGAGTAAGCAGATCGGGGCTGGAGGGGGTGTCCCGTGGAGGGGGTGGGTTGAGCTTCACCGATGCTGGGCCTCAGACTCTGCTGGCCTTTGCTCTCCTGGTCACTCAGGACCTGAGCGGTGTTCGTGGAGTGACCACTTTCATCCCAGGCCCTGCCAGCATTGGCCCCTCAGGTTATCGGGGAGCCCAGGGAGTGCGGGTCCAACCGTGCCCACCAGGGAGGCCTGGGTGGTCGGGCAGGAAGCACGGGTGTGGCCAGCACCTGTGCAGAGGCTTCTGAGCCCGTGTCCAGAGGGAGCTCTATCCCTGCGTGTGGGTTTCAAGTCCACACATGGAGATCAGCTTCTAGTGGGCTCGGTTTATTTTCTAGACACAACGTCCTGACACACTGTGTGTCCACATGCCCGGTGCTGCCTCTGGGTCCTCCTGACTGGGCCAGTGTCCCCGTGTCATGACTGTGCGTCAGGTGGTGTTGGGGCGGGGGAGATGAGAGCGAATGGTCCAGGCCCCCGAGGGGCGCACTCTCCCTGGAGCTGGTGCTGTGGCTGTAGGTGTGCCCCCCACTCGCCCCATGGGCAGAGACCACCATCCCTTTCCAGATGAGATGAGGCAGTCGGTCTGACACCTGCCTTGGGGCCTGTGGTCGCCATGTGGAGACAGTCCGCTGGGGACGTGAGGTCAGGGAACGCTTTCAGTGTGTCTGCAGGGCAGATGTGAAAATGGTGCAGATGCAGAGCTACCTGCAGAAGCTTCTGTGAACGCTCCTGAATTCTTTCCTGAGAATATCACGGGGGCATTCAGGCAGCAGGGAAAACAGCGTGTCTGGTGGCTCTTGTTGGGGAGTGGGGGGCATAGGCAGGGGCTCAGCCGGCAAAACCCCAGAACCGCTCCCAGGATGCGAGAAGTGATTCTTCCACCTACTAGACGTGGAGGGGAGGGGTGGGGTCTGCAGGGCCACCCTCACCTTCAGGGACCTGCCGGGAGGCTCATGGGGCTTAGCACACGCTCAGGTGCTCAAGGCTAAGATGGGTCACAATGCACAGTAGGGGTGCACGGTTGGGGGGATCCCTGGGCCGGCTTCCTCGTGCCCCCTCCTTCCCTCTAGGGTCTCCAGAACATCTCTTCCCACAGTGACAAAGGGTAAAACCATGACATTTCCCCCCCAGGGAAGTTCACTAGAGACTTGGCCCCTGGCTGGGGGCAGGTCATGTGGTGTTTTCTGCCCTCACCCTCCAAAATGCCAGTGCCCAGAAGGGGAGCCGGGGTTCAGCATGAACCACATGCTTTGTTCAAACAGTCTAGCTGCAGGGGGCGGCCCCTAATGGGAGGGGGGTTTAGATCAGGGCAGGGAGTTGTTCACCCGCTGTATCAGCTTCCTGGAGTTTACATGACAGATGACCACAGAGGCTCAGAACAGCAAAAACCCATCCTCCCTGTGCTGGAGACCAGAAGACTGAGATCAAGTGTCTCAGGGCTGAGCTCCCTCCAGAGGCTCCAAGAGAGGGTCTTATCTGCCTTTTCAAGTTTCTGGAGACTCCAGGCATCCCTGGGCTTGTGGCCGCACCCTTCCAGTATCTGTCTCCATCTTCAGGTGTCTTCTCCTCTGTCTGTCCTCTTCTGTCTCCTGTGAGGATACCTGTCACTGGGCCACCTTCATCTCTAGGTACTTAACTAATTATAACTGCCAAGACCTTATTTCCAAACAAGTTTCCATTCCCAGGTTCTAGGGGTCAGGACATGGACATAATTTTTAGGAGGGGGCATTCAACCCACTACAGCAGCCCAGTTCCCAGACACTGGCCTAGAGCCATCTGTGCTGACTTCCTTTTTTTAAAATTAATATTTATTGGAGTATAGTTGCTTTACAATGCTGTTAGTTTCTGCTGCACAGGAAAGTGAATCAGCTATATGTATACATACATCCTCTTTTTCAGATTTCCTTCCCATGTAGGTCACCACAGAGCATGAGTAGAGTTCCCTGTACTATACAGTCAGTTCTCATTAGTTATCTATTTTATACATAGTAGTGTGTATATGCTGACTGACTTCTTTAGGACATCAGCCTAGCGATGTTCTGTCTTTCTGCACAGAGGCATCTTTTGCTTCAGGCATTTGGGGGAGGAAGTGCTGTTGGCAGACCTTCCAGCCTTTCCAGGGACCATGCTGAGGTGTCATCTCTGGGAGTTGGGGAGCATGGCCAGGGCTCCAGGTACACACTCTACACTGATCTGACTGCTGGGTGGTCAGACACCTGCACAGGACTGGGCACCCTCAACAGGCTGCACTGTTCCCTGGACCACTGCACCTTCTACCACATAGACAGATGCACTGTGTGTGGACCTATGACCATGACGTGTGGACAGGCAGGTTGGGTGGGAGCCCTCCTGCCTGGAGTGTGGACTCCCACCCACCACAGAGTCTCCAGTCCTGCCATGGACACCACCATCCTGTCATGGACCCCGTTCCTGCTGTGGAGATCCCCAATCCATTAGCCCCCCAAAGAGGCCTTCTGGGAGGAGTGAGAACTCCACCTAAAAGAAGAGACAGGGTGGCCCTAACCACAGCAGTAGGGAATTACTGGGAGTACTTGGGTGCTTGTCTTCCAAAAAATCCAGGATGTCAGTGTCCAAGCCATGAGGGCTCCAACTTGAGTGGTCCAACTCAGCCTGCAGCTGGGGTCACCTGGGGCAGGGGTCGCTTCAGGGAAAGCATGTCCTTGGGTGATTTTCCAACTCTACCTCCCCTCCCCTGCCTTGGGCACCGCCCCCAACCCCTCATCCCCCAGGGCATTCCAAAGAGGCCAGAGACTGGGCCAAGGAGGGAGGGAGCTGGCCGCTTCCTGATCCACAGGGCTAGGATGCTCCTAACATAGGAGGGCCCTGGACTCAGCTTAAGTATAACTTGGGGTCTCCTATACCTTACCTGGTAGAGGGGTCCTGCAGATTCTAGGGCTCTGAGACCACCCCTACTTCTGACCCTGACTGCAGGGCTGGGGGTCCTGAGACTACCCTGGGTTCTTTTTTACTTGGAGGCTCCCAGAACTCACTGAAGCTTTATACTCAGGGTCAGTGCTGGTTATGGTGAAAGGACACAGATAAAAGTAGCTGAGGGCAGAGGTCAGGAGTAGAGTTGGAGGTCCGTCAAGTTTGGCCACCTAGGGAAGC